>NC_090923.1:460564162-461188829 GCF_040938575.1 Ambystoma mexicanum | reverse complement strand
CTCATGAAAGAGCTACATGAACTGGTACAGCAAGTAACTAGAGACTAACTCAAGATTACCTTCTAACTAGAAACCCAAAGACTAATACAGGAAGTAATATCATGAGAAGATAACCATTCTCTGGACCTTAGTTTACTTAGAATAGTGGTAGGGCTAGTTAGAATAGTTTTGGACAGGGAACGTAATCCTTTGGGCATTTATGGACGACTGACGAGCACCTTATTCAGATATCCAGGTAGGGAACATTCCATAGTGATAGGGAAAATTAGGCCTTCTTTCTATTTCTTTAATAAAACATTTGGTAAATGTCCTCAGAGTGTCTGCATCCTTCTTCTGACCCTCCACAGTCCATTCCTCTTATTTTGTCACTACTGCCTTTTGGATCTAGTGGAGACACCAGCGCCTTGTGCCAATTTTGCCCTCCTCCAGCCATATTTTGCCTAAAAACATATCCATCCCCTTCTGCCTAGTAATGTGTCACTGGCTGCAGACCACTTACGCTGCCTTGGATTGCCTGGTATTTCTCCATAGCCTGTTCTTCTGTGGGTCTCCTGTCAGGCTCTGTGACCACCTCATCTACCATATACAGTCTTCCAAACATCCATATGTTTGTGCAACTAACCTATGGAACTGCAGGAGCACCTATGGACCTGACAGAACCAGTGTTTTACTAACATCTGGAGAACTAAAGAATAGCACAAACATACAGATGCCATACCATGGCTTAGTAAAATCACAGTTGGCCACAACCGTCTCAGTAAACGCTGAGCTGAGCTGAATGAAGGCTGAACAGAGGAGCAACCATGTGGGACAAGGCCGGTTGCCAAGGCCACCAGGATACAAGTGACATTCCATTTCCTGAACGGCAGTAACACCAGCTGCAATAAATGCAAATACATCCACATAAATCAGACTAATTCATACTCTCCAGAAGCCCAAAACATGGTCTCTGAACACGTGACTCTGCAGCTTGGATGATGAATCGAAACCAACACTGGGAAAGAGGAACAATCTCACGCCTCTAGCCAGGAGCTTGCAACAAAGTTGTTACAGCAAGAGACAAGATTTGTGTGATGTGAACAGGCACTGGCATAGACTTTCGTGGTGCACACATGATACAATGCAGACTCATAGTTGTTCCTAATTCCTTGAAGAGGTACACCTCGAGCTGGGAATCATTTTGGATCCCAGGCCTGGGAACACCAGCTCTAGCCAATCACAGCCCAGGGCCCTAGGGGTGGGTAGTAATGGGCAAGAACCAATGATCGGACCCTCCAACTGAAACTTTGTTTAGTAACAGCATTATTGGGATGGGCTAGGCCTGACATCTGACATAGGAGAGCCAGTAAATTAACAAGTATAGGGTCCACTTTAGGTGGACTACCACTCAACGCCCAATCTCAAATGGAGATAGGTTTTCTGGAGAAGGGCCCAGGTTGTGAGGTTTTCATAATGCAAGAGCCCAGCAAAACTGGCCTGCGAGCCAGAGCTCACTGAGATGTTCCAGGATTCCTGACTATCCATGTACTGATCCCTGTTGGTTTTGGCTGTAATAAACCGCAGTTTGGACTTTCTGTCTATTGAGTCTGCGTTCCTTTTGGGAGAAAGTGTTGGGCCTTCACTGAGTTTGTGCACTAGTAGCCTCGGGACTTAGAGTTTAGTTCCCACCACCTTATTCCTTCTCACTCTTCTAACCACCAACCTACTATCCACTCTGGTACTCGGAATCCAAGCAATATTCACTAGCTCTTTGTCTATTATTCCTTCACCGTGCCAATCTTCCTCCTCCTTTTCCCCTCCTCTGATACACTACTGCCGGGATCTCTGCTATTTTAATACATTTCTTCTTGCTCCTCTCTTCTCCCCTCTCACACTGCTTTTGCCTCATTGTCAGTGGACAATGCTGCTTCTTCGATTTCTCAGGTTTTATCCTCTACTCTTGACTCTGCTTTTTCTCCTACTTGCAAAACCTCAGCAGCCGTAGCTTACACCCCAGTTTCGCTCTCTGCGGTGTGCTCACTGCTGTGCTGAGGTTAAGTGGTGCAAATGCTCTTCTGACTTAGATTGCTCTACTTTTTTTGCTCTTCATTCTTAATGCAACACTGCTCTTCTTTCTGCAAAAAAATCAAATTACTCCGATCTCTTCAACTCTTATTCTTCTTATCCTCGTCGTCTTTTCCAGACCTTAACTTATATTCTCTCATCAACAGTACACTTGACTCATCTCTCTCAGTCGCTGACTTGGTGTCTTATTTCTCCTCCAAGGTTGCTCTTTTGCAATTGGCTATCACTCATTTGTCTACTACTTTAATCACTACTCCTTCTTCTCCTTCCATATTCATGTCCTCATTTTATAACATCTCTGATAGTGCCACTACCCTAATTCTTTCTCATGCCCAACCTACCTCTGCAGTGTCTGATCCTGTTAATTTCTCTCTTATTGTCAAAGGCAACCTTTCTCTATTGCCTTATCATATTGCACTGTTCAATGCTTCTCTGCAAACCGCATCTTACCCATCCTCTTTGAAGCATGCCATCATTCGCCGCATCCTCAAGAAACCTTCTCTTGACCTTTCTCTCCCTTCCAACTTCTGCCCAATATCACTCCTCCTCTATGTCTCTAAACTCCTTGAATTCCTTGCTTATTCTCAACTTTCTTCCTTTATTGCTTCTCACTCCATTCTCCTCTGCTTTCACTCTCACTTCCATTCTCTCACTCCACCAAGACAACCCTTCTTTCTGTATGTGACTCACTCCTCTCTGCACGCCATTCAAAACATTACTCCCTTTTTGATTCTTCTTGACTTGTCAGCCACTTTTTATACTGTAGATCACTGCCTTCTTCTTTCCTCTCTCTCCTCTCTTGTACTCTGTGGGACTGTTCTCCTTTAGCTACATTCCTATCCGTCCGACCGCACTTACTCTGTTTTCTGGGCTGGCAAATCTTCTCCTTCCTACCTTTTCCTACCTTCCCCCTTCATCACAGTGTTCCTCAATGCTCGGTCCTGGATCCACCTCTTTTCTCCCTTTATACCTGTCCTCTTTCTTTCTTTGGTTTATCCCACCATCTCTATGCTGATGATACTCAATTTCTTCTATCAGTACCCTGCTCACCTTGTGCTCAATCAGGTTTCTGCTCTTTCTCGCTGTTAGCTCCTCTTCACTGGAACACACTTCCCTTCTCTCTCCACTCACTCTACTCCTATTCTCTCTTTCGCTCTGGTCTTAAGGCCCATTTGCTTTCTGTATAATTGGGTTTCTGATTGTTTTATCATTATTTTTGTATCGCGTTTGATTTCATTGTTAAGCACTTTGGTGCAAAGCGATCTATAAATCAAAATATGATACAAATTCAAAATTCAGATTTCCATGCATGGGCGTGTGTGTGTGAGGCAATTGCTTGTTGAGTCAATGCATGCCCAATGACATCCACCTCCTCGAAGGGTGATGTGGCTGGGGGCACGTCACATTCAATGGCACTGTAGCTGAGGTGGAGCCTCTGGATCCCAACATCATCGGTGGACACCACATCAGCAGAGGGATAGGGTGGTGGTGATGCCCAAGGCATAAATACCTCATTGGATTTGTCAGGGTTGATGGAGTAGCAGAAGGAGGAGGAGGCCATTGAAAGTCTGCCACACCTTTAGCTGAGACAGTTGGCAGAGCAGTCCTCCGTGGAGGGTTCAGCACATCCTCCTGTCCCAGGGCCAAGTGTTACAGCACTACCAACCTTCTCCGATGGCTCCACCCAGACAGATACAGCACTCCCAGCCAATGAGGCCATCCATGATAGAGCGCTGTCACAGCTGGTGGGTGACTTGAGGTGGCAGGTGTCTCTCCGTGATGCTATTCATGGGAATCATAAGCTGGTTGAACAGTATTACTCTAGATGGGCTGCCTCTTGTCACAACTGGCAACAGCACTGCTTGTTGGTGGCCTCGCTGAACAGGCCACTGCAATTAGCGCCTCGCCCCCTCATCTGTGCCTCAGTCAACCTCCACTGAGATGTCAGCGAATGCCATGGCCTCCTGAAACCCTGTCCTGCCATTGGAGAGTCTAGATGTGCTTGTGTCCCGGTGGAGATTGGAGCTTGTACAGTGGCAGATGAGGTGGTCAAGGAGCCTGCCTAGGAACAAACAGGGGAACAGGCTGTAGAGGACTGCCAGGCAAATGTTGGCAGTGGAAGTGTAGTACTGTCCCGACGCAGTTTGTCAGCAAATTGGAGGGAGTGCATGTGCCAGATACACATTACCAGGAAGCAGTAGATGTTGCTGCTCAGTAGGCAAATCCATGATAGAATAGCTGCCAGGAGGTAGCAACAAGGTGCACACGTGGTGCACGTAAGGCAGGAGGCAAGATTGCGGGTACATGCCCTGGTGTCTTTTCAGGTGGAATTCCTGAGGCACCTTGATGAGTAGAGGCTATGGTCCCTCGAGGCTGCAATTGCCAGACTATATTCAGCCTTAGAGGGTTGCACAGGCACAAGTTGCCATTCTGGAGGAGTCTTGCATGTGGGATTGGAGATGCAGGTTAGTGGAGGTACTGGGACAAGGACTCATGGGTACAGACTTAAAGTGGGATTGGGGTGCGCATGTGAGTGGGGTAACTGGATGAGCACTAGTGGGTGCGGCCTTAATGTGGGATTGGTTGGCACAGATTAGTGGAAGTACTAGGATGAGGACTTGTGAGTGCAGTCTTAATTTAGCATGTGGAGGCACAGATGAGTGGAGGTTCTGGGATGAGGATTTGTCTGTCGCAGTAGAGGAGTGGAAGTAATGGTGATTGCTGGTAAGTAATCCTTGATTACTTCTTTCCCATTGGTCTGGCCAATGTCACACTTCACTTTTTGGCGCAAAGTACTCAGACAGCGCTATGTTCGTTATGTCCTGGGGCATGATGTGGGTGTGCCAGGCTGTACTCATTTCTTTTTGCGCTGCAGGATTCTGCACTGATATTATTCTTTGAATCAGCTCCTGGCGCAGTACATTTGGGCTGTGCAATGTTCACGCTTGTACTACTACTTTCTGCAGACGTACTGCTTTTTCTGTAAACTAGGCCCACACACTGTTCAGAATGTAATGTAGCTGCATCAGCTACTAAACCAGCTTTTTAGTGGCAAGAGGAACATGATTCAATGTACATAGGGCACACCTCAAACTTGGTGGCAGACCTGCTTTGTTGTACAGCGGGTTGTCTCAGAACTCACCAATACAACATTGCAAAGGTACATCAAAAAGGAGTGTACACCAAGCAAGAAGTAGCACCATTTATTCTGGGCCCCAGAGTAGCTCAGAAAGCAGAATTCACACAAAATGTGGAACGGAACTACATGAAAGGCATCAAAAGTACATCCCAAAAACAAGCTTTTATAATCATACAAACTAATTAGCATCAAGTCACATTGAAACATTAGGTTAGTCCTACAAGTGAGGCTAATTGGTAGAGCTATGTTGTTCCCCTATAGTGGGAACTACATTATCCTACAGTGATTGGATCCTGCAAACCTTGCCACACCACCCTCGACCACCGCTGTGACATCACAGTCCAGCCCCCAATTCCCACATCACAGTGCCAAAATATTGAGACATTTGAGATGACTAGCAGATCTTTATTCATCTGCCGGAGGTCATCTCCATTTGTGTCTCATGGGAATACAACTGATCGTGACACTGCAGGAGCCTTGAACCACTGACAAGTGCCCGTTTTAATGTTGCATTTTAGGAACGCTTCAAACCTCTTCCCAGGCTCCCATGTGCAAAGGGGCAATTTGAAACTGCCATGGGACATTTTGAAACCATCAGTAGACCAGTTTTATAAACTAATATGCCGAATTATACAATGATTGTGCATTCATTGTCTTTCTCCAGCACCCACGAGCTTTGCTTCATCACCTCCAAAGTATCAAAGACTGTTTTTTTTTATAAGCGTGCGTTTACAGCATATAGAGTCAGCAAAACTTTTCTATACAGTTAGATAGGCACAGTTCTTATTTCACAGTCATTGTTGATACATTTAAATACTTTTAAAAACATTGGACATGGCACAGAGTTACATGGTGACCTAGCATTTCAGGTTACCCTTGTGGAGGCCCTGGTGAGGGTGGTCCTGAGTTACTTACGGATAACTTGATGAGGTAGCTACAGAATGCAGTCCATACATTTTTAGGGCGAGAATGTGTAGGGAGGGAGTTCATGTACTCCTCTTCACAGATCTGAGTCCAGGTGAGTGCATTCACCCCATATCAAAGGTGGAGGGGGGGTCCAAAACTGTAGCACACATTTCTTAGCCACCATACAGCTTACATTCAGAAACTTGTATTGCCACTGTCACTGTTCCACACTCCAAACAACACTCCGATCGGGTCCGGGCCCACTGTAGTGCCCACAATATCAGAATGAGCCCTCAGGACCTCATCCCAGAATCCAATGAGTACGGGACACGTCCAGAACATGTGCATAGATGTGTACCCGGTTTCGAGTGAACTTAGTCATTTTATGTGGGGTATAGTATAACCTATTCAGTAGCTTGTACTGCATGCAGTGAAACATGAAGTTAAGGGAAACTCGACGTGTGTGGGAGCATAATTTCTTCCATGTGTCATCTGGGATCTCGATGCCGAGTTCAACAGCCCATTCATCACGTGCTGTAGAGGGTTGGTCAGGGGATTTCGCTAGCAGTATTTTGTATAGAGAGGAGATCACCACTCGGCACTGCTCGAATTAGCTATGTAGCATATTTCGGGTGTATCAGGGGGTTCGTCTGGGTAGGATGACCACATGGCACGAACAGCAGCACGGAGGCTGTAGTATTGCAGCATCTATAATGCCGATCTAGAGTGACCGGGGAACGATGTTTGTGGAGCAATAAACTTCCCCTCAGGGAATAGATCGGTCAATGCTTGACAGCCTAGTGCCAGTCAGTACTGAGACAGAAGTTTGTTGTGTGTGGGTTCAAAGGCTGTTCATTTCTTACTGTATGATCCTGGGAACATGTCATTTGCAATGTGTTGCCAGCCTCTCCGGCTACTAAGAAAGTTAATAAAATGTGAATTCATTTCTAGTAAAAGGCAATATCTGAGGCCTGTTTACAGCGCCTCGGTCAAATGTTAAACCCTGTGTACTAACCTGTAACCCAACGTTATCGTCTTTATGTTATTCGCTTGAACACACAATTATTTCTATATCTTTTACTGCTCTGTACTTGCATTTTGACCATATTTATTTTTGTATTTTTCAATACATCATTGCTTTCTTTATAATTTTAACCCCTATCGCTAGATGCCAAGCCATCCCACCTCAACTGGAATGGACGTCTTGATCATTCTCTCCCTTGCACCCTTGAAATGCGTTATCACCATCTTGTCGCAAGTCAGTACCAAAGGTTATTCATGTGTTGGACGCAGTACAAGCCCTCTATGACTTTTGAATTATTTATAATCCTATCGACATAACCTCACATTATTGGTGTGCCTTGCTTCTACTGCTTGTTTTCAAAATAGCTGCTTCATTCCCATTCTGTGTCTTTTTTCTGATACAGGCACCATCAGTGTTAATAAACACAGATTGTTGCCTGGCAACAACACACACAACATAACTCATATGCAGGGAGTTCCCAGACCTATTGACATCACACCACACCGGTAACATTAGGGAAATCTGCTCACGCTTCAACATTGAAATATGCTTGAACTAATATGCATCTGTAAGGCGCTATCATTCCACTTTATATCTGCCTCTTGCCCGAATGAAGTGTCCAGTAAGCCTTCAAAAGTACTTTGGACGTTTTGGCAACTTGCCACGCAATTTGCCACCTGAGAACCATTGTCTGGCCTAAAGTTGATTTGTCTGAAGTGATTAGACTTTTGTTTCCGCCACTGATGTCATTGCATTTTCCATTAATGACCACATACAGTACATTCGTGTACATTTTTAAAACCAGGGCGTTGTTTCTAATTTTCCATACGCTTTTTCAAATTCAGAAACCATGCTTGAAAGCAACACATGTCTTTATTTGCTGAACTTGTTTGCTGTTCAGCCTTTCACGTTGGGCTGATCTGCATTTGAGCGAATGTGACTGCTAGGGAGACAGGGTGCAGATGATGAGGGTTGTCGTCCAATATTGAGTGACTGAAGCCTGCCAGCTTGGCTGAGTTTTCTAGTACTGACAGCTGAGGAGTGGGCCACCTGTGGATGGATGCATCACTGCGTCAAGCTTTTAAGTTACGTGTGGCTGAGGTGTGTCATGCAGAGTCGGCATTCACCATTAGAGCACACATACGAAAGCATGTATCCTTATGCCACAGACGCTCATCCCAAGTGTTCTCACTTAACTCCTTCCAGGAAGCCATGGACAGTGGTTAGTGATGATAAAAAAACTCGCAGCTTAACATATGGGTTGAGGGTATCAATGACAACCTCAATATAACAAGAACCAGAACTATTATAGAGGATGGCAATGGTGTTTGAGCAAAACCTTTAAAACAATGTAGCAAACTAAATGTGAGCAGTGGAAGAAAGTCTTGCTCTTGAAAGTATAGGCACTGAATTGTGTACATTGAAATCGTGCACATGATCATCATTCATTTGGGTGGTTCAAATAAATAAAGTCCACAGTTCACTAATTCACTCTACTGCAACTCACAGTGGCTGCGATCCAGCTACAGCACACACAGCCTTCAACACATAAACACATGCTTATGTTCGTGTATATCCTTGAATGTGTGATGTCATTACACCTAAAGCCTGCTCACATCTTCTCTTGGTGTAGAAGGATTCCTTCATGTGCTATGTCTAGAAGTGAGTATGTAGACATGTTTAGTCCAGTGACCGAGACGTGTGTGCAACGGGTCAGTGTAGATTGTGACAGGTGTTTAGGCTATTCAACCCATTCTCTCATGATTTGGTTATGCTGATCAAATGTGATACATTCACTCAGAGATTCCAACATCGTGAAAGCAGCGATCGTCTTGAGGTTAGATAAAAACTAGGAGGCCAACTTCTTGACATGAAGTGGGGTGAGCGTAATGTTCAACCAGGTTCACGACTGAAGCATATGGGCCACTGCATTTTATTTAAATAGACATAGGATGTAACCAAGAGATAAACATAAGAGTGGTTAATGCGTAGTACCTTAGTATGAGTCTTAGTGGGTGTGATGGTTAGTTTTGATTCTTTTCGGAAATATATTTTTTTAAACTTACATTGTTTGTCTACATTAATATCCCAAATCCATGTTCTGTAGAAACGTATTTAATAGTAGTTTGACAATTCGTACTATTATGCCCATAAACTGTATATACATGTACACACACTCTACATATTGGCCACTTTTCCCACACAACCATATTCTGAGTTTGGAGGAAGTATTGCTGGTGGAATCACTGCCTGGGCTAATTCTTCGAAATTCTTCTAAAATCCCTATGGAGGACCATTTCCTGACATCCCCAGCAACTGCCCTGCAGCAGTGGCATGACAGGTTCAAAGGTCACATGTGCATTCCTGAACACAACTGCTAGAGCCCAAACATCCTAACTGTATACCTCAGAAGTCTGGTGGCAGTTGTTAAGAACTATATATATATTTTTTTTTTAAAGAAAGGGGTTGAGGGCCGCATTCTGGTTCCCAGCTTGGTGTACCTTCCACAATCCAGTAGATCTTCTCCTCCAAGCGCTTTGATGCCTCTTGCAATCTTCAGGGTGGCAGTCTGTTCAGGTGTTAATAGTTAGTACCAATTATGGCCTCAGGGAATTCTGGGTGCTGTAGTCAATTCAAGTAGCCTGGAACCAACTCACCCTGCAATTACACAGTGTAAATCCCGAATTGGGTGGCGGGGGGAAAACCAGCAGTGTGGCTCTCCTGAGTGGGGACATGTGTCACCCCGGTGCTGCCACCTCTGGAGCCCGGGACTCCCACATGTTTTTTTGAAAGAAAGGGGTTGAGGGGTGCACTCTGGTTCCCAGCTTGGTGTACCTTCCACAGTCCAGTAGATCTTCTCCAAGCGCTTTCATGCCCCTTGCAATCTTCAGGGAGACAGTCTGTTCAGGTGTTAATGGTTAGTACCAATTATGGCCTCAGGGAATTCTGATTGCTGTAGTCAATTCAAGTAGCCAGGAACCAACTCACTCTCCAATTACACAGTGTAAATCCTCGTTTTGGGGGAAGGGGGAAACCAGCAGTGTGTTTTTCCTGAGTAGGGGCATGTGTCACCCCGGTGCCGCCACCTCTTGAGCCCGGGACTCCCAAAAACATTTTTTGGAAGAAAGGGGGTGAGGGGCACACTCTGGTTCCCAGCTTGGTGTATCTTCCATAGTACAGTAGATATTCTTCTCCAAGCGCTTTCATGCCTCTTGCAATCTTCAGGAAGGCAATCTGTTCAGGTGTTAATGGTTAGTACCAATTATGGCCTCAGGGAATTCTGGTAGTTGTAGTCAATTCAAGTAGCCAGGAACCACTCACCCTCCAATTACACAGTGTAAATTCTCAATTGGGGATAAGGGGGAAAACCAGCAGTGTGGCTCTCCTGAGTAGGGACATGTGTCACCCCGGTGCTGCCACCTCTGGAGCCCGGGACTCCCAAAACATGTTTGAAAGAAAGGGGGTGAAGGGCGCACTCTGGTTCCCAGCTTGGTGTACCTTCCACAGTCCAGTAGATCTTCTCCTCCAAGCGCTTTCATGCCTCTTGCAATCTTCAGGGAGGAAGTCTGTTCAGGTGTTAATGGTTAGTACCAATTATGGCCTCAGGGAATTCTGGTTGCTGTAGTCAATTGAAGTAACCAGGAACCAACTCACCCTCCAATTACACAGTGTAAATCCCCATTGGGGGTGTGGGGGAAAACCAGCAGTGTTGCTCTCCTGAGTAGGGGCATGTGTCACCCCGGTGCTGCCACCTCTGGAGCCCGGGACTCCCAAAAGATTTTTGAAAGAAAGGGGGTGAAGGGCGCACTCTGGTTCCCAGCTTGGTGTACCTTCCACAGTCCAGTAGATCTTCTCCTCCAAGCGCTTTCATGCCTCTTGCAATCTTCAGGGAGGAAGTCTGTTCAGGTGTTAATGGTTAGTACCAATTATGGCCTCAGGGAATTCTGGTTGCTGTAGTCAATTCAAGTAGCCAGGAACCAACTCACCCTCCAATTACACAGTGTAAATCCCCAATTGGCGGGAGGGGGGAAAACCAGCAGTGTGGCTCATCTGAGTAGGGGCATGGGTCCAGAGCACCTTGTTTACACAATCTATGAGGGGAGACAATCTACGCAGGATGTCATTCCCTAGTAAACAAGGTGTGCCCTCTGGAGTCACAACTATGACCGGGTGTTTCACCTTGTGTTGCCCAATTTTAATGTCTAAATCTGCAGTCCCCTCGACAGGAATTTCCTTCCCATCGAAGTTCTGAAGTTGTCCAGGAAGAGGGGTGAGAGGAATTTGGTATTTCTTCCCCCGTCCCGAATTCAGTTGATCAAAGGCCCTTTTTGACATAAGGGTTGCTTGGGATCCAGTGTCCACCAGTGCCAAAATTGTACATTGCCCCTGTATTTGGATCGGGGCATAAAATCTTCCCTCCTTTTCCTCAAGGGGGCAAAGATAATGCACATTTTTGGCCAACTGGTGGGTCACTTTCTTTGCTTTGGATACTGACAGAGAGGTGATTTGGGCAAGATTCCGTTTGGGATCCTGGGAATCTGTAAGAAAAAGGTGACAGCTAGATATGGGGGAAGTTTTGGGCTCCCCTGGTTATGATTCTGGGCTGCACCCCCACCCCCGTTTTGAAGGCAGTCACCAGGATGGGTTTGAACCAGGGGATTCTGGGTATTGATGATGGGCGGTTTTAACTCAGTCCCCACATCTACCCAGTCTGGATTTGGATCCTTTGGGACCCATTTTTCTTTGGGAGGTGTTCCCCCATCCCTGAAGGAGAACATCTTTTTCTCAGGATCCTCTCAGGACCCTTCTCCCTCAAACTGGAAGATTTGCACCTCCTCCTACTCCTCAAAATGGGCCTTTTTAGGCTCTTTATTTCTCCTACCCACCCTCTGCTCCTTGGGTTGCAGACTTTCGGGGGCAGGAGATTTTGGTTCCAGTTCCTGGGTTTCCAGGGGCTTTCCACAAGTGGGGAAGGATGCTTCCTCCAAGGCTTTACATATCCCTTCCCCTTGTGCCTTCTCCCTGGGAAACAGTGGGTTGTCCGGGTTCTTCCCCGTCATTGTTTTGGAGCACCAGACCCTGGATTTGAGGAATTCTGAGCCGCCATGCTCATCTGAGGGTTCTTTTGACCCCCCAACATGCAACCCAGATCCTGTGCCATCTTCTGGACCTGGTGCTCTAGTTGGGACACCCGCTCTGGCTGGTACGGGGTCCTCAGGTCTACTCTGGGTTGATACCGGGAAGGGTAGCTATCCCTTCTCGCATAATACCCCTGGTTAGGAAAATGTGGGTACCCCTCCACCCTTGGCCTCCCTGCTCCCGGACTGGGCTGTCTGGGCTAAGGAAAGTGGGAAAAGAAAGAAGGGTTGTTTTGGGGGTTGAAGTTGGACAGGTACCGGGGAAATAAATTTGGTCTGGCATTTGGGGGATTACTGACTCCCGGAGGGGAGTTTCCTGGGTTTCCTGCTGTCTGGTTGGATCCCCCTAAGCCCCTTGGGCTGGAGGCGTCCATACATAGCCGAGGATGGGTCTATTTCCCTTGTAGCATGGGCTGAGGTAGTCAGGGGAGTTAGGGGTCCCATTTGTGGGGTTACCTCCCTGGCTCCCATTTGGGATTGGCCCGAGTACCTTCACCTCCGCCACCTTAGCGGCAGCAGAGGTGTTGGTTGGTTTGGGGCTTTTGCTGATATTTTTACTTTCCAACGGCTTCTGTACTTCATAGATGCACGTTGCTTGTTCAATGACCCAATCTAGTGATCTTTTCTCATGAAAGTCCCTCACTAGCTGGGTCATAATGTACTTAGGGAGAGCATGAAAGAAGGTGTTCACAAATTCCTTACTGTCAGTGTGCACCCTTCTATTGGTCTGCACAAAGGCGTGTTTCAATTCCTGAACAAATTCTTGTGGGGCCTGCTCTTCCCCACTTTGTAAGTTGTAGGCTGCCTTGCAAGCCTCTTGAGGGTTCCTATGAATGGAAAAATGTTTCAGGATGGCCGCCCTATAGGTGGACCATCTGGAATGGTTCTTATCCTCCAGTCCCACAAAGAAGCTGGAGTACTCAGGAGAAAACGTCCACTTTACATACTGAATACAGCTTTGGCTGTCCTTTAGATGGAAAGTCTCCATCATATGCTCAAATAATTCAGGGTGCTCCTAAACCGAATGTTTGGCATTTTTGTGGTAGGGCGTGATGACGCTCCTAATAGCTTTTATTTTTTTCAGGGGATCCTTGAATAAAGCTCTTATAATTGTGTTTGCCTTTTTAGTTCTTGTTACCCTGGTCCACTCATCCTCTGACTCAGAGGCACTGCTATCCGAGGTGGCTGTCTGATCTTCTAGACTCTCCCGGATTCTGCGAGCTTGAGAATGGCTGGCAGCATGTGGGGGCCTAGTCTCTGTGACCTGTGGTGCTCAGAAGAGTCTTCTGACTCTTCCTTGCTCCCAGGATTGGTTGAGTACCCCCTTCCCCCACTGTTCTAGCTGGGAAGAGGTTTTTAGTATGCTCTTGGTGGGCCTAGTCTCATGGAATTCTCCACCAAATTTCACTGTCTGATCTCTTGGTAAGTTATATTTCTGAGTATCCATTTCTCTGATTCTGGAGTCTCCCTGATCAGAGAAGATGGCCCTAGAACTTGGGAACCTGTACAGAGATGCCCGCCCATCCATTTCTGGGAGGTGCTGACCTATTAGCCCCATACTTCCCATTGGGTTGAAGTCTACCATCCCCGTGGCCCTTGGCTCATGGGAGCCAGTGGACATGGGGGTGGTAGAGCCCATGGAATTGAAAGGATGAAAATCTCTGGTGCAAGGGTTCCTGAGGTTATGCTCAGGGGTTTTCCTCTCCCATCTGACATCCTCTCTCTCAGACTCTACTCCCTGAGAACATGCAAGAATCTGACCCTTTTTGCTCTTCTATTAAGGCCTTACTGGGCTCTGTTAGTTGTTCCTGCATGGCTATCTGTCTATGGATCCTGTCATTTTTTTCACAGAGAGCCTCATTGTCTCTATGTGCTTCCTGTCTGCGTTGGGATTATTGGGCCAATTTTTGCTGCTGGAGACTCACCTCCTGAGTCTGATCCTTATTGGCGTGCTAATTCTTTGCCAGAGCATCTTCCACCCTCCTGGTGTGCTCTAACAGCTTTTCATAGTCCATTTTGAGTTCTCCCAGTCCCTGAAGGGCCAGGTGATTTTATTCCACCTTGGTTTTTAAATGGCTGACTTTCTGGCCTAAGGCGTCCCTTTCCTGAATTAGAGTACCACTCTGTGCAGCCAGGTCGTCCCTTTGTTTTCTAATGGTACATCATTTCTGGCGCTCCTCATCAAAGTCTGTTTGAGTGTGGAGATCCTTCACTATTAATTTATTATTTTCCTCCTTCATTTCATCAATCTGATTTTCTAGGGCAACTATCTACCCTGTGCAGGCTCTATTATAATTTACTTGCTTTTCCAGCTTTTGTTGGACTTGTTGTCGCAAATCCAACCTTTCTTGACGCTCTTTTTGCAGTGTCAGTAATTTGGTATCTTGCTCTATCTTCTCTTGCTGCAGGAGATCCAGATCTTCCTTTACTTTTTTCAGGTACTGTCTGGTTTCTCTCTCTGAATCTTGGCTCTTTTGTAGCCTTTGCTCTGCAGAGTCCAGATCAGTTTGGGTTTTCTCTAGGGATTGTATTTGCCTCTTTGCCAGATCTAGGTTTTCAGCATATTTGTCCTGTATTACTCCAATGTGGAGGTATAGGTAAGCCACTATTTTGGCAATTTTACATTGCTTTTCTTTTACTTTTGGGGCCATATACAATTCACTAAGTGCCTGGTGTAATGGACCCTGGTCCTGCCATGTATCTAATTCTATAGCAGTGATTTGTTGTTTGATTTCCTGCAGCCAAACATTCTCATCCTGCTCCACCCATTCACCCCGACAAAAAATTTGTGCAGTAGGTGTTCTTTTGCCATATTGATTTCCACTAAGGTCGCCATTCTGGAAATATTAATTTCCTTCTGACTTATGTTAGGGTTATTTTATTTTTGCAAAACAGGCCCAACTCCTTTGAGTATTTCTATTGAAGGGTGTTTTTACAGTGTAGCACAGTGTGGTAGCCCAACAAGGTGTATGTACCCCGTCAGTTAGCACGCTGTGTTAGACTGTCACAAGTGGTATGTCTAATTCAGGATCTCGTGACGAGCCAAGCTGTTAGTGATTTCAATCCGGCACACACCCAAGTCAACGTCTAACGTGTAGTGCACATCTGAAATCCTTATTTATTTTTGTCTAAAAGTTCTTTATTCTGAACGATATACTACTCATATCACGCCCCTCTCCTGGAACCCCCCGGTCACACTGAACCAGGAATCAGGCTGGTTTGCAAAGTTAAAATATTTATTCATGTATTTACAGTTTAATCACACTTAGTTTTAATGGGTACGCCAATGGGGTGATGTAACAATGAATAATCTCTTTAATACACAAGGAGTAGTAGTGAGCAAAACAATTCAGCACAGAAATAATACTTTTGTGTGTGTGTTCAGATCAGATAGCACTGTGGTTAAAGGTTCCCCTTGCACACCCCTCAACCCCCAATAGGCAATGTAAAGAGATAGGAGGAGAGAACAGGTATTCAGGAATGGCAGAATTCAACAGAATATCAATCCCACTTTCCCCCTTTCAAACACAAGGGAAAACAGAATGGACTGTCAAGCTGTCTGAATGACTTTTAAAGTTATCTTGAGAATGGATTGGGCAAAAACACTAAATATGATCTAAATTGCTGAAATTGTTATAAATTCTTAAGGGAGCCGCTTTTGATAGTTGCACACAAACACAAGCAATGATTCCATACCCAGGAACAATTTCAAATCTTAACATTCAAGTCGGAAGCAATCAAAAGCTGTTTTACACATGTCAGACTTTCCCAAAACCGAAATTCGTGGCAAACATTTCGCTGTGCGATAATCACAATAACGGGAGAACCGTATTGATTTGGGATGCCGTTTTAGATGCAATTTAAAGCTGTAGATGTTAGCTACAAGCAGAAGTAGCAAAAAAAACTGAGGGAGTTATGGACGTTTTAGTGGAGGTCGTTTTTTTCGAGACAGCCGCAAGAATGGAAAACAGGAATGCACTTTAAAAATGACAAAAGGATTTCTTACACTAGAGGATAACTATGAATACAACGAATACCACACTGGAACACAGCGACTTGATCAGAATGACGGCCTGCAGAGGACTCACGTTCTTCAGATGAGAAAAGATCAGACAATTCAAACTATACTCCTACAATGCAGGTTCTGAATACAAGATAGGATGGGTTTAAGATAGGAATTAACTAAGCAAGGTACATGTGCTAGTGACACAGTTCTATCTATAGATACTTACTAGATACGTCAGGATTTTGGTCCATAAAGATTCTGGTCAGGGAATGGGATCTGGTTCTAGGACTGACGGCTGGGCACATCAGATTGGGTCTGCAATCAGCAAGGTGCTCTGGTCACAGCACGGCACAGGACTGGACTAGATCTGCAATGCACTCTGGTCACAGCACGGCACAGGACTGGATTGGATCTGCCCTTCTGGGTTCTGATGATAATTATTTCAGCAGGCAAGCAGTACAGCACAGCCCGGCTGTATTTCGACGCTTCCTCTTAGGTTTGTGGGGTTCTGGCTCTGGAATTTGAGGCCTAGCTGAAAATGGTCAGCTATGCAATGGGTTTCTGCTTTGCCAAGTTTCTGGAGTCTGGAGCAAGGAAGATGTAGAGTTCAGCAGCAGGGTGCTCCGCCAGTGTCAGGATAGTGAGTGAATCTGTCTATGCTTTTTTAGTAGTGAGCTGTCTCTATTTATGCTATGATAAAGGGGCGTGTGGGCTGGTTTATCCTAAGCTCACCCGATTGACAGGCGATTGGGTCAGAGTCTCCTCTCTGCCTTGATACTCTACAAGTACCGGGTAATGCCTTTCGGCCTGAGCAATGTACCAGCGGCATTCCAATCTTTCATGAACGATGTCCTGCGTGAACTCCTGGATGTATGTGCAGTGGTATACATCGACGATATACTTATCTATCCAGCGAAACTGCAGGATAGATAAGTCCTGTACAAGCGGTGCTGCGCAAATTGTGAAAGAACCGAGGTGGAGTTTCTTGGATTCGTGCTTTCACCGCAAGGCATACGAATGGACAACAGGAAGGTAGAAGCAATTCTGACTTGGCCTGCATCTACTTCGCTCAAGGGAGTGCAGAACCTCTTCGGTTTTGCAAACTTCTACAGGCTATTCATACCAGGATTTTCATACTTTGTGCACCCAATTACCTCCCTACTATGGAAACATCGGAAATTTGAGTGGACACCAGCGGCGGAGCAGGCATTTCAAGCTCTTAAGAACAAATTCACTTTGGCCCCGGTACTACAACATCCACAACCAGAGCTCTCCTATGTTGTCAAGATGGATGCCTCTAGTGTGGCTATGGGGGCAGTTCTGTCACAACGGAACCCGGAAACCGGCCACCTACACCCAGTTGACTTTTGGTCAAGAAAGTTTTCCCCTGCAGAACTGAATTACGCGGTCACCGACAAGGAACTACTAGCGATCAGGGATGCTCTCAACGAGTGGAGCCACTACTTGCTAGGTGGCAAACGCATAGTAAAAGTCATAACTGATCACCGGAACCTGCAATACCTATTCTCCGCCAAGGAACAGTCATCCCAACAGCTTCAGAGGCTCTGTTTCTAGCTGAGTATGCTTTCGTTATTACTCATCGGCCAGGAGTCAAGAATTGCAAAGCAGACGCCTTGTCATGCATTGGTAAAGGCAAGCATGCCTACGTCGTTCAGGAGCCAGTAGATATCATCCCTGGGCACAAGATACTAGGACTGTGTGGACTTACCGACTCACCTCTGGAAAAGTTGAGAGCGGCTGTCAGAGACAGATGGTCAGTGGATCAATTGCAGGCGTGGGAAAAGAAAGGAACT
This sequence comes from Ambystoma mexicanum, assembly GCF_040938575.1. Lineage (NCBI taxonomy): Eukaryota > Metazoa > Chordata > Amphibia > Caudata > Ambystomatidae > Ambystoma > Ambystoma mexicanum. The sequence goes on along the minus strand of NC_090923.1, from coordinate 461,170,738 downwards.
CAATTCTCCATCCAGGAAGGCCTGCCTTATTACTGGACACGCCATTATCTTCCAACACGTCCATTAAATGAACAAGTGATCACAAGTTTTCACAGCACCCCCCTAGAGGGTCATCCAGCAGTAACAAAGACCCTGGAGAAAATCAGGAGATTTTACTGGTGGCCAACCTGGCAGGATGACGTCACCAACTTTGTTAAGGCATATGGAACATGCGCTCAAAACAAAACCACAAGACTGACACCCGCCTGTCTATTACAACCCCTCGCAATACCACCAAAACCCTGGCACACCATTTTGATGGATTTCATCATGGACTTACCACCTAGTTCTGAGTACAACACCATACTGTTTGTTGTCAATCTTTTTTCCAAGATGGCTCATTTTTATAGCGTTAAGAGGAATTCCATCAGCTCCAAAGCTGGCCCAAGTCTTCCTGGACGGCATAGTTAAATTACATGGCTTCCCATCTGCGGTGATATCGGACAGAGGCAGTCAATTTGTGTAACGGTTCTGGATGAGATGCTGTGATCTAACAGGAGTTGAGGTTCACCTGTCTACAAGTCATCACCCCCAAACCGATGGACAGACAGAACGCACAAACCAGACCATTGAGCAATATCTTCATTGCCTCTTACATCAAACAGACCAAGCCTGGGCGGAGGCTTTATGGATGGCAGAATATGCCTACAATAACTTGGTGCCTTCCTCTGCACCGTTAAGCCCTTTCTACACGTTGTACGGTCAGAATCCACGAACCTCGGTGTATGACCCACCAGAGTTAATCGAGATTCTGGCAGTCAAGACCTTACATGAACAAATCTCAAAAGCTATGAAAAAGGCTGTCACTCATTTGACAATGGCTAAAGAGACACAGAAAAGGTATGGAGATTGTCACCGAAGACAAGGACCAAATTACCAAGTAAGTGATTCAGTATGGTTGGCCTCATGTTACATGGCACTCAGAGGGACCAGAAAATAAATTCCAACCAATGTTCTTCGGACCGTTCACAATCGAAGGAGTGGTCTCACCAGTGGCCATGAAGCTAACTTTGCTGCCTCATATGCGCATACACCCGGTTTTCCATGTCTCGCTATTGAAACTCGTGCAGCCGGGAACGCGATTTCAAGCACCCCCTGCTTCAGTGATAATTGGGGATGAGATCGAATACAAAGTCAAAAGCATCCTAGACTCTAAGATGATGAAGAAAAGATTATACTAACTAGTGGACTGGAAAGGGTATGGCCCACAAGACAGGTCCTGGAAGCCCAGCTAAAACATTCACGCCCCTCAGCTGCAGAACGGATTTCATTGGGTTCAACCCCACCAAGCCGTGATCGGGAGGCGCACTCTTGGGAGTGGCCTTGAGGGGGAGAACTGTCATGGGTACTGGCCCCCCAGTTAAGCACTATTTCTCAATAGCCCTTAGAAGGGTAGTCAACAGGCAAATAGGGGTTATGTGAGTCAGGACCTGGCATATAAGACTTTTCCAGTGATTTCCCACATCCCATTTAGGGTAAAACCCTGTGGCAATGATAACAATAACTTGTTTTGAGGCACACTTCCTGTAAGGGTTCTATTTCCTGCTCACCCAACATGGAGGGTTAGTTCCATTGACCGCTTTGAACTGCAGCGGTCTTGTCTCTGGGTGTGGCTGCCTTAATAAGCCATGCCCAAACTTCAGCCCATGCTTCATGTGATTTCTGTACGCACACGCTCACCACAGCTCTGGATCCAGCGTTGCATCATTCACCCGTTACCAGCACTTACCTGATCCGTCCTCAGCACAGCCCCGCTCACGAGCATCTGAATCTGACGGCGCTCCTGGTCTCAGCTGACTCAGCTCGCGGGACATCTGCATCAGGAGTTCTCATTCAGCGTGACCGCTCTGGCCCCTGCAAATACAAAAGGGGAAAAACATAAGTAAGACAGAAGACGCACTACATGTTTTAGTCACGCATTGCCCAAAGCCAAAGACACGCAGCACAACACTTACGCAGCCCAATTCGCCTCGTCCCGAGAACTCAGCCAAAGTGCTGCAAGCCTTCCCAGCATTCTGGTATCTCCGCATCTTGTGATTTCTTACTGCACTCCACGCACCAGACAGCGATCTACAAGACATGTGGACAGAACTCATTTTACCAGCGTGCATATTGTTTAGCAGCCTGTAGCAAATCCGAACAAACTGCTAGAGACTTTAGTAAACAATTTACCTGGCAATCCAGAACCAAAGGATGAAAGGACCCAGTGAAGTAACTGGTCTACAATCAATCCAAGACTCAGCGCCCCGCATCTGGTAGGATGGAGAGCCCACTAAACTAGTCTTAAAGTGAGCCTAGCACAGACACCCAGAAAGCACACACAGGGAGCCTGGGAGTGGGAGGTTTGGATACCAAAAGGAGCATTACACTGATACCTTCTTTTGTACCAGCAGGTTAGACCTTTTTCAGCTGGCACCCTATCCAGAACAGGGAGGAAACTACCTGGGGCAGGAGGAGGGCACCCGAGAGATCCATCGCTCCTGCAGAGTCCAGGTAAGTGTGACACTGTTAGAGCTGCCAGTATCAAGTTTGGTAATTGAATATGATCCACCCCTCCAATCATCTGTACTTGGTGTGTCAAGGGCTCACCTGTGTCCCTCAAGGTCTCGGTCAAGTGTTAATCATCAGAGGATGAAGTGGATGACATTGTAGGTTTTAATGCATGGTTATTGGGAATAGGGGTATTTTTTACATCTTTTGACCTAGGTAACGACCCAGAGGCTCCTCTGGTATTTCTATTGTTCCGGTGCAACTGGAACTACCCACTGGCACTCTATCTTCTTCCTGCGTTGCCAAACATGTGGGCAATTGGATTCTACTAGGATCTGGGAAAAAGCGACCCTTGGTACCCGGCATAGCTAGTGTTGAGGTGTAAGTCCTGGAGTAGTCACTTAGCCTACGCTGATAAAATCTCGTAGAATTAAGGGTTACGATATCTTGGGTCGATTGCAACTCCAGAGTTGCATGTTGGCGTTCTAAGAGTGATCCAGGTGATCCGGATGACAGCAGGGGTACCAGATCCCTTGTCATCTCGGGGGTGACAACAAGGCCCACTCTGGTGGAATGGGCCGGTTAACGACTGCTTCGAGATACGAATAGTCATCCTCAAATACTGATGCCTCCTCAGGCACCTGGCCCATAGCTTCCGTAGGAATATGAGTTGGGGCTGTGACTGGATATGGTGGTTCCTCCAGTTGTGTGGCCTTGAACCCCCCCATCATTGTTCCTTCTGCTAGGGCAGTTGAATCCATAACATTCTATTTGGAGATCTGTATACTTGAGGCCCCTGTCTTCAAGACCGTTGAGGGATTGGCAATTTCCACTGGAGCTGAGATCGAAAATGCGGGGAGGAGGAGGGTTTGGATGACTAAGGGTTGAGTGTACTTCAGCGAGGTAGTTTCTGTTGGAGGACCCATTGGAAATGGTTGCTTTTCTGGCTCTCGCTGCTCTTCCTCTTCCCCTTGTTCAATTCTCCCCTGCTTGGTCCCATTAATGGTCCAATTCATGCTCTGTTCTTCTGTACACATTTTTTGTGCTTCAGGTGGGGTCACATTGACAGAGTATCTTGGGCCTTGATGGCATTACCTCCCCCACGTTTGTCTGCCTTCTTGTGCATGGTCTCGGTAGTACCATTAGAAATGGGACAAGAGTCACCGTTCAGTCAAGTGGCAGTCTCTTTTCTGCCGGCAAAAATAGAGATTCAGTGGCAGGCAGAGTCCTTGCAGCACAGCAGTAGTAGGGGGTGATTGTGCAGCGTTGTTCTCAATGAGGGATCTTACCTCCAACACGGATCCGGATGTTTCCTCGCCCGCTCCCACTGCCAGGCAGCGACTGCAACTGTCACTCTCCAACTCACTCCATGGCTTACTCCGCAAGACTGTAGGTGCTTTTGAAAGCGCTCCGTCCTGCCTCCCAGCAAGGATAGACACAGGAGACAGACTGTGTTCATAGTACAGTTGTATACAGGTGACAGAACAGCATTTAAGTGCTTGGTTGCTGGTTCCCTGTATGCAATTACCTTGCTTTTTAAAAGTGGACCCCTTTAAGGTTGACAATAGGTTGCATTTTAAATATCTGCTATTTTTCATCTCTTACTCCCGACTCAGTCTCTATACTCCTTTCTAGTAGCTTAATGATACCCTCAACCTTCTTTATCCTTCGCCTCCCTTTTGATTTTCTTATGAACCCTCCCAACAATGGATGACACCTTCCCTCCATTCAGCTTGTTGGGTGCTTCACCAAGCCGAAGGGTGCTGGTTCAAATCCAGAGCCACCACTGATCTTGATTTCATGTCTACCCTTCCTGCTACTTATGTCACTCTACTGCTCACAGCTAAACAACAGTATTTTAATACCCTCTTTGACTCTCTCTCCTCTCAGCCCAGCCGTCTATTTCTCAATCGAAATCACATTCTTGTCCCTTCTTCTCTGGATCCTGCTTCACTTTCTCTCCTCTCAGCTTCAGAATGTGCTAACTACTTCTCAGAAATGGGCCTTCTTCAGTCTTCTATTACATTCACCACTTGTTTTTCTCTACCTGCCTCATCGTCCACACCTCTCCCTTTGCATACTGAAGTGATGGCAGCTTTCCACTCTTGACTTCTCATATTGCCGCTACTCTTCCTCACTCTGCCCCTGGGAATCCTTAACCTTCTTCTATGTTCCCCACAGTATACTCTTCCCTTCTTCTCTACCATAATGCCCTCTTTAACTTGTCACTGTCTTCTGCTACTGTTCCTTCTTCCTTTAAGCACACTTTGATTCTTCCTATACTTACAGAATGTACGTTCAATCCTTCTCTGCCCTCTAATTTCCACTCCATCTTGCTATTGCCTTTCTTATCTAAACTTCTGGAATGGGTTTTCTATACTCAAGTCTTTTCATTCGTTAATCTGCACTCTCTTCTTCCTTCCTTTCAATCCGGGTTCTACAGGGATTCTCTGAGTCTATTCTATCCTTTGCAATGCCAAAACGTGCTTCTCTTCTAGTACTCATTGACCTATCAACAGCATTCAATATGGTTGACTACTCCCTCAACCTTTTTAGCCTTTCCTATCTAGGTTTACGGTATTTTGTTCTGAAATTATTTCAATCCTATCACTCCAATTGCACCTGGTCTTTCCTCCCAGGCCTTCCCCCTATCTTATGCCATTCCTTAAGGTTCTGTGCTTAGTCCGCTCCATTTTTCTCTTTATACTTCCACTATTGGTTCTATCATTTCTTCCTTTCATTTCTCTTACTATCTATATGTGGATGACTCACAGATTTCCTTGTCCTTTTGACCTTCTCAGACACTACTCCTCTCTTTCTGACTGTCTACTACCTATTCAGCCTTGGATGTCCTCTCACTATCTTCATCTTAATCCCTCAAAAACGTAAGTCCTCTTCTTTCCTGCCTCTACCATTCCCCCTGCTTCACCCCCTCCCCTCTTTTGTATCTTTCCACCATTCTTCACACATCATCTCTACTAAGGCTCGTAACCATGGAGCTATGTATGACTCCTCTTTCTTCTTCTTCTCCCAGAACATCTGCAAATCCAGATGGTTCTTACCTTTTAATGCTCTTCAACTTCTTATTCCATCCTTAGTCTTTTCTCGCCTATTGTACTGTCTTTGCTTATTATTTGTGCATCTTTTGCCATCTGGCCACTCATCTTGCCCCTCTGCTTGATATACAAATTCTCTATCCCTGTCCTCTGCACTCCCTGTGCGTTTCCATTTCAGATACTTTGTAGTCTCTCCAGTGGTTAGCTTTTGAAAGCCGACTTGTGTTCTCATTTCTCTATTTGGTTTTCAAATATCTTTACAGTCTTTCCCCCCTCTATCTTTCTTCCTTGGTCTCCTTCTATTCCCCCTCTTGTTCTCTTCATTCTCAGTCTATTTTCCTTCTGGTTGTTTCCTGTCCACCCTGTGCTTCTTCTCGCTACCGCACCTCCTTTCCCCTGCTTGCCGCTGAACACTGGAATGCCCCCTCTCTTTATTTGGTCTCTGACCTCCTCTCTCTTCAAAATTCAACTGAAAGCGCACTCACTCGAAAACAGATTCTGAATTATCTACTCCGTTTTTGATCTCTGTGAATCGTTTAGCTGTTAGGCGCTAAACACATACAATTAAACATGATACAGGTGATCTTTCATGTTATATTTAATTTTAAAAACAACAAATCCTTAGGTTAACTAATTCCCTGGACATCACAATAGAAAGTGTCATATGCTGGTCCAATCTATACCTGTGCACTACGGGCATGCATTTGGTTATGTATCTGTTTGGAGTTTTGCAATGTACTACTTGTATAACTGTGTTGCTTCAGGTTGCCAAAAATCTCTCGAATTAATCTGCAGTTCTGCCACCACATAAGCAAGGCAGCCGAATAATTTACAGTAAATGCAGTTGCAAAATAGCCAACAGAAAAATCTACTAATAAAATGATCATGGACACTTGTTTTGTTTTTAAACAACAAACATTCATTTTTTGTAATTATAGTTGCTATATTGCCAAGGACAAAAAACCACATATCTTGCTCGCACAGCCATTTGAAAAAATCCAGCTGGTCCAATAGTTTTAGTCACCAATTACTGACAGTCTTTTGGACCAAGCCAGTTCACTGTTCCTTAATGATCCTTAACTAAAACAAATTGGTTCACAATTTAATAGCTCATTTCCAGCTGTCCTTTTTTTGAAAGAGAGAAACAATTGTCATGGTATAAGCAGCGCAGGCCTTTTTTCAGCTCGGAAATATACAAGAGAAACCCTCATGTACACATTAATGTACATGCATGACAAATTTAATGTGCATAAAGAAATGCATTCCCGAATCTTTTATGATTTTGATGACTCCTGCGCGTGAGGTTAAAAATATAAATTTCACAATGTTTTTCAGTTTTTCCACAAGTCCATGCGCTATTTTGTAATCAAAATGGCCCACTATTGCAAACCATGGAGGACAACCAGTGTAGAAAAGCATTTGCCCCATTGTAAGGGCCTATGTAATAATCTACGGGCGATAATTAAGTAGGTATTTTTGGCTTCTTATTGCTTTATTAGTGCAGGGGATCGCCCCCCCCCCCCCGCCCACCTCATATCCCAATTTCTACTGAACAGACCTTCATTTGCATTTGTCTGCTTTCATGAGCTAAGTTATGCATGCAAAACATGAGAACAACCCCTACTCCCAAGTGATATTCAAACCCTTGTCACCTGCTGTAAAACCTACTGCTCCTGAGTTGGAGTGTTTTTCTTTCTTCTTTCTATTTTTCCATTTCATAGTTTTTGTTGTTAATCTGTTTTACTGCGGGAGAAATTTCCCACTGATCTTTAGTGCACACAATTAACGTTTGTGCCTCAAGGACTTGGCCATCCATGTCCTGGGCAGTGAATATGGCTTGCGCAGCATGTGGAAGGCCATGTCCTGAGATTTTAAATGGTTAAATATTAAAGTGGATTTACTTTTGCTTTCTTAGGTTGTCCTAACCTTTTTTCAAACTAACTCTTATTTTCAACATTCTTCATTGGTAATACCTCAACATTAGTGCCAGTGTAGGGCTTTACCCAACCAGAAATCCCTCTCCCCACTACGTTCCTTCATGTCCCCAGCAGAGGGGTGTGTGGCAGCCCCTCAGTCAATGATGAGGCTCAGAACTGGGTAATCCCTACTGAGTATGAACATGGGTCAAATAACATGTTCTTTGGAATTCTGTCCACACAGTGGGCTCTACAACCACGTTTTAGCTCACTGTCCCTTTATAGAGGAATAATACTATTTGCGTATTGGTCTGGACCTGCCCACAAGGACAGTGAACAATGAAATTGCTACTTTTTAGAAATATACTGTGATTTTGGAATTTATAAAATATGGTATGACAGGCATTATGATGAAAAGAAAAAATAATAATATTCAGTTACTATTTAATTAATGTATAATGTAAAATACATTCAAACCATGCTTCCTACTTGTTTGTTTGTTTGTTTTATTATTTATAATGCGTGCCAGACCCGAGGGTATCAGGGCGCCAGAAGCAACAAGAACATTTTCAGCTTTGGTTACATTACTGTGCAATTATATATATATATACAGTTTAAGTACAAACAGAATACAATCAGAAAGGGATCAGACAAGGAATGGGCAGTCAAAATGTTAGCAGTCGTGTTATGTTATGTTAGGCAGATTTATAAAGCGCACGTACATCCAAGGGCACCATGGTGCTGAGGGAGGAGGAAGAAGATAAGGGACTAAAAAAGCAGTGTTTTGAGTAATCATCAAAAAGAGAGATGGTCAGTAGTGGCACGTAGCGTAAACGGGAGTCCGTTCCAGGACCTAGCGGCCACCATAGGGAAGGCACGTCCCCCAATCCTAGCCATCCTGATATGGGGCACCGATAGCAGAAGAGCAGACTGAGATCGGAGGGTAAGTGAAGGTACATAAGGGAAAACCTTTCCTGGAGGTATTCAGCTCCTTCTTTATAAAGTGGATGGTGAACCACAGTGATTTGAACAAAATGCACTTCTCCATAGGAAGCCAGTGAAGTTCTCTGAGCACAGGCAACATGTGAGTACGAGGGGGAGGACGGGAGACTACTCTAGTGGCAGCGTTCTGAAGCAGCTGAAGTCTATTTATAAAATAGCCAGGTTGGACCAGAGACAGTGAGTTGCAGTAATCAACTGTGCTCAAAACTGGAGACGCAACCACAGGAGCGTGGAATTGGGCAGGAATGAAGGGGAGAACTTTGCTCAATACACAGAGTTTAAAATGGCCAGATTTATTGAAGGCAGCAGCCTGGTCAGCCATAGATAGAGAGGAGGAGAGCTTAACCCCAAGGATTTTCACAGAAGTGGACGCAAGGGGGAATGGGACAAAAGAAGAGGGCCAGAAGTCAGGGGTCCAGAAGGAGAGGGGACTGGTAGTGCCCACCACCAGGACCTCTGTCTTGTTCCTGTTAAGTTTAAGTGAATGTAATGCCATCCATGCTCCCAAGTCCTCCAGGCAGCTCCTAAACTGGGCAGCAGTGTCTGGACGAGTTAGATCAAGACGTACCAACCGCTGGGTGGCATTGGCATAGTAGTAGAATCTAAATCCGTGGAAGCGGATGAAAAGGAAGAGGAACCTGATATATATATATATATATGAAAAAGTATAGGGGAAAGTGCAGATCCTTGCAGAACCCCACAATTAAGCCCTACCGGTTCAGAGCACAAAGGGGTGAGGGAGACGGACTGAGAGCGGTCGGCCAGAAAGGCAGAAAACCAATTTAGAACCTTGTCAGATATCCCGGCTTCCGACAACCGGGAGATAAGTATGGTATGATCGACTGTGTCGAAAGCCGTGGATAAATCCAGTAGCAGTACTGCTCCCACTCCACCCTGGTCAAGCAGGAAAGTGAGATCGTCGAATACAGAATTGAGTACCAACTCAGTGCCTCTTCCCTGGCGAAAGCCTGATTGAAAGATATCAAAACATCCAGACGATTCCAGGAAGAAGGATAAAAAAGGGAAGACAAGGGCCTCCATGACCTTCATCAATACAGGTAGAAGTGAGATGGGCAAACATTTTCAAGCAGTCCAGGATCAAAAGTAGGCTTTTTTAGCAGAGGTATAACCAGTGCATGTTTCAATGGGCTGGGAATAAAGCTCCCAGAGAATTACATGTTGACTGCCTCTGTAATATGGGAAATTACCTCGCCTGAGATGTCTTTAAGCAAGGTAAGCGGTATAGGGTCAGCTGGAGAGGTGGATTTAAGGCACTGAATAGCCTCAGAAATGTCACATTCACAGAACACAGCGAAAGAGGACCAGGTGGACCCAGGCAATGGCAGAGTAGCACAAGAGAGACTTGACTGACCGCCACCGCAATACCATTTCAAATAGTTTCAATCTTAGTCACAAAGAAAGATGACAGAGCGTTACAAAGGGCTAGAGAAGGTGTAACACCAGAGCCGTTGTACTAGGGGTGGGCAAGGACTGAACGAGTTCAAATAAAGCCTTTTGATTGTTAATAGCAGCTTGCACCTTGTCATGCAGCAACACCAGCACATCCGAAAGCTGTCTCTTCCTGTATTACCGCCCTAAAAAATGATGGTAACACAGGCAAGCGCAAGGCGGCGAAACCTACACCTGAAAGCAAGTGGTAAATGGCCGAAAATTCCTGCAGGTGTGGGAAATGAGGCCACAGGTGCACCCAATGCATTCAGGTGCACCTAAATCAACAGGAAGGAGCTGAAAAAGGCCACACCTTCAACAGACACTTCCAAACACCACCATGCTGCCACTGACTGCAGTTAGCTTTGATATGCAGCTACTGTAAGCCAACATAGCTCTGCAACGGCTTCAGGATCAACAAAGGGACCAAGAGGCAGTGGACAGGAGGATGAGGAATATGAGGAGGAGGCGCCATGCAAGGCATGCACCCATACCCTGGGTTCGGGACACACCATGGACCCTCACTGACATGTAAATCCTAACCCTGTACCGCCTTGACAGGGAGAGGATATGTCCTCAGCATGATCCAGGAAGGCATTGTGAGCAGGATTGTCATGCCTACAGCCATACCAAGGCTGGTAAAACTGGTGTCGGTCCTGCACTGTCTTTCTACATTACTCAATTGTTTTACTTATTTTCTGAATTGTATTGTCACCGTTAGGTGATTGCTGCCCCATATATATATATATATATATATATATATATATATATATATATATATATATATATATATATATATTCAGTGAAAGAAACTTTGTTAAAGGGACGTTATGGTTAAGTTGCGCTTACCTTGCGAAGAACGTAGAAGGTTGATTTCCTCTACTTCATCCTCTGTTTCTGATCCTGTCACCACAAGGACCACCTCTGTGGGACAGCGTCTTTCTCAAGCTGCCTCACAGGCCATACAGAATGCTGATGACCCTTACCTTTCGAGGGTCACAGTTGTATGTATGTACTGTGACACAGTACTCTGCAGGGGGGAGTGACTTCGGAGTGCTTTTGAGACTATCGTCTCAGAGCACGAGAAGACCTGCTCACTACCCAAATAAAACCCACTCTACATCTTCCTCTCTCAGCTCGCCCTTACTTATCCCTGTGGTTGGTGTCCCCCCTTTACCCTCCTTTACCCTCCTCTCCTAGTGTGTCGTGTCTGAAAAACCAAAAAAAATACAAAATTACAAAAATCAAAAAAAAATAAGGCTCTTTTCAGAGCCGCCTTTCCCAGTTAATAGAAGTGAAAATAAATGAAGCAGGGCTCTTTGTATTTTTTAGAAGTCCGCGAACAGTTCGCGAACATTAAAAAAATTGGGTTACTACTCCATCACAAACATTGTAATTTTCTCTGGAAAGAAGTGGTGGCTCTGAAAAGAGCCTTTGGGTGGTGTTTGTAAGTCAAAAATTGTAAATGCTTAACATCTACTTCAAAATCGTCGTTGTAATTCCAAAAAAGGTCGCAATGCATTTTATACATTTCTCAGAAAAATCTGATTGCCAGCATAAGTAAGATGGACTCCATCTCTGCGAAAAATGTATGTACTACAAAACATAATATTTTCATTGTGAAAAGAAGACATGCCAAAATCTCTTAGAAAGCCACAAACAGCCTTATTAACATTGCGCCCTGCTTTTTCCATTTGTGGACCAAATGAAGAAGAACGAAGCCACATTTGTCTCTGCGCAATCAGTGAAAATATCACTTGAGAATTAGGAAACATGTCCATAACCTTCCTCAGTCCTTCTTTCATAGCAAATTGCAAAAAAATTCCAGTCACATGCCCTAAACTGTTCCCTCCACAATGAATTACAATTATGTCTGGATGTTGCTCTGTCTCCAAAGTAGCACAGAGAGGTAGCAAATCCAACCACTTCATTCCACATACTCCATGCCAGTGTACTTCCACATGTGGGAATCCAAGATCTACAGCTACTCCATATGCATGAACACAAACTTCAGGTATGCATATTTTCTGTATAGTAGATGACATAGCTCTCAACCATTTTTGTTTTACAGGAGGGTGAAATCCCCCGATTTTGTTTTTAGCGGGTGAGACGCCCATTGGAATGAATGGGCGTGCAGGAGGCTTGGCGGGTGAGTCTGCCCTTTACAAGGCGTGTGACACCCGCCAAAAGCGTGTGAGTTGAGAGCTGTGGTAGATGAACACATTTTCAAACAGACTTTTACCTTGTAAAATCTGTAAAATGAATTTACTGTACTTTTTTCAATTTCCTAAAATCAACTATCACTTATACACCTTTATACTTTTTACTTTCTTTATACACACACACTCAAATCATGTTAAACTAACATTTTTTAAATGAAATATATAGACTACATATATTCAAACAAAATTGCATGCAAACACAATCTATGTTTAAACCTTTATAAAAAATACTTATACAATTTCATATTTTTTGTTTTTATTTATTTATTTACTTAATTACTTTAAATTAGACATGACATTGAGGCGCTATTACCTAGAACAGTTTAATTACAGAAATAGTGGTATTCACTAATATATTATAAATTTCACAAGACATAGTAAAGATATTTTATTTTTGCTACAGTTAGTCATTCAATACAATTTGTTCATTAAGAACATATCATATGTACTGAACTGATGCAATGTATCTTATGTAAATAAATTAGTTTAATGGTTTTACAGAAGGCATTGAGGATTTCAACTAAAAAAATCAATATCTAAATTAAAAACAGTGCTATATACAAACAAAGTTACTAATTTGAAGCTTTTACAGTTGCAGTGAAGACCAGTTTCCTGAAAAGAAGCAGCCGAATTCGAAGAAGAAAGAAAAACTAAGAAGTTACCTGTTAATTTAAAAAAAAAAGTAAGTAAAATATCACCATAATATTTATATTATTAATCAAATATACTATAACATTAATACCAGCTATTTTAGTTTCTTAAAATAGAGATTTTGTACCATTTTGTCCAAAAATTTCCATGTCGTAAACAGCGATTTACAACCAGAATGGCCCACAAATTTCTATTTTTGGACACACAAATTAGCCAACTGAACCACTACAATTTTCATATTATAGAACAAACAACTGTTTTAATTGTATACATTAGATTTACTATTTGTACTTTTCCACATCACTAGCTAACTTTTTTTGTCATCTGAACCCCAGTTTAGTGACACATAAATTCAAGAATACCTATCCCTACTAGTTTTAGTTCCCAATGCACAATCACACACCATTACATACAACTTTATCATCTTACTCAAACACTCATGCACACAGCACACATACATTCCAGAACACCCCAACCCATATCTTCTTTATTTTTTTCAACAGACCCTAAAGAATGCCTACCAAAAGACAACTCTGTAGAAAGCAACGCAAAATTAGAGCAAATGAAAATAAAGGTGTCCAACATAAGCATCCATCTCTAGCAGAATTTGTAAAAAAAAGTTGAAACAAAACAGCTAATACAATCATTTAGTGAAGCACAAGAAGTTTCAAGTACAACAACTTCGCTTCCTCTATCAAAATGTAAAATAAACCAAAAAACAATTAACAGAAAATCAGCTATCAGTACAGATAAAACTACTTCTTCAAATTTTAATATAGTGCAAAGTAAGCATACCAAGAAAAGTATTTTAGCCAAAATATACCGTCACAAAGTCCTTCAAAATCTTATAAAAACAGGAGAGAAATCAGGTTCAAAGCTTAAAACCTATCGTAGGAAATTAATCTTAGAAGCATTGATGGACAGTGCAATTCTTCTCAAAAGAAATGTATTTATTTTACTGTTAAACAAAATGAAACCACTAACAAAACTAATAACTAAATTACAAAAAAGACTTCTCAATAAGCGAAATGTCAACAGAAAGAACTTCTTAAGTATCTGCGGAGGTGAATGGAATCACACTACGAGCACAGAACCATATTTTAATGAGGAAGCGTACAAACAAAAGCAAACAAATACAATTGCCATAAATAGCAGTGGTCGAGGTTATGAAAAAGTGAATAATACCATAATGGAACAAGAAGTACTCCTTACAAAAATATGCCCTGAAAACTTAGAATTACCCCTCCATTCAACTGAATCAGAACGTCTAGTGTACAAATGGTCATGCACGTCAATGTGTAACATTCCCAAACAATGTTTCAAATCTTTACACCAATTCCTCAATAATATGTAAAAAGCAAAGACACAATCAAAATTAAATTACTGCAAAATATAGATACCTGTCCAGTGCGCAAGTACACAGGACTACAAGGACATTCATTGGCCTGCATTACAGGACCTACTTGTAAAACCACTTTCCATGATATCAAAAGGATATCAACACATCATTCAAGTATAAGAAATCTAGTCTATAAACTGTACTATGCTAAAAGTCCTGCTTTAGCACTAGCAAAGTTAAATAACATCCTTCTACATGGTACAGCAAAAGACCTACTTGAAGAAATTCACTATATCCAGAAAAAATATTTTGGAAGTGAAAGCCATTTACAGAATGAAATAGCTTTAAACCAATTAAGCAACAATTCTACACATGGCAACCTTTTGCTAAACACATACAAAAAAGAAATACTAAAATGTAAAAGTACATCAGCTGAAGTACCAAACCATGTATGTGTATGTTGCCGTAGAATTTTTTATAAAAGTAACACAAAAACTGTGGACCTATCATACAAAATAGAAGACAATGAAGATTCTAAATGGTTTGAATTAGCTCTCTACCTTCTAGCAGAAAACAAATATGAAATAACTGAGCCCTTAATACTTTGCAGTTATTGCACTACAAAACTTGACAACAACCAAACTCCTTCACGTTCTATCACAAATAATTTGGAATTATACCCAGTACCAAAACCTCTACAACAACTTAATTTATATGAGAGCATCATAATTCAAACAGTACACCCATTTCAAGCAATAATATGCCTTCAACCAAAAACAGCAAAATTACCTCCCTCTGAATTGGTAAAAGGCATTCGTGGAAAAGTAGTTTATTTACCATTAAATCTAGAAGAAAATGTGCATACTCTAGGAGTGCAACGTCCAATGCAGCAATCTTTAATTATATTAGTAAATGGAGTACCTACAAAAGACAAAAAAATATGGCAACAACTGGTAGATTTATATAAAGTTAGACAAGCCTTCCAATATCTTAAAGAGAATAATGAATATTACAAAGAAATTAATATTGAAGAAAACTTGAAAGATACAACTGAAATAATTCAAGAAACACAAGAAGCTGGTCAATTTGAGCTACTAGATCCTGCTACAATATCAAATACTTTAGACCATTATACAATTCATCCTTTGCACTGTAATGACACCGTACAAGATGTACTAGAAACTTACCAAATGCGCCAAACAAAAGGATCGCCAATCAGTATATGGGAAAAAAGTATAGAAGCACGTGCTTTTCCTCTAGTCTTTCCAACTGGCAAAGGAGGAAGGTATGATGATAGACCTATTCAAATATCAGCTTCAGAATACCGCTCATTACGAATGTATTCTGAAGATCCCAGATTTAGACAAAATGTGGAATACATATTCCACCTGAAAGTGAACTAGCAACTTTATGTTACGGAGTTGCACACATATTAAAATCAGGATCACACTTTCAAAATATGACAGCTACACAATTATTAGAGAAAGTGCAACAAAAGGATGAGGTTTTACAATCAAATATTACAAATTTATTAGCAAATATGCGTGGTACTAAAGAGTACTGGTTTCGACGTCATGGAGATGTACGTTGTATGATCAGAAACCTTGGCCCACCCACTTGGTTTGTTACATTAAGTTGTGCAGAATATGCATGGGAAGATTTACATGATTTCCTACGCATATCAAATAAAAACAAAACAAACATAGATATTCTAACACCTGGAGAACTTTGTTCTTTGGATCCTGTTAATGTTTCAAGATATTTTCACCATCGCTTCATTGCTATGCTACATTTTATTTGTAATAAAACTGTTCCTTCCCTTGGAGAAGTGCAACACTTCTTTTGGAGAAAAGAATACCAAGCCAGAGGAGCACCACATATCCACATGCTTTTATGGATTAAAGATGCTCCTAAATTTGGTCAAGACAGTGATGCCACTGTTTTACAGTCTATTGAAAAATATGTCACTTGTGAAATTCCATCAGAAGCCACAAATAGTGATCTTTGTGCACAAATTTTACAATTTCAAAGACACAAATGTGGAAAATATTGTCGTCGCAAATACAAAAACAAAGGCAAATACTACACCAAATGCCGATTTGGTTTCCCTAGACCAGTTACAAATACAGGTCAAGTAAACAACCTCATGTCTTCAGTTAGACATACTGTTAAAGGAAAGTCACCTAAAAATACATATTACATAAAAAGAAAAGAAGAAGAAAAATATATCAATGATTATAATGCAATCATTGCCCACTTATGGAATGCAAACGTAGATGTGCAGTACATTGCAGACAATTCTACTGCAGTTGCACGATATGTCACAGCATACTTAACTAAAGCAGAAAAGACAGAGCTCCAAGACCTCTGGAATGACCTGTAAAACAGTATCTCAGAAATTATACAGCTTGGGCATAAAAATGCTCACCCATGGAGAATGTGGATCTTATGAAGCAGCTGATCGTTTAACTGGTACTTCATTGTATGGTAAATCTGAAAATATAGTATGGCTAAGTCTTGGTCCAGCTAAATCTAGAAAAAGAGTTCTAAAATCATATGAAGATATAGAAACAATAGCCAAACATGATCCCAACAGCCAAGACATTTTAAAAAACAATTTATTGGACACATACTACCCAAACAGAAGTAATACTTTGGAAAACATGTGTCTATACCAAATAGCCCAAAACTACACATACAAAAATAATATGAAACGCGATGAAAAAAAAGGTAAATATAGAGTGACAGACTGTGAAGGCAGCTTAGTTAAACTCACTAAACCAAATTTAATTAATCATATCAAATTGTCATTGAAGACTCCTCAACATAAAGAAGTATATTACATGTCCCTGCTACAACTCTTCAAACCATGGAGAAAAGAAGAACAATTACTAGATAACTATGACTCATATGAGGATGCTTTCAAAGCAAATGAAAGCACTATAACTGATGTAAACTTTACACAGTACAAAACAATGTTGCACAATGAACAGCAACATGAAGAAGAACTCCAAGCTCAACTAGATAAGGATACTCCTCACAGTAGTCAACCTTCTGTAACAGGAAGCCAAGAACCACTGGGAGAACCACTAATAACAAATGAGGCAGAATTAGCTATGATAGAAGTAGAAAACACCATGTGTCAGTATGAAGATAAGGAAGACTTAACTATACTACAATCAAAACTAAACAATGAGCAAAGTAGCATTTTTCAAGAAGTAACAAAACATATTGCACATGGTGTAAAACATGAAAATAAAGAATGTTCCTGCCATAATTATAAACCTATACTACTGTACGTCAGTGGTGAAGCTGGTTCTGGCAAAACATTCCTAATCAAAATCATTAGTAAGTTCCTTCAACAATTGACAAACAACAAACTGTCAGCTGTTGTCACTGCCCCCACAGGTTTAGCTGCCTACAACATAGGTGGTGTTACATTACACTGATTACTTCTATTACCAGTAGAACACCAGAACAAATTAGACTATTACAAACTTTCTGCAGAAGCTGCAATGGAATTACGCAGAGTATTGAAACAAATTAAAATGCTACTAATAGATGAAGTGAGCATGGTCTCCAACCTGATGTTATCTTTGATTCACTTCAGATTACAAGACGTACTCAAAACAGACTATGAAGAGCTCTTTGCAGGAAAACACATTATTGTTTTTGGAGATCTGCTTCAATTAACACCAGTAAAAGGTGAACCTATTTTTAAAACATTAGGGCACAAACTCTGCCGTAAAACTGTTGGCAGCATTGGAAATGTCAACCTTTGGCAACATTTCCAATACAGAGAATTAACAGAAAACATGCGCCAATCTGCAGATCTAACTTATGCCAACATTTTAAAAAGTTTGAGAGTTGGTATACTTTCTAAAGAAGCAGAAGCAACATTGAAAACCCAGCACATTAATGCACTTTATGGCGATAATGCATGTGCTACAGATGTTATGGAACAATTAGCCCACAAAAATGTCAATTGTATGGCCTTAATGCCAACTATTGCAAGCTGTTTCAAATTCAATGATATCATGCTAAGTAAAGAAATGCAACCGATAATGGAAATTAGCTCCACAGACAAACTAGATGTACATGGTATGACACTACCCATGTGTGACCAAGCCACAACAAGACTAAATAATTTAGAAAAATCAATCTCAAACACAGCAGGCTTAGAAAAGATGTTAAAATTATCCTTAAATTGCAGAGTAATGCTTAAACGTAACCTTGACGGGGACCAAGGACTAGTTAATGGAGCACTGGGTACAGTGACAAAGCAATGATAGATATTGGTAACACAGTCTTTAAAGAAGGCATGAGCTACGTAGCACTATCACGCTTACGTACACTTGACGGTCTATTTCTAATCAACTTTGATGCAAGTAAAGTAAACGCTGATATTCCTTGCATTTTAGAATATAATAGACTTCGCTCAATATACACTCCCCATCTAAACACATATTCTGTTCCACAAAAACTAAAACGTTGTAAAAGAAAACTAAATCAAACAGAAATGCAACAGGACGTCACTGCAAATCCTCCAAAGAGCGTAAAAGAAACTAATACTTCATCAAGTACCACAAACAAAAAAGAATCAATTAGAGAAAGTAAACCAGGTACTTCTTTAAAGAAGGAAGACAAACTCCAAAAAAAGCAGTTAGATACAGAACTACCTGGACCATTTAAATTCTCAAATATAGTTGGTGTAAGTTGCTATGCAAATGTAGCAATGAATATTCTATTTCAATTACCACCAATTGTTGACCACATTTACTCACACAGTACAGACCCATTGTGTTTGCAAATGTTAGTACTTCACAGAAATGCAGCAAACAATCCTGACAACACATATAGTGTTTTTGGAATAAGACGACAATTGGACTACTGTGCTGGAATGGTGAAATTCACTATAAACTCACAGGAAGATCCACAAGAATTTCTAATGTACTTACTACAAGTACTGGAAAACAAAAACATACCTATAAATTAAATCTTTCAGATTTCATACATGTGGAAACATACATGCACTCTCTGCAACAATGCGACACAAGAAGAAATCCCCAATGAACGCTTCATATATATATCAATACCAAATTGTGAATCCATTCCATTTCAGCAACTTGTACAAAATGCAAACCATGGTAGATTATGCTCTACCTGCAATTCAGATAATCGCTCCACGTTAGTAATACAAACACATAGTAAATACGTAATACTAATGCTTCTACGTTACAATGCAGATGGTACCAAAAACAACTGCAAGCTGACTGGATTCACACATGGTCAAATATCACTTGGTAAGAAAACCTTCACATCAATAGGTATAATCTACCACGCAGGAGCCACAACCAATTCAGGGCACTACACTGCATACATAAAAAAGAAATGTGGATGGTTTGAATGTAATGATAGTACCATTACTCTAAAGCAGAGATTACCAGCAAATCTTACAAACGCTTATTTGATGTTCTTAAAACCAAAATGTGATAAATAAACTGTATTTAAACCTTTAAGTAAATTTGTGATACAAAAATATAAACTGTTAGAATACTCCAAAAGCTATCTAACTGCTCAAAGATTCTACAACAACGAATCAGATAAATGAATACCACTAAATTAGACCAAAAAATACACAGTTAGAATACGCCAATTGGTATCTAACTGTCCCAAAATTATAAATTTGTGTTAAAATAATATAAACTGTTAGAATACTCCAAAAGCTATCTAACAGCTCAAAGATTCTACAACAACTAATCAGATAAATGAATACCACTAAATTAGGCCAAAAAATACACAGTTAGAATACGTCAATTGGTATCTAACTGTCCCAAAATTTAACAATATCCAAATAGGTAAATCAAAACCACTAAAATATATTTAAAAAATAGACAGTTAGAATACGCCAATTGGTATCTAACTGCTCCAAAATTTTATAATATCAAAACAAATGAAGAATCTGTTACTGCTCCAAAAAAAATACAACAAAGCAAAGTATAAAGCATTAGCCAGAAACAACAAGTGAACACTGAAAACAAACAAACAAATAAACTGTAGCATAAGAGAAAAAGTTTTTTTTTTAATCCAACATGGATTTTTTTTTCTCCCACAGACCCAATGATTTCAGCAACAAATACAGAAACTGAGCAAATTGCACAGTACTCTGATTTGTACTCTACTAAATATGAGGGTCGAAAAAAAATAAAAGTATATTGCTTATACAATGTAATAAGTCATTACAAAATACTAATACTAACATGCTATTTTCTTTTATCACAGAAATGAAGAAGAAAAACATGGACTCCCATTACTAGACCAAACAGTAAGTATACAATAATAAGGACAACCATAGCAGCATATCACATCCATAGTATCTAATACCTTTGTTCCTTAAACATTTGTTTTTCACCCAAAGTTATAAGCAAATATGAATGTGATATGCTGCGGTGGTTGTTGCCAGGGCATAGAGTCTTGGGTGCATGGCCAAATGGCCATGCACCCAAGACTCTATGCCCTGGAAACAACCACCGCAGCATATCACATCCATAGAGTCAAATATTTCAACTATGATCTATGGGAAACTTTTAATGTCCGCGAACAATGTGAGTGTTCTTAGAACACTTTGAACTTGCCAGCGAACAATACGGACACCGTTTTCAGGACACCCCCTACGAACATTTCAGAACAACGCGATAGTTCTTACAACACTTTCAACTTAACAACGAACAATACGGACAGCGTCCTAAGGACACCCCCTACGAAAATTCCAGGACACCGGGAGTGTTCTTAGAAGCGTCTTCAGAACACCACCATCTTGTTTATTTGCGAACATTTCAGGACACCGCGAGTGTTCTTAGGACACATTCAACTTGACAAAGAACAATACGGACAGCGTCCTCAGGACACCCCCTACGAACACTCCCCGGACACCGGGAGTGTTCTTAGAAGCGTCTTCAGAACACCACCATCTTGTTTATTTGCGAACATTTCAGGACACCGCGAGTGTTCTTAGGACACATTCAACTTGACAAAGAACAATATGGACAGTGTCCTCAGGACACCCCCTACGAACACTCCCCGGACACCGCGAGTGTTCTTAGAAGCGTCTTCAGAACACCCCCATTTTGTTTATTTGCGAACATTTCAGGACACCGCAAGTGTTCTTAGGACACATTCAACTTGACAGAGAACAATACGAACAGTGTCCTCAGGACACCCCCTACGAACACTCCCCGGACACCGCGAGTGTTCTTAGAAGCGTCTTCAGAACACCACCATCTTGTTTATTTGCGAACATTTCAGTACACCGCGAGTGTTCTTAGGACACATTCAACTTGACAGAGAACAATACGGACAGCGTCCTCAGGACACCCCCTACGAACACTCCCCGGACACCGCGAGTGTTCTTAGAAGCGTCTTCAGAACACCCCCATTTTGTTTATTTGCGAACATTTCAGGACACCGCGAGTGTTCTTAGGACACATTCAACTTGACAGAGAACAATACAGACAGCGTCCTCAGGACACCCCCTACGAACACTCCCCGGACACCACGAGTGTTCTTAGAAGCGTCTTCAGAACACCCCCATTTTGTTTATTTGCGAACATTTCAGGACACCGCGAGTGTTCTTAGAACACATTCAACTTGACAGAGAACAATACGGACAGCGTCATCAGAACAACCCCTACAAACATTTAAGAACACCGGGAGTGTTCTCAAAAACGTCTTCAGAACACCCCCATTTTGTTTATTTGCGAACATTTCAGGACACCGCGCGTGTTCTTAGGACACATTCAACTTGACAGAGAACAATACGGACAGCGTCCTCAGGACACCACCTACGAACACTCCCCGGACACCGCGAGTGTTCTTAGAACAGTTTCACTTTGCTTGCGAACAAAACAGACACATATTGACTCCTTAGAAAACCCCCTAGTCAGTTTATTTAGAACATTTCAGAACACCCGTGATGGCCGCAAACAAATTGAACACAAAAAGAACGTCTAACACATAAAAAACACAACTTTCATCCTATCTCATACACTCCCACCCTCCCCAAACACTCCTACACACCAACACACTCAAAGTTTCACCGCGCTGTCCGGGGACGTCCGCGAATCCAATATGGCGGGCGCTACCGAAAAATCTGACGCGCTTCACTCTCCACGCCGTCCAATCAGCGAACACTTTGCTTGTCCGCGAACATCACGCAAGACGATTGGCCAATCAGGACACTTTCCGCGGAGCGAACAGGGAAGTGTATCCGCAAACCGAACACAGATATCACTAATTTTTTTTACCTACTTTTTGGTCATTTTAAAAAAAACTACTGGACGGATTTTCAGCAAATTTGCAAAAGCATGCTTTCGGGACCAAGCCGCTGCTCCTGGTCCAAATTTGGTGGAAATCCGTCCAGCGGTTTGGGCTGTATGCGCGAGCAAAATTTTTTTCCCATTCACTCTATGGAGAGTGAGTATAATGTATACAAATATGAGCATATAGAGGGAAGGTAGAGTAATAAAAATAAAACTATGAGAAAGTGCTGATAACCATAATGCACAGAAAGGATTGCTCTCTTTCAAGCCTGTATCTTCTGCTATGTACATGTTTCATATGATGTGACAGGACCCTAAGTCTACAAATATAGTACCTTTTCAATTTTTACTTCCTGACTGTTGCTGAAGAAAACTATGTGGCTTCGATATGTCAGTAAAGGATAAAAAGGGAGAGCCAGCCATGTGATGTCATCAGTTATGTCATCAATGACATTTGTGATGTCATCTTTGATGTCCTGGGTGTTAGTGTTAGCAGTGCACGGTGGCGCGAGTTATGGTTGCTTATGTTACCATAACTGGCGAATTTCAAGGGTTTTTCGGTTTTACTTGGAACCATAACGTCCCTTTAACAAAGTTTTTTCACTGAATTTCATAGGTTTTTAGTAGCGCAACTTAACCATAACGTCCCTTTAACAAAGTTTTTTTCACTGAATTTCATAGGTTTTTAATAGCGCAACTTAACCATAATGTCCCTTTAACAACGTTTTTTCACTGAATTTCATAGGTTTTTAGTAGCACAACTTAACCATAATATCCCTGACATGTGACATAGAACATACTAACCCCCTTGTAGTGATTTTCATGTCCGCGGACTACCGCCATGTCCGCGGACACATCGAAAATCTGAGCGTGGTGAATGTAAATTTAAATAGTGTGCCCCATTTCCTCTTTGAAGTTGGCTCTGAAAAGAGCCGTTTTTTTTTTTTTTTACAGATGCTTGACAGACACCTGTTATTTTATATTTTTTTTCTTGTTTTTTTTTCTTACTTTACTCCTAAAATCTTCACATAACCTTCTCCAAAGCAACCCTTACATTCCAAAATAGAAAGGCATTTCCGGTAAAAGATAAAGAAATGCCATCTTCTTTAAAATTAACAGCATTACTGGCATCAATATTCTCATTGTTACAGAAGAACATACCAGCTCTAAGCATGAAGGCACACATGCCTCGGTTGATGACACACCTAGCAATGTTTTGCTGAGGTCAAAAAACTGAACTATTGTCCCATATTGCCCTAGGTAGTAATCCAGAAAAAATTACTTTCGCATTTGGAAGGATCTTCATTACGGCTTGAACCAAGCGTTCCAAATCAGCCAACAAAGTAGGGGCACTGACGTTGCCCAAATGGAAAGCACCATAGTGCAAAACTACCACATGCGGACTGTTCATCGTGGCCATATCCGCACAAACTTGTACAATTCCCTGTACATTGCAATCAGCAACAGTGCTCCACACCACCTCCACTCCTTTCACATCAAAGTTCTTTGCAACATGCCTGCATTCAGCGTACTGCTGTAAACCATGCACAAACATATCTCCGAGCACCAACACCCTGACTTTCTCCACTTCTGCCATCTTCACCACACACAGTCTCTTTCAACACAAATCCACAACCTCGACATCTGATTGGCTGATCCGTACAGTCTTCTTTCCATGTTGGATTTCCTGGAAAAACCCGGATGTACCACGCCCTGTCCACGAACAGCCGCGGTGTCCGCGGACGGCGTCCACTTTACTCTCTGTACCATTCCCTCATTGCATACAGCTAAGCAATCACACAATACGAATAACGTCCTCAGAACACCCCCATTTTGTGAATTTTCGAACATTTCAGGACAATTATCATTTCATTATTCAACATATTAACATTACAAATATACTTTTATCTTGTACTCTGCACACAATGCTATCTTTCTCCATTAGTAGCTCAGTATACTACATAGAATCCCATAATACAATGCTCTTTATATCAATGCATCGTTCAAAGCACTAATAACGGTATTATATTTATTGCAATATCCTTGACACTTTTTTCGGAACATTATAATAAAAATCCCTAGTACACAAATTCCATGAAAAGTACATACACATGTGATGTCATCAGTGATTTCATCAATGACATTTGCGATGTCATCTTTGATGTCCTGGGTGTTAGTCTTAGCAGTGCATGGTGGTGGCGCAAGTTATTTTTCATAGCTTACCATAACTTGCTATTTTCAGGGGTCTTTCAGCTGTACTTAGAACCATAACGTCCTTTAAACAAACTTTTTTTAATATCACGCAAACAATATAGAAACATGGCGTGCAAAAACCAACTTCTACAGATGGCTTTACACAGAATGTTGCAAATTAAGAATTTATGCTCGTTCACAGTGAAGGTCAGCTGCTTCCATTTTTTTCTCGGGCCCCGGAGAGGCTCACCAAGCAGACTATAAGGTTGTATTGTGTTTTGACCTTGACAGACAGAGATTGTGATGAAAGACTTAAATGAAGGAGTGTTGCTAAAACGTAAGAGAAGATAAAGATGAAATTTCTGAAACGAAACCACGTTTACATATTATATCACTATGCGAAAGATCGTTGGCACACGCGGAGTCGTATTTTGGGACTGCACCACTCGTAGACAATGGAAATTGCAATTGTACTGTAAGTAACCCTTTAGATTACTTTATACCAAATATAATTACAATAGCGTAGCATTAAAGACCGCTGAAGTTGAACTTGTTCGTTGAAAGTGGCATAATGTTTTCTACCGCGCACTATCACCGCCGAATTGATCCCCTGTCATTTAGAGGGCTCTGAAAAAGGCAGACGACACAGGGTGGGTTAATAGAAATAATTTAACCGGTCTATAGGCGGTCAAGCGCTCTACTCGCTGTGCCACTTCACTGTAGCCTGTCAAGTGGCACAGCGAGTACAGCGCTCGCTTTGACATCAGTGCACACCTTGCTAACGCAAGTTTGAATCCCGGAAAGGCGAAACTCAGCCTTTCATCCTTCCGTGGTCGAAAAATGAGCACCACACACCGTGGTTAATAATAAGCACCGCTTACATACCTCACAGTTCTTAGCGCTATATGAATGGGAAAATATTATTATTTTATTATTAACATACTGTGTTGCACTATCTTTGATAGCAAATAGTTTCACGCCCTAATAAATAAAATGATGATTTTTAATGAAGATCGACTGGTGAGACTAATTTATGTTTTTTAAAACAGGTACGTGGCCCCATTTTGTCTATGTCACGATTTACAGACTCCAGCGGATGGGGTCTTCAACTGCCAGGTGCAAGTCCAAATATGCAACTTCATGACCCTCACCATTTTATGGGACAATCGCCAAGGACCAATATGCCCTTACGCAGTACTAGCGGCTACAAACAACATACCAACCAATAGGGTGGTCTAATGGCTCGTTGTTGGAGCAACCTTCCGATTATCAGAGCGACCATTTACTGCTTTTATCATAAACCAACAGCCTATCTACCGCAAAGGAACATCGCGTGTCTCAACATGAACTTTTGCGGATCAACAACAAAGACAAATGCAAATGGCTGAATATTCTCTGATCATTTGATGTCAAATAAATGTACTTTACAACATTTACAATCTTGCTGTTTGCTTTTAAATCACAGTTTCATATCCCGAATTGTGGCGCGCTGTGTTGTGACATAATGTGTGTTGTCTTCCGGGTTCTGTGTAAAGTCGCGTAGTACTGGAGACGACTGGGCGCGTTTCATTACGCACCCTGTAACGTCACGGAGAAAGGCGGGGAATATGAATGCTTTGATAATATCAGGCTTAGGGGCGGGAGATATGATTTAGTGTCGCAAAAGCAAGTCAGCCAGGTCAATAGCGCCAGTCATAGGATTATCACATAATGTCGGCGCACACCAGCTGGATTTATCGTTTCTTTAGTGGACAAAAAGTCGGTTGACGCCCCTAGGAAATTGTACTATTAGCGAACAGAAGGAGTGCTCTTAAAACACTTTCACCCTGACAACGAACAATACAAACAACGTTCTCAGAACACCCCCATTTTGTGTAATTGCAACCATTTCGGGACACTGCGAGTGTTCTTAGAACACATTCAACTAGACAGATTACAATAGGGACAGCGTCCTGAGGACACCACCAGTTTGTGTATTTACGAACAATTAAGTACACCGCCAGTGTTCATAGCTCATTTTTACCTTCCTTGCGAACAAAAATGACAAATACTCCGTCCTCTAAACACCCCACCATTTAGTTTATTTACAAAATGTCAGAACAGCTGTGTTCTCCGCGGACAAATCGAACGCAACAAAAAGGTCTAGCACATAAAAAAACAAAACATTGAACCTATCTCATACTCCCCAACCCTCCCCAAACACTCTTACACACCAACACACGGCACTAAATACAATTTTTTATCCACGTTTCACTGCGCTGTACGCGGTTGACTGCGAATACAAGATGGCGGGCGCCACAGAAAATCTGACGCGCTCCACACCCCTCACCGTCCAATCAGCGAACACGTCGCATGTCCGTGGACATGACGCAAGCCCATGGGCCAATCGGGGTGCTGTCCGCGGAGCGAACAGGGAAGTCCGTCCGCGAAGCGAACGCAGATATCACTAATTTTTTTGCCTTACATTTTGGTCATTTTTAAAAGAACTACTGGACAGATTTACACCAAATTTACAAAAGCACGCTTTTGGGACCAGGCCGCCGCTCCTGCCGCAAATTTGGTGTAAATCCGTCCAGCGGTTCGGGCTGTAGCCGTGCGCAAAGTTTTTTCCCATTCAGTCTATGGGAAAAAAAAAGGTTTTGGGACCCCCCTATAACTTTCCCCCCCTGGACGAATCCTCACCAAAATTCAGAGTGACCCAACTACTTTTTTTGCAAAGTTTGGTGAGGATCCGTCCAGGGAGAGCGAAGTTATAAGCCGCCCAAAAAGTGCTCTTCCTATGGAAACAGAAACTTAACCATAACTACATGGCCACTACCGTGGCCATGTAATATATATATATATATATATATATATATATATATATATATATATATATATATATATATATATATATATATACGACAAAAGAAAACTTTGCTGAGGGGACGTTATGGTTAAGTTGCCCTAACAAAAACCTGTACACGTCACTACAAAAATACTTTCCACCTCCCCTTTATGCTTCAAATTAAAATCGAAAAACCCCTGAAATTCGACAGTTATGGTAAACTAAGCCCCCAACCCTGCCACCACCCCTGTGCACTGCTAACACTAACACCCAGACCATGAAAGATGTCATCTCAAATCTCAATGATGACATCAATGATGACATCACTTGTTTAGCCCCTTTCTTTTCCTTCCCTGCCATTACTGGTGCGGATGTGTTGAGGGCGTCATCATGTGACCGCACCCACGCCGAGCTTGGGGACTAATTTACGTGGTTGGTGTGCTTCCGGAACAGTACAAAAGAACTTGTAGACACAAGGCAAAGTATTGTAGAGTGTAAAAATGTAATTTCACATATCCCAGACAGTAGGTGACCTCAGGACTTGATGTGTAAAGTTTTGGTACCGCTGTGTAGGGATGAAGACGGTCACGAGGCACACCCCTCCACCCCTACAAATGGCCACACCCCCGATCGCATCTTCATTGTCCTTCTAGCCATAGCAGATTGAGGTGTACTGCCTTATCTGCTGTAGTGACCAAAAGGAAAGTAATCGGTATGGCTTCCATGGCTGCTGTTAGATCATTAGACTCTGCACCACCCCCAAACCCGCCACCAACACCACCTCCCCAAGGGCCTGCAGAGAGATATATGGGTGAGAATGTAGAGAGCGAGGAAGAAGAGGAGGAAGAGAATGAAGTGGAGGAACTCCGCACTAGGAGCACTCGGCGGGAGTCGTGGGTGTGGCGGTTGTTTTCCGTTTATGGGAACGTACTAAAGGCACGTGCGAACCTGGTGAAGTGTAACCAGTGTGAGGTGGTGCTGAGTCGTGGGAGATTTCGTGCATACAGTTTTGGTACAACAACCATGAAGCGAAACTTCACTTCGTTCCACACTGTGGACATTCGCAAGGTGGTGCCATGTGAAGAGCGTAGTTGATTGAGTTCCTCCACAGCATCCTCCATATTCGATCCTCCCACCACAAGAGATACTCATGTGGGGGAGCGCCTCCCTCCAGCTGCCTCACAAGCCATTTGCAATGCTGTTACCCCTTACCTTTCAAAGGTGACAGTAATGTGCACATATTGTGATGCAGTACTCTGCAGGGAGGAGAGTTTTTGAAGTACTTTTGAGGCTGCAGTCACAGAGCACCAGAAAATCTGCTCCTTACCTAAATAAAGCTCAGCCTAAATCTTTCGCTGTTCATTTGCCCTTTCTTATCCCCATGACTGGTGTCCCTTCCTTACCCTCCTTTGGCCTCTCTCCTAGTGTGCTGTGTGCTGTTAAGCAATAAAGGTGAAAACAACACAAATGACAGAAAAGGCTCTTTTCAGAGCCGCCTTTCTCAGTATAACAATAGAGCTATGAAGTAACGGTCGTAGACCCCCGCGGAGTTCTGAAAAAGTTTGCGGACAGTCGTAGGGGAAAAGGGACGGTGCAAGCGGAGCAAACACAATGAAGTGTACGCTGGGAGTAAGTGGCGTAACTGAAAAGAGCCTTTCGGTGGTGTGTTGTGTGGGTCAAAAACTGTGGATCAGTGAAAATGGAATGTCAGATAGGTTAGTGTGATTGCATAAGAGGTTGCAATGCATTTTGTACATTGCGAAGAAAAATCTGATTGCCAGCATATGTAAGGTGGACTCCATCTCTGCGGAAAATGAAAGTGCTGCGAAACAAAATGTTTTCATTGTGGAAAGAGGACATGCCAACATCTATTAAAAATGCACACACAACCTTATTCACATTGCGTCTCGCTTTCTCCATTTGTGGACCAAACGCAGAAGAATGCAGCCATATTTGTTTTTGGGCAATATGGGAAAAAAGTATTTGACAATTTGGAAACATGTCCATGAGCTTCGTGAGTCCTTCCTTCATTGCAAATTGCAAAGAAATTACAGATACATGGCCTAAACTGTTTCCTCCACAATGAATGAGCAGTATATCTGGAGGAAGCTCTGTCAGTAAAGTAGCACAGAGAGGTACCAAGTCCAGCATCTCATGCCACGCACGCCATGCCAGTACACTTCCACATTAGGAAATCCGAGATTTGTAGATAAACTGCAGATTTCTTCATGCACATTCAACCAATGTATCCATGAGACTCCCAAAATCCAGATAATCTGTTTTCGAGCATGGAAAGCCATGGCTGTGTGGTCTCCTGTGAGGGAGAAGAAGGTCTTACTAAAGTACGTTGGTCAGAACACACCTACTGAACTTTATGGACCAATTCCTAGCTCCGCTCATTCTCATTCACATACGTCTCCACCCCTGAATCCCTGTTGGTGATATGTGCTGGCTGCAAACTACAACCATGTTCGTGGACATGTAGAGGATCAGAGCGTGACGACGGTACATTAAAGTGCTATTCCCCTTTTTCCCCTTTAAGGTAGGTTCTGAAAAGAGCCGTTTTTTAACATTTTTGGCCAGATACCGTACAGACATCTGGTATTTTATGTATGTTTTTGTATTTGTTTGTCCTTGCTTTACTCTTGCAAACATTAAAGAACCTTCTCTAAAGCAAGCCTTACATTCCAAAAGAACATCGCATTTCCCGAAGAAGATAGCGCAACACCATCTCCTTCAAAGTAACCCGCATTGCTTGGAGCAATGTTATTGTGGCAGCAAAAAAACATACAAGCTTGTAGCATGAATGCACGCATGCCGCGATTGATGATACACCTCCCGATGCTTTGTTCTGGACAGAAAACAGAATTGTTGCTCCATTGTACTCTAGGGAGTAAAGCAGAAAAAATGACTTTCGTTGTTGGGAAGATGGTCATGAGTGCTTCAACCAACTGTGCCAAATCTGCCAACAAAGTACGTGAAGTCGTATCGAAAATGGCAAGCACCGTAGTGCAAAATTACCACATGAGGAGTGGTCATTGTACGCATGTGCTACAAACATGCAGAATTGCCGTAGCATTGGCTTCAGTGTCAGCGCTCCACACCACCTCCACTCCTCTCACATGGAAATGGTGTGCCACATGCCTACTCTCGGCATAGTGCTGTAAGCCTCTGCCATCTTCAGTGTGCGCACCGTCTTTCAACACAAAAGAGTAATATGAACATCTGATTGGCTGATGCCTACAGTCGCCTTTCCATGCAGGATTTGCTGTAGAAACCCGTATGTGACATGCCCTACCAGCGGACAAGCGTTGCCTACGTGCGGCACGTAACTCCTACCCAGTCCTTCCACCCTTTCTACAGCGGCACCAAAGCGAGTTCCTCATTGGACACAACTAAGCAGTCGCACAATCATCCACCAATCACATTGAACATCGCTAATTTTAACTCCGTCATCAACATTGCGCACTTCAAAATTACTGTTGATGATTCTGAATGGAAGTCGCATATCATAGCAAAGCACCTACTTGACAAGCTACTGTGCAAATATTACGAATTTCTACGTACAGCTCCATGCATGTGCATATGCATGAGTATAGAGAACAGGTATGTATATTTTAATCATAGAACATGTGGAACCCTTATGATTTAATTTAGACAAAATGATGCTGCTAAATCTCCATAGGGAATACATAACAACGCTCCCCCTTTAAAGTGCAAGATGTCCGATTTTTCATTCACAAATCGCATGACTGCTTACTGTCGTCTGCATAACCTGTACATACGTTGCAAGCATGCCTATTTAGGGCAGAACTCAATTGTGCATGTGAAAATGTCGGCGTTGTGTACTCTGTATGGCCTACAGTAATGCTACTTGCAATGTGATCGTATGAGAATAGAAAGCGCTCCCGATTGCGGTGGTGACATTTCATTGTGAGGGTCTCCCGATTGTTCGCCATCATGCTTTTAATTGACAAGTAGAAAATGTTTCCCCATCTAGTACTATGCCCTATCGCTTACAAACCTCTTTCCTATGCATAGTACACTTTGTAAACAACAAGGCATTTCCATACCCTCAAACGTTTTAGCTATTTTGAAGGACTTTCAAGTACCATATTGCAAGTACCATGCAAAGACTGCACAGAGTGAAGTGAAATGTACACGTGCACTGGGTTGAAATATGAAAGTTGAATGCTCCGACGAAAGAAGCACAATTAATGTGTGCAGTATCATCACTGCAACAAACACACAAAGTAATTGAGTTTCTTTTTTTGAATCGCAGTGAAGACTACTCTCCTGAGAATCAACAGCATCTACAGTGCAGACAACATATCCAAAGAAACCTGCTCATCTTGCACAAAAAAGTAAGTACAGCACAACCTTTATATAGTAACTACTCCTGAAAGAGGCTGCGTGTGTTATTTGTTTTTTTTTGGGCACCAAAGAAAGAATTGATTTGTAAACCATTCTACCTACAAATATCCATTTATTGAACAAAGAATAACAGGCAGAATGGCTGAAAAATCCCTGTGTGTTTGGTACACAAATAACATACGTAATCCTTAGAAGGTTAGATTGTGAAAAGAAATTGCTGTAGCAAGTTTTTGGCATTTCGGTTATTAATAATGGTTCTCATCACAAGTAGGCCACTTTGCACTCTCATCTGAATCACATTGTAGTAGTATAGAAAGAGTAAAGTACCCTTACCAAATCATTGCAGGAGTTCAATGCACGTTGACACACCATGACAAAGAGCTTCCTCATCAGACTCATGCACACATGTACACTGCACACATACGTTAGACAATAGACCAAAGTATATTTTTTTTGTCAACAGACACCAAAGAATGCCTACCAAAAAGCAACTCCGTAGAAAGGAACGCAGAAGTAGAGCAAATAAAAATAAAGGTGCCCGATGTAAGCATCTACCTGTTGTATAGTTTGTACAGAATGTTGGTACAAACCAGCTAATGCAGTTGGGTAACAAAATAAAGGAAGTCTCAACTACCAAAACTGTAACTCCTCCATCAAAAAGTGTCACAAAACACAAAAATGTTGTCAGCTAACAATGTTCCTAATAATCCTGACAGTGTAAGAAGAACCCATAGTAAAAAAAGTATTTTAGCAAAAATGTTTCGTCACAGAGTCCTTCAGAATCTACTAAGAAGAGGGCCGAAATCATCCTCACCCCTTAAAATTTACCGTAGAAAGTTAATCCTACAAGCTCTCGTGGACAGTGCAATCCTTCTCAAAAGGAAGTTGTTCATATTAGTGTTAAATAGGATGAAAGCACTAACAAAAGTAAGTACCAAACTACAAAAGAAACTCAGCAATAAACGGAATGTGAACAAATAACATTTCTTACATGTTTGTGGTGGTGAATGGAGTCACACAACAACCACAGAGCCATATTTTAATGAAGAAGCATACAAACAAAATCAAACAAACACAATTGTCATCCATACCAGTGGATGAGGGTATGAGAAAATCAATACTACCATTATGGAACAAGAAACACTGCTTACAAAACTATCCCCTGAAAACTCAGAATTACCTCTCGATTCAGCAGAACCACACCGTCCAGTATACAAATGGCAGTGCACATCAATGTGTGCCATTCCAAACAAAGCTTTCAAATCTTTACGTCAGTTCCTCAATCAATATGTAAAAGGTAAAGATAAAAGAAAATGAAAGTGCTGCAAATTATGGATATTTGTCCAGTGCGGAAAAACACAGGACTAAAAGGACATTCATTAGCCTGCATTTATGGGCCTATTTGCAAAAGTACCTTCCATGATATCAAAAGAATATCAATACATCATTCCACTGTAAGAAATTTAGTGTATAAAATATACTATGCAAAAAGTCCAGCTTCAGAATTAGGCAATTTAAATACCACTCTTCTGCATGGTATACCCAAATACTTACAATAAGAAATTGACCGTATTCAGAAAAAGTATTTTGTAAGTGACAGCCACTTACAAAATGCAACAGTTTTAGAACATAGTAGCAACAATTGTGCACATAGCAACCTTCTATTACACACATACAGAAAAGAAATAGTACAATTTAAAAGGTCATCGGCTGAAGTACCAAACCATGTGTGTGTGTGTTGCCACAGAACGTTTTACAAAAGGAACACAAAAAATGTGGACATATCATACAAAATAGAAGACAATGAAGACTCTAAATGGTTTGAATTAGCTTTGTACCTTTTAGCTGAAAACAAATATGAACTAACTGAACGCCTAATATGTTGCAGTTACTGTACTGCAAAATTAGACAACAACCACACTCCTTCACGTGGTATTACAAATGATTTGGAATTGTTTCCATTACCAAAAATCCTGCAACAGCTCAATTTGTATGAGAGTATAATAATTCAAACAGTTCACCCATTTTAAGCAATTATACGCCTCCATCCAAAAACAGCAAAATTACCTTCCTCTGAATTGGTGAAAGGCATTTGTGGCAAAGTAGTTTATCTGCCATGAGATCTAACTGAAAATGTACACACTCTAGGAGTGGAACGTTCAATAGAGCATTCTTTAATAGTCTTGGTAAATGGAGTAGCAACAAAGGACAAAAAAATGTGTCAACAATTAGTGGACTTACACAAAGTTTAGACAAGCAATGCAATATCTAAAATACAATAATGAGTACTACAAGGAAATAAATATTGATGAAAGTTTAAGGGAAACAACTGAAATAATTCAAGAGCCATCAGAAACTGGACAATTCGAACTTCTGGATCCAGCTACAGTTTCCACTCTTTTGGACCATTACACAATTCATCCATTACATTCCAATGAAAGCATAGACGATGCACTAGAGACTTACCAAATGTGACAAACCAAAGGGTCACCAATGAGTATTTGGGAAAAAAGTATAGAAGCATGTGCTTTTCCACTGCTTTTTCCTATTGGCAAAGGTGGAAGATACGATGATAGACCCACTCAGATTGGGGCATCAGAATACCGCTCATTACGAATGTATTCGCAAGATCCCAGATTTAGACAAAATTTGGAATACATATTCCACCTACTCTATGAAAGTGAATTAGCAACACTATGTTATGGAGTTGCACACATTCTTAAATCGGGAACTCACTTTCAAAATATGTCAGCTATGCAGTTAATACAAAAAGTACAGGAAAAAGATGAGGTTTTACAATCAAGTATAATACATTTGTTTGCAAGCATGTGTGGTACAAAGGAATACTGGTTCAGACGGCACAGAGACGTGTGTTGCATGATCAGAAACCTTGGACCACCAACTTGGTTTGTTACGCTAAGTTGTGCAGAATATGCATCGGAAGATTTACATGAGTTCCTACGCATAGCAAACAGCAACAAAAACAACATAGATATATTAACACCTGGAGAACTTTGCTCTCTAGATCCAGTTAATGTCTCCATCATCGTTTCATTGCCATGCTACACTTTATTTGCAATAAAACTGTTCCTCCCCTTGGAGAAGTGCAGCACTTCTTTTGGAGAAAAGAATGTCAAGCGAGAGGAGCACCACATATTCACATGCTGTTATGGATGAAAGGTGCACCCAAATTTGGGCACAACAGTGTTAGCACTGTTTTGCAGTTTATCCAAAAATATGTCACATGTGAAATCCCTTCACAACAGACACATAGTGAGCTGCATGGGCAGATTTTACAATTTCAAACATACAAATGTGGCAAATATTGTCGCCGCAAATACAAAAACAAAGGTAAATACTACACCAAATGACGCTTTGGTTTCCCTAGACCAGTTACAGAAACAGGTGAAGTAAACAACTTCCAGGGTAATTCATAGAATTTCGCACAAAAGTGGCACACGCGGCTGGCGCACAGTGTGCGCGTGCGAATGTCTGCGCCAGCCACGTGCACTAAAATCGATATCCGCACACAGCGTTTTCATGGATTTTAGCCTCCAAAACCAGCCGTGGCGCAGCGACCCTGCAGCAGCGCCAGTTACGCCCCCAAGAATGCCCTCGCGCAAGGAAAAGCCATCAAAATTCCCAATTCAGCGCAAAGGGCTGCGCTAACCCTGGACCAGTATACAGGGCTGGCAAACAGCAAATGCCGAGCGGGGAACGTGTATTACTGGGGTGCGCGGGAAGTTCCACATGCGATTTCAGCAGGGTACGTGTATTTTTGGGGTGCGGGGAAGTTTAACACGCGATTACAGCAGGGTACGTGTATTACAGGGGTGCGCGGGAAGTTCCACACGCAATTTCAGCAGGGTACGTGTATTTCTGGGGTGCAGGGAAGTTCTACACGTGCTTTCTGCAGGGTACCTGTATTACAGGGGTGCGCGGGAAGTTCCACACGCGATTTCAGCAGGGTACGTGTATTACAGTGGTGCGCGGGAAGTTCCAAACGTGATTTCAGCAGGGTACGTGTATTTCTGGGGTGCGGGGAAGTTTAACACGCGATTTCAGCAGGGTACGTGTATTACAGGGGTGCGCGGGAAGTTCCACACGCGATTTCAGCAGGGTACGTGTATTTCTGGGGTGCGGGGAAGTTTTACACGCAATTTCAGCAGGGTACGTGTATTACAGGGGTGCACGGGAAGTTCCACACGCGATTTCAGCAGGGTACGTGTATTTCTGGGGTGCGGGGAAGTTTTACACGTGATTTCAGCAGGGTACATGTATTACAGGGGTGCGCGGGAAGTTCTACATGCGATTTCAGCAGGGTACGTGTATTTCTGGGGTGCGGGGAAGTTTTGCACGCAATTACAGCAGGGTACGTGTATTACAGGGGTGCGCGGGAAGTTCCACAAGCGATTTCAGCAGGGTACGTGTATTACTGGGGTGCACGGGAAGTTCCACATGCGATTTCAGCAGGGTACGTGTATTACTGGAGTGGGGGCAAGTTTCACACGCGATAGGCCCTGTGCGAGTGGGGTACGTGTATTTCGGGGGTGCAGGGGAGTCCTACACGTGAATTGGCAGTGTGGGTCCTCCCAGGTGTTCCGTCTTCACCCTCCACAGCCCCTGCAGGCAGACCACACCACAGGGGACTACCCTGCGCCCCTGGTCATGTCCCGCAGGCAGCCCATCCACCATGGGCATGCCCCCCCAGCCAAGCCACATGTCACCTTGCACTAGTGATCACCAACGCATTACCCCCTTGCGCCCCCACCCCACAGCAGTGCAGGGCACCTGCCAGCAGGCCCCCACTCATGTCCCCCAGCACCCCCACCCCCAAACAGTGCAGGCCACCTGCCAGCAGACCCCCACTCATGTCCCACTCATGTCCCTTTGCACCCCCACCCCCCAGCACTGAGGGGCACCTGCCAGCAGGCCCCCACTCATGTCCCCTTGCAG
The DNA here is from genome assembly GCF_040938575.1 of Ambystoma mexicanum. NCBI lineage: Eukaryota > Metazoa > Chordata > Amphibia > Caudata > Ambystomatidae > Ambystoma > Ambystoma mexicanum. Next base: position 461,133,906 of record NC_090923.1, on the reverse strand, counting down.
CCCCACGCCCCAGCAGTGCAGGGCACCTGCCAGCAGGCGCCCACTCATATCCCACTCATGTCCCCTTGCACCCTCACCCCCCAGCACTGAGGGGCACCTGCCAACAGGCCCCCACACATGTCCCCTGCACCCCCACCCCCCAGCAGTGCGGGGCACCTGCCAGCAGGCCCCCACTCATGTCCCCTTGCACACCCACCCCCCAGCAGTGCGGGGCATTTGCCAGCAGGCCCCCACTCATGTCCCCTTGCACACCCACCCCCCAGCAGTGCGGGGCACCTGCCAGCAGGCCCCCACTCATGCCCCCTTGCACCCCCACCCCCAGCACTGAGGGGCACCTGCCAGCAGGCCCCCACTCATGTCCCCTTGCACACCCACCCCCCAGAAGTGCGGGGCACCTGCCAGCAGGCCTACACTCATGTCCCCTTGCACCCCCACCCCCCAGCACTGAGGGGCACCTACCAACAGGCCCCCACACATGTCCCCTGCACCTCCACCCCCCAGCAGTGCGGGGCACCTGCCAGCAGGTCCCGACACATGTCCCCCAGCCAACACGCCATCACAATCTAGATCCCTGGCCCTTATGGCCAGCCTCCACATGCCAAAGACCCACCCAAGTATTGCATCCACCCACATAGAAATGCAAATTACATGATACAACCCCAATGGCAAGTATGTAAATGAACACATGTCCATCACACACACACAATGGGTGCAAGTGAATGTCAAAACCCATATCATGACATGCATGAAATCACACATCGAAGTATGAAGAAAAAAATGTATTAAAAGCAACATGAATGGAATTAAAATCAAACAAACAACAATGGGAATAAAAAAGAAAAGCTGCATGTCCGTAAAATAATGAAAAACAAGAAATCATAATCCAAAGGAAAGTCACAGTCCAACAAAGCAAATCCAAGGGAAAAACAAAAGTGAAAACCATTGCTCCATGGGGAAATCCAAAAAAAAAAGTTGAATCCAATAGTGAACTATATAAAGATGAACAATCCAGGGTCCATGATCCCAACTGAAGAAATGACACCTCTCAAAAATACTACATAATGAAAAACTATATACAGAAACGTGGTGCATTGTCCAAGCGCAACCAAAATAAATAAAAACCAAAGGAAACCTAACACTATCTAACTATTTACAAGGGCAGCGGGCAAGTCCAACGGCTCACATGTTGATGTCCCGGGCTAGGGCATCATCGAACTCCTGCTCGATGTCCCGGAGGCGGTCCTCTTCCATGGCCCCGAGGGTTCGCAGGGACGATGACATCTGGAACTCCAGGTCCCTGCGAATGGCCTCAAGGCACTCGGCCCGCCTCAGGACCCTACGCATGGAGTTCTCCGCCCTGACCATCGTGAACCGTGCCTCTTCTGCCCGCTGCCTCTCCGCATCTATCGCATGGCCCAACCGCTGCCACACGGAAGACACTTCCCGTCCAGGGTCCTCCTGTCCTCCGGCCGATGACTGCCCCTCCGATGATGAAGGCCCCGAGCCATCATGGCTTCCACCTTGTTGCAGCTGCTGCTGTGCCGCTGCCTGTGCCCAGGCTCCTGCTGCCTGCACATCCTCCTCCAGCTGGGGTGCAGTTGTTGAGGTGGCCACCGCTGCTGGATGTCCGACTTCCGACTGTGGCAGGGATGTGTCCTCCACCAGCCTGGCCGCAGGGTCAGAGGCACCTCCACAGGGCACCCAGGTGACACATGGGTGGGAAGATGGCACGGAGGACGACTGCCGCATAGGGGGTTCAGTTGAGGAGGGGGACGGAACAAGGTCCAGAAAACGGAGGAATCTGGCCCTGGTGAGCTGTCCAGTGGGTCAACGCGGTCAACGAGCCATGCGAGAAGACGTGCAGTCTCCTCATGAAAAGACTGCAGGTCAGCTCGCATGGCACGTTGGCGCAACGCCAACCCACCCAGGACAGGCTCAACCTGGTGCCGGATAGCCACATCCGCAGGGAGAGGAAGGCCAGTTGGTGTAAGCCAATCCCCTCCCTGAGAACGGGTCTGGACATAGGTATACCTGCTGGTGCAAGATGAGATGATGCAGTCACAGGTCGGGGACAGGATTACACACAGGCACCTCCGCGGCGGCCTGTGCTGCCTCCTGTCCCTGCCCCTGCACTGCACCACTACCACCAGTGGAATCCCCACCTCCAGACCCCGTCTCTGTCCCTTGCACGGCCTCCTCCTCCACCAAACCCCCCACTAACCTGGATGACTCCGTGCCATCTTCCTCCGTCGGGCCCTGTGGGGTCTCAGCTGCCCCTTCGGCTGCCGAGGAGTCCAACTCCAACCTCAGCCTCTTGGACCTCCCCTCGACAGCTGCGACCTGGGACGCGGCACCGGACTCCTCACTCCCCGACGAGATGACAACCTGGGAGGGGAGCCGGGCCTTGCGTCTCCGGCTGGCGGTGCGATCCCTGCCGCTGTGCTCCACAGCACCTTCTCCGCCCTCTTCATCAGTTGACGCTGCAGACAGGGAGAGATAGGAGACAGGCATCAGGGCACTGTACAATGGACTCATACACACATGACAGTTGTACATGAGTGGCATTGTCAATCTTCAGACATGGCATCACAATCCCCAACACACATGTCATTGCAACTCACACACATGAGCTATTCCACAGCCATATTGCAACAGCCAGCACCATCCATACACATACAACAGCATGAGCAGCCAAAGGTGAGCCAGACATCACATGAAACACAGGGAGTGCACTAGACATGCACACACGCCACCACAATTACATGCATGTGTACACCTACGCCAGCTGTCGCAGTGATGAGATTGGCATCCATGTCACATCTGGCAATCAGTCTTCTACATATCAGTCTCACATGCATCCTTGTTGCATCACTGTTGCACCCATGTCAAATACACACACATGCACATGTACACGGTGCAGATACATGCAGCTGGAAACAACATCCATGTGTGACACCACAACCATGCCAACTTACATACACAGTAATCCAAACATGTGTGCTCACACATCTGCATTTGGCCTGCATGCTTACCCACACATACACCATCCATGTGTCTCACACATGAAAGGACTTGCATGTGTCAGCCTCACAGCCCTGTACATACACATCCATACATGGCCCTACAAAACCACATGTACAACCTGCACACTACTGGCACACCACCACACGCACAGCTTCAAATCAGTATGCATGTACACTTACCGCTCAACTCCTGACGGGTCTGCCTCTCAAGGACCTGGACGTGGAGCGCTGGGCGTATGCATTCCAGGGAACTCATCTGATGTTCCGACAGGTGGCACCAGCGCCCCTTAGCATCTACTGCCTTCAAGAGGCGCCGGGCCTTGTTGAGGGTCCTAGACCTGAAGTCCTCCCAGCGTTTCTTGACATGTTGGAAGTCGCGGACTGCCACCCCCTCCGCGTTGATGGCAGTCACGATGTCCGTCCAAATCCGAGTCCGTCCTTCCTTGTCGGCGGCCGAACTTCCGAAGAGGGCATCATGCTACCCCAGGACTTGCTCCACCAGGACACCAACTTCGGTGGCAGTGAAGCTGGTGGCCCTCTGCCTCTCTGGCTGGGGGTTGCCAGTGGTGCCAGATGGTATAGTGCCCGACATGGCAACCCCAGAGGCAGGTGTGGGTGGGCAACTGGGTCCTGGGGCTGGGCTGTGGAGCAGTGGAATAGCAGTCGGGAGTCTTCGGTTCCAGCATGGGTGGTCATAGCAACAGCAACCCGGGCTGACGTGCAGGCAGCAAATGGCAGGGCATGTGGGCAGCAGGCAATCAGGCAGCAGCAGATGGCAGGTGGGAGCGTGCTCAGGGCTCTGGGGGGCAGTAATTCTGCCTTCTGGGCAGGAGCGTGGTTTTCCGTGTGTGAACGTGTGGCCAGCTTGATACGGATAGATTTGGCACGTGAAAATCTTGCACGTCAGCGTGTAATTCGAGGAAAGGCCCTTAGCGCGTAAGCACGTCAGCACACGTACGCAATTTCATTGGACCAAAGGTCCTTAGCGCGTAAGCGTGTCTGTGACGTGACACACGTGGGTGTTTCCCCTCATAGCACGTGATGACAGAGCACAGATGGAAAAGATGCACGTCCGGGTGTCAGCATGTGTAATTGGAGGAAAGGACGCGTACACGCATAAGTGACATGTACGTGTGGGCCGGTTTAAAAGGTACATGTAGAACGCGATTTTCTTGTACGTGCTTTTCGTGGAGAGAGAGTGGGTGAATTCTGTACTTCTTGTCGGTTCACACGCGATTACTTCACAGCGTTTCAAGTTCGTACTCCCTGTTACCTCTGACAGCTTTCATTTTTCTACTTTTTTTGGGCCTGTTTCCTCAAACAGTGTTCACTTCTCCTTTTTTCCTGTCTCCTCAGACAGCGTACAATTCTTCTTTTGGCGGGGGTGTTTCCAACGCGCACACGCGCGTATGTTTCACGTTCTTATTCCAGGCAGACCGTGAGTTTCGCACGTACTTAGCAACTGTGCTTGCCCCGTGTGTCGCGTTCCTCTTCAGAGGTAATTGTAGGCTGTGTGTATTACGCGTACACTTATTTTTGTGTTTCTGGGTGCCACAGCGTAGTGCAGGTTCATTTTTCCACACACGTGGTCTACGAGGGGTTGCGTGCACGTTTATTTTTGTTTTTGGGCTGCCTGTGCGTTGCGTGACCCGTCATCTTCCCCCAGGGGTCACAGACAGCCTTGTTAGAGCACTAGGGTACGAATTCCATCTAGTACCCTACCCCTTTGACCCCCAATTGCCCAGGACAATAGTTTACTGCTCCTCCCATACGCACAACAACATCAGTGCCATGGTTGGGAGGCGACCAAGCGGTAAGGGAGGCAAAGGTGGCCCACCTTCAAAAGGTGGACGTGGTGGGTGCAGTAGGGGACGTGGCCAGGATTTGCAGGGTGCCCCTAGACCCCCATGTGTGGAGGACCAATCAGGGATGCCCATGCACCCCCCTCCCATGGTTGAGGGAAATGCGGCTGAGACCATCCCAGCTCAGCCCCTGTTGGATCAGCCCATTGTGGCACCTGACCTGGCACAGGATGACTCCCTGGCTGACTTCAATGTCAGCAAGTCTAGGCCACGTGTGGCGGTGCAAGTTGTCACCAAGGCACGTGGATCTGGGGCAGCTATGTCATCTGCTGCCCCAAGTATGCAGGGTGGTGAGGCTGCAGGGGCAGCTGCAGCTCCATCCGCCCCATCTCTGACTCTCCCAGCCAGGACATATATATATATATATATATATATACGACAAAAGAAAACTTTGCTGAGGGGACGTTATGGTTAAGTTGCCCTAACAAAAACCTGTACACGTCACTACAAAAATACTTTCCACCTCCCCTTTATGCTTCAAATTAAAATCGAAAAACCCCTGAAATTCGACAGTTATGGTAAACTAAGCCCCCAACCCTGCCACCACCCCTGTGCACTGCTAACACTAACACCCAGACCATGAAAGATGTCATCTCAAATCTCAATGATGACATCAATGATGACATCACTTGTTTAGCCCCTTTCTTTTCCTTCCCTGCCATTACTGGTGCGGATGTGTTGAGGGCGTCATTATGTGACCGCACCCACGCCGAGCTTGGGGACTAATTTACGTGGTTGGTGTGCTTCCGGAACAGTACAAAAGAACTTGTAGACACAAGGCAAAGTATTGTAGAGTGTAAAAATGTAATTTCACATATCCCAGACAGTAGGTGACCTCAGGACTTGATGTGTAAAGTTTTGGTACCGCTGTGTAGGGATGAAGACGGTCACGAGGCACACCCCTCCACCCCTACAAATGGCCACACCCCCGATCGCATCTTCATTGTCCTTCTAGCCATAGCAGATTGAGGTGTACTGCCTTATCTGCTGTAGTGACCAAAAGGAAAGTAATCGGTATGGCTTCCATGGCTGCTGTTAGATCATTAGACTCTGCACCACCCCCAAACCCGCCACCAACACCACCTCCCCAAGGGCCTGCAGAGAGATATATGGGTGAGAATGTAGAGAGCGAGGAAGAAGAGGAGGAAGAGAATGAAGTGGAGGAACTCCGCACTAGGAGCACTCGGCGGGAGTCGTGGGTGTGGCGGTTGTTTTCCGTTTATGGGAACGTACTAAAGGCACGTGCGAACCTGGTGAAGTGTAACCAGTGTGAGGTGGTGCTGAGTCGTGGGAGATTTCGTGCATACAGTTTTGGTACAACAACCATGAAGCGAAACTTCACTTCGTTCCACACTGTGGACATTCGCAAGGTGGTGCCATGTGAAGAGCGTAGTTGATTGAGTTCCTCCACAGCATCCTCCATATTCGATCCTCCCACCACAAGAGATACTCATGTGGGGGAGCGCCTCCCTCCAGCTGCCTCACAAGCCATTTGCAATGCTGTTACCCCTTACCTTTCAAAGGTGACAGTAATGTGCACATATTGTGATGCAGTACTCTGCAGGGAGGAGAGTTTTTGAAGTACTTTTGAGGCTGCAGTCACAGAGCACCAGAAAATCTGCTCCTTACCTAAATAAAGCTCAGCCTAAATCTTTCGCTGTTCATTTGCCCTTTCTTATCCCCATGACTGGTGTCCCTTCCTTACCCTCCTTTGGCCTCTCTCCTAGTGTGCTGTGTGCTGTTAAGCAATAAAGGTGAAAACAACACAAATGACAGAAAAGGCTCTTTTCAGAGCCGCCTTTCTCAGTATAACAATAGAGCTATGAAGTAACGGTCGTAGACCCCCGCGGAGTTCTGAAAAAGTTTGCGGACAGTCGTAGGGGAAAAGGGACGGTGCAAGCGGAGCAAACACAATGAAGTGTACGCTGGGAGTAAGTGGCGTAACTGAAAAGAGCCTTTCGGTGGTGTGTTGTGTGGGTCAAAAACTGTGGATCAGTGAAAATGGAATGTCAGATAGGTTAGTGTGATTGCATAAGAGGTTGCAATGCATTTTGTACATTGCGAAGAAAAATCTGATTGCCAGCATATGTAAGGTGGACTCCATCTCTGCGGAAAATGAAAGTGCTGCGAAACAAAATGTTTTCATTGTGGAAAGAGGACATGCCAACATCTATTAAAAATGCACACACAACCTTATTCACATTGCGTCTCGCTTTCTCCATTTGTGGACCAAACGCAGAAGAATGCAGCCATATTTGTTTTTGGGCAATATGGGAAAAAAGTATTTGACAATTTGGAAACATGTCCATGAGCTTCGTGAGTCCTTCCTTCATTGCAAATTGCAAAGAAATTACAGATACATGGCCTAAACTGTTTCCTCCACAATGAATGAGCAGTATATCTGGAGGAAGCTCTGTCAGTAAAGTAGCACAGAGAGGTACCAAGTCCAGCATCTCATGCCACGCACGCCATGCCAGTACACTTCCACATTAGGAAATCCGAGATTTGTAGATAAACTGCAGATTTCTTCATGCACATTCAACCAATGTATCCATGAGACTCCCAAAATCCAGATAATCTGTTTTCGAGCATGGAAAGCCATGGCTGTGTGGTCTCCTGTGAGGGAGAAGAAGGTCTTACTAAAGTACGTTGGTCAGAACACACCTACTGAACTTTATGGACCAATTCCTAGCTCCGCTCATTCTCATTCACATACGTCTCCACCCCTGAATCCCTGTTGGTGATATGTGCTGGCTGCAAACTACAACCATGTTCGTGGACATGTAGAGGATCAGAGCGTGACGACGGTACATTAAAGTGCTATTCCCCTTTTTCCCCTTTAAGGTAGGTTCTGAAAAGAGCCGTTTTTTAACATTTTTGGCCAGATACCGTACAGACATCTGGTATTTTATGTATGTTTTTGTATTTGTTTGTCCTTGCTTTACTCTTGCAAACATTAAAGAACCTTCTCTAAAGCAAGCCTTACATTCCAAAAGAACATCGCATTTCCCGAAGAAGATAGCGCAACACCATCTCCTTCAAAGTAACCCGCATTGCTTGGAGCAATGTTATTGTGGCAGCAAAAAAACATACAAGCTCGTAGCATGAATGCACGCATGCCGCGATTGATGATACACCTCCCGATGCTTTGTTCTGGACAGAAAACAGAATTGTTGCTCCATTGTACTCTAGGGAGTAAAGCAGAAAAAATGACTTTCGTTGTTGGGAAGATGGTCATGAGTGCTTCAACCAACTGTGCCAAATCTGCCAACAAAGTACGTGAAGTCGTATCGAAAATGGCAAGCACCGTAGTGCAAAATTACCACATGAGGAGTGGTCATTGTACGCATGTGCTACAAACATGCAGAATTGCCGTAGCATTGGCTTCAGTGTCAGCGCTCCACACCACCTCCACTCCTCTCACATGGAAATGGTGTGCCACATGCCTACTCTCGGCATAGTGCTGTAAGCCTCTGCCATCTTCAGTGTGCGCACCGTCTTTCAACACAAAAGAGTAATATGAACATCTGATTGGCTGATGCCTACAGTCGCCTTTCCATGCAGGATTTGCTGTAGAAACCCGTATGTGACATGCCCTACCAGCGGACAAGCGTTGCCTACGTGCGGCACGTAACTCCTACCCAGTCCTTCCACCCTTTCTACAGCGGCACCAAAGCGAGTTCCTCATTGGACACAACTAAGCAGTCGCACAATCATCCACCAATCACATTGAACATCGCTAATTTTAACTCCGTCATCAACATTGCGCACTTCAAAATTACTGTTGATGATTCTGAATGGAAGTCGCATATCATAGCAAAGCACCTACTTGACAAGCTACTGTGCAAATATTACGAATTTCTTCGTACAGCTCCATGCATGTGCATATGCATGAGTATAGAGAACAGGTATGTATATTTTAATCATAGAACATGTGGAACCCTTATGATTTAATTTAGACAAAATGATGCTGCTAAATCTCCATAGGGAATACATAACAACGCTCCCCCTTTAAAGTGCAAGATGTCCGATTTTTCATTCACAAATCGCATGACTGCTTACTGTCGTCTGCATAACCTGTACATACGTTGCAAGCATGCCTATTTAGGGCAGAACTCAATTGTGCATGTGAAAATGTCGGCGTTGTGTACTCTGTATGGCCTACAGTAATGCTACTTGCAATGTGATCGTATGAGAATAGAAAGCGCTCCCGATTGCGGTGGTGACATTTCATTGTGAGGGTCTCCCGATTGTTCGCCATCATGCTTTTAATTGACAAGTAGAAAATGTTTCCCCATCTAGTACTATGCCCTATCGCTTACAAACCTCTTTCCTATGCATAGTACACTTTGTAAACAACAAGGCATTTCCATACCCTCAAACGTTTTAGCTATTTTGAAGGACTTTCAAGTACCATATTGCAAGTACCATGCAAAGACTGCACAGAGTGAAGTGAAATGTACACGTGCACTGGGTTGAAATATGAAAGTTGAATGCTCCGACGAAAGAAGCACAATTAATGTGTGCAGTATCATCACTGCAACAAACACACAAAGTAATTGAGTTTCTTTTTTTGAATCGCAGTGAAGACTACTCTCCTGAGAATCAACAGCATCTACAGTGCAGACAACATATCCAAAGAAACCTGCTCATCTTGCACAAAAAAGTAAGTACAGCACAACCTTTATATAGTAACTACTCCTGAAAGAGGCTGCGTGTGTTATTTGTTTTTTTTTGGGCACCAAAGAAAGAATTGATTTGTAAACCATTCTACCTACAAATATCCATTTATTGAACAAAGAATAACAGGCAGAATGGCTGAAAAATCCCTGTGTGTTTGGTACACAAATAACATACGTAATCCTTAGAAGGTTAGATTGTGAAAAGAAATTGCTGTAGCAAGTTTTTGGCATTTCGGTTATTAATAATGGTTCTCATCACAAGTAGGCCACTTTGCACTCTCATCTGAATCACATTGTAGTAGTATAGAAAGAGTAAAGTACCCTTACCAAATCATTGCAGGAGTTCAATGCACGTTGACACACCATGACAAAGAGCTTCCTCATCAGACTCATGCACACATGTACACTGCACACATACGTTAGACAATAGACCAAAGTATATTTTTTTTGTCAACAGACACCAAAGAATGCCTACCAAAAAGCAACTCCGTAGAAAGGAACGCAGAAGTAGAGCAAATAAAAATAAAGGTGCCCGATGTAAGCATCTACCTGTTGTATAGTTTGTACAGAATGTTGGTACAAACCAGCTAATGCAGTTGGGTAACAAAATAAAGGAAGTCTCAACTACCAAAACTGTAACTCCTCCATCAAAAAGTGTCACAAAACACAAAAATGTTGTCAGCTAACAATGTTCCTAATAATCCTGACAGTGTAAGAAGAACCCATAGTAAAAAAAGTATTTTAGCAAAAATGTTTCGTCACAGAGTCCTTCAGAATCTACTAAGAAGAGGGCCGAAATCATCCTCACCCCTTAAAATTTACCGTAGAAAGTTAATCCTACAAGCTCTCGTGGACAGTGCAATCCTTCTCAAAAGGAAGTTGTTCATATTAGTGTTAAATAGGATGAAAGCACTAACAAAAGTAAGTACCAAACTACAAAAGAAACTCAGCAATAAACGGAATGTGAACAAATAACATTTCTTACATGTTTGTGGTGGTGAATGGAGTCACACAACAACCACAGAGCCATATTTTAATGAAGAAGCATACAAACAAAATCAAACAAACACAATTGTCATCCATACCAGTGGATGAGGGTATGAGAAAATCAATACTACCATTATGGAACAAGAAACACTGCTTACAAAACTATCCCCTGAAAACTCAGAATTACCTCTCGATTCAGCAGAACCACACCGTCCAGTATACAAATGGCAGTGCACATCAATGTGTGCCATTCCAAACAAAGCTTTCAAATCTTTACGTCAGTTCCTCAATCAATATGTAAAAGGTAAAGATAAAAGAAAATGAAAGTGCTGCAAATTATGGATATTTGTCCAGTGCGGAAAAACACAGGACTAAAAGGACATTCATTAGCCTGCATTTATGGGCCTATTTGCAAAAGTACCTTCCATGATATCAAAAGAATATCAATACATCATTCCACTGTAAGAAATTTAGTGTATAAAATATACTATGCAAAAAGTCCAGCTTCAGAATTAGGCAATTTAAATACCACTCTTCTGCATGGTATACCCAAATACTTACAATAAGAAATTGACCGTATTCAGAAAAAGTATTTTGTAAGTGACAGCCACTTACAAAATGCAACAGTTTTAGAACATAGTAGCAACAATTGTGCACATAGCAACCTTCTATTACACACATACAGAAAAGAAATAGTACAATTTAAAAGGTCATCGGCTGAAGTACCAAACCATGTGTGTGTGTGTTGCCACAGAACGTTTTACAAAAGGAACACAAAAAATGTGGACATATCATACAAAATAGAAGACAATGAAGACTCTAAATGGTTTGAATTAGCTTTGTACCTTTTAGCTGAAAACAAATATGAACTAACTGAACGCCTAATATGTTGCAGTTACTGTACTGCAAAATTAGACAACAACCACACTCCTTCACGTGGTATTACAAATGATTTGGAATTGTTTCCATTACCAAAAATCCTGCAACAGCTCAATTTGTATGAGAGTATAATAATTCAAACAGTTCACCCATTTTAAGCAATTATACGCCTCCATCCAAAAACAGCAAAATTACCTTCCTCTGAATTGGTGAAAGGCATTTGTGGCAAAGTAGTTTATCTGCCATGAGATCTAACTGAAAATGTACACACTCTAGGAGTGGAACGTTCAATAGAGCATTCTTTAATAGTCTTGGTAAATGGAGTAGCAACAAAGGACAAAAAAATGTGTCAACAATTAGTGGACTTACACAAAGTTTAGACAAGCAATGCAATATCTAAAATACAATAATGAGTACTACAAGGAAATAAATATTGATGAAAGTTTAAGGGAAACAACTGAAATAATTCAAGAGCCATCAGAAACTGGACAATTCGAACTTCTGGATCCAGCTACAGTTTCCACTCTTTTGGACCATTACACAATTCATCCATTACATTCCAATGAAAGCATAGACGATGCACTAGAGACTTACCAAATGTGACAAACCAAAGGGTCACCAATGAGTATTTGGGAAAAAAGTATAGAAGCATGTGCTTTTCCACTGCTTTTTCCTATTGGCAAAGGTGGAAGATACGATGATAGACCCACTCAGATTGGGGCATCAGAATACCGCTCATTACGAATGTATTCGCAAGATCCCAGATTTAGACAAAATTTGGAATACATATTCCACCTACTCTATGAAAGTGAATTAGCAACACTATGTTATGGAGTTGCACACATTCTTAAATCGGGAACTCACTTTCAAAATATGTCAGCTATGCAGTTAATACAAAAAGTACAGGAAAAAGATGAGGTTTTACAATCAAGTATAATACATTTGTTTGCAAGCATGTGTGGTACAAAGGAATACTGGTTCAGACGGCACAGAGACGTGTGTTGCATGATCAGAAACCTTGGACCACCAACTTGGTTTGTTACGCTAAGTTGTGCAGAATATGCATCGGAAGATTTACATGAGTTCCTACGCATAGCAAACAGCAACAAAAACAACATAGATATATTAACACCTGGAGAACTTTGCTCTCTAGATCCAGTTAATGTCTCCATCATCGTTTCATTGCCATGCTACACTTTATTTGCAATAAAACTGTTCCTCCCCTTGGAGAAGTGCAGCACTTCTTTTGGAGAAAAGAATGTCAAGCGAGAGGAGCACCACATATTCACATGCTGTTATGGATGAAAGGTGCACCCAAATTTGGGCACAACAGTGTTAGCACTGTTTTGCAGTTTATCCAAAAATATGTCACATGTGAAATCCCTTCACAACAGACACATAGTGAGCTGCATGGGCAGATTTTACAATTTCAAACATACAAATGTGGCAAATATTGTCGCCGCAAATACAAAAACAAAGGTAAATACTACACCAAATGACGCTTTGGTTTCCCTAGACCAGTTACAGAAACAGGTGAAGTAAACAACTTCCAGGGTAATTCATAGAATTTCGCACAAAAGTGGCACACGCGGCTGGCGCACAGTGTGCGCGTGCGAATGTCTGCGCCAGCCACGTGCACTAAAATCGATATCCGCACACAGCGTTTTCATGGATTTTAGCCTCCAAAACCAGCCGTGGCGCAGCGACCCTGCAGCAGCGCCAGTTACGCCCCCAAGAATGCCCTCGCGCAAGGAAAAGCCATCAAAATTCCCAATTCAGCGCAAAGGGCTGCGCTAACCCTGGACCAGTATACAGGGCTGGCAAACAGCAAATGCCGAGCGGGGAACGTGTATTACTGGGGTGCGCGGGAAGTTCCACATGCGATTTCAGCAGGGTACGTGTATTTTTGGGGTGCGGGGAAGTTTAACACGCGATTACAGCAGGGTACGTGTATTACAGGGGTGCGCGGGAAGTTCCACACGCAATTTCAGCAGGGTACGTGTATTTCTGGGGTGCAGGGAAGTTCTACACGTGCTTTCTGCAGGGTACCTGTATTACAGGGGTGCGCGGGAAGTTCCACACGCGATTTCAGCAGGGTACGTGTATTACAGTGGTGCGCGGGAAGTTCCAAACGTGATTTCAGCAGGGTACGTGTATTTCTGGGGTGCGGGGAAGTTTAACACGCGATTTCAGCAGGGTACGTGTATTACAGGGGTGCGCGGGAAGTTCCACACGCGATTTCAGCAGGGTACGTGTATTTCTGGGGTGCGGGGAAGTTTTACACGCAATTTCAGCAGGGTACGTGTATTACAGGGGTGCACGGGAAGTTCCACACGCGATTTCAGCAGGGTACGTGTATTTCTGGGGTGCGGGGAAGTTTTACACGTGATTTCAGCAGGGTACATGTATTACAGGGGTGCGCGGGAAGTTCTACATGCGATTTCAGCAGGGTACGTGTATTTCTGGGGTGCGGGGAAGTTTTGCACGCAATTACAGCAGGGTACGTGTATTACAGGGGTGCGCGGGAAGTTCCACAAGCGATTTCAGCAGGGTACGTGTATTACTGGGGTGCACGGGAAGTTCCACATGCGATTTCAGCAGGGTACGTGTATTACTGGAGTGGGGGCAAGTTTCACACGCGATAGGCCCTGTGCGAGTGGGGTACGTGTATTTCGGGGGTGCAGGGGAGTCCTACACGTGAATTGGCAGTGTGGGTCCTCCCAGGTGTTCCGTCTTCACCCTCCACAGCCCCTGCAGGCAGACCACACCACAGGGGACTACCCTGCGCCCCTGGTCATGTCCCGCAGGCAGCCCATCCACCATGGGCATGCCCCCCCAGCCAAGCCACATGTCACCTTGCACTAGTGATCACCAACGCATTACCCCCTTGCGCCCCCACCCCACAGCAGTGCAGGGCACCTGCCAGCAGGCCCCCACTCATGTCCCCCAGCACCCCCACCCCCAAACAGTGCAGGCCACCTGCCAGCAGACCCCCACTCATGTCCCACTCATGTCCCTTTGCACCCCCACCCCCCAGCACTGAGGGGCACCTGCCAGCAGGCCCCCACTCATGTCCCCTTGCAGCCCCACGCCCCAGCAGTGCAGGGCACCTGCCAGCAGGCGCCCACTCATATCCCACTCATGTCCCCTTGCACCCTCACCCCCCAGCACTGAGGGGCACCTGCCAACAGGCCCCCACACATGTCCCCTGCACCCCCACCCCCCAGCAGTGCGGGGCACCTGCCAGCAGGCCCCCACTCATGTCCCCTTGCACACCCACCCCCCAGCAGTGCGGGGCATTTGCCAGCAGGCCCCCACTCATGTCCCCTTGCACACCCACCCCCCAGCAGTGCGGGGCACCTGCCAGCAGGCCCCCACTCATGCCCCCTTGCACCCCCACCCCCAGCACTGAGGGGCACCTGCCAGCAGGCCCCCACTCATGTCCCCTTGCACACCCACCCCCCAGAAGTGCGGGGCACCTGCCAGCAGGCCTACACTCATGTCCCCTTGCACCCCCACCCCCCAGCACTGAGGGGCACCTACCAACAGGCCCCCACACATGTCCCCTGCACCTCCACCCCCCAGCAGTGCGGGGCACCTGCCAGCAGGTCCCGACACATGTCCCCCAGCCAACACGCCATCACAATCTAGATCCCTGGCCCTTATGGCCAGCCTCCACATGCCAAAGACCCACCCAAGTATTGCATCCACCCACATAGAAATGCAAATTACATGATACAACCCCAATGGCAAGTATGTAAATGAACACATGTCCATCACACACACACAATGGGTGCAAGTGAATGTCAAAACCCATATCATGACATGCATGAAATCACACATCGAAGTATGAAGAAAAAAATGTATTAAAAGCAACATGAATGGAATTAAAATCAAACAAACAACAATGGGAATAAAAAAGAAAAGCTGCATGTCCGTAAAATAATGAAAAACAAGAAATCATAATCCAAAGGAAAGTCACAGTCCAACAAAGCAAATCCAAGGGAAAAACAAAAGTGAAAACCATTGCTCCATGGGGAAATCCAAAAAAAAAAGTTGAATCCAATAGTGAACTATATAAAGATGAACAATCCAGGGTCCATGATCCCAACTGAAGAAATGACACCTCTCAAAAATACTACATAATGAAAAACTATATACAGAAACGTGGTGCATTGTCCAAGCGCAACCAAAATAAATAAAAACCAAAGGAAACCTAACACTATCTAACTATTTACAAGGGCAGCGGGCAAGTCCAACGGCTCACATGTTGATGTCCCGGGCTAGGGCATCATCGAACTCCTGCTCGATGTCCCGGAGGCGGTCCTCTTCCATGGCCCCGAGGGTTCGCAGGGACGATGACATCTGGAACTCCAGGTCCCTGCGAATGGCCTCAAGGCACTCGGCCCGCCTCAGGACCCTACGCATGGAGTTCTCCGCCCTGACCATCGTGAACCGTGCCTCTTCTGCCCGCTGCCTCTCCGCATCTATCGCATGGCCCAACCGCTGCCACACGGAAGACACTTCCCGTCCAGGGTCCTCCTGTCCTCCGGCCGATGACTGCCCCTCCGATGATGAAGGCCCCGAGCCATCATGGCTTCCACCTTGTTGCAGCTGCTGCTGTGCCGCTGCCTGTGCCCAGGCTCCTGCTGCCTGCACATCCTCCTCCAGCTGGGGTGCAGTTGTTGAGGTGGCCACCGCTGCTGGATGTCCGACTTCCGACTGTGGCAGGGATGTGTCCTCCACCAGCCTGGCCGCAGGGTCAGAGGCACCTCCACAGGGCACCCAGGTGACACATGGGTGGGAAGATGGCACGGAGGACGACTGCCGCATAGGGGGTTCAGTTGAGGAGGGGGACGGAACAAGGTCCAGAAAACGGAGGAATCTGGCCCTGGTGAGCTGTCCAGTGGGTCAACGCGGTCAACGAGCCATGCGAGAAGACGTGCAGTCTCCTCATGAAAAGACTGCAGGTCAGCTCGCATGGCACGTTGGCGCAACGCCAACCCACCCAGGACAGGCTCAACCTGGTGCCGGATAGCCACATCCGCAGGGAGAGGAAGGCCAGTTGGTGTAAGCCAATCCCCTCCCTGAGAACGGGTCTGGACATAGGTATACCTGCTGGTGCAAGATGAGATGATGCAGTCACAGGTCGGGGACAGGATTACACACAGGCACCTCCGCGGCGGCCTGTGCTGCCTCCTGTCCCTGCCCCTGCACTGCACCACTACCACCAGTGGAATCCCCACCTCCAGACCCCGTCTCTGTCCCTTGCACGGCCTCCTCCTCCACCAAACCCCCCACTAACCTGGATGACTCCGTGCCATCTTCCTCCGTCGGGCCCTGTGGGGTCTCAGCTGCCCCTTCGGCTGCCGAGGAGTCCAACTCCAACCTCAGCCTCTTGGACCTCCCCTCGACAGCTGCGACCTGGGACGCGGCACCGGACTCCTCACTCCCCGACGAGATGACAACCTGGGAGGGGAGCCGGGCCTTGCGTCTCCGGCTGGCGGTGCGATCCCTGCCGCTGTGCTCCACAGCACCTTCTCCGCCCTCTTCATCAGTTGACGCTGCAGACAGGGAGAGATAGGAGACAGGCATCAGGGCACTGTACAATGGACTCATACACACATGACAGTTGTACATGAGTGGCATTGTCAATCTTCAGACATGGCATCACAATCCCCAACACACATGTCATTGCAACTCACACACATGAGCTATTCCACAGCCATATTGCAACAGCCAGCACCATCCATACACATACAACAGCATGAGCAGCCAAAGGTGAGCCAGACATCACATGAAACACAGGGAGTGCACTAGACATGCACACACGCCACCACAATTACATGCATGTGTACACCTACGCCAGCTGTCGCAGTGATGAGATTGGCATCCATGTCACATCTGGCAATCAGTCTTCTACATATCAGTCTCACATGCATCCTTGTTGCATCACTGTTGCACCCATGTCAAATACACACACATGCACATGTACACGGTGCAGATACATGCAGCTGGAAACAACATCCATGTGTGACACCACAACCATGCCAACTTACATACACAGTAATCCAAACATGTGTGCTCACACATCTGCATTTGGCCTGCATGCTTACCCACACATACACCATCCATGTGTCTCACACATGAAAGGACTTGCATGTGTCAGCCTCACAGCCCTGTACATACACATCCATACATGGCCCTACAAAACCACATGTACAACCTGCACACTACTGGCACACCACCACACGCACAGCTTCAAATCAGTATGCATGTACACTTACCGCTCAACTCCTGACGGGTCTGCCTCTCAAGGACCTGGACGTGGAGCGCTGGGCGTATGCATTCCAGGGAACTCATCTGATGTTCCGACAGGTGGCACCAGCGCCCCTTAGCATCTACTGCCTTCAAGAGGCGCCGGCCTTGTTGAGGGTCCTAGACCTGAAGTCCTCCCAGCGTTTCTTGACATGTTGGAAGTCGCGGACTGCCACCCCCTCCGCGTTGATGGCAGTCACGATGTCCGTCCAAATCCGAGTCCGTCCTTCCTTGTCGGCGGCCGAACTTCCGAAGAGGGCATCATGCTACCCCAGGACTTGCTCCACCAGGACACCAACTTCGGTGGCAGTGAAGCTGGTGGCCCTCTGCCTCTCTGGCTGGGGGTTGCCAGTGGTGCCAGATGGTATAGTGCCCGACATGGCAACCCCAGAGGCAGGTGTGGGTGGGCAACTGGGTCCTGGGGCTGGGCTGTGGAGCAGTGGAATAGCAGTCGGGAGTCTTCGGTTCCAGCATGGGTGGTCATAGCAACAGCAACCCGGGCTGACGTGCAGGCAGCAAATGGCAGGGCATGTGGGCAGCAGGCAATCAGGCAGCAGCAGATGGCAGGTGGGAGCGTGCTCAGGGCTCTGGGGGGCAGTAATTCTGCCTTCTGGGCAGGAGCGTGGTTTTCCGTGTGTGAACGTGTGGCCAGCTTGATACGGATAGATTTGGCACGTGAAAATCTTGCACGTCAGCGTGTAATTCGAGGAAAGGCCCTTAGCGCGTAAGCACGTCAGCACACGTACGCAATTTCATTGGACCAAGGGTCCTTAGCGCGTAAGCGTGTCTGTGACGTGACACACGTGGGTGTTTCCCCTCATAGCACGTGATGACAGAGCACAGATGGAAAAGATGCACGTCCGGGTGTCAGCATGTGTAATTGGAGGAAAGGACGCGTACACGCATAAGTGACATGTACGTGTGGGCCGGTTTAAAAGGTACATGTAGAACGCGATTTTCTTGTACGTGCTTTTCGTGGAGAGAGAGTGGGTGAATTCTGTACTTCTTGTCGGTTCACACGCGATTACTTCACAGCGTTTCAAGTTCGTACTCCCTGTTACCTCTGACAGCTTTCATTTTTCTACTTTTTTTGGGCCTGTTTCCTCAAACAGTGTTCACTTCTCCTTTTTTCCTGTCTCCTCAGACAGCGTACAATTCTTCTTTTGGCGGGGGTGTTTCCAACGCGCACACGCGCGTATGTTTCACGTTCTTATTCCAGGCAGACCGTGAGTTTCGCACGTACTTAGCAACTGTGCTTGCCCCGTGTGTCGCGTTCCTCTTCAGAGGTAATTGTAGGCTGTGTGTATTACGCGTACACTTATTTTTGTGTTTCTGGGTGCCACAGCGTAGTGCAGGTTCATTTTTCCACACACGTGGTCTACGAGGGGTTGCGTGCACGTTTATTTTTGTTTTTGGGCTGCCTGTGCGTTGCGTGACCCGTCATCTTCCCCCAGGGGTCACAGACAGCCTTGTTAGAGCACTAGGGTACGAATTCCATCTAGTACCCTACCCCTTTGACCCCCAATTGCCCAGGACAATAGTTTACTGCTCCTCCCATACGCACAACAACATCAGTGCCATGGTTGGGAGGCGACCAAGCGGTAAGGGAGGCAAAGGTGGCCCACCTTCAAAAGGTGGACGTGGTGGGTGCAGTAGGGGACGTGGCCAGGATTTGCAGGGTGCCCCTAGACCCCCATGTGTGGAGGACCAATCAGGGATGCCCATGCACCCCCCTCCCATGGTTGAGGGAAATGCGGCTGAGACCATCCCAGCTCAGCCCCTGTTGGATCAGCCCATTGTGGCACCTGACCTGGCACAGGATGACTCCCTGGCTGACTTCAATGTCAGCAAGTCTAGGCCACGTGTGGCGGTGCAAGTTGTCACCAAGGCACGTGGATCTGGGGCAGCTATGTCATCTGCTGCCCCAAGTATGCAGGGTGGTGAGGCTGCAGGGGCAGCTGCAGCTCCATCCGCCCCATCTCTGACTCTCCCAGCCAGGACATATATATATATATATATATATATACGACAAAAGAAAACTTTGCTGAGGGGACGTTATGGTTAAGTTGCCCTAACAAAAACCTGTACACGTCACTACAAAAATACTTTCCACCTCCCCTTTATGCTTCAAATTAAAATCGAAAAACCCCTGAAATTCGACAGTTATGGTAAACTAAGCCCCCAACCCTGCCACCACCCCTGTGCACTGCTAACACTAACACCCAGACCATGAAAGATGTCATCTCAAATCTCAATGATGACATCAATGATGACATCACTTGTTTAGCCCCTTTCTTTTCCTTCCCTGCCATTACTGGTGCGGATGTGTTGAGGGCGTCATCATGTGACCGCACCCACGCCGAGCTTGGGGACTAATTTACGTGGTTGGTGTGCTTCCGGAACAGTACAAAAGAACTTGTAGACACAAGGCAAAGTATTGTAGAGTGTAAAAATGTAATTTCACATATCCCAGACAGTAGGTGACCTCAGGACTTGATGTGTAAAGTTTTGGTACCGCTGTGTAGGGATGAAGACGGTCACGAGGCACACCCCTCCACCCCTACAAATGGCCACACCCCCGATCGCATCTTCATTGTCCTTCTAGCCATAGCAGATTGAGGTGTACTTCCTTATCTGCTGTAGTGACCAAAAGGAAAGTAATCGGTATGGCTTCCATGGCTGCTGTTAGATCATTAGACTCTGCACCACCCCCAAACCCGCCACCAACACCACCTCCCCAAGGGCCTGCAGAGAGATATATGGGTGAGAATGTAGAGAGCGAGGAAGAAGAGGAGGAAGAGAATGAAGTGGAGGAACTCCGCACTAGGAGCACTCGGCGGGAGTCGTGGGTGTGGCGGTTGTTTTCCGTTTATGGGAACGTACTAAAGGCACGTGCGAACCTGGTGAAGTGTAACCAGTGTGAGGTGGTGCTGAGTCGTGGGAGATTTCGTGCATACAGTTTTGGTACAACAACCATGAAGCGAAACTTCACTTCGTTCCACACTGTGGACATTCGCAAGGTGGTGCCATGTGAAGAGCGTAGTTGATTGAGTTCCTCCACAGCATCCTCCATATTCGATCCTCCCACCACAAGAGATACTCATGTGGGGGAGCGCCTCCCTCCAGCTGCCTCACAAGCCATTTGCAATGCTGTTACCCCTTACCTTTCAAAGGTGACAGTAATGTGCACATATTGTGATGCAGTACTCTGCAGGGAGGAGAGTTTTTGAAGTACTTTTGAGGCTGCAGTCACAGAGCACCAGAAAATCTGCTCCTTACCTAAATAAAGCTCAGCCTAAATCTTTCGCTGTTCATTTGCCCTTTCTTATCCCCATGACTGGTGTCCCTTCCTTACCCTCCTTTGGCCTCTCTCCTAGTGTGCTGTGTGCTGTTAAGCAATAAAGGTGAAAACAACACAAATGACAGAAAAGGCTCTTTTCAGAGCCGCCTTTCTCAGTATAACAATAGAGCTATGAAGTAACGGTCGTAGACCCCCGCGGAGTTCTGAAAAAGTTTGCGGACAGTCGTAGGGGAAAAGGGACGGTGCAAGCGGAGCAAACACAATGAAGTGTACGCTGGGAGTAAGTGGCGTAACTGAAAAGAGCCTTTCGGTGGTGTGTTGTGTGGGTCAAAAACTGTGGATCAGTGAAAATGGAATGTCAGATAGGTTAGTGTGATTGCATAAGAGGTTGCAATGCATTTTGTACATTGCGAAGAAAAATCTGATTGCCAGCATATGTAAGGTGGACTCCATCTCTGCGGAAAATGAAAGTGCTGCGAAACAAAATGTTTTCATTGTGGAAAGAGGACATGCCAACATCTATTAAAAATGCACACACAACCTTATTCACATTGCGTCTCGCTTTCTCCATTTGTGGACCAAACGCAGAAGAATGCAGCCATATTTGTTTTTGGGCAATATGGGAAAAAAGTATTTGACAATTTGGAAACATGTCCATGAGCTTCGTGAGTCCTTCCTTCATTGCAAATTGCAAAGAAATTACAGATACATGGCCTAAACTGTTTCCTCCACAATGAATGAGCAGTATATCTGGAGGAAGCTCTGTCAGTAAAGTAGCACAGAGAGGTACCAAGTCCAGCATCTCATGCCACGCACGCCATGCCAGTACACTTCCACATTAGGAAATCCGAGATTTGTAGATAAACTGCAGATTTCTTCATGCACATTCAACCAATGTATCCATGAGACTCCCAAAATCCAGATAATCTGTTTTCGAGCATGGAAAGCCATGGCTGTGTGGTCTCCTGTGAGGGAGAAGAAGGTCTTACTAAAGTACGTTGGTCAGAACACACCTACTGAACTTTATGGACCAATTCCTAGCTCCGCTCATTCTCATTCACATACGTCTCCACCCCTGAATCCCTGTTGGTGATATGTGCTGGCTGCAAACTACAACCATGTTCGTGGACATGTAGAGGATCAGAGCGTGACGACGGTACATTAAAGTGCTATTCCCCTTTTTCCCCTTTAAGGTAGGTTCTGAAAAGAGCCGTTTTTTAACATTTTTGGCCAGATACCGTACAGACATCTGGTATTTTATGTATGTTTTTGTATTTGTTTGTCCTTGCTTTACTCTTGCAAACATTAAAGAACCTTCTCTAAAGCAAGCCTTACATTCCAAAAGAACATCGCATTTCCCGAAGAAGATAGCGCAACACCATCTCCTTCAAAGTAACCCGCATTGCTTGGAGCAATGTTATTGTGGCAGCAAAAAAACATACAAGCTTGTAGCATGAATGCACGCATGCCGCGATTGATGATACACCTCCCGATGCTTTGTTCTGGACAGAAAACAGAATTGTTGCTCCATTGTACTCTAGGGAGTAAAGCAGAAAAAATGACTTTCGTTGTTGGGAAGATGGTCATGAGTGCTTCAACCAACTGTGCCAAATCTGCCAACAAAGTACGTGAAGTCGTATCGAAAATGGCAAGCACCGTAGTGCAAAATTACCACATGAGGAGTGGTCATTGTACGCATGTGCTACAAACATGCAGAATTGCCGTAGCATTGGCTTCAGTGTCAGCGCTCCACACCACCTCCACTCCTCTCACATGGAAATGGTGTGCCACATGCCTACTCTCGGCATAGTGCTGTAAGCCTCTGCCATCTTCAGTGTGCGCACCGTCTTTCAACACAAAAGAGTAATATGAACATCTGATTGGCTGATGCCTACAGTCGCCTTTCCATGCAGGATTTGCTGTAGAAACCCGTATGTGACATGCCCTACCAGCGGACAAGCGTTGCCTACGTGCGGCACGTAACTCCTACCCAGTCCTTCCACCCTTTCTACAGCGGCACCAAAGCGAGTTCCTCATTGGACACAACTAAGCAGTCGCACAATCATCCACCAATCACATTGAACATCGCTAATTTTAACTCCGTCATCAACATTGCGCACTTCAAAATTACTGTTGATGATTCTGAATGGAAGTCGCATATCATAGCAAAGCACCTACTTGACAAGCTACTGTGCAAATATTACGAATTTCTACGTACAGCTCCATGCATGTGCATATGCATGAGTATAGAGAACAGGTATGTATATTTTAATCATAGAACATGTGGAACCCTTATGATTTAATTTAGACAAATGATGCCTGCTAAATCTCCATAGGGAATACATAACAACGCTCCCCCTTTAAAGTGCAAGATGTCCGATTTTTCATTCACAAATCGCATGACTGCTTACTGTCGTCTGCATAACCTGTACATACGTTGCAAGCATGCCTATTTAGGGCAGAACTCAATTGTGCATGTGAAAATGTCGGCGTTGTGTACTCTGTATGGCCTACAGTAATGCTACTTGCAATGTGATCGTATGAGAATAGAAAGCGCTCCCGATTGCGGTGGTGACATTTCATTGTGAGGGTCTCCCGATTGTTCGCCATCATGCTTTTAATTGACAAGTAGAAAATGTTTCCCCATCTAGTACTATGCCCTATCGCTTACAAACCTCTTTCCTATGCATAGTACACTTTGTAAACAACAAGGCATTTCCATACCCTCAAACGTTTTAGCTATTTTGAAGGACTTTCAAGTACCATATTGCAAGTACCATGCAAAGACTGCACAGAGTGAAGTGAAATGTACACGTGCACTGGGTTGAAATATGAAAGTTGAATGCTCCGACGAAAGAAGCACAATTAATGTGTGCAGTATCATCACTGCAACAAACACACAAAGTAATTGAGTTTCTTTTTTTGAATCGCAGTGAAGACTACTCTCCTGAGAATCAACAGCATCTACAGTGCAGACAACATATCCAAAGAAACCTGCTCATCTTGCACAAAAAAGTAAGTACAGCACAACCTTTATATAGTAACTACTCCTGAAAGAGGCTGCGTGTGTTATTTGTTTTTTTTTGGGCACCAAAGAAAGAATTGATTTGTAAACCATTCTACCTACAAATATCCATTTATTGAACAAAGAATAACAGGCAGAATGGCTGAAAAATCCCTGTGTGTTTGGTACACAAATAACATACGTAATCCTTAGAAGGTTAGATTGTGAAAAGAAATTGCTGTAGCAAGTTTTTGGCATTTCGGTTATTAATAATGGTTCTCATCACAAGTAGGCCACTTTGCACTCTCATCTGAATCACATTGTAGTAGTATAGAAAGAGTAAAGTACCCTTACCAAATCATTGCAGGAGTTCAATGCACGTTGACACACCATGACAAAGAGCTTCCTCATCAGACTCATGCACACATGTACACTGCACACATACGTTAGACAATAGACCAAAGTATATTTTTTTTGTCAACAGACACCAAAGAATGCCTACCAAAAAGCAACTCCGTAGAAAGGAACGCAGAAGTAGAGCAAATAAAAATAAAGGTGCCCGATGTAAGCATCTACCTGTTGTATAGTTTGTACAGAATGTTGGTACAAACCAGCTAATGCAGTTGGGTAACAAAATAAAGGAAGTCTCAACTACCAAAACTGTAACTCCTCCATCAAAAAGTGTCACAAAACACAAAAATGTTGTCAGCTAACAATGTTCCTAATAATCCTGACAGTGTAAGAAGAACCCATAGTAAAAAAAGTATTTTAGCAAAAATGTTTCGTCACAGAGTCCTTCAGAATCTACTAAGAGGGCCGAAATCATCCTCACCCCTTAAAATTTACCGTAGAAAGTTAATCCTACAAGCTCTCGTGGACAGTGCAATCCTTCTCAAAAGGAAGTTGTTCATATTAGTGTTAAATAGGATGAAAGCACTAACAAAAGTAAGTACCAAACTACAAAAGAAACTCAGCAATAAACGGAATGTGAACAAATAACATTTCTTACATGTTTGTGGTGGTGAATGGAGTCACACAACAACCACAGAGCCATATTTTAATGAAGAAGCATACAAACAAAATCAAACAAACACAATTGTCATCCATACCAGTGGATGAGGGTATGAGAAAATCAATACTACCATTATGGAACAAGAAACACTGCTTACAAAACTATCCCCTGAAAACTCAGAATTACCTCTCGATTCAGCAGAACCACACCGTCCAGTATACAAATGGCAGTGCACATCAATGTGTGCCATTCCAAACAAAGCTTTCAAATCTTTACGTCAGTTCCTCAATCAATATGTAAAAGGTAAAGATAAAAGAAAATGAAAGTGCTGCAAATTATGGATATTTGTCCAGTGCGGAAAAACACAGGACTAAAAGGACATTCATTAGCCTGCATTTATGGGCCTATTTGCAAAAGTACCTTCCATGATATCAAAAGAATATCAATACATCATTCCACTGTAAGAAATTTAGTGTATAAAATATACTATGCAAAAAGTCCAGCTTCAGAATTAGGCAATTTAAATACCACTCTTCTGCATGGTATACCCAAATACTTACAATAAGAAATTGACCGTATTCAGAAAAAGTATTTTGTAAGTGACAGCCACTTACAAAATGCGACAGTTTTAGAACATAGTAGCAACAATTGTGCACATAGCAACCTTCTATTACACACATACAGAAAAGAAATAGTACAATTTAAAAGGTCATCGGCTGAAGTACCAAACCATGTGTGTGTGTGTTGCCACAGAACGTTTTACAAAAGGAACACAAAAAATGTGGACATATCATACAAAATAGAAGACAATGAAGACTCTAAATGGTTTGAATTAGCTTTGTACCTTTTAGCTGAAAACAAATATGAACTAACTGAACGCCTAATATGTTGCAGTTACTGTACTGCAAAATTAGACAACAACCACACTCCTTCACGTGGTATTACAAATGATTTGGAATTGTTTCCATTACCAAAAATCCTGCAACAGCTCAATTTGTATGAGAGTATAATAATTCAAACAGTTCACCCATTTTAAGCAATTATACGCCTCCATCCAAAAACAGCAAAATTACCTTCCTCTGAATTGGTGAAAGGCATTTGTGGCAAAGTAGTTTATCTGCCATGAGATCTAACTGAAAATGTACACACTCTAGGAGTGGAACGTTCAATAGAGCATTCTTTAATAGTCTTGGTAAATGGAGTAGCAACAAAGGACAAAAAAATGTGTCAACAATTAGTGGACTTACACAAAGTTTAGACAAGCAATGCAATATCTAAAATACAATAATGAGTACTACAAGGAAATAAATATTGATGAAAGTTTAAGGGAAACAACTGAAATAATTCAAGAGCCATCAGAAACTGGACAATTCGAACTTCTGGATCCAGCTACAGTTTCCACTCTTTTGGACCATTACACAATTCATCCATTACATTCCAATGAAAGCATAGACGATGCACTAGAGACTTACCAAATGTGACAAACCAAAGGGTCACCAATGAGTATTTGGGAAAAAAGTATAGAAGCATGTGCTTTTCCACTGCTTTTTCCTATTGGCAAAGGTGGAAGATACGATGATAGACCCACTCAGATTGGGGCATCAGAATACCGCTCATTACGAATGTATTCGCAAGATCCCAGATTTAGACAAAATTTGGAATACATATTCCACCTACTCTATGAAAGTGAATTAGCAACACTATGTTATGGAGTTGCACACATTCTTAAATCGGGAACTCACTTTCAAAATATGTCAGCTATGCAGTTAATACAAAAAGTACAGGAAAAAGATGAGGTTTTACAATCAAGTATAATACATTTGTTTGCAAGCATGTGTGGTACAAAGGAATACTGGTTCAGACGGCACAGAGACGTGTGTTGCATGATCAGAAACCTTGGACCACCAACTTGGTTTGTTACGCTAAGTTGTGCAGAATATGCATCGGAAGATTTACATGAGTTCCTACGCATAGCAAACAGCAACAAAAACAACATAGATATATTAACACCTGGAGAACTTTGCTCTCTAGATCCAGTTAATGTCTCCATCATCGTTTCATTGACATGCTACACTTTATTTGCAATAAAACTGTTCCTCCCCTTGGAGAAGTGCAGCACTTCTTTTGGAGAAAAGAATGTCAAGCGAGAGGAGCACCACATATTCACATGCTGTTATGGATGAAAGGTGCACCCAAATTTGGGCACAACAGTGTTAGCACTGTTTTGCAGTTTATCCAAAAATATGTCACATGTGAAATCCCTTCACAACAGACACATAGTGAGCTGCATGGGCAGATTTTACAATTTCAAACATACAAATGTGGCAAATATTGTCGCCGCAAATACAAAAACAAAGGTAAATACTACACCAAATGACGCTTTGGTTTCCCTAGACCAGTTACAGAAACAGGTGAAGTAAACAACTTCCAGGGTAATTCATAGAATTTCGCACAAAAGTGGCACACGCGGCTGGCGCACAGTGTGCGCGTGCGAATGTCTGCGCCAGCCACGTGCACTAAAATCGATATCCGCACACAGCGTTTTCATGGATTTTAGCCTCCAAAACCAGCCGTGGCGCAGCGACCCTGCAGCAGCGCCAGTTACGCCCCCAAGAATGCCCTCGCGCAAGGAAAAGCCATCAAAATTCCCAATTCAGCGCAAAGGGCTGCGCTAACCCTGGACCAGTATACAGGGCTGGCAAACAGCAAATGCCGAGCGGGGAACGTGTATTACTGGGGTGCGCGGGAAGTTCCACATGCGATTTCAGCAGGGTACGTGTATTTTTGGGGTGCGGGGAAGTTTAACACGCGATTACAGCAGGGTACGTGTATTACAGGGGTGCGCGGGAAGTTCCACACGCAATTTCAGCAGGGTACGTGTATTTCTGGGGTGCAGGGAAGTTCTACACGTGCTTTCTGCAGGGTACCTGTATTACAGGGGTGCGCGGGAAGTTCCACACGCGATTTCAGCAGGGTACGTGTATTACAGTGGTGCGCGGGAAGTTCCAAACGTGATTTCAGCAGGGTACGTGTATTTCTGGGGTGCGGGGAAGTTTAACACGCGATTTCAGCAGGGTACGTGTATTACAGGGGTGCGCGGGAAGTTCCACACGCGATTTCAGCAGGGTACGTGTATTTCTGGGGTGCGGGGAAGTTTTACATGCAATTTCAGCAGGGTACGTGTATTACAGGGGTGCACGGGAAGTTCCACACGCGATTTCAGCAGGGTACGTGTATTTCTGGGGTGCGGGGAAGTTTTACACGTGATTTCAGCAGGGTACATGTATTACAGGGGTGCGCGGGAAGTTCTACATGCGATTTCAGCAGGGTACGTGTATTTCTGGGGTGCGGGGAAGTTTTGCACGCAATTACAGCAGGGTACGTGTATTACAGGGGTGCGCGGGAAGTTCCACAAGCGATTTCAGCAGGGTACGTGTATTACTGGGGTGCACGGGAAGTTCCACATGCGATTTCAGCAGGGTACGTGTATTACTGGAGTGGGGGCAAGTTTCACACGCGATAGGCCCTGTGCGAGTGGGGTACGTGTATTTCGGGGGTGCAGGGGAGTCCTACACGTGAATTGGCAGTGTGGGTCCTCCCAGGTGTTCCGTCTTCACCCTCCACAGCCCCTGCAGGCAGACCACACCACAGGGGACTACCCTGCGCCCCTGGTCATGTCCCGCAGGCAGCCCATCCACCATGGGCATGCCCCCCCAGCCAAGCCACATGTCACCTTGCACTAGTGATCACCAACGCATTACCCCCTTGCGCCCCCACCCCACAGCAGTGCAGGGCACCTGCCAGCAGGCCCCCACTCATGTCCCCCAGCACCCCCACCCCCAAACAGTGCAGGCCACCTGCCAGCAGACCCCCACTCATGTCCCACTCATGTCCCTTTGCACCCCCACCCCCCAGCACTGAGGGGCACCTGCCAGCAGGCCCCCACTCATGTCCCCTTGCAGCCCCACGCCCCAGCAGTGCAGGGCACCTGCCAGCAGGCGCCCACTCATATCCCACTCATGTCCCCTTGCACCCTCACCCCCCAGCACTGAGGGGCACCTGCCAACAGGCCCCCACACATGTCCCCTGCACCCCCACCCCCCAGCAGTGCGGGGCACCTGCCAGCAGGCCCCCACTCATGTCCCCTTGCACACCCACCCCCCAGCAGTGCGGGGCATTTGCCAGCAGGCCCCCACTCATGTCCCCTTGCACACCCACCCCCCAGCAGTGCGGGGCACCTGCCAGCAGGCCCCCACTCATGCCCCCTTGCACCCCCACCCCCAGCACTGAGGGGCACCTGCCAGCAGGCCCCCACTCATGTCCCCTTGCACACCCACCCCCCAGAAGTGCGGGGCACCTGCCAGCAGGCCTACACTCATGTCCCCTTGCACCCCCACCCCCCAGCACTGAGGGGCACCTACCAACAGGCCCCCACACATGTCCCCTGCACCTCCACCCCCCAGCAGTGCGGGGCACCTGCCAGCAGGCCCCGACACATGTCCCCCAGCCAACACGCCATCACAATCTAGATCCCTGGCCCTTATGGCCAGCCTCCACATGCCAAAGACCCACCCAAGTATTGCATCCACCCACATAGAAATGCAAATTACATGATACAACCCCAATGGCAAGTATGTAAATGAACACATGTCCATCACACACACACAATGGGTGCAAGTGAATGTCAAAACCCATATCATGACATGCATGAAATCACACATCGAAGTATGAAGAAAAAAATGTATTAAAAGCAACATGAATGGAATTAAAATCAAACAAACAACAATGGGAATAAAAAAGAAAAGCTGCATGTCCGTAAAATAATGAAAAACAAGAAATCATAATCCAAAGGAAAGTCACAGTCCAACAAAGCAAATCCAAGGGAAAAACAAAAGTGAAAACCATTGCTCCATGGGGAAATCCAAAAAAAAAAGTTGAATCCAATAGTGAACTATATAAAGATGAACAATCCAGGGTCCATGATCCCAACTGAAGAAATGACACCTCTCAAAAATACTACATAATGAAAAACTATATACAGAAACGTGGTGCATTGTCCAAGCGCAACCAAAATAAATAAAAACCAAAGGAAACCTAACACTATCTTACTATTTACAAGGGCAGCGGGCAAGTCCAACGGCTCACATGTTGATGTCCCGGGCTAGGGCATCATCGAACTCCTGCTCGATGTCCCGGAGGCGGTCCTCTTCCATGGCCCCGAGGGTTCGCAGGGACGATGACATCTGGAACTCCAGGTCCCTGCGAATGGCCTCAAGGCACTCGGCCCGCCTCAGGACCCTACGCATGGAGTTCTCCGCCCTGACCATCGTGAACCGTGCCTCTTCTGCCCGCTGCCTCTCCGCATCTATCGCATGGCCCAAACGCTGCCACACGGAAGACACTTCCCGTCCAGGGTCCTCCTGTCCTCCGGCCGATGACTGCCCCTCCGATGATGAAGGCCCCGAGCCATCATGGCTTCCACCTTGTTGCAGCTGCTGCTGTGCCGCTGCCTGTGCCCAGGCTCCTGCTGCCTGCACATCCTCCTCCAGCTGGGGTGCAGTTGTTGAGGTGGCCACCGCTGCTGGATGTCCGACTTCCGACTGTGGCAGGGATGTGTCCTCCACCAGCCTGGCCGCAGGGTCAGAGGCACCTCCACAGGGCACCCAGGTGACACATGGGTGGGAAGATGGCACGGAGGACGACTGCCGCATAGGGGGTTCAGTTGAGGAGGGGGACGGAACAAGGTCCAGAAAACGGAGGAATCTGGCCCTGGTGAGCTGTCCCAGTGGGTCAACGCGGTCAACGAGCCATGCGAGAAGACGTGCAGTCTCCTCATGAAAAGACTGCAGGTCAGCTCGCATTGCACGTTGGCGCAACGCCAACCCACCCAGGACAGGCTCAACCTGGTGCCGGATAGCCACATCCGCAGGGAGAGGAAGGCCAGTTGGTGTAAGCCAATCCCCTCCCTGAGAACGGGTCTGGACATAGGTATACCTGCTGGTGCAAGATGAGATGATGCAGTCACAGGTCGGGGACAGGATTACACACAGGCACCTCCGCGGCGGCCTGTGCTGCCTCCTGTCCCTGCCCCTGCACTGCACCACTACCACCAGTGGAATCCCCACCTCCAGACCCCGTCTCTGTCCCTTGCACGGCCTCCTCCTCCACCAAACCCCCCACTAACCTGGATAACTCCGTGCCATCTTCCTCCGTCGGGCCCTGTGGGGTCTCAGCTGCCCCTTCGGCTGCCGAGGAGTCCAACTCCAACCTCAGCCTCTTGGACCTCCCCTCGACAGCTGCGACCTGGGACGCGGCACCGGACTCCTCACTCCCCGACGAGATGACAACCTGGGAGGGGAGCCGGGCCTTGCGTCTCCGGCTGGCGGTGCGATCCCTGCCGCTGTGCTCCACAGCACCTTCTCCGCCCTCTTCATCAGTTGACGCTGCAGACAGGGAGAGATAGGAGACAGGCATCAGGGCACTGTACAATGGACTCATACACACATGACAGTTGTACATGAGTGGCATTGTCAATCTTCAGACATGGCATCACAATCCCCAACACACATGTCATTGCAACTCACACACATGAGCTATTCCACAGCCATATTGCAACAGCCAGCACCATCCATACACATACAACAGCATGAGCAGCCAAAGGTGAGCCAGACATCACATGAAACACAGGGAGTGCACTAGACATGCACACACGCCACCACAATTACATGCATGTGTACACCTACGCCAGCTGTCGCAGTGATGAGATTGGCATCCATGTCACATCTGGCAATCAGTCTTCTACATATCAGTCTCACATGCATCCTTGTTGCATCACTGTTGCACCCATGTCAAATACACACACATGCACATGTACACGGTGCAGATACATGCAGCTGGAAACAACATCCATGTGTGACACCACAACCATGCCAACTTACATACACAGTAATCCAAACATGTGTGCTCACACATCTGCATTTGGCCTGCATGCTTACCCACACATACACCATCCATGTGTCTCACACATGAAAGGACTTGCATGTGTCAGCCTCACAGCCCTGTACATACACATCCATACATGGCCCTACAAAACCACATGTACAACCTGCACACTACTGGCACACCACCACACGCACAGCTTCAAATCAGTATGCATGTACACTTACCGCTCAACTCCTGACGGGTCTGCCTCTCAAGGACCTGGACGTGGAGCGCTGGGCGTATGCATTCCAGGGAACTCATCTGATGTTCCGACAGGTGGCACCAGCGCCCCTTAGCATCTACTGCCTTCAAGAGGCGCCGGGCCTTGTTGAGGGTCCTAGACCTGAAGTCCTCCCAGCGTTTCTTGACATGTTGGAAGTCGCGGACTGCCACCCCCTCCGCGTTGATGGCAGTCACGATGTCCGTCCAAATCCGAGTCCGTCCTTCCTTGTCGGCGGCCGAACTTCCGAAGAGGGCATCATGCTACCCCAGGACTTGCTCCACCAGGACACCAACTTCGGTGGCAGTGAAGCTGGTGGCCCTCTGCCTCTCTGGCTGGGGGTTGCCAGTGGTGCCAGATGGTATAGTGCCCGACATGACAACCCCAGAGGCAGGTGTGGGTGGGCAACTGGGTCCTGGGGCTGGGCTGTGGAGCAGTGGAATAGCAGTCGGGAGTCTTCGGTTCCAGCATGGGTGGTCATAGCAACAGCAACCCGGGCTGACGTGCAGGCAGCAAATGGCAGGGCATGTGGGCAGCAGGCAATCAGGCAGCAGCAGATGGCAGGTGGGAGCGTGCTCAGGGCTCTGGGGGGCAGTAATTCTGCCTTCTGGGCAGGAGCGTGGTTTTCCGTGTGTGAACGTGTTGCCAGCTTGATACGGATAGATTTGGCACGTGAAAATCTTGCACGTCAGCGTGTAATTCGAGGAAAGGCCCTTAGCGCGTAAGCACGTCAGCACACGTACGCAATTTCATTGGACCAAAGGTCCTTAGCGCGTAAGCGTGTCTGTGACGTGACACACGTGGGTGTTTCCCCTCATAGCACGTGATGACAGAGCACAGATGGAAAAGATGCACGTCCGGGTGTCAGCATGTGTAATTGGAGGAAAGGACGCATACACGCATAAGTGACATGTACGTGTGGGCCGGTTTAAAAGGTACATGTAGAACGCGATTTTCTTGTACGTGCTTTTCGTGGAGAGAGAGTGGGTGAATTCTGTACTTCTTGTCGGTTCACACGCGATTACTTCACAGCGTTTCAAGTTCGTACTCCCTGTTACCTCTGACAGCTTTCATTTTTCTACTTTTTTTGGGCCTGTTTCCTCAAACAGTGTTCACTTCTCCTTTTTTCCTGTCTCCTCAGACAGCGTACAATTCTTCTTTTGGCGGGGGTGTTTCCAACGCGCACACGCGCGTATGTTTCACGTTCTTATTCCAGGCAGACCGTGAGTTTCGCACGTACTTAGCAACTGTGCTTGCCCCGTGTGTCGCGTTCCTCTTCAGAGGTAATTGTAGGCTGTGTGTATTACGCGTACACTTATTTTTGTGTTTCTGGGTGCCACAGCGTAGTGCAGGTTCATTTTTCCACACACGTGGTCTACGAGGGGTTGCGTGCACGTTTATTTTTGTTTTTGGGCTGCCTGTGCGTTGCGTGACCCGTCATCTTCCCCCAGGGGTCACAGACAGCCTTGTTAGAGCACTAGGGTACGAATTCCATCTAGTACCCTACCCCTTTGACCCCCAATTGCCCAGGACAATAGTTTACTGCTCCTCCCATACGCACAACAACATCAGTGCCATGGTTGGGAGGCGACCAAGCGGTAAGGGAGGCAAAGGTGGCCCACCTTCAAAAGGTGGACGTGGTGGGTGCAGTAGGGGACGTGGCCAGGATTTGCAGGGTGCCCCTAGACCCCCATGTGTGGAGGACCAATCAGGGATGCCCATGCACCCCCCTCCCATGGTTGAGGGAAATGCGGCTGAGACCATCCCAGCTCAGCCCCTGTTGGATCAGCCCATTGTGGCACCTGACCTGGCACAGGATGACTCCCTGGCTGACTTCAATGTCAGCAAGTCTAGGCCACGTGTGGCGGTGCAAGTTGTCACCAAGGCACGTGGATCTGGGGCAGCTATGTCATCTGCTGCCCCAAGTATGCAGGGTGGTGAGGCTGCAGGGGCAGCTGCAGCTCCATCCGCCCCATCTCTGACTCTCCCAGCCAGGACAGTGTCGGTCCTGGTCCATCATACTGATGTTCCCCCTGCCAACATCACACTTCAGACAATGCCTGCACCAAGTCCTATGGTCAATGTGCATTCGCACACTCCAACAACCGAGTCCACCAGTGATTCTGCCCCTACTGACCAGAGCAGCGTTAGCCACTCTGGCTCCGCTCCACCTTCTAAAAAGAGGAAGAAGGGTGCTCTGGCACGACAGGCTGAGACCCCAGGCACGGCTACACACTCCGGCATGTCAAGGAAGCCTTGCTTTAATCACGCGGAGCTTAATGCACTTGTGAGCTATGTGTCGCAACATAGCCACGAAATGGTGGTGACTGCAGGGTCCAAGGCCACACCTGGTCAACGTAAGGCACACTGGCAGACCATCGCCGACCACATAAATGCCCTTGGATTTGTGAGGCACTCAGCTGATGATTGCTACAAGCGGTGGAACGACCTGAAACGCAGAGCAAAGGACAAGCTGGCCTCAAATCATGCCGCTACTCTGGTGACTGGCAGTGGGTCTCCACAAGAGGACAACAAACTCACTGAACATGAGTCTGTTGCTGGGACCTTCGTCACAGAGGAATAGATCCGAGGTGTGGGAGAACTACCTGATTACGAAGCATTGTCCGGTGAGTGCCCATGCGTGTGTGTGTAGTGCATGTGTATGTATTTTGGGTGACGGGTTCTGATTGAGTGCCAGGTGAGGGTGTGTACTCCAGAGTGTTATGGGTCACCCATTTCCTTCCTCACATGGGATCACATGCCTTGTATTTGGCTATGACTGCATCCCTTCTGCCCACAGTATCCTATTAGGTCCACAATTGTGCAGTTGACCTTGTACTGCCATCTTGCAACTACATTGGTCAGAATTTGTAAGTGTGCCTTCAGGATAATATTTTCCACTCTCCCCTTTTTTGCTAGACATTTATCAACCAAATTGTGACATATGTGATATGCTTCGGTCATTGTTTACTGGCCACACTGGGGCAATGCTTTACCTGGTTATGTACACAATGAGACCATTCAGGCTGATGGAGTATTGGCCAGCACAAATGTTTAGATGAGTGCCTGTTTGCATGTGGAAAATGACAGATGTTTCCTGCGATGTCAATGTGAGGAAAAATAGATCAGCCAACTATTACTGTATTCTTGTACCTTGCATGTGTTGCAGTGAGTGGCACATGTGTACTTAGCCCCAGTATGCAGCATTTTTCATGTCATCATGTCCATCTCACATGGATGGGTGACAGTACTCAATCACTGACATATGGCTGTACTTGTGAAATGTACCATGGCTATGCTAAATGCCATCTGTGTGCTGCGATGTGTCATGTATGTGTATTGGACATGCCACTCACAGGCCAATGTGTGATGGCAGTGCTACCCAGCATGCAGCAAATGTATTGCTCTCCCATATTGGTCTCATCAGTGTCTGCCTTTTGCCTCCCCTTACTACTCAGTGACAGTGCAGGCATGGGAGGGATATAGTCATGTGAGACATGTGTGAATCATGTAGCTTGACAGGCCTATTTGTGTGCTATGGTGCTAATGCCTGTTTCCATTTTTTCTCTTTCATGTTTTTGAAAGGGATGACGCACTTGATGCAGTTGAGGTTGAGGAGATGGTGCAGACCCAGGAGGAATCCCAGGCACGACCGGGCACCAGCGGGGGACGTGGTGTGGTGGTGGGTGAGAACCCAATCCTCCTGCAGACCATACTTTCCAGGGGTGTCTCTGGGTGCACCTCCCCAGACCTCTATTCTTATGCTGATTCGGATGATGAGACCTATGTGCCGTCACAGGTAAGTGTTTCTGGCAGGGATTCTGTTCTGGCCAACCCACCTGCACCATGGGTAGATCCCTCTATGGGGATGTCAGTGTTAGTAGAGGCGCCTTTGGCGGTTACGGATGCAGGGTCACACTCCACAGCATCTGATCCTGTTCCTGGGCCAGCAGATCAGAGGGGGAATGCAGTCCTGCAGCCTCAGGCGGTGCCAGCACAGCAAGGTGCACATCGCCTTGCCCCAAACATGTGTGGTGCCCGTCGATGCGGTGGCCGTACGCCACCAGGCAATAGCGTATGGGAGAACTCCATGTACGCTATGGCAACCCAACAGTCAGCATCAGTTGAAATGATGGCTCAGGCAATGGAGAGGGTGGTCACTTCCATTATCCCCCCTGAAAGGCAGATGGAGCAACTACAGCAGGCAACAGACTCCATTTGCCAATCACACAGGGTAGACATGTTGGCGTCCAACAGGGACCGACGGGTGGCACTGGAGACTCTGCGCCAATCCATCTCAATAGGGTCCCAGGCCCACAGGGAAGCCCTGAGTGAAGAACTCCATAACCTCAGGCAGACTCTTCTTGAGCTTGAGAATTCTGCTAATTAAAGGGCAGAACAGCGGCTGTAGCACCTCACAAGTACGCTCTCAGCTGAGATGCGGGCAACTCGGGAGGAGATCCGGGCATCACGTCAGGTGTTGCATGGGGATCTCTGCACTATAATCCTCCAGAACGAGACATTTCACACCCGCATGCTTGCTGCCATGGAGGACCATACCAGGGCTTTGCGTGGGCTGCCTCCCATAGCACCACCACCTCCTGATGCAGCAGCAGAGGGTCATGAGGGCGACGGCAGCAATTCTCCCACATTGGCATAGCCGTGCAGGCCATGAGCCCATGGAGGTGTTTTTTTTTCCCAACAACCACACAGGTGGCTGTTGGTACGCAACCTGTCCTCGGACCTCCTGGGTGGGGCCCCCCCCCCCAGACCCCACATGGCCATTTTTGATTTTTGATTTTTGTTTTTTTTTTAAATAATTTGACAGTGCGTTGCCTTGTGTGGCTCCCGTGGGCATCCACTGTATTCCGGCTTGGGCACATGCAGGCTTGTCCTGAGTTTGGGTTAGATGCTTGGGTTCATGAGACACACACCCCTCCTGCTTCCCGTTTCCATGGGCTTGCAAAGGGTGTGACCAAGTGAAAGTGATGTACACAATGACGTTGGGCTCCCATGAGCTGTGTGGACAGTCTGTAGTCAATACTGTGTCGACATTCCTTGTGTATATTGTTGTTGTATTGTACACTGCATGGTGTATTAATATATGATTTTGCTTCCATGTCTCCCTCTGAATTTGCAGGGTCATTCCTCATGTCTTCACAAGGCCGTCTACTTTGGAGATGGAGTTCATGTTGTATGCAGTACACAGACCAGTTCTGAAGGCTGCAAGACTATAGTTTGAAGGGGGCGATGTGGTGGCATATTCAGGTTGTTTGACTACGACTACTTTAACTTAGTACCGTCATGTTTTAGAACTTGTCTAGGTGCATTGTTTAGTTGGTAAGTATTTGGTCATGTGTGTTGTTAGTTCAACATTACTAGGAGCATATTGTGTGTGGCCAGTTTCCATTAGGGACACTGTACTTTGTGACTCTTGTGTCAGGTTTTTGGGATTGCTTTGTTTGCTCTCACATAGCATGACATGCCATGGTGTGTTGGGTGGCGGTGCTGGGGAGGGGTTGGGTGACATGGCACTGTTCTCATGTTGTATTTTGCAAGGGGGTCATGCATTTAGCAGCATATGTGTCTTTTGATGACACAGCATTGGTGGTGTTTCTATAGGTAGGGATGCACACATTGTGACACTTCCAGGTGACCAATCTCAGGATGGTATGGTTGTGACAGTTGACTGTCCCTCATGTCATCATCATTGATTGTCAGCTGGTATGTGGCAGGGCTGTGTGCACTCCACAGGGGTGTGATTCTAAGTGAAGTAATTAGCCACCAGATGTGTTCGGGCTGCCTCACCCCGTGCCCTTTCCCCTCCCATGCGCAGCGGGCGTGCATGTGGTTGGGGATGTGGGGGCACCACCATGTCCACCGGCAGGCCCCGGCGTGTTGCAACATTGTGCAGGACACATGCTGCCACTATGATCCTGCACACTACTGGGGGAGCGTATAACAGCTGCCCACCAGAACAGTCAAGGGAGCGAAAGCATGACTTGAGCACTCCGAATGTACGCTCCACTATGCCCCGGGTTGCAATATGGGCTGTGTTGTATCTTACCTCGGGTGGCGTGGTGGGGCTCCGAATTGGCGTCATCATGTGGGTGCTCAGAGGGTAGGCACTGTCCCCTGGGGAGGTGGTGATGGGTATCATTAGTGGGGTTGTGACATTACTCAGTATCTGGCATGCATGCATGTGCTGTGGCATTTATACTCACCAAGCAGCCATGTATCGCCATGCTGCCCAGCTTCTAGGTCCCGGTTTAGGGTTGACATTCTGTAAATGAAACTGTCGTGGGTGGACCCTGGATAGTTGGTATATACTGAGGTGATGATTCCCTTGGCATCACATACTACCTGCACGTTGATGGAATGCCAGTGCTTGCGGTTTCTATAGATGTGCTCTGATGCCCTGGGGGGACGTAGGGCCACATGGGTGTAATCAATGGCACCGAGGACTTTGGGGATTTGTGCCACCCCGTAGAAATCCTGGACAACAGCCTGTCTTTCTGCAGGTGTTCTGGGCAGGTATATGTGCCTGCAGACTGATGGGCGTGCAGTCATGATGGCCAAGACCTGGTGTAGGCAGCGTGACTGTGTGGCCTGTGACACCCCCCCACTATGGCACTTGTCCGCTGAAATGAACCGGTGGCCAAAAAGTGCAGTACATTGAGGACCTTCTCCAGGGGGCTGAGTGCTTGGGAGCAGAGGGTGAGTGATGTGAGGTCATCCTCCCACTCACTGACCAGGTCGAGTATTATGTGAGGTGGAAACCTGTACCTCCCATACACCTGGTCATCAGGCATGCCAAAAAGGCTGGTTCTGGGTGTGAAAATTCTGGGCCTGACTATCCTCCTCCTACTCCTGCGGTATCCCACGACCACTGCTGCTAGGAACGGTATGTTCATCCTGGCGTCTGAGCTTGCTTGTTGTTTGCGCGCACATTTATGCTGTGCGGGTCCACGTACGCCTGCTTCCTGCTGGCGTACGTGTTTCCAGATCAGCCCGTCTTTTTTGGCGCCTGCTTGTGGGCGTTCCGCGCATTTGCCTCCTGTACTTCCCCGCCCACCCCAGATTTACATGTACCCCGCTCGCACAGGCCCAATCACGTGTAAAACTTCACGCAAGCCCAACTTCCTGTGAGCCCAACTTCCCGCGAGCCGCTGAAGTACACGTACCCCGCTCGCCCAGGCACAATCGCGTGTGAAACTTCCCACGCACCCACGAAATACACGCTATTGTTGACACAGCGGGTGTCCGTGTTTGTCGCGTACCCCTTTGCACGTCATTTGTCCAGGAGGGCCACAGTATGGGAAATTCATCAGAGCTGGATATACGTGCTTTTTGATAGCGCATATTTTTTTAATGCGCAGGGACGCTACCGCCTGCCTTCGTGTGGCGGACATGTGTTGATGTACATAGTTGACTTTTGGTTTGTGTCATGGAATCGCCATTTCACTGCTGGGGTGGGGGTGCTGGGGGACATGAGTGGGGGCCTGCTGGCAGGTGCCCCTGACTGCTGGGGGATGGGGGTGCAGGGGGACATGAGTGGGACATGAGTGGGGGCCTGCTGGCAGGTGCCCCTGACTGCTGGGGGGTGGGGGTGCAGGGGGACATGAGTGGGACATGAGTGGGGGCCTGCTGGCAGGTGCCCCTGACTGCTGGGGGGTGGGGGTGCAGGGGGACATGAGTGGGACATGAGCGGGGGCCTGCTTGCAGGTTCCCCTGACTGCTGGGGGGTGGGAGTGCAAGGGGACATGAGTGGGGGCCTGCTGGCAGGTGCCCCTCAGTGCTGGGGGTGGGGGTGCTGGGGGACATGAGTGGGGGCCTGCTGGCAGGTGCCCCTGACTGCTGGGGGGTGGGGGTGCTGGGGGACATGAGTGGGGGCCTCCTGGCAGGTGCCCCTGACTGCTGGGGGTTGGGGGTGCTGGGGGACATGAGTGGGACATGAGTGGGGGCCTGCTGGCAGGTGCCCCTGACTGCTGGGGGGTGGGGGTGCAGGGGGACATGAGTGGGGGCCTACTGGCAGGTGCCCCTGACAGCTGGGGGGTGGGGGTGCAAGGGGACATGAGTGGGGGCCTGCTGGCAGGTGTCCCTGACTGCTGGGGGGTGGGGATGCTGGGGGACATGAGTGGGGGCCTGCTAGCAGGTGCCCCTGACTGCTGGGGGCTGGGGGTGCTTGGGGACATGAGTTGGGGCCTCCTGGCAGGTGCCCCTGACTGCTGGGGGTTGGGGGTGCTGGGGGACATGAGTGGGGGCCTGCTGGCAGGTGCCCCTGACTGCTGGGGGGTGGGGGCACTGGGGGACATGAGTGGGGGCCTGCTGGCAGGTGCCCCTGACTGCTGGGGGGTGGGGGCGCTGGGGGACATGAGTGGGGGCCAGCTGGCAGGTGCCCCTGACTGCTGGGGGGTGGGGGTGCAGGGGGACAAGAGTGGGACATGAGTGGGGGCCTGCTGGCAGGTGCCCCTGACTGCTGGGGGGTGGGGGTGCTGGGAGACATGAGTGGGGGCCTGCTGGCAGGTGCCCCTGACTCCTGGGGGGGTGGGGGTGCAGGGGGACATGAGTGGGACATGAGTGGGGGCCTGCTGGCAGGTGCCCCTGACTGCTGGGGGGTGGGTATGCTGGGGGACATGAGTGGGGGCCTGCTGGCAGGTGCCCCTGACTCCTGGGGGGGTGGGGGTGCAGGGGGACATGAGTGGGACATGAGTGGGGGCCTACTGGCAGGTGCCCCTGACTGCTGGGGGGTGGGCGTGCTGGGGGACATGAGTGGGGGCCTGTTGGCAGGTGCCCCTGACTGCTGGGGGGTGGGGGTGCAGGGGGACATGAGTGGGGGCCTGCTGGCAGGTTCCCCTGACTCCTGGGGGGGTGGGGGTGCAGGGGGACATGAGTGGGACATGAGTGGGGGCCTGCTGGCAGGTGCCCCTGACTGCTGGGGGGTGGGGGTGCAAGGGGACATGGGTGGGGGCCTGCTGGCAGGAGCCCCTGACTGCTGGGGGGTGGGGGTGCAAGGGGACATCAGTGGGGGCCTGCTGGCAGGTGCCCCTGACTGCTAGGGGGTGGGGGGTGCAAGGGGACATGAGTGGGGGCATGCTGGCAGGTGCCCCTGACTGTTGGGGGGTGGGGGTGCAAGGGGACATGAGTGGGACATGAGTGGGGGCCTGCTGGCAGGTGCCCCTGACTACTGCGGGGTTGGGGTGCAAGGGGACATGAGTGGGGGCCTGCTGGCAGGTGCCCCTGACTGCTGGGGGGTGGGGGTACAGGGGGACATGAGTTGTTGATCATATTGCAAGGTGACATGTGCCTTGGCTGGGGGGCATGCCCATGGTGGATGGGCTGCCTGCGGGACATGACCAGGGGTGCAGGGTAGTCCCCTGTGGTGTGGGCGGCCTGCAGGGGTCATGGAGGGGGTAGAGGGGACACCTGGGGGGACCCACACTGCCAATTCACATGTAGGACTCCCCGCGCACCCCGAAATACACGTTCCCCGCTCTGACAGCAAAATTGCATGTGAAACTTCCCAAGCACCCCTGAAATACACGTACCCAGGCCAATCGCGCGTGAAACTTCCCGCGCACCCCAGATTTACACGTACCCCGCTCGCCCAAGGCTAATCGTGTGTGAAACTTCACGAGAACCCCTGAAATACATGTACCCCGCTCGCCCAAGGCATAACACATGTGAAACTTCACGCGAACCCCTGAAATCCACGTACCCCGCTCGCCCAAGGCCTATTGCATGTGAAACTTCCCGCACACCCCCGAAATACACGCACACGCTATTTTTCACCTAGCGGGTGTCAGTGTTTGTCGCGTACCCCTTTGCATGTCATGTGTCCTAGAGGGCCACAGTATGGGACATTCATCATGGCTGTATATACGTCCTTTTTGTTAGCGCACATTTTGGTGTACATTTCTTTCATGCGCAGGGACGCTACCGCCTGCCTTTGTGTGGCGGTCGTGTTTAGGCCTGTGCGCGTCTTTGCCCGTGCGCTGGTTTGCCCTATTCGATTCCATGAATACGTGTTGTAGGCGAGCGTTTGGGCGTTCCGCGCCCTTGCCTCATATACTTCCCCCATGACGCCCTCATTTTCATGCGTTGTTCCCCATTCCGCATGTCACGCCCCGTGTTACGCCTACTTTCGTTGTGTGCACCGCGCTATGTGCGCTTTTGCTGTGTGCTTGGCGCACGCGGTTTGAAGACGTGTGCGCCAGCGTGCGCCACGCAGTATTTTGGCGCACATCCTGGGATTTCCTTGCGCACGGACTTCCATGAATCGCTGTGCGCGGGTTTCGCTGCGAGTTTCGCACTGGCACTGCGATTCGCACGCTTTCGCATGCTTGCGCCGAAAATTTCAGCGCACATTATTTCCATGAATCGGCCTGTTCATGTCTTCAGTTCGACGTAGTGTTAAAGGTAAATGACCTAAAAACACGTATTACATAAAAAGAAGAGAAGAATCAAAATATATCAATGATTACAATGCAATCATTGCCCTCTTATGGAATGCAAACATAGATGTGCAGTACATTGAAGCCAATTCAACTGCTGTTGCACGATATGTTACCGCCTACTTAACAAAAGCAGAAAAAACAGAGTTTCAAGACCTCTGGGATGACCTAGCATCAGACAAAACATTATCACAGAAATTGTACAGCCTAGGCATAAAAATGCTCTCAAATAGAGAATGTGGGGCCTATGAAGCAGCAGATCGTTTAACAGGCACTGCTTTGTATGGAAAAAAGTAATTAGCAACACCTGAAAAGGAACACAGCCTTCCTGATGAGAGTTTGAGACTTGAAAGTACTTGGAGGAGTAGAACTAACTATTGTGCTTTGGAACGGTAGCAGTTGGGATTTAACCCTGGTAATTTTTGAACATTGTTGGGACTATTTGCATCTGGGATTCAGCCCTGTTATTATTTTTTGAACTGTGTTGGGATTCAACCCTGTTATTACTTACATCAGGATTAAATGACTTGGAACCAGAGTGCGTGCCTGACCTTCTTTTTCTACTTAATGTTACAGGAGACCCGGGCTCCAGAGGCAGCAGCACCGGGGCTATTATGCCCCCACTTTGGAGAGCTATATTCATGGTTTTCCTCCCTCCCCCAATTGTGGGTAAGATTTGTGTAAGGAGGGGAGTTGGTTCCTGGTCTCCTGAATGAAACACTTGTGCCATCACTACAATAACCAGAATCCTTTGAGACTGAAATGGAATGAAATTGAAGAAAGTAATTAGCAACACCTGAAAAGGAACACAGCCTCCCTGATGAGAGTTTGTAACTTGAAAGTACTTGGAGGAGTAGAACTAACTATTGTGCTTTGGAACTGTAGCAGTTGGGATTTAACCCCGGTAATTTTTTAACATTGTTGGGACTATTTGCATCTGGGATTCAGCCCTGTTATTATTTTTTGAACTGTGTTGGGATTCAACCCTGTTATTACTTACATCAGGATTAAATGACTTGGAACCAGAGTGCACGCCTGACCTTCTTTTTCTACTTAATGTTACAGGAGACCCAGGCTCCAGAGGCAGCAGCACCGGGGCTATTATGCCCCCACTTTGGAGAGCTATATTCATGGTTTTCCTCCCTCCCCCAATTGTGGGTAAGATTTGTGTTTGGAGGGGAGTTGGTTCCTGGTCTCCTGAGTGAAACACTTGTGCCAT
Source organism: Ambystoma mexicanum (assembly GCF_040938575.1). Lineage (NCBI taxonomy): Eukaryota > Metazoa > Chordata > Amphibia > Caudata > Ambystomatidae > Ambystoma > Ambystoma mexicanum. The sequence goes on along the minus strand of NC_090923.1, from coordinate 461,089,964 downwards.
CACTACAATAACCAGAATCCTTTGAGACTGAAATTGAATTAAATTGAAAAAAGTAATTAGCAACACCTGAAAAGGAACACAGCCTCCCTGGTGAGAGTTTGAGACTTGAAAGTACTTGGAGGAGTAGAACTAACTATTGTGCTTTGGAACTGTAGCAGTTGCGATTTAACCCTGGTCATTTTTGAACATTGTTTGGACTATTTGCATCTGGAATTCAGCCCTGTTATTATTTTTTGAACTGTGTTGGGATTCAACCCTGTTATTACTTACATCAGGATTAAATGACTTGGAACCAGAATGCGCGCCTGAGCTTCTTTTTCTACTAAATCAGACAACATAGTCTTGGTCCTGCAAAATGTAGAAAAAGAGTGCTCAAATCATATGAGGACATCGAAACTATTGCCAGAAATGATCCCAACAGCCAAGACATTCTAAAAAACAATTTACTGGACACATACTACCCGAACAGGAGTACCACTCTGGAAAGCATATGTCTATACCACATAGCTCAAAACTTTGCATACAAAAATAATGTAAAACCCGATGAAAGCAGACGTAGATATAGAGTGACCGATTGTGAAGGGAGCTTAGTGAAACTTACCAAACAAAGCTTAATTAATCATGTAAAATTGTCATTAAAAACTCCTCAACAGAAAGAACTATATTACATGTCTCTGTTACAACATTTCAAACCATGGATAAAAGGGGAAGACATACTAGATAATTATGACAGCTATGAAGATGCTTTCAAAGCAAATGAAAGCACTATCACTGATGTGAACTTTACGCAGTACAAAACAATGTTACACAATGAGCAGCAACAGGAAGAAGAACTTCAGGCCCAACTAGATAAGGACTCTTCCGACAGTAGTCAACCTTCTGTAACAGGAAGTCAAGAACCACTAGGACAACCACTAATGGCAAATGAGGCTCTGAAGTAGCTATGGCAGAAGTAGAAAACACCATGTATCAGTATCAAGAAGATAAAGAAGACTTAACTGTACAACAAGCAAAACTTAAAAACGATCAGCGCACCATTTTTGAAGATGTAACAAAACAAATTGTACATGGTGTACAACACGAAAATAAAGAATGTACCTGTCAAAATTACAAACCTATACTGCTGTACGTCAGTGGTGAAGCTGGGTCTGGGAAAACATTCTTAATCAAAATCATCAGCAAGTTCCTTTAACAATTGACAAACACCAAACTGTCAGCTGTTGTAATGTCCCCCACAGGTTTAGCTCCCTACAACATAGGCGGTGTGACTTTACACCCATTACTACTGCTTCCAGTAGAGCATCAAAATAAGTTAGACTACTATAAAATTTCTGCAGAAGCTGCAATGGATTTACGTAGAGTATTGAAACAAATGAAAATGCTACTAATAGATGAAGTGAGCATGGTCTCCAACCTAATGTTGGCTTTGATTCATCTCAGATTGCAAGAAGTACTTAAAAATAACAACGAAGAACTCTTTGGAGGGAAACACATTATCGTTTTCGGAGATCTTCTACAATTGACACCAGTGAAAGGTGAACCGATTTATAAAACCTTAGGCCACAAACTCTGCCGGAAAACTATTGGTAGCATAGGTAATGTTAACCTTTGGCAACATTTCCAATACAGAGAATTAACTGAGAACATGCAGCAATCTGCAGATCTCACTTATGCTTACATTTTAAAAAGTATTAGAGTTGGTGTATTATCGCAAGAAGCACAAGTTATATTGAAAAACCGGCATATACATGCACTTTATGGCAATAATGCATGTGCAGCTGATGTTATGGAACAAATAGCGCTCACAAATGTCAATTGTATGGCCTTAATGCCAACTCTTGCAAGCTGTTTCAAATTCAATGAAACAATGTTAAAGAAAGAAATGCAACCAATAATAGAAATTAGCGCCACAGACAAACTAGACGTACATGGTATGACAGTACCCATGTGTGAGCAAGCCACAACAAGACTAGGAGGGTAATTCATAGAATCTCGCAGAAAAGTGTCGCACGCGGCTGGCGCAGAGTGTCCGCGTGCGATTGACTGCGCCAGGCACGTGCGCTAAAACCGATTTCCGCGCACAGCGTATTCATGGATTTTAGGCTTCCAAACCAGCCGTGGCGCAGAGAATCGCAGCGACCCTGCAGCAGCGCCAGTAACGCCCCCAAGAACGCCCTCGCGCAAGGAAAAGCCATCAAAATCGCTAAATCATCGCAAAGGGCTGCGCTAACCCTGTACCAGTTCACCGGGCTGGCAAACAGCAAACGCCAAGCGGGGAACGTGTATTGCAGGGGTGCGCGGGAAGGTCCACACGCGACTGGCCCCGTGCGAGCAGGTTACGTGTATTACATGGGTGCGCGGGAAGTTCCACACGCGATTCCATCAGGGTACGTGTATTTCAGGGGTGCGCGGGAAGTTACACACGCGAATGGGCCAGTGCGAGCAGGGTACGTGTATTCCATGGGTGCACGGGAAGTTCCACACGCGATTTCATCAGGGTACGTGTATTTCAGGGGTGCGCGGGAAGTTCCACACGCGATTGGCCCAGTGCGAGCAGGGTACGTGTATTTCAGGGTGCGCAGGAAGTTCCACACGCGATAGTCCCAGTGCGAGCAGGGTACGTGTATTTCAGGGGTGCGCGGGGAGTTCCACACGCGATTGTCCCAGTGCGAGAAGGGTACGTGTATTTCAGGGGTGCGCGGGAAGTTGCACACGCGATTTCAGCAGGGAATGTGTATTTCAGGGGTTCTGGGGCGTACCACACATGAATTGGCCGTGTGGATCCTCCCAGGTGTACGCTCCACAACCTCCACGGCCCCTGCAGGCAGCCCACACCATGGGGGACTACCCTGCACCCCTGCTCATGTCCCGCAGGCAGCCCATCAACCATGGGCATGCCCCCCAGCCAACCCACATGTCACCTTGCACTACTGATCAACAATGCATGTCTCCCACCACCTCCACCCCCCAGCAGTGCAGGGGCAGCCTCCACCAGGCCCCCACTCATGTCTCCCACCACCCCCACCCCCCAGCCACCAGGGGCAGCCCCCACCAGGCCCCCACCCATGTCTCCCACCACCCCCACCCCCCAGCAGTGCAGGGGCAGCCTCCACCAGGCCCCCACTCATGTCTCCCACCACCCCCACCACCCAGCATCCAGGGGCAGCCTCCACCAGGCCCCCACTCATGTCTCCCACCACCCCCACCCCCCTGCCACCATGGCCACCCTCCACCAGGCCCCCACTCATGTCCCCCTGCACCCCCACCCCCCAGCATCCAGGGTCACCCTCCACCAGGCCCCCACTCATGTCTCCCACCACCCCCACCCCCCTGCCACCATGGCCACCCTCCACCAGGCCCCCACTCATGTCTCCCACCACCCCCACCCCCCAGCCACCATGGCCACCCTCCACCAGGCCCCCACTCATGTCCCCCTGCACCCCCACCCCCCAGCATCCAGGGGCAGCCTCCACCAGGACCCCACTCATGTCTCCCACCACCCCCACCCCCCTGCCACCATGGCCACCCTCCACCAGGCCCCCACTCATGTCCCCCTGCACCCCCACCCCCCAGTATCCAGGGTCACCCTCCACCAGGCCCCCACTCATGTCTCCCACCACCCCCACCCCCCTGCCACCATGGGCAGCCCCCACCAGGCCCCCACTCATGTCTCCCACCACCCCCACCACCCAGCAGTGCAGGGGCAGCCTCCACCAGGCCCCCACTCATGTCTCCCACCACCCCCACCCCCCAGCCACCAGGGGCAGCCTCCAGCAGGCCCCCACTCATGTCTCCCACCACCCCCATCCCCCAGCCACCATGGCCACCCTCCACCAGGCCCCCACTCATGTCTCCCACCCCCCCCCACCCCCCAGCCACCAGGGGCAGCCTCCACCAGGCCCCCACTCATGTCCCCATGCACCCCCACCCCCCAGCATCCAGGGTCACCCTCCACCAGGCCCCCACTCATGTCTCCCACCACCCCCACCCCCCTGCCACCATGGCCACCCTCCACCAGGCCCCCACTCATGTCCCCATGCACCCCCACCCCCCAGCATCCAGGGTCACCCTCCACCAGGCCCCCACTCATGTCTCCCACCACCCCCACCCCCCTGCCACCATGGCCACCCTCCACCAGGCCCCCACTCATGTCCCCCTGCACCGCCACCCCCCAGCATCCAGGGTCACCCTCCACCAGGCCCCCACTCATGTCTCCCACCACCCCAACCCCCCTGCCACCATGGGCAGCCTCCACCAGGCCCCCACTCTTGTCTCCCACCACCCCCACCCCCCAGCCACCAGGGGCAGCCTCCACCAGGCCCCCACCCATGTCTCCCACCACCCCCACCCCCCAGCCACCAGGGGCAGCCTCCAGCAGGCCCCCACTCATGTCTCCCACCACCCCCACCCCCCAGCCACCATGGCCACCCTCCACCAGGCCCCCACTCATGTCTACCACCCCCCCACCCCCCAGCCACCAGGGGCAGCCTCCACCAGGCCCCCACTCATGTCCCCCTGCACCCCCACCCCCCAGCATCCAGGGTCACCCTCCACCAGGCCCCCACTCACGTCTCCCACCACCCCCACCCCCCTGCCACCATGGGCAGCCTCCACCAGGCCCCCACTCTTGTCTCCCACCACCCCCACCCGCCAGCCACCAGGGGCAGCCTCCACCAGGCCCCCACCCATGTCTCCCACCACCCCCACCCCCCAGCAGTGCAGGGGCAGCCTCCACCAGGCCCCCACTCATGTCTCCCACCACCCCCACCCCCCAGCAGTGCAGGGGCAGCCTCCACCAGGCCCCCACTCATGTCTCTCACCACCCCCACCCCCCAGCAATGCAGGGGCAGCCTCCACCAGGCCCCCACTCATGTCCCCCTGCACCCCCACCTCCCAGCATCCAGGGTCACCCTCCACCAGGCCCCCGCTCATGTCTCCCACCACCCCCACCCCCCAGCCACCAGGGACAGCCTCCACAAGGCCCCCACTCATGTCCCCCTGCACCCCCAGCATCCAGGGTCACCCTCCACCAGGCCCCCACTCATGTCTCCCACCACCCCCACCCCCCTGCCACCATGGGCAGCCCCCACCAGGTCCTCACAATCCCCAATCATGTGCGTAATGGTCAGCCTCCACAGCCAAAAAGCCCTACCAAGTAACCCATTCACCCACATGGAAAAGGAAATCACATGTTACACCCCCAATGTTCATGAAGCTAATGAACCCATGTCCGTCACACACAATGGTTGCAATTGAATGAGAAAACACCCAACATGACATGCATGAAACCAATGAGATGATACCACACAGTGAAGTATGGAAACAAAATTGTATTGAAAAAAATAAAGAATGCTAAAGAAAGAAAACAAACTACAATGTGAATGAGAAAAAAAAGCTGCATGTCCGTATAAAAACACAAAACTGCAAATCAGAATCCAAAAAATGTTTGTCCAAAGTCAAATGTAAAAAAATCTCCATGCAATAAATAACTATGTAAAAAAATACCAAGGGTCCATGAGCCCAACTGAACAAAGGAAACCTACTAAAAAACCTACCTAAAAATCAACTATATACAAAAAGTGGAGCAGTGTCCGTCGACTCCAAATCATAATAAGAAAGAAAGGAAACCTAAAACTAAAGAACTATATACAAAGGCGGCGGGCAAGTCCAGCGGCTCACTCCGTGGTGTCCCGGGCCAGGGCATCATCGAACTCCTGTTCGATGTCCCGGAGGCGGTCCAGTTCCATGGCCCGAGGGTCCGCAGGGACGACGCCGTGTCCTCCTCCAACCCCCTGCGGATTGCCTCGAGGCACTCGGCCCGCCTCAGGGCCCTCCGCATGGAGTTCTCCGCCCTGACCATTGTGAGCCGCGCCTCTTCCACCCGCCGCCGCTCCGCACCTATGGCGTGGCCCAACCGCTGCCACACGGAAGACACTCTCTGTCCTGGGTCCCCCTGCCCTCCGGCCGATGCCTGCCCCTCCGATGTCGAAAGCCCCGAGCCTTCATGTCTCCCACCATGTTGCTGCTGCTGCTGCTCTGCCTCTGCCCGTGCACTGCCTCCTGCTGCCTGCACATCCTCCGCCGGCTGGGGTGCAGTTGTTGATGTGGCCACCCCTGCTGGACCTCCGACTCCCGACTGTGGCAGGGATGCCTCCTCCACCAGCCTGGCCGCACCGTCAGAGGCAGCTCCACAGGGCACCCAGGTGACTGATGGGTGGGAAGATGGCACAGAGGACGACTGGCGCGTAGGGGGTCCAGTTGAGGAGGGGGTCGGAGCAAGCCCCATCAGACAGCGGAATCCGGCCTGGGTGACCTGTCCCAGCAGGCTGACGTGGTCAACGAGCCATTCGAGATGACGTGCAGTCTCTCCATGAAAAGACTGCAGGTCACCTCGCATGGCCCGTTGACGCAACGCCACACCAGCCAGGACAGGCTCAACCCGGACCTGGATGGCCACGTCCGCAGGCAGAGGAAGGCCAGTTGACGTCAGCTCATCCCCTGCCTGAAAACGGGTCTTGACGTAGGCATCCCTGCTGGTGCAAGATGATGCAGGGACAGGATCGGGGACAGGATTGCACACAGGCACCTCCGCGGCGGCCTGTGCTGCCTCCTGTCCCTGGTCCTGCACTGCACCACTAGCACCAGTGGGATCCCCACCTCCAGACCCCGTCTCTGGTGCTTGCACGGCCTCCTCCTCCACCAAACCCCCCACCAACCTGGATGACTCCGTGCCATCTTCCCCTGTTGGGCCCTGTGGGGTCCCAGCTGCCCCTTCTGCTGCCGAGGAGTCCAACTGCAACCTCCGCCTCTTGGACCTCCCCCCGGCAGCTGCGGCCTGGGACGCGGCACCGGACTCCTCACTCCCCGACGAGATGACAACATGGGAGGGGAGCCGGGCCTTGCGTCTCCGGCTGGTGGTCGGATCCCCGCCGCTGTGCTCCACAGCACCTTCTCCGCCCTCTTCATCAGTTGACGCTGCAGACAGGGAGAAACAAAACACAGGCATCAGGGCACTGTACAATGGACACATACACACATGACAGTTGCACATGAGTGGCATTGGCAAACCTCAGACATGGCATCACAATCCCCAACACACATGTCATTGCAACTCGCACACATGGGCCGTACCACAGCCATATCGCAACTGCCACCACCATCCCTACACATACAACAGCATCAGCAGCCAAAGGGGAGCCAGACATCACATGCAACACAGGAAGTGCACCACACATGTACACACACCACCACACTTGCATGCATGTCTACACCTCTGCCAAGTGTCGCACTGTTCAGACGGGCATCCATGTCACATCTGCCAATCAGGCTTCCACATACCGCTGTCACATGCATCCATGTTGCATCACTGTTGCACCCTTGTCAAATACACACACATGCACATGTACACAGTGCTCATACATGCAGCCGAAAAAAACATACATGCCTGACATCACGGACATGTCTACTTACATACACATTCATCCAAACATGTGTGCACGCACAACTGCATTTGCCATGCAAGCCCACACACACAAGCACCATCCATGTCTCACACATTACAGCCCTCGCATGTGTCAGCCCCACGGCCCTGTACACCCCCACCCATACTCGACCCCATACAAACAGATGTGCAACCTGCACAATACCGAATAATCACCACACGCACTGCTCACAATCAGGATGCATGTACACTCACCGCTCGACTCCAGACGGGTCTGCTTCTCTAGGACCTGGACGTGGAGCGCTGGGGATATGCGTTCCAGGACCCCCATCTGTTCTTCCGACAAGTGGGCCCGGCGCCCCTTGGCATCCGCTGCCTTCAAGAGGCGCCGGGCCTTGTTCAGGGTCCTGGACCTGAAGTCCTCCCAGCGCTTCCTGACATGTTGTAAGTCCCGGACTGCCACCCCCTCCGCGTTGATGGCAGTCACGATGTCAGTCCAGATCCGAGTCCGTCCTTCCTTGTCGGTGCGGGAACTTCCGAAGAGGGCATCATACTACCCCAGGACTTGCTCCACCAGGACACCAACTTCGGTGGCACTGAAGCTGGTGCCCCTCTGCCTCTCTGGCCGGGGGTTGTCAGTGGTCACAGATGGTGTTTGCCCCGACATGACAACCCCAGAGGCAGGAGTGGGTGGGCAACTGGGTCCTGGGGCTGGGCTGTGGAGCGATGGAATTCCAGTCGGGAGTCTTCGGTTCAAGCAGGGGTGGTCACAGCAACAGCACCCCTGGCTGATGTGCAGGCAGCAAATGGCAGTGCACGTGGGCAGCAGGCAGTCAGGCAGCAGCAGATGGCAGGTGGGAGCGTGCTCGGGGCTCTGGGGGGCAGTAGTTCGGCCTTCTGGGCAGGAGCGTGGTCTTCCGTGTGCTTACGCGTGGCCAGCTTGGTACGGAGTGATTTGGCACGTGAAAATCCTGCACGTCAGCGTGAAAATCGAGGAAAGGCCCTTAGCGCGTAAGCGCGTCAGCACGCATACGCGAATCTATTGGACCAAAGGCCCTCAGCGCGTAAGCGCGTCTGTGACGTGACCCGCACGGGTGTTTCCCACACAGCACGTGATGACAGAGCACACTTGGAAAGACTGCACGTCAGAGTGTCATAGCGTGTGATTGGTGGAAATGGCCCTACACGCAGAAGTGACAAAGCGTGTAATTGGTGGAAATGGCCCTACACGCATAAGTGAAAAAGCGTGTAATTGGTGGAAATGGCCCTAGCGCGTACACGCCGCGTAAGTGACGCTGGACGTGTGGGCCTGTATAAAAGGTACGTGTAGAACACCATTTCCTTGTACGTGCTTTTCGTGGAGAGCGAGTGGGTGAATTCTGTACTTCTTGTCGTTTCACATGCGATTTACTTCACAGCGTTTCAAATTCGTATTCCCTGTTACCTCTGACAGCTTTTTCTCTTTTTTCTCTTTTACTGGTTTACCTGGGCCTGTTCCCTCAAACAGTGTTCCCTTCTACTGTTGTCCTGTCTCCTCAGACAGCGTACAAATCTTCTTTTGGCGGGGGTGTTGCCAACCAACGCGCTCCTTTTTCACGCTCTTTGACCTGGCAGACGGTGAGTCACACACGTATCGAACATCTGTGCTTGCCCCGTGTGTAGCCTACCCCTTCAGAGGTCATTCTAGGCTGCGTGTGACACGCATACGTTCATTCTTGTGTTACTGGGTGCCACAGCGTAGTGCAGGTTTTTCTTTCTGCACACGTGGTCTAGGAGGGGTTGCGTGCACGTCATCTCCCTTTTTTGGGGCTCCTGTGCGTAGCGTGACCCGTCATCTTTCCCCAGGGGTTACAATCAGCCTTGCAAGAGCACTAGGGTACAATTACCATCTGGTACCCAACACCTTTGACCCCCCATTGCCCAGGACAATATTTTACAGCCACTCCCATACGCACATTAACATCAGTGCCATGGCTGGGAGGCGAGGATTCCGTAAGGGTGGCAAGGTGGAAGAGCCACAAGTGGTGGCCGTGGTGGATCCGGTAGGGGACGTGGTCGTTACTTGCAGGGTGAGCCTGTCCCCCCATGTGTGGAGGACCAGTCAAGGGCACCCATAATCCCCCCCCCTCCCGTTGAGGCTGATGTGGCTGACACTATCCATGCTCAGCCCTTGTTGGACCAGCCCATTGTGGCACCAGACCTGGCTGACTCCATGGCTGACTTCCAGGTCAGCAGGCCTATGACACGTGCGCTGGTGCACGTTGATGTCACCATGCCACGTGCATCTGGGGCAGCAAGGTCATCTGCTGCACCAAGTAGGCAGGGCGGAGAGGCTGCAGGGGCAGCTGCGGCTCCATCCACCCCAGCCCTCACACACCCAGCCCGGACAGTGTTGGTCCTAGTCCATGCTGCTGACATTCCCCCTGACACCATCACACTAGAGCCAATGCCTGCACCAACTCCCATGCTGAGTGTGCAATCCCACACTCCTGATACAGAGTCCACCAGGGCTCCTGCCCCTAGTGTCCAGAGCGGCGCAGGACACTCAGGATCACCACCACCTTCCAAGCGGAAGAGGAAGAGTGCTCGTCCGGCACAGGCTGATGCCCCAGACACGGCTACACAGTCCGGCCCGTCCAGGAAGCCCAGCTTCACGGATGACAAACTGAATGCACTTGTCGAGTATGTGTCCGCACATGACAACGAGATGGTCATTGTTGCAGGATCCAAGACCACACCTGCACAACGCCAGGCACACTGGCAGACCGTTGCGGACATCGTAAGTGCCCTTGGAATCGTGAGGCGCACAGCCAATGATGGCTATAAGCGCTGGAATTACCTAAAGCGCAGGGCAAAGATAAACTGGCCTCAAGTCATGCCGCAACTCTAGTGACTGGAGGTGGGTCTCCAGTAGTAGACATGGAACTCACTCCACATGAGTCAGTCGCTGGGACCTACGTCACGGAGGAACAGATCCAAGGCGTGGGAGATTTGGCTGATCACGAGGCATTGTCCGGTGAGTGCACATGCATGTGTGTGTCATCCATGTGCATGGTGTGTGTGAGGGCTTCTGTTTGTGTGCCAGGTGAGAGTGTGTGCGCCTGAGTCGTATGGGTCAGCCATGTGCTTCATCCAATACATCCTGCGCAGCTGCATTTGGCCATAGCAGTATCCCTTCTGCCAACAGTAGACATCTAGCCCAACTGCACGCCAGTTGCCCTTGAAGTGTCACCTTGCCACAACATTGTAGCTTAATTTTTCACTGTTCATTTAGTCAGATTGTTTGCATTCCACCACTTTTACTAGGCATGTCGCAGTCCTCTAGTCACATGTCTGACATGGCTATGGTAAAGTGGAGTGACTTTGTTACCTGGATATCATTTGTTCAAACATGTCCCTGTGCAATTGGACCATTTCGGACTGGCAGCCCCAGGTGAAGAATCTGACCTGTTTGAATTAGAAAAGCTATTACATGCGGGAACTGGACTGAATGAATAGGTGCTGCCCTCCTCTACATCTTCACTCAATAGCAATGGTACATGCCATCTGTGTGATGGCATGTGTGTTTCACCTGGCAATCACAGGCCAATGTGTGATGCCACTGCCAGGCAGCATGCAGAAAATGTGTTCATCTTCCATCTTGGTGTCATCAGTGTGTGCCATTTGCCTGCCCTTCATACGCAGTGAGGGTGCATGCATGGGAGGGTTTTAGTCATGTGGGACATGTGTCAAACAAGTACTGGTTCTCTTGCTTCTCAGCCCTCATTGTGTGCCATGGTGCTAATGCCTGTTTCCATTTCTTTGTTTTTATGTCTTTGCAGGGGAAGACGCACCTGATCCTGCTGGGGTTGTGGAGATGGTGCAGACCCAGCAGGGGTCCGAGGGCCGACCAACCACCAGTGAGGGACGTGGTGTGGTGGTGGGTGAGAACCCACAAGTGCTGCAGGTCGTGCTCTCAAGGGGTGTCTCTGGCTGCACCTCCCCCGAGCTGTACTCAGGTGTTGATTCGGATGAGACCTACGTGCCGTCGCAGGTGAGTGTTCCAGGGAGGGATTCTGTTCTGTCCCACCCACCTGCACCAGGGTCAGAACCCTCAATGGGGATGTCAGTGTTGGCAGCTACGCCTTTGGTGGTTACGGATGCAGGGTCACACTCCGCGACATCTGATCCTGTTCCTGGGCCAGCAGATCAGAGGGGGAATGCAGTCCTGCAGCCTCAGGCAGTGCCGGCACAGCAAGGCGCAGTTCGCCTTGCCCCAGACAGGTGTGGTGCCCGCCGACGTGGTGGCCGTACGCCACCTGGCAATACCGCATGGGAGCAATCCATTTACGGTATGGCAACCCAACAGGCAGCATCATCCGAGATGATGGCTCAGGCCATGGATAGGGTGGCCACTTCCATTGTCCCCCCTGAAAGGCTGATGGAGCGACTAGAGCAGTCAACCGACTCCATCTGCCAGTCACACAGGGAGGACATGTTGGGGTCCAACAGGGACAGGCGGGCGGCACTGGCGACTCTGCAGGAGGCCATCTCCATTGAGTCCCAGGGCCACAGGGAAGCCCTGAGGCAGGAGCTCCTTCACCTCAGGACGACTCTTGTTGAGCTTGAGGCTTCAACACACCAAAGGACAGAACAGCAGCTGGAGTGTCTCACCCGTACGCTCTCAGCTGAGATGCAGGCAACGAGGGCGGAGGTCCGGGCATCCCGTGAGTTGTTGCATGGGGACCTCCGCACACTCATCCTCCAGAACCAGACCTACCACACCTGCATGCTTGCAGCCATGGAGGAGCAGACTAGGGCCTTGCGTGGGCTGCCTCCCATAGTGCAACCACCTCCGGATGCAGCTGCACAGGGTGATAATAGCGACAGCAGTGATACTCCCACAATAGGGTAGCCGTGTGGGCCATGAGCCCATGGAGGTGTTTTTTTTTCCCAGGATCCACGCAGGTGGGTTCTGGTGTGCATCCTGTCCTCGGACCTCCTGGGTGGCCTCCCCAACCCCCCCGGGCCCATCAATGGCCATTTTGTATTTTTTTTATTTTTATTTTTATTTTTATTTATTTTATTCCCAATTTTTTTGGGACAATTTGTTGGCTTCCGTGGTTCCTGTGTTTGCATACGCTGCATTGTGGCTGGGCACATGCAGGCTTGTAATGTATTTGGTTCAGATGCTTGGGTTTGAGTCACACACACCCCTCCTGCTTCCCGTTTCCATGGGCTTGCAAAGGGTGTGCCCAAGTGACAGTGAATTACACAGTGACGTTGGACTCCCATGAGCTGTGTGGGCAGTCTGTAGTCAATACTGTGTATACATTCCTAGTGCATATTGCTGTTGTGTTGTACACTGCATGTTGCATTGATGTGTAACTCATCTTCTGTGTCTACCTCCCAATTTGCAGGTCCCTTCCTCATGTCTACACAAGGACCTCTAGTCTGGAGATGGGGTACATGTTGGCAGCAGTGCACCTACAACTCTACATGGCGCCAACACTGCACAGTTGGTAGTGGTGGGAGTGCAGGCATTTCCAGGTGGTGAGACTACTAATATTTAACATTTGTGATGTCATGTTAATGGTAGTACGTGCTCAAGTTTGTTGTTGGTCCGGCATTACTGTGAGCATTTCAGGTGTTGCAAGTTTCTAATAGGGACACTATACATTGTGACACTAGTGTCATGTTGTGGGGATTACTTTGTTTACCTGCAAATAGCATGACATGGCACGGTGTGTCGTGTGGCGGTGCTGGGGTTGGGTTGGCTGACATGGCACTGTCCTCTTGTTGCATTTTGCAAGTGGGTATTCATTTTAGCTGCTTGAATGTGTAACTTCACAAAACTGCATTGGTGGTGTCTGTGTGAGTAGGGATGCACACATTGTGACACTTCCAGGTGAACAATCTCAGGCTGATATGGTTTTGATGGTTCATTCTCCAGACATTCAGGATCAGTGTCAGGTTGAGTCATCATTGATTGTCAGATGGAATGTGCCAGGGCAGTGTGCACTCCACAGGGGTGTGATTTCTATGTGAAGTAATTAGCCACTAGCTGTGTACAGGCTGCCTCCCCCCGTGCCCTTTCCCCTCCCATGCGCAGCGGCTGTGCATGTGGTTGGGGATGTGGTGCCACCACCATGTCCACGGCCAGGCCCCGGCATGTTGCAACGTTGTGCAGGACACATGCTGCCACTATGATCCTGCACACTACTGGGGGAGCGTACAACAGCTGCCCGCCAGAACGGTCAAGGGAGCGAAAGCGTGACTTCAGCACTCCGAATGTGCGCTACACTATGCCCCAGGTTGTAATGTGGGCTGCGTTATATCTTACCTGGGGTGGCGTGGTGGGGTTCCGAATTGGCGTCATCATGTGGGGGCTGAGAGGGTAGGCACTGTCCCCTGTGGAGGTGGTGATTGGTATCATTGGTGGGGTTGTGACCTTGCTCAGTATCTGACATGCATGCATGTGCAGTGGCATTCATACTCAACAAGCAGCCATGTATCGCCATGCCGCCCAGCTTGCGGTTCCTATAGATGTGCTCAGATGCCCTGGGGGGACGTAGAGCCACATGGGTGCAGTCGATGGCACCTAGCACTTTGGGGAATCGTGCCACAGCGTAAAAATCCAGGGCGGCAGCATGCCTTTCTGCAGGGGTTCTGGGCAGGTATATGTGCCTGCGGACTGATGGGCGTGCAGTGATGATGTTCAAGACCTGGTGTAGGCAGCGTGACTGGGTGGCCTGTGATACACCACCCACAATGGCACTTGTCCGCTGAAATGATCCAGTGGCTAAGAAGTGCAGTACATTGATGACCTTCTCCAGGGGGCTGAGTGCTTGGGAGCACAGGGTGGGTGATGTGAGGTCATCCTCCCACTCACTCACCACGTCCAGTATGATGTGTGGTGGAAACCTGTACCTCCCATGCACCTGGTCATCAGGCATCCCGAAAAGGCTGGTTCTGGGTGTGAATATTCTGGCCCTGACTAACCTCCTCCTCCTCCTTTGGTAGGCCACGCCCACTGCTGCTAGGAACGGTATGTTCATCCTGGGTCTGAGCTAGTTATTTTGTTAGCGCGCAAATTAATGCGTTGCGCGTGTTGTAGGCGAGCGTGTGTCCCGCGCACCCCTGAAATCCAGTACCCAGTCCAATAGCGTGTGGAAATTTCCGCGCACCCCGGGATACAGGTGCGCTGACGTACTTGCGTGTGTAAGTGTCCGCGCACCCCTGATATACACGTACATAGGCCAATCGCGTGTACGCGCACTTTTGTCCTATTACACGCGATGACACCCTGACGTGCTGTCCAATGACACGCGATGAGACTCTGACGTGCTGTCCAATTACACGCGATTAGACTCTGACGTGCTGTCCAATTACACGCGATGACACTCTGACGTGCAGTCTTTCCACGTGTGCTCTGTCATCACGTGCTGTGTGGGAAACACCCGTGCGGGTCATGTCACAGACGCGCTTACGCGCTGAGGGCCTTTGGTCCAATAGATTCGCGTATGCGTGCTGACGCGCTTACGCGCTAAGGGCCTTTCCTCGATTTTCACGCTGACGTGCAGGATTTTCACGTGCCAAATCACTCCGTACCAAGCTGGCCACGCGTAAGCACACGGAAGACCACGCTCCTGCCCAGAAGGCCGAACTACTGCCCCCCAGAGCCCCGAGCACGCTCCCACCTGCCATCTGCTGCTGCCTGACTGCCTACTGCCCACGTGCACTGCCATTTGCTGCCTGCACATCAGCCAGGGGTGCTGTTGCTGTGACCACCCCTGCTGGAACCGAAGACTCCCGACTGGAATTCCATCGCTCCACAGCCCAGCCCCAGGACCCAATTGCCCACCCACTCCTGCCTCTGGGGTTGTCATGTCGGGGCAAACATCATCTGTGACCACTGACAACCCCCGGCCAGAGAGGCAGAGGGGCACCAGCTTCAGTGCCACCGAAGTTGGTGTCCTGGTGGAGCAAGTCCTGGGGCAGTATGATGCCCTCTTCGGAAGTTCCCGCGCCGACAAGGAAGGACGGACTCGGATCTGGACTGACATCGTGACTGCCATCAACGCGGAGGGGGTGGCAGTCTGGGACTTACAACATGTCAGGAAGCGCTGGGAGGACTTCAGGTCCAGGACCCTGAACAAGGCCCGGCGCCTCTTGAAGGCAGCGGATGCCAAGGGGCGCCGGGGCCACTTGTCGGAAGAACAGATGGGGGTCCTGGAACGCATATCCCCAGCGCTCCACGTCCAGGTCCTAGAGAAGCAGACCCGTCTGGAGTCGAGCGGTGAGTGTACATGCATCCTGATTGTGAGCAGTGCGTGTGGTGATTATTCGGTATTGTGCAGGTTGCACATCTGTTTGTATGGGGTCGAGTATGGTGGGGGTGTACAGGGCCGTGGGGCTGACACATCCGAGGGCTGTAATGTGTGAGACATGGATGGTGCTTGTGTGTGTGGGCTTGCATGGCAAATGCAGTTGTGCGTGCACACATGTTTGGATGAATGTGTATGTAAGTAGACATGTCCGTGATGTCAGGCATGTATGTTTTTTTCGGCTGCATGTATGAGCACTGTGTACATGTGCATGTGTGTGTATTTGACAAGGGTGCAACAGTGATGCAACATGGATGCATGTGACAGCGGTATGTGGAAGCCTGATTGGCAGATGTGACATGGATGCCGGTCTGAACAGTGCGACACTTGGCAGAGGTGTAGACATGCATGCAAGTGTGGTGGTGTGTGTACATGTGTGGTGCACTTCCTGTGTTGCATGTGATGTCTGGCTCCCCTTTGGCTGCTGATGCTGTTGTATGTGTAGGGATGGTGGTGGCAGTTGCGATATGGCTGTGGTATGGCTCATGTGTGCGAGTTGCAATGACATGTGTGTTGGGGATTGTGATGCCATGTCTGAGGTTTGCCAATGCCACTCATGTGCAACTGTCATGTGTGTATGTGTCCATTGTACAGTGCCCTGATGCCTGTGTTTTGTTTCTCCCTGTCTGCAGCGTCAACTGATGAAGAGGGCGGAGAAGGTGCTGTGGAGCACAGCGGCGGGGATCCGACCGCCAGCCGGAGACGCAAGGCCCGGCTCCCCTCCCGTGTTGTCATCTCGTCGGGGAGTGAGGTGTCCGGTGCCGCGTCCCAGGCCGCAGCTGCCGGGGGGAGGTCCAAGAGGCGGAGGTTGCAGTTGGACTCCTCGGCAGCAGAAGGGGCAGCTGGGACCCCACAGGGCCCAACAGGGGAAGATGGCACGGAGTCATCCAGGTTGGTGGGGGGTTTGGTGGAGGAGGAGGCCATGCAAGCACCAGAGGCGGGGTCTGGAGGTGGGGATCCCACTGGTGCTAGTGGTGCAGTGCAGGTCCTGGGACAGGAGGCAGCACAGGCCGCCGCGGAGGTGCCTGTGTGCAATCCTGTCCCCGATCCTGTCCCTGCCTACGTCCAGACCCGTTTTCAGGCAGGGGATGAGCTGACGTCAACTGGCCTTCCTCTGCCTGCGGACGTGGCCATCCAGGTCCGGGTTGAGCCTGTCCTGGCTGGTGTGGCGTTGCGTCAACGGGCCATGCGAGGTGACCTGCAGTCTTTTCATGGAGAGGCTGCACGTCATCTCGAATGGCTCGTTGACCACGTCAGCCTGCTGGGACAGGTCACCCAGGCCGGATTCCTCCGTCTGATGGGGCTTGCTCTGACCCCCTTCTCAACTGGACCCCCTACGCGCCAGTCGTCCTCTGTGCCATCTTCCCACCCATCAGTCACCTGGGTGCCCTGTGGAGCTGCCTCTGACGGTGCGGCCAGGCTGGTGGAGGAGGCATCCCTGCCACAGTCGGGAGTCGGAGGTCCAGCAGGGGTGGCCACATCAACAACTGCACCCCAGCCGGCGGAGGATGTGCAGGCAGCAGGAGGCAGTGCACGGGCAGAGGCAGAGCAGCAGCAGCAGCAACATGGTGGGAGACATGAAGGCTCAGGGCTTTCGACATCGGAGGGGCAGGCATCGGCCGGAGGGCAGGGGGACCCAGGACAGAGAGTGTCTTCCGTGTGGCAGCGGTTGGGCCACGCCATAGGCGCGGAGCGGCGGCGGGCGGAAGAGGCGCGGCTCACAATGGTCAGGGCGGAGAACTCCATGCGGAGGGCCCTGAGGCGGGCCGAGTGCCTCGAGGCAATCCGCAGGGGGTTGGAGAAGGACACGGCTTCGTCCCTGCGGACCCTCGGGGCCATGGAACTGGACCGCCTCCGGGACATCGAACAGGAGTTCGATGATGCCCTGGCCTGGGACACCACGGAGTGAGCCGCTGGACTTGCCCGCCGCCTTTGTATATAGTTCTTTAGTTTTAGGTTTCCTTTCTTTCTTATAATGATTTGGAGTCGACGGACACTGCTCCACTTTTTGTATATAGTTGATTTTTATGTAGGTTTTTTAGTAGGTTTCCTTTGTTCAGTTGGGCTCATGGACCCTTGGTAGTTTCTTACATAGTTCTTTGTTGCATGGAGATTTTTTTACATTTGACTTTGGACGACATTTTTTTGGATTCTGATTTGCTTTTTTTTTTTTTTTATACGGACATGCAACTTTTTTTTTGTCATCCCCATTGTAGTTTGTTTCCTTTCTTTAGCATTCTTTATTTGTTTAAATACAATTTTGGTTTCCATACTTCACTGTGTGGTATCATCTCATTGGTTTCATGCATGTCATGTTGGGTGTTTTCCCATTCAATTGCAACCATTGTGTGTGACGGACATGGGTTCATTAGCTTCATGAACATTGGGGGTGTAACATGTGATTTCCTTTTCCATGTGGGTGAATGGGTTACTTGGTAGGGCTTTTTGGCTGTGGAGGCTGACCATTACGCACATGATTGGGGATTGTGAGGACCTGGTGGGGGCTGCCCATGGTGGCAGGGGGGTGGGGGTGGTGGTAGACATGAGTGGGGGCCTGGTGGAGGCTGCCCATGGTGGCAGGGGGGTGGGGGTGGTGGGAGACATGAGTGGGGGCCTGGTGGAGGCTGCCCCTGCACTGCTGGGGGTGGGGGTGGTGGGAGACATGAGTGGGGGCCTGGTGGAGGCTGCCCCTGCACTGCTGGGGGGTGGGGGTGGTGGGAGACATGAGTGGGGGCCTGGTGGAGGCTGCCCATGGTGGCAGGGGGTGGGGGTGGTGGGAGACATGAGTGGGGGCCTGGTGGAGGCTGCCCCTGCACTGCTGGGGGGTGGGGGTGGTGGGAGACATGAGTGGGGGCCTGGTGGAGGCTGCCCCTGGTGGCTGGGGGGTGGGGTTGCAGGGGGACATGAGTGGGGGCCTGGTGGAGGCTGCCCATGGTGGCAGGGGGGTGGGGGTGGTGTGAGACATGAGTGGGGGCCTGGTGGAGGCTGCCCATGGTGGCAGGGGGGTGGGGGTGGTGGGAGACATGGGTGGGGGCCTGGTGGGGGCTGCCCCTGCACTGCTGGGGGGTGGGGGTGTTGGGAGACATGAGTGGGGGCCTGGTGGAGGCTGCCCCTGCACTGCTGGGGGGTGGGGGTGGTGGGAGACATGAGTGGGGGCCTGGTGGAGGCTGCCCCTGCACTGCTGGGGGGTGGGGGTGGTGGGGGACATGAGTGGGGGCCTGGTGGAGGCTGCCCCTGCACTGCTGGGGGGTGGGGGTGGTGGGAGACATGGGTGGGGGCCTGGTGGGGGCTGCCCATGGTGGCAGGGGGGTGGGGGTGGTGGGAGACATGAGTGGGGGCCTGGTGGAGGGTGACCCTGGTGGCTGGGGGGTGGGGGTGGGGGGAGACATGAGTGGGGGCCTGGTGGAGGCTGCCCATGATGGCAGGGGGGTGTGGGTGGTGGGAGACATGGGTGGGGGCCTGGTGGGGGCTGCCCATGGTGGCAGGGGGGTGGGGGTGGTGGGAGACATGAGTGGGGGCCTGGTGGAGGCTGCCCCTGGTGACTGGGGGGTGGGGGTGGTGGGAGACATGGGTGGGGGCCTTGTGGAGGCTGCCCCTGGTGGCTGGGGGGTGGGGGTGGTGGGAGACATGAGTGGGGGCCTGGTGGAGGCTGCCCATGGTGGCAGGGGGGTGGGGGTGGTGGGAGACATGAGTGGGGGCCTGGTGGAGGCTGCCCCTGCACTGCTGGGGGGTGGGGGTGGGGGTGGTGGGAGACATGAGTGGGGGCCTGGTGGAGGCTGCCCCTGGTGGCTGGGGGGTGGGGGTGGTGGGAGACATGAGTGGGGCCTGGTGGGGGCTGCCCATGGTGGCAGGGGGGTGGGGGTGGTGGGAGACATGAGTGGGGGCCTGGTGGAGGCTGCCCCTGCACTGCTGGGGGGTGAGGGTGGTGGGAGACATGGGTGGGGGCCTGGTGGGGGCTGCCCATGGTGGCAGGGGGGTGGGGGTGGTGGTAGACATGAGTGGGGGCCTGGTGGAGGCTGCCCATGGTGGCAGGAGGGTGGGGGTGGTGGGAGACATGAGTGGGGGCCTGGTGGAGGCTGCCCCTGCACTGCTGGGGGTTGGGGGTGGTGGGAGACATGAGTGGAGGCCTGTTGGAGGCTGCCCCTGCACTGCTGGGGGGTGGGGGTGGTGGGAGACATGAGTGGGGGCCTGGTAGAGGCTGCCCCTGCACTGCTGGGGGGTGGGGGTGGTGGGAGACATGAGTGGGGTCCTGGTCGAGGCTGCCCCTGGATGCTGGGGGGTGGGGGTGCAGGGGGACATGAGTGGGGGCCTGGTGGGGGCTGCCCATGGTGGCAGGGGGGTGGGGGTGGTGGGAGACATGAGTGGGGGCCTGGTGGAGGCTGCCCATGGTGGCAGGGGGGTGGGGGTGGTGGGAGACATGAGTGGGGGCCTGGTGGAGGGTGACCCTGGTGGCTGGGGGGTGGGGGTGGTGGGAGACATGAGTGGGGGCCTGGTGGAGGCTGCCCATGGTGGCAGGGGGGTGGGGGTGGTGGGAGACATGGGTGGGGGCCTGGTGGGGGCTGCCCATGGTGGCAGGGGGGTGGGGGTGGTGGGAGACATGAGTGGGGGCCTGGTGGAGGCTGCCCCTGGTGGCTGGGGGGTTGGGGTGGTGGGATACATGAGTGGGGGCCTGGTGGAGGCTGCCCATGGTGGCAGGGGGGTGGGGGTGGTGGGAGACATGAGTGGGGGCCTGGTGGAGGCTGCCCCTGCACTGCTGGGGGGTGGGGGTGGTGGGAGACATGAGTGGGGGCCTGGTGGAGGCTGCCCCTGGTGGCTGGGGGGTGGGGGTGCAGGGGGACATGAGTGGGGGCCTGGTGGGGGCTGCCCATGGTGGCAGGGGGGTGGGGGTGGTGGGAGACATGAGTGGGGGCCTGGTGGAGGCTGCCCATGGTGGCAGGGGGGTGGGGGTGGTGGGAGACATGGGTGGGGGCCTGGTGGGGGCTGCCCCTGCACTGCTGGGGGGTGGGGGTGGTGGGAGACATGAGTGGGGGCCTGGTGGAGGCTGCCCCTGCACTGCTGGGGGGTGAAGGTGGTGGGAGACATGAGTGGGGGCCTGGTGGAGGCTGCCCCTGCACTGCTGGGGGGTGGGGGTGGTGGGAGACATGGTGGGGGCCTGGTGGAGGCTGCCCCTGGTGGCTGGGGGGTGGGGGTGCAGGGGGACATGAGTGGGGGCCTGGTGGGGGCTGCCCATGGTGGCAGGGGGGTGGGGGTGGTGGGAGACATGAGTGGGGGCCTGGTGGGGGCTGCCCCTGGTGGCTGGGGGTGGTGGGAGACATGCATTGTTGATCAGTAGTGCAAGGTGACATGTGGGTTGGCTGGGGGGCATGCCCATGGTGGATGGGCTGCCTGCGGGACATGAGCATGGATGCAGGGTAGTCCCCCGTGGTGTGGGCTGCCTGCAGGGTCCGTGGAGGTTGTGGAGCGTACACCTGGGAGGGCCCACACGGCCAATTCACGTGTGGTACTCCCCAGAACCCCTGAAATACACATACCCTGCTGAAATCGCGTGTGGAACTTCCCGCGCACCCCTGAAATACATATACCTTGCTGAAATCGCGTGTGGAACTTCCCGCGCACCCCTGAAATACACGTACCCTGCTCGCACTGGGCCAATCGCGTGTGGAACTTCCCGCGCACCCCTGAAATACATGTACCCTGCTCGCACTGGGCCAATCGCGTGTGGAACTTCCCGCGCACCCCTGCAATACACGTACCCTGATGAAATCGCGTGTGGAACTTCCCGCGCACCCCTGAAATACACATACCTTGCTGAGATCGCGTGTGCAAATTCCCGCGCACCCCTGAAATACACGTACCCTGCTCGCACTGGGCCAATCGCGTGTGGAACTTCCCGCGCACCCCTGAAATACACATACCCTGATGAAATCGCGTGTGGAACTTCCCGCGCACCCCTGAAATACACATACCTTGCTGAGATCGCGTGTGGAAATTCCCGCGCACCCCTGAAATACACGTACCCTGCTCGCACTGGGCCAATCGCGTGTGGAACTTCCCGCGCACCCCTGCAATACACGTACCCTGATGAAATCGCGTGTGGAACTTCCCGCGCACCCCTGAAATACACATACCTTGCTGAGATCGCGTGTGGAAATTCCCGCGCACCCCTGAAATACACGTACCCTGCTCGCACTGGGCCAATCGCGTGTGGAACTTCCCGCGCACCCCTGAAATACACATACCTTGCTGAAATCGGGTGTGGAACTTCCCGCGCACCCCTGAAATACACGTACCCTGCTGAAATCGCGTGTGGAACTTCCCGCGCACCCCTGAAATACACGTACCCGGACAAATCGCGTGTGAGACTTCCCGCGCACCCCGGTATACACGCACACGTATTTTTTGTCAGCGGGTGTCCGTGTTTGTGGGTACCCCTTTGCACGTCATTTGTCCTGGAGGGCCACAGTATAGGACATTCATCATGGCAGTATATAGGTGCTATTTGTTGGCGCACCTTTTGGCGCACATTTCTTACAGCCGCAGAGACGCTACCGCCTGCTTTCTTGTGGCGGTCGTGTTTGTGCCTGTGTGCTGGTTTGACTGTGCGCTTTTTTGCCCTATTCTATTCCATGAATACGTGTTGTAGGCGAGCGTGTGGGCGTTCCGCGCACTTGTGCCTTGTACTTCCCCCGTGACGCCCACGTTTTGGCAAGTTGTTCCCCATTCCGAGTGTTACGCCCGTGTTCCGCCTACTTTTGTTGCGTGCGCCGCGCTATGTGCGATTTTCGCTGTGGCCTGTGCGATTTTTGCTGTGACCTGGCGCACGCTGTTAGATGGCCTGTGCGCCAACGTGCGCCGCACACTTTTTTATCGCACATCCGCTGGTTTTCTCGCGCACGGCCTTCCATGAATCGATGTGCGCTGCTTTTCGTGCTATTTTCGCACTTGCACTGCGATTTTCGCTATTCCACTGCGATTTGCACGTTTTTGCCCACTTGCGCCGAGCTAATTATTCCATGAATCGGCCTCTAAATAGTTTAGAAAATTCAATCTCCAACACAGCTGGGTTGGAAAAAATATTGAAATTATCATTAAATTGTCGAGTAATGCTTAAACGTAACCTTGACGTAGAGCAAGGGCTAGTTAATGGAGCACTGGGCACAGTTGTTGGCTTTCAATCATACCCAAGTGATAGCAACATTCAGTTTGTAAATATTCGCTTTGATAAAGGTTCAGAAGTGAAAAGGATAGGGCGCTCAATTCCTCGATTCCTTCTCTTCAAAGACATGTATGTACGTAGAGAGCAATCTTCTCTAACTCTTGCATATGCAGTTACCATTCATAAATCCCAAGGTCTTACCCTAGACAAAGCATTGATAGATATAGGAAACACAGTGTTTAAGGAAGGCATGAGCTACGTAGCATTATCACGCTTACGTACACTTGACGGTCTATTGCTAATAAACTTTGATTCAAGTAAAGTCAAAGCTGATATTCCTTGCATTCTAGAATAGAATAGATTGCGTTCACTGTACACCCCTCATCTGAAACAATACCCTGTTCCAGATAAAGTGAAACATGGTAAAAGAAAAGTAAATGAAACAGAAATGCAGCAGAATTCAACAGCAAATTCCGCAAAGAAAATAAAAGAAGGTAAAGTTTCATCAATTTGCCGCAAACATAGAACAACCTATTAGGGAATGTAAACCAGGGACTTCGGCAAAGAAGCAACAGAAAAACCGAATAATGCACTCAGATACAGAATTTGCTGGGCCATTTAAATTTGCAAATGAAAGTGGGGTAAATTGCTATGCAAATGTTGCAATGAATATTCTATTTCAATTGCCACCAATTGTTAACAATATTTACCTGCACAGTACAGACCAATTGTGCTTGCAAATGTTAGTGCTGCATAGAACAACAATTATACGACTGTGTTGGAATGGTGAGATTCACTATGAACTCACAAGAAGATCCACATGAATTTCTAATGCACATACTATTAGTATTGGAAAACAAAAGCATACCTGTAAATGAAATCTTCCAAATTTCGTACATGTGGAAACATACATGCACTCTCAGTAGCAAAGTGATACAGGACAGGAAGAAATCCCAAACGAGCGATTTGTGTATGTTTCCCTACCAAATTGTGAGAGCATTCCATTTCAGCACCTTGTACAAAATTCAAACCATGGCAGATTATGTAGTATTTGCAATTCAGACAATCACTCCACCTTACTGATGCAATCACATAGTGCCTACATAATACTTATGCTTCTACGTTATAATGCTGATGGCACCAAAAAAAGTGCAAACTGACTGGATTCACACACGGTCAAGTGTCACTTGGAAAGAAAACCTTTACAACAGTAGGAATAATCTACCATACAGGAGCTACAACCAATTCAGGTCACTATACTGCATACATTAAAAAGAATTCTGGATGGTTTGAATGTAATGATAGCACCATTACTTTAAAGCAGAGATTTCCAGCTAACCTAACAAATGAATTTACAAAATAATGTGTACTTCAAGATTGTCAACAAATTATGTGAAAGACTATAAACAGTTAGAATACACCCACAGGTATCTAACTAACCAACAGGATGGAAGAATGACACAAATAAATAATTATCACAAATCATTGGAAACAAATGCACAGGTAGAATACGCCTACAGGTATCTAACTGTTGTTAAAAATCGGCAGGAAGGCAACACACAAAACATTAATGGGAAAGATTAAGGAAACAGGATATAACAACAACACAAATTAATGAGTATCACAAATCTGTAGGAACAAATGCACAGTTAGAATACGCCTACAGGTTGTTAAAAACTGTTGTTAAAAATGGGCAGGAAGGCAACAAACATAACATTGATCAGAAAGATGAATGAAACACTCAAAGGAAACAAGGAAGTAGTTAGTACCATAGGAAACAAAGGTTTTTTTTAATCCGACAAGGATTTTTTTCCCCAGAACCAAGGATTAGAAAACAAACACAAAAACTGAGCGCAATGCACAGTACACTGGTTTGTAAACTAAATATGAGGGTAAAAAAAAAGGTTAACTGTCTATGATGCAATGTAGTACATTTTCAAAAAATGCAAACATTAACACACCTTTTTCTTTCATCACAGAAATGGAAAAAGTGATACTTCCGCCAAGTACGGTAGCCACTTAAAAAATGGATGTGGATTCTGAACAAAGTAAGGAGTAAGTGTATTGGCAGTCATTTTCTACACATGGGAATCTACACGTCTAATCTATGGTACTAATATACTGCAGTGCCTGTAGACTGGCCCTTGCATCTTCGGTGAGTAACCTACCACCTACGCATTACGACCAAGGTAAAAGGAGTATAGTTCCTATCCACAACCATGGCTGCATATCAAAACCATGGTCCTTGTAAATTAGCTACTTATAAATGTACTTTTCGGACCATCGTCTGCAGCCATGAAGCTAAGAAACTCGGGTGTCAACACAACTTGCGCATTATACCACACCCATATTGACTTGTAACTCCACTACTTATGACTTCAGTCTTGGGTGCATGGGCTTTGGCCATGCACCCACGAGTGCAGGGTCTCTCCACAAACACCTCAGTGATGTGTTGTAGTGGCAGTTTTTCTATAGGTGTGATATCCTTCAGTGCTTCTGGCCCGAGGCTTCACTCCTAGCTGTATGTCCATAGATCTTACATGGGATAGGTGTGCAGTGGCTTGCACGTCTAGTACTTATAACTTTGTTCTTGGGTGCATGGCCTTTGGCCATGCACCCAAGACTGGACGTACTCCCTACTACTCGGATTGAGTACCGCTTACCCGCACTGTTTCCTGCTTGTGTTTACTCGCACTGTTCTAAGTGCCGGACTATTGGACTGTTAGACACTGATCCTTGCACCCGGTGATTCTACTTGGAGTTGAATTGGGCATTTGGCGCCAGAATTGCGTGAGCATTTCTTCGGCTCCTCCCCAGCCTGCAGCGATTGGCTGTACTGCGACCCTGCCTAGCCCTCAAATCTATTGCGCACGCGCACAGCACGCGCACACACGGGCGAGTACCGGATTGAGTACCGCTTACCCGCACTGTTTCCTGCTTGTGTTTACTCGCACTGTTCTAAGTGCCGGACTATTGGACTGTTAGACACTGATCCTTGCAGCCGGTGATTCTACTTGGAGGTGATGTGAAGAACTGGTCAGAATTGAAAAAGAAAAACTTTATTGCAACTGATGTGAACAAAACTGAAGTGACACTGTGTTGTTTGTTTGCTTGCTATTTCAGTTGAATTGGGCATTTGGCGCCAGAATTGCGTGAGCATTTCTTCGGCTCCTCCCCAGCCTGCAGCGATTGGCTGTACTGCGACCCTGCCAAGCCCTCAAATCTATTGCGCACGCGCACAGCGTGCGCGCACACGGGCGAGTACCGGATTGAGTACCGCTTACCCGCTTTGCCGCGTTGTCGGTTGAGGGGGCCGCTTTTATATCTTGACTTATGAGTAAGTGCTCTTTTTAACCCCCCCTCAGACCTCAATTTATAAACAGCTCTGAAGACTTAGCATTGGTGTGATCCTGCCGTTTTATTTTGTTATTTTCAGTCTTCTTGAAATGTTGAAGCGGGGTCGGCTTTACTCACTAAAAACTGACATGCCATCAATGGTACATGCTGACAATAGTTTTAATGGTAACCAAAATAATTTACACAAAAAAAAAACGTCTTCCAACAAATCTATTGTTTTGACTCCTTGCCCCATGACCCCAAAAGGGCCCAGTACTACCATGTTTGACCCCGTGTGTCTGTCAACTCCTAATCAAAGTGTTCAGTCGCTCACCCAATTTCCACGGCCACTTAAGTCTCTTAAGTCTAATAATAATTATGACCTACCACATCAGCGACCACTCATTAGAACAGTGGCTGATCTAAAGACACCATGTGAACTCTCAGATAACACTATGTTAAACTCTCCCTGTCACGCTCAACCAGCTATAGTAGACCAAACCATTCATTCACCTGTGTCTACCAATTACAGTGCAGACTCTATTGACCCAAATGAGAATCAAGAGGTCTCTCTCTATGCGAGTCAATGTGATTCCCCAATATCGATCCTCAACTCGCAGATTTCTCACCAAATATCTAATGTGTCACTATCAGCTCATTCCGTGTCTGCGATATCATATGTACACCCTACACCGCGCCGTCCCTGTGCACCTCCCCAAGGTGATTCTGCAGTGGCTCAATCTCTGTTGTTACAAACTACATTGACAGCCATCAATACCACTCTAATGTCTCTGTTTAAATTATTTGAAGTATTGAACTCTAAAATAACAAACCATGAATCTAAGTTAGATGGTTTGCTGTTATGGACACAGCAAGTAAAACTGGCACCTCCGCTTCACTCATGCCCAACTGAAGGGACACAGTGTGGTGATTCCTCGGGCACTCGGATGGTTGCTGACTTAGTCCCCTTAACACCATTGCCCACGCCTTACCCGGCGTTGCCTTCTATTGCGCAGATTATTACAGTAAGTCCTCCAAAACCGGCTGTTCCCCTAGTTCCCTCTAATCAATCGTGGGTGAGTGTGCAAGACTCACCAATTCCTAACTCTATGTTGGAAAACGCCCTGTCTGTAATGAATTCTACAGCCCCGGATGCATGTCCCTCTGTAGTCTCTTCGAAAGTTAAGAAGATTGTCAAAGCCAATGCCAAAAAAAAGACCAAGAACATGCCTGCTGCACAAATGTCCAAAGCCTCAATACATGCTTTTTTTAAAAAAATTACTATGGACCGTCCTGCAGCTGCAGAAATAGTAAAACCCTCTTTAGCCTGTCCTGTATCTATTAATCTTGATGAACATGCCCCACCTAAAGTACCTGTGACTTATGACCCATTAGACTCTCTAGTTGAGGCTCTTGAAGCTGATCATACCGATAACATCGATGTCCCGATCTGGACTGACACTCGGGCTACATCTTCTGCTCAACAGTTACCAACTTCTAGCAATCAGGATTCTGAATTACAACGGTCTGTTATATTGAGTGTAAAGCGTCGCGCTTTGGACGCCTATATGGATGAGCGATGTCTGTCAGTGAATGATCATGCTTCAAAGCCAGCAGTGGATTCCCAAACTAAATCAGTCTCTTGGACTTCCCCGGTGGTTCAATCTAAAATTCCTCTACATCGACCCAATAATAGAGGTCTGTCTTTATCTAAACACGTTTCATGCCAGTCTCTAGAACATCAAAAATACACCGTGGAAAGAAATAATGTCTCATTCAATAATCTTGAGACGAAAAATGTCAGCAATAGGCAATCTCGCCAACTTACTACTACTGCGCCCGCCTGCCACACGCTAATTTTGAAATGTCGCGATGGCCCCTACCCTAAATACAATCTAAACAGGCAAAGTGTCTTGAATATTTTTGGCGATGTACTTGAAGTCGAAGATCTAACATCACACGATATAGCTCAAGTCGAATATATTTCTGACACTACTACAGCAATTGTGAGACTATGGATCCCCTCAGGATTAGTCTTAAATACTATATGGCTTGCCAAAATGTCTCTATTTGAAATGGGTTTTTTGCTGACGCAAGACCCGGAGGGTATCACAAAACACGTAGATGCCCCTTTAGTTCATCAACCTCAAATTTACATGAGTTCCCGAGATGACATGCAGACATCTAGATATTAACCATCATCCACATTACAGCCTCATGTCATTAAAATAGCTTCCTGGAATACTCGTGGCCACTCGCATTTACACACCTCATTAAAAATTCTAGCAGACTATGCCATAATTGCTCTGCAAGAGACTTGGTATCTAGAACCTCCAACCTGGGACAATTTTGATGTCATTTTATTATCTGCAAAGTTGGGAGCACGTGGTCGACCCTCGTCAGGGCTATTGGTGGCCGCTAATAGGAAATTGGGTTTTAAAGTTGAAGCCTGGAAGCATATAATAGCCCTTGTTTACATCTGCCGTAATCCGGTTGGAATATCAGACGTGGCTTTCTTTGAGGGTCTAACAGGACTCATTGATTTGATAGCAGTCACGCCCGGCATCACTGATTCCCTTATTATGGGCGATTTAAACATGGATTGTTTATCTCTGGCTAATAGAAATAAGACGAGGGCCGTTACCACGTGGACCTACATCATGTCTGACTGCAATATGTGTATGGTAAATGGTTCTGTAGATAGTGACATTCCACCGAATCCAACATGGCAGCGAGGCATTAGTCAAAGCATCATTGATTATATATATGTTGATCGAACCATGCTTACCCGCATTCGTCTGTTTGAGATAATACAGGGGTCTGTCTGTAAGTGATCATAACCTTCTCTCCCTTCAGTTAGTTTGGACGCCTATAGATCCCTCTAGACAATGGCTTGACCAGCACTTTATGGTCAATAATACCAAAAATCGGCTTAGATGGACGCATGGAAATCTTATGAAGTTCACGAATGCAATTCATCAACACGATAAATCATCTAAACTGATTGAGTATACTGTTTTTCTTGATCCGTTTCGGCACACAATTGTCCCAAATCCAAATATAAAAACTCATAAGCATACATTTGACTCTGCAATTAAAGCTCGCAAGTCCGACTATCGCAAGGAAAAAAGAGTAATACTTATGACAAATAACGCTAACATTAATGTCAACTTAAAAACAGCTAAATGCAAATACATGAATTGGATTCGAGGACACCGAGCCAAGCTTTTTCAACAAGACAGTGAAGCGATGCTATCTGCAATTTGTTCTAAAAACTCAGCAGAAATATGGCGATATCTTAACCAAAAACCAAATGTAGCTCAAGCCTATGTGCAATCAAATCCTGTAACAGAGGCCGCTTGGGTATCACATTTTTCTGATCTCTATAGCGATCCAGAATTTGATCCGAACGATCACCAGATCCAGTCCTCTAAACCCTGGGACATTCATTGCTCCCCTTATCTTCTTGAAGCAATGATTAAAAAATTAAGCACATCACGAGCTGCCGGTCCGGATGGCCTCCATAATGTCATCTTGAAGGATAACCCAAGACTTTGGGCTTTAAACCTTCATGCAATCTTTGTACAAGTGCTGACTAATCGCAGACTTCCAACCTCCTGGCTAAATTCTGTGATAGTCCCTATCTATAAGAAGGGTGACCGCTCTGATCCTCGTAATTACCGGCCATTCGCCATACTAGAAACCCCAGGCAAACTGTTTGCAAAACTAGTATTGTTAGAGTTCAATCAATGGACCGAAACCTGTGGTAAACGCGATCTTTATCAAACGGGTTTCGTTGGGGGCATGGGCACTTGTGTCAATCTCTTTACGTTGAACACAATTAAAGCCCTCTGTCAGTCTCATAAACAGTCAGTTTATTTCGCGTTTATTGATTTGCATGCCGCATTTGACTCTGTTTCTCGTCCATTATTATTGGCGAAACTAATAAGAGATAATTGTCCATCAGATCTCTTTGATATCATCCATGCATTTCATGGTGCAACCTCTATTCGCGTAAGGCTTACTTTGGAGGGGTTGTTATCTGCTCCTATTAAGACTGTGCGAGGCTTAAAACAAGGTTGCCTATTAGCGGCAGCAATCTTTAACTATTTCATACACGATCTGAGTACTTCCTTCCTACAGATATGTTCTGATGCCCCTGTCTTGAAAGGGTTTAAAATCACTAACTTGAACTATGCTGATGACATTGTCCTAATTTCTAAAACACTGACAGGCCTACAGAATCTTTTAGATGCATTTAACCTGTACTTACGTAAGAACCAACTGGTGGTCAATACTAAAAAAACACAGATTGTAGTCTACCAAGCTAATAAACTTAGTAGGTCTAGGCTAGTGTGGTCAATAGATAATACACCATTAGATATAGTACCAACTTACACCTACCTAGGCGTTGTTTTTGATGGCCTAACCAATTCACGCAACCAGGTAGAGCGCATGGAGGCAAAACTGACCGCGGCCATTTCGCAAACTAAAATAATATTACATAAATTTGGAAAATGTTCCATTAAATCGGCGATAATCTACTGGACTATTAAAGCCATCCCATCGATTATATATGGAACGGAATCCATCCTGAATTGTCAAAATCTTAGAAAGTCTATTTTTGATAGATTCGAGGGTAAATTTTGGCAAGCGGTGCTATCATTGCCGAACTGTGTTCCCGGTCCCTGGCTGTGTTATGAATTGGGTTTTGTCTCAATGCATGCTATCTATACATGGCGCTGCTGTATGTTTTTGCGTAAATGCATAATGGCTTCTCAAAAAGTTACTACTCTGTCGATCCTCTCTGGCTATATATTAAAACCAGATAAATTGTTTGTAAAACTATGGATTGACTTCTGTTTAGAATCTCTTGCGGCTGCAAGCATACCAATAGCCTTGTTAATATCTAATCCAATAAAGGCAAAAAACCTTTTATACCAATTAGATTGGATTAAGACCATAGAGAAATGCCAAAAATACTACCAACCATGCAAGTATCGATTCTGGCCTAAACCGGTTAAAAGTCCAGAGTCTTATCTACTAAAATTCCCATCAGTAGCACTAAGATCAGGAATAATAAGGGCACGATTTGATCTATGACCCACTCATCAAGTCCTACTGAGACGCAATTTGAGGCCTCGAGCTCTTATGTCATGCAGATTCTGTAATGATCCCATAGCGATTGAATCTCTCGAACACTTGGTTTGCAATTGTGCCCAACTATCTATCTTAAGATCAAAACATTTTTCAAAGGTGATGAGTACGTTAACAACCATTGCTTATGATATGCGCTGGTCTTTCCTATTGTGTTCTAACAATCACTCTGTCAAGGTGGCCTTAAGTACTTTTTTGATGGCCATAAACTGGGAAATTACTACCTGAGAGGCGGTTTCAATCTCAAGCAGCGATTGATAAATTATCTATTAGATAAATTGTATATATGAATGTCCTAATTGTGATGTTATAGCTACCGGAGGGGTGTAAACTAAATGATATGTATCAATTTGTTTTTGCGATGTTAAAACAATAATTGTACTGTCGTTGGTTGAGATTGTTTGAGTTTGTATGAGTTTGCCTGAGTTTGCATAGCTTAAATGAATTCTAAACTTTAAATTTTAAATTTTAAACTTTAAATGAAAATGATTGTTAGGTTTTAAGAATGCTAAAATGTTTGAATTTTTGTATATTGAAAAGTTGTTTTTAACAGCTAAATCAATAAAAAAAAAAAAAATACTACGGGCGTATGCATGGGTGGCACATGCTACAGTGGTTGTGGCCAGGGCCTAGAGTTTTGGAAGTAAGGCCTTCGGCCTTCGGTGTGATATCCTTCAATGCTTCTGGCCCGAGGCTTCACTCCTAGCTGTATGTCTGTAGATCTTACATGGGATGGGTGTGCAGTGGCTTCCACGTCTAGTACTTATCACTTTGTTTTTGGGTGCATGGCCTTTGGCCATGCACCCAAGACTGCACGCACTCCCCACAACTTGACAATCAAACCGCAACACTACGGGTGTATGCATGGGTGGCACATGCACCGGTGGTTGTGGCCAGGGCCTACAGTCTTGGAAGTAAGGCCTTCGGCCTTCGGCCGACGGCCATGCATCCAAGACTCTAGGCCATGGCCACAACCACTGTAGCATTTGACACCCATGGCGGCGTACTAATGAATATAATAATAGCCATCGGAAAAAATAATGCATTCACGGCATGTTGTCAATTTCAATGTTGCCTACCAATACGCGTATTTCAACAGTTACAAGTTTACTGCATGGACTGAAGTGCTATCGTTATTGCACCCCACATTTACTGTGCGTACAAGGTGTCCATAGAAATTACATCATGAAGAACGACCCCCAGAACAAATGCATTGATCACCCATGTCTTACTGTCTGAACCTTTCCCAATGATGTGTGAGACAGCAAAAGCATTTCATGAATAGAGCATGTGTACGCTGGTTGTTGCTCCGCATTCGGCGGATCCAGGATGTCGGTCGCATCCAAACAATCGGACGCAGAACAGGTCTCGCAGCAGCCAATGGTCAGAGACGTCGCATGTCCGCGGTCATGACGCCAGCCCCTTAGCCAATCGGTATCTTGTTCGTGGACCGAACAGATAAGTGTGACCGCGGAGCGGACATAGATATCACTCATTTTTTCAGACATACTTTTTGATAATTATAAAGAAAAATACTGCACGACTGGTCACCAAATTTACAAAAGCACGCTTTCTGGACCAAGCCCCTGTACCTGCTGCAGATTTCGTCAAAATCCATCCAGCGGTTTGACCTGTAGCCGTGCGCAAAATTTTCCCCCATTCAGTCTATGGGGAAAAAAAAGACGTTTTGGGACCCCCCTATAACTTTTGCCCCTCTGCACCAAACATCTCCAAACTCAGAGTGGCCCATATACTTTTTTAGCAAAGTTTGGCAAGGATTCGTCGAGGGGGAGCGAAGTTATAAGGCACCCAAAAAGTGCTCTTCCTATGGAAACAGCAACTTAACCATAACTACACGCCCACTATTGTGGATATATATATATATATACTTATGTGTGATTTGATATTAAATAAATAAATAAATAAATATTTACCTTTACAAACTAGCCTTCCTGGTACACTGTGACCTGGGGGGTATTTTGAGACGGGTGTGATATGAGTGATATATCATTCAGAATATTGAACTTATAGACACAAACAAATAAGTGTTTCATTGCGCACTACATGCTAGGCGAGACCTGGGTGTGTGCCTGATTGAAATCCTTAACATACCCCTTGCGCACATATGTACTGCAGTGTCAACAGCATGGCCTGGGAAAGTGCCTTTGCTGAGGCAGATGTGGAATCCGTTTGTTCATGGACCCCTGGCCAGTGTGACCATATTAGCAGTGGCATGTCCCAGGGAGCATGCAATGTGGCGGGTGCTCCCCTGCATGCAGTCAGGCTTTGCCCACATTTCACTCAGTTGTTCCCCTGCCATGGTGTGTATGTGCGCCTGCTGGCGCTCAATCTGCACCCTCATTAACGGATTGACCACAGGTTACATTCCGCCAGTGGTGTTGGACAATGTGGACTTGGGGTTAGGGCTGGACTGAAGCCCTGTGTTGTCTCCCCAGATATGGCTCATACTCCTCCCTGTCCTTCTCCTCTTCTTTATCAGAATAGGACACATTGACCATGCCCAACTGTGCCATGGGACAGGGTACATGCCACACAGGATTCCTGGTGCGTGTTGGGGCACTGTCCACAGCTATGTGTCCAGTGTCACCACCAGTGCTGGTCTGTGATACCTCAGCAGTGTCGGTTGGTCGTAGTGGCTGGGCGGCTGCAGGCACTGCTGGAAGTGACTTGACAGCTACACGCGTTGGTGGTAGTGGCTGGGCAGCTGCAGGCATTGGTGGTAGTGGCTGGGCAGCTGCAGGTACTATTGCCGGTGACTGTGCTGGGCCCACAGCACTGTCATGCTGCTTGCTCTGGCTTGATGTTGGTTTGCCCTGTGCAGGTGTGGGGGCTGTTTTGTTTGCTGCATGTGAGGGTACATGGAGAGGGTACCTGTGATGTAATTGAGAGAGGTTGCTAACAATTTGCCACACATGTCGTCAGTCATACATTCAACCCATCCCATGATATGTGTGTCCCAGTGTAGTTAGTATAATGTGTCTCACATGGGTGATATTGCTCAGATGGGTGACCATGCAGAGTGGGGGTCATGCTGGGTGTGTACAATGCCCATGCATGCGCATTGTTTCGGGGTAACACTGCCATTGATGAGTGTGCGCTACCTGACATGGCATGTAGCGGGCCACCTGGCATGCCCATTGCTCTACGGTATGCTGGTGCATGCATGCAATGTGGGGGGAATACACATGTTCATGCACTTGTACTGATGTCTCTATGGTCCCTGATCAAGCCTCAGTGGCTCCAACGCCCTTGATTCCCTCCACGTGGAGGATGCTGCTCCGTAGCTCCTACATGGCATCAGTCATAGGGGGTCCACAGTGCCTCCACCAGTGGCTGCACACTCCCTCCTGTGCTTTGATGTGGCACTGTAGACCTTTGCTTTTAGGTCGTCCTACCTCTTGCGACAGTCCTTCCTTTTTCGGGGAGCAATCTACTTGGACATCACACTGGCCACCACCTCTCCCCATATGGCGGACTTCGATTGGCTGCTAGTTTTCCGCTGCCTGGCCCCAAATAGTTCCTCTGCATGTTGCAGTACTGTGTCCAGTGGGGCTGTCAGTTCTGCATTGGAAAACCTGGGTTTCCCTAACCGGGAATCTTTTCCTGGGGTGCTTTGTTCCTGGAACATGTTTTCTGCTCAGTTCTAGGCATGGATGACTGTGCGAACAGGTGGATTGAGTTGGATTCTGTTTTTAATGATGGTTGCCACAGGTCTTACAGTTTCAACAGCGCTTCCGTTTCCGGCAGCGGTATTACCGCATACTTTTTCCAGTGTTTCGAGCAATTTTTTGGCAGAGGCATTATTACCGGCATTTTCTGCTGGTATTGAAGAAAATGAGGTTTTCCCTTTCGGCTAATACCGGCATGCCGGTATTGCTGCTTCCGGCAGGGACTTGTGTGTGCACCCATAGTATGCCGGGGGAATCTGGTATTAGCGCTGTTTAAGAGAAATACTCGTAATGAGGCCCATGGCACAAATGTATGGTTTGTGGGATACAATGCCAAAAACAAGTCTTTAATTTTAGTTGCGGAGAAAATGCAAATTATACAGAATATAAAAAGAGTGCAAGAAACTAAAGAATTATCTGTTTCGTTTTACGACACTCATCATCTTCCTTGCTGTGTGCAGCTGAAAGAATGAAAGAGAAAAAGAACAGATTTAGAGGAAGGGAGGGTTTTATTTCCCAAGGGAATTGACTTTACTTTAGCGTTTCCAGCACAAAATGCAGAATGTTAGATTCTCACATGGAGAACTAAGCATGTTAAATCACAAAAAGTGACCAAATTCGAAATGTAGGCCTTTAAAATGCCAGATGGGTGTACAAAGTAGATGTTTTAAACCTAAAAGCTGCCATTAAAGAGTTCCTGTCCTAACATTTTGACGACTCGCGATGCTTCTCCTGTACTTAGTGAACTACAGATACACATGGAAAGTTTGCATTTTCACCTACCAGTTTAAAACATACATCTGGAATGAATTTGCTTGGTATTAGGCAAGATATTATGAAGGTTTAATTGGCACAAATGTATGATTTGTGGGCCGCCACACTAACAATAATGACAAGCTTCAAACTGAGCTCGAGAAAAGTATGGCGGGGATAGGGGTTGAAAGCAAATTAAACCGAATATTTAAACGCGATTCAATACATTTGCAATAAATAGTTGGAGATCCTCCGCCCATGATGTCAGTGCCTGGCGAATGCTTACCTAAGATTACTAGAGAAGGCAAAAATGTTGGCGTTGCCAGTGCTTTTTTAATAGGCCTTCAGTAAAAGGAATAGATGTGATGACATACATACCAATTATTATTATTATTATTTTTTTTTTAATTAAAATTATTTCGTTTGTTACAAACTTTTCATTTTTAGCACTTTATAATTCAAGAAATTATGGAATTGAACGGTTCAATGATTAGATAAAGAAGGAAAAAAAAAAAAAAAAAAGTATATCAACAAATAAAGGCAATAAAAGGATTTCTTGTTGTCACTTTTGGCGCAACTAGGGCAAATCATCAGTATCTTCACGTTGATTCCTGTTGGTTTCCGGCGTGTAATCCTAAAACATGTTGTAGAAATTGAACAATCATGTAGATTAGTTTACTTTCACGTCCATTCAAAAGTAATGACCAATGCATTTCCTTATCCATCTGTTGAGTCGATATGTTAAAGAATTTGCCGAAAATCAGTCTCTTAGGCATTCATTCTGGACAGATCATTACTAGATGATTAATTGTTTCTGGGACTTCTCTGTCTTTACAGAAACGGCAATATCTATCAGTTTTCGGGATTTGCTGTATCATTGCAAGTTTGTCTGTTGTAGGCAAATTATTCAGACGAATCCCCATATACACTGTACGGATCTTGTTGTCAGGAAATAGTTCCATGTACTTCGGGATTTGCGTTTAGCACTCGGATATCTGATTGGCTTTGAAGATTTCTTGAGTATAAGGTTTTGGCATGACAGGTTCTGATCCAGTCGTTGTTTGCCAATTTGAGTTTTGCATGTTGAGGTCTGTTCATGAGGGTTTCAAGCGAAATTTCTTCGTCTTTTAATTGTTG
Organism: Ambystoma mexicanum; assembly: GCF_040938575.1. Lineage (NCBI taxonomy): Eukaryota > Metazoa > Chordata > Amphibia > Caudata > Ambystomatidae > Ambystoma > Ambystoma mexicanum. The sequence continues at coordinate 461,052,929 of NC_090923.1, read as the reverse complement.
GAGTAGTTGTTCTTTCCATTTCTGTAGAAATGTGTTGTGAAAAGCGGTTGGGCTGTTTTTCAGAATTGCTATGGCTGGTATTTCATCCTTTATCAAAAGTTTTCTTAGGAGGTCAAGTTGTTTCCATATCACTATCTACTACTACTTGATAATCAGGTTCATTATCAGGAGATTTACATTAGTACCAACATTAGGAGTAAAACCCGTCTGTCTCGCTGCAAATCGCTTTGTATTCGTGGCCCATTCCTTAAGTTTTTTGAGAAGCAATGTGGCGAAAATCTTGCCTAGTAGATCTAGTAATGCGATCTGTCTAAAGTTCTGAGGATTATCTCGAGCCCCTTTTTATACCAATTATAAATCAAGTGGCTGAAGGCACACTTGCTTAACACATTTTTATTACACCAGTAGCACAATTATAGCTGCAATTAAGATATTTATTATCTGAAGACTGCTTAGAAATTACACTGACAAGTCCTATACAGCAACATGTTTGATATGTTACTGCTTGATAGAGCTAGGTCCAAAAGAAATATCTGCAGGATGTATTTTGGGAGATGGGGCAGGTAGTGGGTGGGAATAGCCATTAGGATTATCATGGACATAGGCCAGGGGTCTGTGACCAGTTGCTCTCCAGGTGTTTTGCATTATGACTACGATGATCCATTACCATTGACTATGCTGGTTATGGCTGATAGGGTAGTCCAAAATATCTGGAGATCCACAGGTTGCAGACCCCTGACATAGACAGTAACTATTCTTCTTCTTGTGGTATTTATTGAGTGCGGACCAAGCTTCGAGAAGCAACCGGGCACTTTACAGAAGTATACAACAATACAGATACACAACGGAGCGCTTTACAGAGGCATACAACAGTACAGATGCATAATGGAGTACTTTTCATCAGAGGTAACAACAGAACAGAGATGCAGCAGAGGGTAGGTGGTGGGGAGGAGAGAGGTGGACGGAGTCTATCAAGTCAGTTGGCGCGGGCGTGTCATGATGCCTAGGTGTTGAGAAGGAAAGACACCTTGAAGAGGTACGCTCTTATTTCTTTCTATATGGTAAAATCGTAGGTGCAAGTCTGATGCTGATGGGGAGACAATTCCATAGTCTTGGTGCGTAAGTAGAGAAGGCTTGTTTTCTGGTCCTTTCCTTTTTGCAGCAGCGGATTTCAAGTCTTAACATGTCCTGGCTTCTTGTGGTGTGTCGACGCGGGGTAGCTGGGTGACTTGAGGGCAACTGATGAAGCAAGACATGAAGGTGACTTGTGCAAGCAGTGGAAGCCAGTGAAGGTGAATGAGCGCTGGGGTGATGTGGTTGTATCTGCGTAGACCCTTGATAAGGCATGCAGCCACGTTTAGGACAATTCTCAAGGGGCACAAGGGAGGATGAGGGGAGGCCATTCGAGAAGGGCATTGCCCCCATCCAGGTGGGATTGTACCAGTGCTTTAATGGTGGATCTAAAGCTGTCTGGAGAGAGGGATAATGTTGTTGGCTTGTATGATGTTGGCCCGACTGACCTGATGGCCATAGGGAGAGAAAAGGGAGCAGGCCCGCCAGCCTCTACCAATGGCCAGTAGAGAGTGGAGCAAATGCCATGCTCTTGGATGTCTCAGGGGGCCTGAAGAGATTGGAACAAATACCATGCTCCTGGCCGGCCCCTAAGCTGCAAAACTGACACATTCTATATGCTGGGACACAGGGTGGACCTGCAGGCACTTGTAACTCAGAGTATGCTTTGACCCCTGCCTTCTGGTGCAACTGTGCACCGGGAAGGGCAACCCAAGAGTTCTCGAGGCCTGCTCAGGGTCTTATGGGGATGGCTGAAGTGATGTGTCCGCCGCTTGGCCTACAGCTGGGTTCTTCTGGGAGTTATCAGCATAATTCCACTTTTCCCAGCCATCTCAACCGAGGCCGCTAGGTGGGTAAATAACCATGCAACACCTAGAAGCTGTGTGCCACTCCTCATATCCCATCATCCTCTTATCTGAACTCCAAAGCAATAGATTTGCTTATAGGGGGCGTTGAAGTGGCACATAAGAGCCCTAACTATAATGGAGCTTGAACCGATGTACTCAGTTTCAGAGACTGATATCAAAAGACACACTTTCAGAGACTGATAACAGACAGAACCCGGCTCCGAGGTACATAGTTTTGAAAGCTGAATGCAAATCTGCCTCGTTCCTGGGATATGGGGATAAAACTATGTTTGCACAAGTCAAAATATAGAGGGTCAGGTTTGATTGTAAATCTTGGAAAGTAGAATGACAGATTGCACCTAAAAGTCAATCTTGGACTTATGTCTACGAACATAATGGGTAAACCTAAACATGAAATCTCTCTCTGTGTTTAGGTGAGCTCACATACCTTCCATACCAAAAGTACTTTGTAAACATTCAGCTAGTCCTGATAATCAGCAACAGCAAAGTCAACCTCACAAATGGCTTTATGGAATACACAAGCCCCACTATCTCCTTGTGTGCAAGTGGCATTCAGTCTCCGATGAATACACATTGGTGGGCCATAAGCACTGCATAACCAATTTATCAATATTTGACTTTTGTATTGCAGGTCAGGCCAATGGCCATCATTGTGTGACATCTCTACTCCATTAAAAGAAGGACCTGCAAGTGGAAATTATTCAAAGCAGTATGATTCGATCCCCCTAGACCACAGAGGGCCAGTTCAAAAAGGTCTGAAGGGCCAGTTTATAAAGGGCTCAGTAAGGAACAAAAGCTGAGCAATTTGTACTTGTATTTCCTTTTGTGAATTGGGGACCTTTTACACATCTAAAGTGAATGTAGGTGTACCACTCTTGCAAATTGACATTATTTGTTACCCTGCTGGATTTTTTCAGGGGCTGCATGCATATGTCTATATGTCTATAACCATTATACAACTGCAGTGTGTTTTGTGAAAAGGTTTTCTATTTCAAGCTATACTAGATCATCAGGAAATAGGAATGTTAAATCCAGAAATAGTTCTTATTTGCAAAGGTGATAATAACTAATTATGACACCTCTTTATAATTGAGACCGATTCATTATATAGCAGTATCGACGAAGGAAGCTTCTTTTTACAAACTAAGAAACAGAGTGCCTTATACAAGGATTGTTAACTCTCAGTTAGTCCAAATTACATTTCCATTCTCCCAGTTAGTTCTATGTTCTTCCATATATATAGTTTGCATTATTAACTAGTTATTCTTAGCACAGTATGTTATTTTGGGCCTGTTATTAGTGGTAACGTGCAAGTTGGCTCCGTGTCCTGACAAAGATATTGGGCCTCACTACGCCTCCAAACTCGGGTCCGGGTCCGTGATCCCTGAATGGGGAAATATCGGGCCATTCCAATTTTGGAGGGCCTGGCATTTACCCATTCGGGGTTCCTGGCCCTGGACCATCCCCATTCCCATTTGAGCCCCTACAGTGCTCAATGGGAATGGGGAGCATGCTAACAACGGGCCCATTACTGACTGGCCTGTTGTTAGCATGCTAGTCCCCTCGCAGGACCCGCAAAGTACGTCTGGTCTGACCAGACATCCAGAGCGGGTCCCGCAAGGGGACCTCGTAACAGGGCGGTACAGGGTTAACAGCTCTGGCACCTTTGTCGGTGCCGTTAATCCCTTATCGCCCTCCTCATAATGAGGCCCATTGATGTGTAACAGAATGAAAGTATTCACTACGAAAAGTACAATAGACATCTTGGAGCCAGAGTGCAGAAACTTTGCTCCGGTAGAAGTGCAATTTTGCACGGTATTAGACTAGGGCACAGTTTTCTGAAGGGTACAAACCTCTTTTTTTAAAGCATTTTTGCACCAGGCAAAGCTCGTCATATTGCTAATACCATTTTGTATTCGCATTAGTGTAGGGCGAATGACCCAAAACCCAAACAATAAAAACAATCCCAAATAGGCCAAATAATCGATGCACTGTTTGCAAGGAAACAAAGCTTTATTACAAGCAAAAGTATCAGACGGTCCCATAGAACCAAACTAACACGGATCTATATCTATAGCCGGTCAAGTGGCACAGCGAGTAGAGCGCTAGCTTTGACACCCGTGCAGAGCTTGCTAATGCAGGTTCGGATACTGGCAGGGCCAAACTCAGCCTTTCATCCTTCCGAGGTCGATAAATGAGCACCACACACCGTGGGTAATAAGCAGTGCTCAGATACCTGAGGGTTTGTAGTGCTATATAAATGCCAAAAATTATTATTATCTCGCCCCACCCACAGGAGTTACATCTTTTATAGCGGAAAACCGCTAATTAACAAAAATATGCCTAATAAATATTACAACATGATCCTCCACTCTCCATTGGCTAACACCTGTATACAATTCTAATTATCCCCTATAGTCCATTACCCTTTGGTCACATATTATCTAAAACACATTCCCCATAACACGTGACATACTACATCGTCACTATGGGTTGATTAACTACCAGGTACATAGTTACCATATGATCTGATATATGATATGATATGGCATTTATAAATAACGCGGCTATACACAAGTGTTTCAAGACGCGATGATGCAAGGGAGGGGGAACAGAGGGAAGACAGACAACAATCCTACTAGGCCAAGTGTCATTCAGATTGTGCAAGTGCATGGGAGGGGGGATGTGCAGGGGGAAGGGAGAGGGGACAGTGCAGTACATGGGTTAATAGAATAAATAAGTAAAAGTAAGGCCAGCAGGGGGCAAGTGCAAGGGTAAGTGCAGGCATCAGGTGTCAAGTGCTGGTTGTGGGACTGTAGGGATACTGAAAACAGTCCCCAAGTGCGGGGGTTACCAGGAAGGCAGTGCAGGTGTGCGACTGGTGGGGGAGGGGACCTAGGCTCGAGATCAGAGGGTGGCCAAGTAACCAGTGCAGTTTCAATTTCAGCCAGGAAGTCAGCAGGGTAGAACAGGAGAAAAAGCAGGCGCAAAGAGAAAGGATTTGAGGTGCTTCGGGGACCAGAGATAATTCTCCTCAAGTTTCAGGGAGGCGTGGAGTCTGTTTCAGAGGGAGGCCCCAGCTGAAGAAAGAGATGTACCACCAACTTGTTGCTTCGAGAAGCGACTGACCCTAAGGGAGTTGGAGGTGGATGAGCGAAGAGCTTGATAAGGAAGATATTTAGGAAGAGAGAGTTGAAGGTATTGAGGCCACAAGCCCCCGAAGGCCTTGTGGACAATGCATAGGGGTTTGTACATAATCCTTTCAGCCACTGGGAGCCAGTGCAGAGCTTTCAGTCTTGGAGAGATACGATCCCTGGGCTTGAGGCCAAGGACAAGTTTCACAGTCCTGTTCTGGATGAGTTGCAGAGGGTGGAGAGTAGAATCAGACAGATTTAGAAAGAGGCTGTTGCAGTAGTCCAGCCTAGAGAGAACCAGAGCTCTGGAGACAGTGAGCTTCTGGGGGAAGGAGAGGAAAGGAAGAATACCTCTGATGAGGTGCAGCTGGTAGTGTTGCTTCTTAGAGACGTTGGAGATGTGAGGAGAGAAGGAGAGTGTGGAGTTGGAGATGACCCTGAGGTTTGTAGCCTCACAGGTGGGAGCAGGAAGAGGGCCGAGAGAGGAGGAAGCGTCAGGAAAGGAGGGTGTGGGTGTGCCGATGAGGAGAATCTCGGTCTTACTGGCATTAAGGCAGAGATCATTGGCGGCACGCCACTCCTGGATGGCAGACAGGCAGTCAGATATGGGAGGGGGAGAAGAGGTGGCTGAGGGTAGCCCGAAAATGAGCTGAGTGTCATCCGCATAGCACTGGAAGTTGTGGCAGAGCACGGCAATGCAGTGGGCAAGAAGTGCCAGGTTTTGGTTAAACAGCCATAGAGATAGGTTAGACCCCTGGTGAACACCACAGGTAGAGGTAGAGATAGAGGAGATGAAGGACCCAAGCTGAACCTGGGAGGGTCAATCAGAAAGGAAAGAAGTCAGCCATGCTAGGACCTGACCGGTGATCCCCAGGTTATCACGGAGACGGTTGAGCAGGATGGCATGGTTGACTGTGTCAAACGCAGAAGAGAGATGAAGTAAGATGAGGACACAGGGGGTGTTGGAATCGAGGTTGGAGAGCAGGTCTTCACGGAGGTTCAGGAGAGCAGTTTCCATGCTTCTGGCAGCTCTGAAGCCAGACTGAGGATCATGGAGACAACCAACAGATTCAGTGTGAAGATTGAGCTGGGAGATGGCCAGCCTTTTCAAGAGTTTGCCCAGGAAAGGAGTGATGGAGATTGGGTGATAGTTAGCCGGGCAGGAAGGGTCGGCAGAGGGTTTCTTAAGAAGAGGGTGCACAAGGTAGTGCTTCAGGGGGGAAGGGAAGACTCCAGTGGCGAAGGAGTGGTTGCAGAATTCGGCCAGGGCAGGAGCTAGGGAGTCAATGTGGACCTTCATGGTTTTGGAGGAGCAGGGATGAACCTGTTTTGACAAGACTTTCATAGATCGGACTTGTCTAGAAACCTTGTCTGTGGAGAACAGGGGAAAGGCAGAGAAGGAGGGAGGAGAGGTGGCCAGGGAAGGGCCAGAGGAAGAGGGAGGAAGGGGAGAGGAGGAGAGAGAGGACAGGATGTCCTGAGTTTTAGAGATGAAATGAGAAGCCAGTGCCGTGCAGAAGGCCTGGGAAGGGACAGGAGAGGTAGAGATCACAGCAGGATTGGCCAGTTCCTTGCAGATTTTAGTATAGCCAAGTTGTTAGATGCCGCAGAGATGCGGGCTTGGATGTGAGCTCTCGTCTTGGTGAGGACAGAAAGCCGGTATTGCCTTTGGAGCAGGCGGCAGGCCAGTTTGTCAGAGGATGTACATGAAGCACACCATCTCCTCTCAGCCACCCTGCACTTGCGTTTTAAGGGTGACGAGGTCTGAGTCGTACAAGGAGTTGCAATTGGCTTTGGGCTTCAGGCAGATCCTCATGACAGGGGCAAGAGCATTGAGTGTATCAGATATAGCAAAGTGGAGCATGGAGAGGGCTGTGTCAGGGTGTGAATCAGCCAAAGGGGGAGGTGGGTACCATAAGTGTACCAAAGAGATGGGTATCCCCTTCATTGTGGACATGGGGAAACTAATACACCAAAACATAAGAGGGATGTTGTCTCACGGAACGATATAAGTAGTGAACTTCTACTGGTGAGCGGGAAAGTGGACCAAGTCAGGTAAACCAAGAAGGTTAAGAAATATTCCAAAAATGTTTATTAATATAATGAACGCCATATAAAAAGTATCACAATATCCATCATATAATTCATCAAAACATAGAATATGGGTTAAAAAGTACACAACATCATTACAACCAAGAGAAATATAGATTTCATGAAATTCAATGTGCCAATACGCTATTTAATAGATCCCAAAAATGTAGAATGAGATGGACAAGACTTGCTCAACGTGATCCAAGGTTCACGTAGATTTAGACTGTGATTCTCAAGGGTATCTTAATGTGATGCAAAACAAATACAAACAAATGAATCAAGATTAAAGTGCTATGCATGCATAGTTACCATCATACATTTCTCTAACAATTAAATATTCCCGACCATCACGTGATGTGCACCCCTAAGTCAGAGCCTGATCAAAGTGGGAATAGCGAGGACAACTCTAATTTGATTGTACAATGCTACTCCTCATTATACCAGACACTGTGGCACACCCAAACCGCTCCCTGCCCTTGTAGATAACATTTATTGGCATCACCTCTTCTCCTCCTGTCCCAATTCACGGTAGAGCCCTAGCACGTCACCCCCCTTATCTCTCTTGAAACCCAAGTGCCCATGGATGACATGATCGGGGCACCACTCTTGTGTATGAATCTCGCTTATTTATTGATTCATAGAGTGCAGTGCCTGCAGTTGAAATAGGATGACCGCTCTTTGGGTGTGGGCAGTGGTGCTCTAAATCTCCATCAGGTCTCTAGGCATCACAGACCGCCATGCCCTGCAGACACGAAATCAACGTTCAAACGGTTCATCCCTCCCTCCCTGGACACAACATTCCTTTCCCATTTCCTCCGAGCTGTGCAGCTGGATTCAATTAGCTGTTATCGGCACAGCATGGCTGCCTGTGGCTGTGACAGCACAACCTCTCTCCGGGGATTTATGGGGACTTATCTCTGGATCAGCTGACCAGAGCCGCAGCTCCACTTTATGCCCGTTTCTCATACTTTCACAAACACATCCTGCATGTGCCTTATAATCCAACATGGCAAAACTCCTGCTACCTTAGCCCCTGGACCTCGACTTTACTACAACACCTCTCTGACTCCATCCCACATGTCTACCTATGTCCGCTATCTTCTAGCACATCTCTTAAAACATAAAACATAACATTGTGCACTGCCATTAAATGCCATATACATCACCCTATCATTAACCTCTACAACCACAACGTAAATACATTGTTGCTCTTTGTGTGGCTATATATTGTTTCTAATATATGTCAGAGCTAGCTACAAAAAATGGGTATATACACTGTAAGGGTGCAGAAGTATGAGTCTGACACACTGTTGACATGTTGGTTTGAAAAGACTTTTATTCAAGTGCAAAAACGAAAAAGAAACCTAGCGAGTTTCCTTACCTCAAATAAAAGTACTGCAGCGTCTGTTATGGTGTCAAAAATAAAGAGTCCACAGTCCTGTGTTAGAAACATATTTCCTTCCATTACATTAAATACTAAACTGTTTCCTTTGCTCTATACTATATTTTTAACCTCTGTAACATTTGTAACCCATGTTGTTCTTTAAGTCCAATGCGCCCAGTTAACCTAGGGTTTGGCTGCGCTATACAAATAAAAAAACTAAACTAAACTAAACTAAATAAGTGGTGAATCTCCAAGAGTTCCACAGTGAGATTGTATCCTGAGGGAATGCCTCCCTTACCCAGACTTCAATCTCGTTTTGCAGAAAACACAAAGTTCTGAATTTAAAAGTTCACAAAGCACAGTTCAATGAATCATCAGCATTCCTTATTACCCACAGTGGTCTTCACTGTTGGGTTTTTCCTCATTATCCTTCATGTTTAAGGACCTCCTTTCCCTGGCCTGTTGTGTACAGCTTTCCTTATTATTAATGTATTATTTATTTATTTCTAACGCTCCGATGCCCATGGTCATCAGGGCACAGAGAAAAGAGTGATTAAGCAACCATAGAGTGTAAGGGGAGAATCAAGGAGGGGAAATCATGGGCCTAATGCTTTTTTTAAATACTCGTCGAGATCTAGGGCATATTAGTCTCATGGAGTCTTCTGATCTGGTATCTCCAACTGAGTCTTGAACCTTAATACAAGCTTTCAGATATCCAGGAGCATCACCAAATAAAATGTATGTTTCATGGTATTCATTTTAAAATCTATTATTGCTTCTATGGGAAGCCAATGTAGTTCTCTCCTGTATTGTGATATGCAGACACGTTTTGAAACATTTGTTATAGTTCTCAATGCATCATTTTGCAGAATTTGTAATTTCTTCTTACAGCGTTTACTTGCTCCACCAAGAAGTAGTTTGCAATAGTCTAGTCTCAACCTTAATCTTGACTAGGGGGAGGACTCCCTCCCCTCTGGTCTTCCGTTCACAATGTTAGGGGGATGTCTTTTGGTAGGTTAGCTTTTGATGGGGGGATGTCTCCACTTCCCTACTCTTTCTCAGGCTTCTCAGGCAGTTTAACACGTGATGGGGAAATGTCTCCCTTCCTCTGTCCTTTCTCTGACTTATCAGGCATTTCAACAAGTGATGGGGAAATGTCTCCCTTCCCTTGGCCTTTCTCAGGCTTCTCAAATAGTTCAACACCGTGAAAGGGGAATGTCTCCCTTCCTCTGGCTTTTTTTTCGCAGGCTTCACAGACAGTTCAACACAGTGTTGGGGGAATGTCTCCCTTCTCCTGCCCTTTCTCAGGTTTCTCAAGCAGCCCTGGTTCACTAGCCTGCCAGGGAATGTCTATCTGTTTCACGGTTCACTTTTCTGGTCTGAGTCGCAGACCCTTATTTCTTTATTTCTTTGCTCGTAGTATTTTGGGTCCTTCTCTCCCAAGTACTGCCATGAGGAAGAAGGCTTAGGAGGCAGCCAGTTATGTGTCCAGGGTCCTTATTTCTTTAGATCTACTCCCTTTGGGAACCTGACAACCGTTCCCGGTTACACAGAGCTCCATAGGGTGCTTACTGGTGTTCTCCGGTTGTCCGTGGGTCTCTCTAACCTCTCGCTCGTACTGCACTTGGCTCCTCCAGGGGCTGCAGTGACTCTGCAGGATTCCTCTGTTTTCAGGCTGCGCGTCTCCTGATGACTGCTTGTACCAGTGCCCTTGACCGCCTGGTTGTCCGTGGCCTCTCTTTGTCTGATGATCCCAAATACTACGAGCCTGCGGGTAAGCATCTCAGTTTGTGCTCTCCTGGTCTCTCTTCTCCTCTAGCCTTCGAATGTCCCGGTTCCTCGAGGACAGGCTTCTCAATTTGGATTATCTGTTACGTCTTTTATCCATGCAACTTTTGTTGGATAGTCGTCCACTGTCCCATAGGGGGATCCCTCTCCATGTGGTCCTCCCGTTGAGTACCAACCCCAGGGTAGTGGCTTCACCTCCATGGCCTCATGGGAAGTGGCATTCCCAATGTATTTATTTTTTTGAATTTGTATTTGTAAAGCGCGCTACAGCCCAAGGGCATTGAGGCGCTGTTGCATGCATATGTCTTAGTTGTAGAATTTAGGCTTAGCTCGTGGTCACAATGAGCAGAAGCCTTGTTTGGTACCGTACAGTCACGCATATACCGGACGTTTGTTGCTAAGGAAGCAGGGACAATATTCTGGGATTCATCACAGTGTATTCTGCCATGCCGAAATGTGTACCTTAGTTTTACAACTTTTTACACAGTACATTTCAACAACAGCAACACATAATTTTATAATTTTTCAGTCACATATAAATCATCAAATCAAAACAAGATTTATAAACCTTATTACAGTGGTAGTCATATCTGTTTCCTTAACATTTAAAAGACATAATCAGAAGTCATTTGATAATTTAAAAAAAATGAATTCCATACAAATCTGCTAAAAATCTGCCAGACATTCCGAAAATAAATATTTCAGGGATTCTATAGTGCATATGCAGTGTCGAAACAGCCTCTCCTCCTTCATTGCTCTACCTGTTACACCAATTACTTCCTTCGTCAGGTGTAAATTTAATTTGAATCTTAATATGCAACTCCTGTACTCTCATGATGGATTGTTGCTCAGAAACGGTGCACCAGTATTAAAAGGTTTAATGTTAAATTTAAAATGCTCAAACATACAATAACTAATTAATCTTTCACAATTACTAATCCAATCAAGATTAAAACATTTCCTTTTCATATCATGAGGCTAGTGACTGATGATTCAATACTGTTTATTGGAGAAATAACATGGTCTGCCATTGCTGTAATTCTTCGGTACAGCTTACCACCAATTGCTCTATTAATTTCACAAATAGACTACGAGAGGATGATCTAAAACCTTATTATATAATTGCAGAAGTCTCCAATTGGAATGGATCTGAAGTGAAACAAGGCCCAACTCATGGCTCATAGCTGCTATAGGTACACATTGTGGCAGCGCTAACACTTTGTGCCATAACAGAGTCTCTTGTTTTGACCAGTCTAGATTTGTGTTAGGCTGCTCTGCTCCATACAGCAATTTTGCCACCAGGTTTTTATCATAAAACCATAGCAACAGAATCAGTGAGAATTTGACACTTTTTTTTTTATTAATCTGGCGAAGCTGAAGCATAGTGCCAAAAATGCAATTTTTGTAGCACTATTTAGCACCTGTTTCACTGTAGATGGATTAAAGTTGACACCCAAATATTTAGAACTTTTCTCTACCTCCAAGTTGTTATCATTCACAGACAATTAACATGTCCTACTTTTAAAACTTCTCAAGGGTTTAAAAATGTTAATTTTGGATTAATAAAGTCAGGCCCAGATAACTTAGATATTCATTCAGAGCTGCTAAAGTACTCTGTAAGACTATCAGGCCCCTATTCAGAACTTGGCGCAGTAAAGGTGCTAAAGAGCACGATTCAGGGCCCTATTCTCTTCCAGGTGTTAAGTAACGAAAAGGACGTTAAAAGGCTTAACAACCTTTTCGGTACTTAAGACTTATTCTGAAGGTGACGCATTCCTCCGAAGTCGGAAGGAATGCACCACTTTCGGAATACATGTGGCTGTTGCTGGGATGGGTTGGAAACCAATCTAGCAACCGCCACATTCGTAAACTGGATTTTTGGAAGCCTATTCTTGTGGCACTCTGCCAGTTTAATATGTGCGCTAAACTAGCGCACATATACGGTACCCTTTTGGTGCCGTTAAACTGGAGGAGTGTCACAAGAAGCCTTGTTTGATGTAAATGAAAGTGTTCATATACACCCGTGTGTTGTATATGGACACTTTCATGTACACCAAAGCAAGCAGCTTCAACTTTGCATGCTGCAACATTGAAACTGCTCGCTTTACTGTGAATGAAAGTGTTCATATACACCAGACGGGTGTATATGAACACTTTCATTTACACCAAAGCGAGCAGCTTCAATGTTGCATCCTATAACATTGAAGCTACTCGCTTTAAATGAAAGTGTTCATATACACCATGAAGGTGTATATGAACACTTTCCTATACACCAAAGGGAGCAGCTTCAACATCCTGCAATGTTGAAGCTGCTCACTTTGGTGTATAGGAACGTGTTCATCTGTGTTCTCAGAGGCATTTTTGTAAAATAACGAATATGTTGTGAGGTTGGATTGCGCCTGTTAGAATTAAAAACAGGCGCAATCCTCACAGATCACTGTCGTGCTCTACGACGACGCCCAAGCCCACTTGAGAATAGTAGTAGTGTAGCCTGGGCGTCCTCTTTTGGCACTGTGAATCGTGCTGTTTAGCACCTTCACTGCGCCAAGTTGAGAATAGGGCCCTCACTGTGCCAAATGAGGAAGCCCAGGCTCCACCATTATTCTCAAGTGGGCCTGGGCGTCCTCATAGGTGCACCGTCAGAATTGCGCCTGTTTTTTTCATAACAGGCGCAATCCAGAAATCTCGGCAGCATTTTTGTAAAATAACGACATTCGTTATTTTACAAAAATGCTGTTGAGAAGTTAGGTGTGTAAGAGCACGTTCCTCAGCGTGGGGAGAGTCCGGAAGCAAGAGAGACCAGGTTGTTCAGTAACTGTATATTTAGGCATAGGAGTTCAGTACTCAGTCATTGTTGCACCCAGGGGATTGATGTTTGGCACTCACGGGGGTTTATCATCAGATGGGTGGACCACATCCCATACCAATGCCTTCTATGCCTCATATGGAGGGCTTTGATCGCCCCCCACCTTTGCCACACTCTCACCCCATACAGTGGTCTCAGAGCCCGACCAGCGCTCAAGTTCGGCGTGCCATTTGGCGTATTGTGGCCCCCTAGGTTTCTTCCACGCCATAGCAATAGTTCTCTTGGCCAGCACACATGCCATGTCAATTAATTTGACTAAGTGCCGGAATTTGCTTACCCTTGGATAGGAGCCTAAGAGGCATGTCTTCGGTGTCCACTCATAGCGTGTATACCCTGCCCTCCTGCATGTCTGCTCAATTCTGTGCCAGAAACCATGCACCCTCAGACATTCCCAGAACATGTGCATATTGTCAGCGTTTTCTGATTTACACCAAGGGCACAGTGAGTTAGCAGTATTGCTGAACCTAGTGATTCGGTCCAGTGTCTTGTATGTCCTATAGAGGACGTTCAATTGGATCAGACGGAACTTGGCATTTCTCAACACTTCTCGGGGATATGCCAGGATTCTTTCCCACTCATTCTCTGTGATAGTGCTGCCTGCATCCATCTCCCGCCTCTGCTTCAACAGCTCACTCTTAGGGTTCGGCCTGTCTGCGAGTTGACCATAGAGCCTTGACACCGCCCTCCACCCATCCCCTAGGTTGTGAAGTAGTGTTAGCAGCGGTGCTGCCTCTGGTTCCTCTGGCCAGGTTGCCCATGTGTTGCTCGCCACCTTTCTGATCTACTGATACCAAAGGACCTGTGGGTAGTCCTTCCTTCTCACTAATGGTGTTAAAATCTTTGAAAGAGCCCTCCCCGAACAGGTCTCCCCAAGTGGAAATATTGTGTCTTTCCTATAACCTGATCGTGGGTAGATCTGCCCTAGTGGCCTTGAGGTCTGCAGCTATCGGAGTGTCCGGTGAGTAAGGGTGGTTTTGTCCCGTTAGTTTCAGTGCTCTGCCCCAAACCTTCCTCCCCAGCAGCACAACCATTGGCTGCAGCGTAAGGCAGGCCAGTGGTGCCCATAGTACCTCTTTCAGGTGCAGCGGTGCCACTAGTGCTTTGAGTAGGTTTATTTCTGAGGTGACCCCGTCTGCCAGCCATTTGGCCACATGACCAAGTTGCGCAGCTAAGTAGTATCTTTCCAGGTCCGGCAGCTGTATCCCGCCTGAACTGTAGGGTAGCATCATGGTCGCTAGTGAGAATCTATGCCTGGAGTGGCCCCATAGTAGTTCCCTCAGTAGTTTTTCCAGTAATCTAAAGAAAGTAGCCGGTATGTAATAATGAACATTATGGAAATAATAAAGGAATTGTGGTAGGACTATCATTTTAGTTATGGCCGCTTTGCCCATAACCAACAGTGGCAGCCTGCCGCAGAATTTCATGGAGTTACAGAGCCCCTTTACAGCCACCATCATGTTACCTCCATGTGTCTTCTCCGGGGTATGCCAAATGTTAACTCCTAGATATCTAAATTTGTGTTTACGCCACTGTAGCCTGACCTGTGGGAGGGCTTCCTCGCTCATACTTGCTAGTCCTGCTAGCAGGAATATGCATGGTTTTGCAGCGCTAAAGTGGATTTCCGATACCCAGGCGAAGTTTTGGAGCACATCCATGATCACGGGGACATTTAGGTGCGGGTCTCTCAGATAAAGGAGTACATAATCCACATACAGGCACACAACATGATCTACTCCTGCCACTCGTATGCCTGCGTCAAAGAATTGCTTCCTTATGTAGATTGCGATGGGCTCTAAGCCCAGGATATAAAGCATTGGGGATAACGGGCAGCCCTGGCGTATGCCCCTCTGGATGTCCCACAGTGCTGAGACAGTCCTCCCTGTTTTGACCCCTGCCACCGGTGTCTCATAAAGCAGTTTGATCCATTTTACGAAGCCTCTGCCCAGCCCAAATTAGTTCAGGGTGGCAATCAACCACTCCCAATAAATGGAGTCGAATGCCTTTATAGCATCTAGGGAGATCACTGCTTAATGCCCCTGTTCATTTGCAGTCTGTGCGATAATATGCTGGAGTCTGCGTAGGTTCCCTGCAGTACTTCTACCCGGCACAAACCCATTTTGATCGCTGTGTACTATGGTTCCTATAACCCTTGACAGCCGCTTTGCCAATATTGTCGTGAGGATTTTGATATCGTAATTTAGCATGGCCAGCGGTCTATATGATCCACAATCGTCCAGGGGCTTCCCAGGTTTCAGAATCGGGACCACTAGTGTTTCACGCATACTTTTGGGTAGTATTCCTGTTTCGTATGCTTCTTTAAAAGTCTTGTGCATCCGGGGTGCTAGCTCCAAGCCATAGGCTTTGTAAAACTCCGGGGGCAACCCATCGCTCCCCGGTGTCTTGCACATTGCCAGTGATTGTATCGCCTCCTGTATGTACTCTACTGACAGTTCCTCATCAAGCATGTCTCGCTGTGCCCTATCTAGCACAGGTAGTCCTATTTCCTCTAGCGTATCTTGTATGTCTTCCTGAGGTACCTGCTGTTTGTGGTCGTACAATCAGGAGTAGAAGTCTCTAAATGCTTCGTTTATAGCTAATTGCGTGGTGTGTAGCGTGCCAGAGTCATCTCTAATGGCCATAATTGGGTGTTTAGGGTTCTCCTTTTTACGCAACCACGAGAGCAGCCTCCCTGTTTTGTCCCCCTCTGCATGGGATCTGCTTGTCTTAGTCATGTAGTCAAACTTGGACAATCTATCCCATGCTCCCCGGCACTCCTCTCTCACTTCAGCCAGTTCTAGTTCCACCTCTCCGGATTTTAGGGGGCTGGCCTCCAGCTGTTTAATCTTACTTTCTCCCTTTTCAAGCTCGTCCCTAGCATGTTCCTATACACCAACATAAGTAGCTTCAACATTGCAAGATGCAACATTGAAGCTGCTTACTTTCATGTGTAGGAAAGTGTTCACATACACCCGTGTGGTGTATATGAGCACTTTCATTTACACCAAAGTAAGCAGCTTCAATGTTGCAGAATGCAGAATGCAACGTTGAAGCTGATTGCTTTGGTGTAAATGAAAGTGTTCATATACACCCGTGTGGTGTATATGAACACTTTCATTTACATCAAAGTAAGTTGGGAGATTACTTTTATACATTCTGTTAAATCCTTGAAATACTCCTGAAAATCCTCTCACAAAATCCCAGCTGCACTGTGTGCATTTGATGCAGTGTGTGCAGGTGTGAGTGGTGTGTACAACCTTCTCCCTGTCACCATCTCATGCAGGGACAAGACTTGGTCTTTACCTGGCTGGTTCCTAAGGCTGAACAGAGCCAAAGGAAGACTATGCAGCCAATTCCTCCCTAGCATGACACAACTTTGACAATTTTTGTTTTAACAGCCCGTCAAAATATTCCATGATCTAGTTGGTTTGAGGGTGGTACATTGAGCATAACTTATGTATAATCCTTAGTAGGGATGTCATTTTTTTAAATAATGTTGTAAAAATGTGAGTCCTGTTATCTGACTTTAGGACATCACATATCCCACAGTGAGGAAAAACCTCTGGTACTAAAAATTGGGCCGTTGATTTAGCATCTGGCTGTGCTCAAGGGCCACCTCAATCCAATGAGAAAATGAACACACAACAATAAGACAGAGGACAGGGCAATGCGCCATGCAACATCGTGAGGGTGTGCCCAGTGTTGTAGAAGTGGCAGGTAGTGCAATTTGCCATGAATATATCAACATTTTCTTGAGGTTAAGGACAAATCAGTCCTCCTGGATATCTGCTGCAATATACTGTTTAGACATATGCATTGGTTGAGCAACTATAAGCATTTCCTGTAGCATTACTACTTTACCTGGAATGTTTCTCTCCATATAAGATCAGTAGGTGACAATGAGCACCCCCGTTTCACCAACCAATCTTTCTCCTCTTGGGGAGCCTGACCTTGCAACTCAATTATCTGAGTGAGTGGGGCTATGGTATAAGGTCCTTCTAGATGCAATTGTTGTATGGCTACCTCAGGATATACTGCAAAATCCAGAACTCCTAAATATGTTGCTTCTTTGGTGGCCTTATCTGCAGCATCATTACAGATGGAAACAAAGTCTTGGTCTTGGTTGTGATCAATGCCTTTCACTACAGCTGCTACTTTTTGTGGGCTAAGGCATACATTCATCTTTCTTTCATGGTTGCATGCTGCACAGGCGTCCTATTGGCCCTCTTGACAACCCTGAATGTACTGTGGATATAACGTATGCTGAATCAGAATATATCATTACTAAAAATCCTTGTGATGCTTTAGTGCCTCAATCAGTTCAATCTGTTTTGCTGCTTGTACAGAATAATGTGTTGGCAACCTCTTTTTAACTGCTATTTGTACTCCCCATCTATGAGGCATAACACTGCAGCAAATTTTTATCTTTGTCCAGTCTCCTGATCAATCGACAATGAACTATCAACAAAGAGCTCCTCCCCCTCTTCAAGTCCATTCTCCCTTGACTGACTTAGGTTATCCTCTGGGCCTTTGTAAGTAGCACCGTCATGCACCTCCTCCCCAGGCTGAACAGGTATTGCAATAAATGTAACAGGGTTCACTGTGCTACTCCTTATGATATGAATCGAATCATTGGATAGTATGACCTCATAACCCGATGGTCTTTGGGTAGTGAGGGTTGATTTGGAACTTTACAGAATGGCAAACACAGCGTGCTCCACATATAATGTCACTGAGCACCCCATGGTTATGGCAGACAATTTTTCAATCGCAAAAGCTTCAGCTTCTACTGCATGTTCCCAAGAGAACTGACCCTTCATACTGAATCTAGGATCCCACTGTAATATGCTAAGGGATAATCTCATCTCCATGCAAAAGCCACAAGATGCTTCTGTGGCAACACACATCAGGAAGAAATCGCCTCATGCCAGCAACAGCAGGGACATTATCAGAGACCAACCATTGATGGACTAGTCGATTCGTTGACAAAAGCATGCCTCATCCCTTCTGACCTGCCTAGAGGTGTCCAGCCAGAGGCATCTCAGTTAAGGGCAGACCGGTGAATGGTGACAACCAGCGCTTGACCAGCCTCTTTCCCTCTATAAGCCATTGCGTTTGCCTTTTTCCCTGTTGCACCTGTGAGTACCTGAAGCTTCTTAATGACTGTTCTGTCTCTCCAACCTGTGCTACTAACCTATAATGCATTAACTTCTTTCTCCTCCTGCTGCTCCTCCTACTCATCTCTCCCTGTGCTTTCTCTAATAATACTACAACTTCATCCTTTGCTATCCCTATTCTCACAACTCGAAACTCCCACTACTCCATATCTCTTCCACCTCGTCCAACAAACAAAGCCATAAAGCTTACCATACCTCCCCTACTATCTATCCACCTCACCTCTCTTCCTTAGAGACTCAACTTCTTTACTCTTTCCTTAGAGACTCAACTTCTTTACTCCTACTTACCTCATCAACTGAATATTGCACTCTGGAATGCTCAGTCTGAATGCAACAAAACTTCCTTTATCACAGACTACTTTCACTCTGGCTCTGCTCGGCTAGACCTTCTTGCTAACAGTGAAATCTGGATTTCTCCATCTGACGCTGCCACTTTGGTGGTCCTACAAGACTTCAAACTATCCTTTGTTCACTCTCCATGACTGACACCTACTTTCTTCCTGCCTCAATAACTCACAAATCTCCAGTGTCACGTCCTCTCCCATCATTTTTGAGTACACCATCTCTATTATTGCTCTGCCTCACTCAGTTCATATCATCTCCATCTATTGCCTTCCTGGTCCCACTGAACCATTCTTTGATGATCTTGGAAAACTTGATTCTTTTGCCACTAAAAGTCACCTCATTCACTTAGGTGACTTTATCCTTCCCTCTCCAACCACTTCTTAGAAATCTGAACTTCAGTCTTTCCTTAGTGACCACACTCCCCACTCTATCCATAACCTATCTACCCACATACTGGGTAACTCTTTGGATCTCTTATTAATCTCCACCTCTCTCTCAACCACTAATACTATCCATACCTGATCATGCAATTGTTTCAACCACCATCTCCTTTCCACCCTCTGAGCTTTCCTAACCATTTGCTTCACCTATTACTAAAGGGAAATGTAAACTGTCTGCCGTTTCTCCCTTTCTCTCCGACCTACATTTCTCACTCTTCTCCATCGCACGTGATACCTCTTCCACCAACACTGCCTTCTCCAACTTCCAATCTCTACTATATGACTCTTTCTCCTCTTGCTTCCCAATACTTACCTTTATCCTAAGTCTCAGTATCCTCAACCATGGGTCATGCTGGACAAATGAAGGCGTACCAATTCACATGAGGACCTGCAACTCTACCTCCCTGCCCAGAATTGTCTCAAGTCCACTCTTGTTAGAGCAAAAAGAGAATTCTACCTAATCCACATTAACTCACACTCCAACCATCCTCTTTGGATACAGGGCACCCTAAAATCACTCATCACTCCTCCTAACTCTATGACTACCAACTCCAATCTCACAGCTAATGACCTAGCTGAATATTTTTTTGCAGAAATTTACAAAATTAGAGACTCTCTCCTTAACTTCCTTACACTCCCATCTCCTACATTTTACACTCCTTCTACTCTACCCTCATCCTCTGCCTCCATCTTCCACTTTGGTCACACTGATAATGATGAAGCGCTATCTCTATTGATGAAGGCTAACCCCTCTTTTGCACCATCAGACCCTCTTGGTCCTCAGGGCGTTCCTCAGGGTTCTGCACTCTCTCCTATCCTTTTTAATATTTATATTAGATCTCTTCTGCTTCTTATCCACTCACATGGTTTCCGCTACTACTCTTATGTGGACGACACATAGATTCTTGTCCGCCTCGATCTTACTGAAGCTGAGACCGCTGCACGACTCAGGAACTGCTTGGAGGATTTGGGGCACTGGATGATGACTAATTGGCTTAAATTAAATGGCAGTAAGACCGAGGTTCTGGTTGTGGGTACTTCGTCCCCCCTTCTCTTTTGGACCTCGCAATTCTGGCCATCGAGCCTTGGCCCTCTTCCTCTTCCGGTTCAATCGGTTTGTAATCTCGGTGTCAAAATCTCTGCCTCTCTGTCCCTTGACAATCAGGTGGCTAGTGTATGTAGTATTGGGCACTTTAAACTCTGCATTCTGCGGAAAGTCTTGCCCTTTATTCCTGCTGAATGCCAGGCCCCGGTAGTGGCAGCCTTGGTTCTCAGCACTCTCAACAACTGCAATTCTCTCTATTTGGCCCAGCCCTGCTACCTGAACCAAAGGCTTCAACTGCTGCAAAATGCTGCCGTTCGCTCTATACTCCGCCCTCCCATTGGATCTTATATTTTCCCTCTGCTCAAGAAACTACACCGGCTTCCTGTGGCCAGCCGGATCCTGTTTAAATCATTGTGTCTGGTGCATCGTGCCTTTTATGGCCTGGGTGCTGAGTATCTCCAGGCAAAGTTTGTTCATTACACTCCTTCCCATCTACTGCGCTCTCAGTCTGCGTGCCTTCTCACTGCCCCCCCGCTATCATCTGTCACGCATGGGAGGCCATGCCTTTTCGGTGGCGGCTGCTATAGCTTGGAACAAGTTGCCTACTGCTCTCCGTGCAACTGAAGATCACCTTACTTTCCGCCGGTTGTTGAAAACCACTCTGTTTTAGGCCATCTCACTCTTATGGTGTTTTCGGCCGCTCTGGACTTTGACTCCTCTTCAGTAGCCAGCGCCAAGATGCCTTTGGGTGTACGTGCACTTTAACAAGTTTCTATAACATAACATAACATAACATAACGTCCTCAGCTAGTCAAGTCTATTGCCACTATAGTGGCCTCTGACCTTGCTGAACTTACCCAAACCTACCGGCTAGCTTTCGCCCTGTTTCTCTCCTTTTGCAATATTCTAAAGTGCTCCAAAGTGTTGTGTTCAATTGTCTTACCAATTTGTTAGCATCCACAAACTTTGAGACCCCCAATAGCAGACTTCCACTCCGGTCACTACACAGAAACTGCTCTCATGAATGTGTCCCACTTCTTCACCTCTGCTAAAAACTCAAACTTATCCTCTATCCTAATTCTCCTTGACCTGTCTGCTGCCTTTACCCTGTTGATCACTCTGATCTCCTTAATTTAATCCTACCTTGCACCTCACAAATACTCTGTCTCCTGAAGCAACAACACTTCTCAACTCACTCCTCTAATCTTTCTTGGGTCAGCTCCTCTTTACACTCTACATTTCTACTTGCGGGGCACTAATCTCCTCCTTTGGGTTGTTGTACCAACTCTTTGGAGTTGACACCAAAATCTTCTTCTCTTTTCCTGAAATCTTCTCTACTCTCTCTATCAAAATTGCCAGCTGTCTCTCTACCATTAAATATTGGATGGATTTGCACTCTCTCATATTAAACTCTACCAAAACAGAGGTACCCTTCTTCTCTGCCAAAAGCTCCCTCTCATCTCTACCTCTGCCTATACAGTTCCCACCTGACACTTTCCCCTAATTTCTTCAGCTATAAACCTCAGTATCATCTATGGCCCTTCTCACACCTTTTCTGCTTTCATCTCCAAAACTCGAACAGCAGATTTCCTCAACCTCCTAAATATGAGGACAATCAGGCTCCTCCTTCCTTTCAACGCCGCCAAGCATCTCTTAACCACTCTTGTCTTCTTTAAACTGGAATACTGTGCTAGCATCCTCTTTGGTCTCCCCAACTGTGCTTTCTGTCCTCTTGACAAGAT
Organism: Ambystoma mexicanum; assembly: GCF_040938575.1. Taxonomy (NCBI): domain Eukaryota; kingdom Metazoa; phylum Chordata; class Amphibia; order Caudata; family Ambystomatidae; genus Ambystoma; species Ambystoma mexicanum. The sequence continues at coordinate 461,030,980 of NC_090923.1, read as the reverse complement.
CATTAACTTTCCTATCAGGACTCTCTTTTAACTCCCACCCTTCACACCAAATTACTCGTACCATCACAAGCCTGGTTGGCTGCTGATGCAAAACAGTGCCAGATTTACATTTCTTCTCCTGTTTCCTAAATCTAGCCACAATAAGGCACCACTGTATTGATCGTCCTCTATCCAACTCTATAAGCCTACTCGTAATCTCTGTTCTGCCTACTCGACTAACCTTGTGGCTACTGGCGCTCTCTGTGCTTCCTCTCGCTTCCGCTCTTTCTCTCTTCTTGTTCCACTTGCATGGAATTCTCTTCCCAAGTACATCTGAGAAACAGCTCACATGGATGTGTTCAAAACCAAACTAAAAGCCTACCTCATCACCTCTAAATAATCCTCTTAACCTACCTATCTGCCTGCTAGCTAACATGTGTTTATCGCCTCTAGCCTGCCTTTGTCTCTCACTTCCACCCCCTCCATTCTAGCACTTCACCCATCATAGTCACATTCCAAGCACAGCTGGCGTACCACCTACTTGCATTGAAAAATGTCAATGTTGGTTGTCCTTAATCTATGAATATCCACTTATGTATTGTCCCCGGTGACTGTTCCATTTAATCCCCTCCACAACTTGGTCATAATGTCCCTCAAACTCACCCCATTGTAAGAAGCACACTGCTTCCCATCAAATCTGATTTCTTATCTCTTGTTTGTTCTTTTGTGATCAAAAGAGCATTGTTCCTCCTGTATATAAAGAAATAAAATAAATAAGGGCTTGTGTCCCAGAGATGTTGTCTGGTTGAACACTGCTGTCACTACTTCCCCATTGGAATGTGAGAAAGAATTCTAACACTTGAGTGCTATGGTACCCAGTATTGTTAATGAAAAAGTAATAACCAATATCATTTTTAACAAACCCAAAATACCAAAAACCAACACATCTTTTGTAAAAATATGTAGGGGGGGTTGGGTTAAAGGATTAAATTTGGTAGGAGGAGGGTTGGGGTGGGATTGTAATCCTATAAACGGGGAAACATTTTTTTTTTTAAAAAGAAATATCTAATTTTTCAGTATTTTGGTTTTCTTAAAACGTGATAATTTCTCCTGTCCCTTTTTCCTGCTGAGGCTATAATTAACACTAACACACCTCTTCCTTTTGAAAATGCTGCATTTTTTCTTTGTCCACTTTGTATCCCTTTCCTATAAGAAATGTCATTAGTGCCACTGATTCCTCTCTGCACTAGTATTCAGTGTTACTGCACACTAGGGGGGTCATCTACATACTGAACGATGATGCTCTGTAGGTGTATATTACCTAAATCCATATATAGTACTGTGTTAAAAATAGTGGGAGACTCACAGTACCCCTGAGGGAGCATTGCGTGTTGAATCGGTCTGCAAGGGGAGGGAGAACATTCATTTTTCATGTCAATTACAGTAAAATGTGTGGCCTCAGTGGGTAAATTCCAAAGGATCATGGCAAAATTATGTACTACTGTGAACTCTGCCTCGACAATGATCTTAAATTGGCAGAAATCCTGTATCATTCTCCAACTTTAAGTATTTGCTTTTTTGACAGGATTTATAGGTGTGTTGCAGAGTTGTGATGGTACTAATCAGCCCTGCCACCAAAATGCCATGATTATGTAATAAATCCCTTCATCTTCCTCTCTTTATAATTGTCGTGCTTTAAGCAATATTGTTCACTGCTTCAGCTTTATGCTCTTCGGTAGACCTACATTGTGAGGGTTATTAGGGCAAAAGTTGCTGGGTACTTCTGACAAGTCTTCCTGTAAATGAGAGGGTACAGGTCTAACAAAAATGTGAGTGGGCGGTACTTCTCTGTGCTGCACCATGACCTAACAAGTGTTACATAGTTCAAAAATCATTTAGCCATCATTGTCAACATCTTCAAATAACTCATCATCAGACAACCCCCTTAATGGCTATGTAGGATCTATACACAAAAATGTTCGCCACTCATCACCTTCCTCATCAGTCCCTAACAATATCACCTTATACATTTTGATTAGTGTCTTCTGGGACATGTTCATGAGGGAATGCTGGCCTTAACAAAAAATCCACTGGCACTCTCCACGTGTTGTCCATGTGTTGTCTTTCATTCCTGGCACCCATCCCACCAACACTGTTACTCCAAATAGGAACACATCTGGATGTATTGGCACGCCTCTGGTAGTGGCATCACTTTAACATTCTCATATTATCACAGCCGTCCTAGCATGATAAATTCCTGGGGTTGAGCACACTACACCACCTCAGCAAATGCAATGGTCTTATTCTACTTCCTCAGGAGGTTTCTACCTATCAGGTTCACTGGGATATCTTTTGAAAATAAGACCAGGGCTACCACCTCTTGGGTACCTACCTTGATGGGTAAGTCTTCTGTAAATGGAACCAACATTATTGCCCCAGAGAACCACTGCATCCCATTTACTTTGCCTGATAAGGGAGAGAGACCACCCTTAACAATACTTTGTAGCTCCTGTGTCTACCATGAAGGTGAATGTTTTACTACCTATCCCCACACCTAACTGGGGTTCCTCTTCTGGGTCTTGTGTCAGTGACAGGACTGAGCATGCCAGGGCTCTCTGTGGGCTGTCCTAATCAGGATAGGTGTTCAACCCCAGAAGTGGAGAAACGCTCCCTCCTATGACAATTGTTCTAGTGTAATGGTTAACATACCATGTGGTCCCATGGCTAAAATGGGGGCTGTGGGACTTACTGCTGTATATATGCAATTGCAGCAATTGGACCTGGGTTCTGCATTTTCTGGTGTGGAGGTGTTGGATACTTATAATGTGAAGCTTGTTCAGGATTAAACACCTGTGGGTGGCCTGGGGCAATTGGAGGCATCATCTTTGAGGGTGGGTGTATGTGAGCGCATACGCAGATCCACTAGGATAAGCATGGGGATCATAGGAATATACATGTCTGCTACTGCACTGTCATGCAAAGTGTCCTGCCTTACTGCAGGCCCAACATTGTCCTGGTCGCCTGAAACTCAACCTCATTCCCCCAAATCCACCTCCTTGTCCTCCCTGGAAGCCCCCTCTTCCCCTCTGATAACCTCCTGTGTGCCCTCTATTGTCTGATTACCATTGGTAACCCACTGTCCATTCCAGTGCTTGCCTTGTGTCCTTCTGCCCCTAGGGGGAGCTGCTAATCAGCAGCAACTTCATCTGTATGATATGATATATGATATGGCATTTATAACGCGCCTGTACACAAGTGTTTCAAGGCGCGACGAGGCAGGGAGGAGGGAACAAGGGGAAGACAGACAACGATCCTACTAGGCCAGGTATCATTCAGACCGCGCAAGTGCAGGGGTAGAGGAACGGAAAAGTGCAAGGGGAAGGGGAGGGGGAAGTGCAGTAAAAGTAAGTGGAATAAAATAAATACATAAATAGGGCCAGCTGGTGGCAAGTGCAAGGTAAGTGCAGACAAGTGCTGGGAAGGGGGGGGGGCTGTAGGGATACAGAGACAGTCCCGCAGTGCAGGGGATGCCAGGGAGGCAGTGCAAGTGGAGAGTGGCTGGGCCCAGGACCGAGGTCGGTGAGAGTGGCCCAGTTGCAGATTCAGTGCAATTTTCAGTGTAGAATTTAGCAGGGGAGAGGGACAGAGAAAGCGGAAGCAAAGAGGAAGGTTTTGAGGTGCTTCCGGAACCAGAGATGGTTCTCCTCAAGTTTCAGGGAGGCAGGAAGGCTGTTCCAGAGAGAGGCCCCTGCCGCGGAGAGAGATCTACCCCCAGCTCATTGCTTTGAGAAGCGGCTGACCCTGAGGGAGTTGGATATGGATGAGCAAAGGGCTCGGGAAGGAAGATATTTAGGAAGAGAGAGTTGAAGGTATTTTGGCCCCAGGCCCCAGAAGGCCTTGTGGATAATGCAGAGGGTTTTGAACTTAATCCTCGCAGCCACTGGGAGCCAGTGTAGAGATTTCAGTCCTGGAGCGATACGGTCCCTGGGCTTGAGGCCACGGACAAGTCGCGCAGTTCTGTTCTGGATGAATGTACTAACTTTGCTTCAGCCTTCTGTGCCTGCTCTGCTGTTTCCTTTGACTGCTCCTGCCTTCTTCTACAACGATGCACTAAGATTGCCTGAATCTCAGCCCATCCCTTCACTTCTATTTCTACTACCTTATTTAAGTTCGCACATCCTTCCATAAAATATGATAAAATATGGCTATATTCTTGTCCCAGGACTCGCCTGTCTCCGCCCTCAACATTTCTTGAATCTGTTTTATATACAATGCAGGGTCTTCATCTAGCTTCATGGTCTGGGCCATAATCGAATTGATGTTTAGTGTATCTGGGTACACTAACCTTAACATGTTCCAAAATTGCGTTTGACAGCCATTAAATTGAGCTCCATAATAATTTTCATTATTTATCTGTATGTCTGGTTACTGTGCCTTCCTCCTTATGTCATCTGCCTGCTCTCCTAGAAGCGCAGCAAATACATTTTCAATCTCCCCCACTGCCAATGTAATCCCTGCAGTCTGTTTTTCTAACGCATATATACATTTGCATGCCCATGCTCTAAGTAAGGGTAATGCCTTCATTTAATTGTTTTGGAAATGGGTGGCCAGGGCACGCATTGTGCCCTCCCATGTCTCTTGTTTAGTAATGGAAAGCTGTGTTCCTGACTGTTTAACTGGTGCGGTCCTCCCCCCTCTCTTGCCTTTCACAACAGTCATCCAACCAGTTTGTGCTCTAAGCCTTGGCTCCCAGAGTCTCTCTACCCTCAGTGTTGGTACTGGTGGTATCTCTTCCTCATGATTAACCCCCGCTCCCTCTGTGATGCCCATTCCTCTTCCTCCTCTGCGTCCTCTGTGTTCTGGCCATTCGGGTAGAGTCATAATGTCCGCTGATGGAATGCAATGGACCCCCCTTCTTATGCCCTCCAACATTGAGGTTATCTTAGCTTGCTGCTACCTGCACATCCCTAGTCACCCTGCTATTGATACAGAATGTCATCTGCTCTCCATTCATCTGTGCCTAACGTCCCCTTCAGTCCATCCCTCTGCTCCTGCGGTGTTCGGACCAGTTCTGCTTCCATTCTATGGAGCGCCATTTCTAACTCTCTCTGGGATCCATGTTTTACTTCCATAACAAATGTGTCTCGTGTAGCATTAGCCACTGGGTCGCATGTGACATTTTCACTAGCAGCGGAAGCTCCCTGCCTTGGTGCAGGTTTTGGTACATATCAGGGGTTGGTATAACCTGCTACTGGTTGCAAGGGGAAACAACCATAAGGAGGCAGGGCTGCGTGGATAACAGCGGAACGCGCTTCCTACAGCGGGACGCGCATCTTGGAAAATCTTTTTCCAAGATGGCCACCACCGAAAGGGAAAGTGGGGCACCATATGGAGCCCCTCTTCCCTTTCCATGGCAGCCTGCGGGAGGTGACGAGAAGGAGTGAATGTGGCGGCGACACCTTCCACCGCCAAAAGAATGTAAGTATGGGGGGGTAAAAAAGAAATGGGACTGAGGGTTGGGAGGAAGATGGCAGCGGGGAGAGCCGGCCGTAAGGTAGCTTGGAATGCAGGCTTGTACCAATGATTCAAGCCTGATTGGCTGACTCCCCCGCACAGGGTGCTAATGTACACTTGTATATTAGAGAAAAATATTAAATGACAGAAACAATTTTCTGCACCAAATGATGTACAATAAGGACCATAATCGATGGGCCTTTATACCACAGTCTCCACAGTCCCCTTTCGATGCCATGGGTCATTAAAACATCAGGATGGCACATACACACCATCACACAGGGCTCCCCTTCTATCCTTTTTAATTTTATATTTGTAACACTCCCTCAATGCCTGCTTTCAAACAGTCACACATCCATCCACCTATTACTTCCAAAACCTGTACATATAAAACTATGGCCACATTAAGCTTTTACAAATCTTTTGCATCTAGATTTCCCTTACTTATACAAAACATGTTTACACAATGCTCTTATAAATGCACATATGCATTGTGCAGTGAGAGAAGTCCATAAATAGAAGGGGCAGTACGGATGAAAAAGTGCTCATGAAAACTCAGGAGGAAAATGCCAAGGAATGCCAAGGTGGGCCACCACTGGGTAACTACTGGAGCAGAGGAGTACCAAGGGTGTGATGCATCTTAACCATAATATCCCTTTAACTAAGTTGTTTCTGTCAATTTAATGGGTTTGTATAAATGAAAATGTTTCATGGTGTTACATCACTATATATAAGTTATTAATAATTCCTCTTTTCATATAAATATGAAAGAACTATAAACCTCCTTTAGATACATATTTTTTGCAACACATACTTATGTCTGTCGTTATCATCAGCGCATGCTGGGGATGGAAATCATTGTTCAATTGCCTATGGCATAAGCCTCCATCATGACCCCAGCTGGACCAAACCACACCTATTATTCACTGCACCTACCCTGCATCCCAGCTCAGTGTCCACTATACCCTAATAATGTAACCAATGGCCAGTGTTAATGGCTTGCAACCATGACCAGTCTCCAAATCCATGGGGCATAGGCTTCAGCCAGGCAGCATTCCCCAATGAGCAAATCAAGTACAAATTTGCATTTGCCGAGGGCCAGGCCCACTACCCAGACACAAAACATATATTAGTAGTTTTTCTACTTACATTCTTAAGCTTTGAAAAAATAAAACAAAAGACATATTTCCAAAAACATGCTTTCAGGTCCATTCTAATGCTCATCGCGCATGTTTGTTTTAATCTAGTCCACCAATTCAGGCTGTAACCGCAAGCATAATATGTGTTCCCATTCAAGCCTACCGCTTTGGCCATGCCGCCTGTCTCAATAAGCAAATTACAGTACACATTTCTCCTTGCTCACGTTCAGGTCCATTGCCCAGACACCAATGTTATATCCCTGTGTTGTGTACTTACATTTTACACTTTAAAATAAAACACAGGACATATTTGAAAAACCATGATTTCCAGTTCTTGCTGACCCTCCCTGTGCATGTTTGCTGGAATCCCATCCAGCACTTCAACCTGTACCTCTTTCAAAATTAAGAAAACATTTCCCACATAGTCGGTCGCTGGCAGCCATGCCCACTTTAACTCCATTGCTGGTCCCTCATGGTCATGGCCAGTAGCCAGATTGTCTGGGTCATGGGTCATGACCCAGACAACTGGCCACTGCTCATGGCCTCAGGCTATACCTCAGTTACCAAAGGCTATCACTTTTTGTTGTACCTACATTTTAACACTTTTCAAAACATAAAACATGGACACATTTACAAACCATGCTTTCAGGTGCTTGTCAATGTTCCTTACACGAGTTTGCTGCAAATCCACCTATGTTTTATTTTTTAAAATGTGTAAAAATGTACGTCCATACAATAGTCATATAACCTAGCCCCCACTTGACAAAATCCATTCAGACTTTGCAAAAACATTCAAGGTTGGGTCAATAATCTTTCTAAAAACATTTGTTTACATTGCGTCAAACAGAAACTAAGTTATAAACCATCTACAAATGTTGAGGCCCACCCTCTAATTTTGCTGCCTCTTGACAAAATCTCACTAAACTTTGCAAAAAACATTCATATCTAGATCTAAAATCGTTTTACAAACTTTTGTGCAGATTCGTCAAATGCCACCACATTTATAAGCCTTTACAATATATTGGGACTATGTAAAGACTGGAGGGGTTTTTCTGTACTCCTGCCCTTTATATGGCATAGTGGAAGCACATAGCACCCCAGCCAAGATTATCTATTAGGTAGCTATTTTTTTTTTTTATATTTATATTGCGCCGGTAGCTCGCGAGCCTCGGGGCGCAGAAACAAGGACACGAGAACGGACGGAACAGATAGTGATTAGACAGAGCAGACGGGACAGTCACATAGAATTAAGCTAACTGAGGCATATGCCGTGATGGCCGTTTATTTGAAGATATGGGTTTTTACCTGTTTGCGAAAACGCGAGTAGTTGGTTTCCAGTCTAAGGTGGTCTGGTAGGTTGTTCCAAAGGTTGGCTGCAAGGGTTGGAAAGGCTCTACCTAAGCCACTTTTGAGTTTGTGAGGTGACGTAGCAATTTTAACAAGTTGGGATGATCTCAGTGTTCTATTAGGAACGTATGGTTTGATCCTAGTTTTTAAGTAGATTGGTGCCTTTCCGTAGATGCATCTGTGAACGATGGTTAAGGTTTTGAAATGCACCCTATCTTCGATTTTCAGCCAATGAAGCTCTCTTCTGGAGTTGCTGATATGTTCTGTTTTAGTTTTGAGCTTGACAATTCTTACCGCGTTGTTCTGTACAATTTGGTAGCTTTGTAGGCATTGCTTGGAGGCACCCAGGACTAGAGCGTTGCCATAGTCAAGGCGCGATAAGATGGTGGCTCTTGCTATGGTCGCACAATTTTCCTCGGATATGAAAGGTCTGATGGCTTTTATTAGACGGAGGTGGTAGGCACAGTTTTTTTTGATGAACTGTACTTGGGCGTCCGCACCCAACGATGCTTCTAGCAGCATACCTAGGGTTTTAACCTTGCTTAGGACCGGAATGGGGGTATCTTTAATGTGGAAGGATGTGTAGGATGAGGGTAGCTTAGCACGAGCAGAGGATGAGCCGAAAATCATGAGTTCCGTTTTTTTTCCGTTTAGGCACATCCAATTGGAGTCCATCCATTGCTCCACGTGGTTGTATATCGTGGTAAGTTGCTCGCTATCTTTCTGATAATTGCCACTTAGTTCGAATACAAGCTGTGTGTCGTCAGCATAGTTAGTGAAATAGGTGTTTATGTGGTCAAGAACAAGGCATAGGTATTTTAAGTAAAGATTGAACAGTAGGGGTGACATACTGGCCCCTTGGGGAACTCCACAGAGGATTTCTTTTTCAAGGGAGAACTTGTCCCCCCCGTGCACTCTGGATATTCTGTTTTTTAGAAAGGACATTATCCATCTGATGGCTTCATCAGAGCAGTTGGTGGTCTTTTTTAGCGCATTCTGGAGTAGGTTATGGTCGAGGAGATCAAATGCGGCACTGAGGTCGAGTAGAACGAGGAGGCCTGTCTTACCCTTGTCAATAATACCGAGCAATCAAGGGTTACGCTCTCAGGAGGTGATGCAGACTGGTTCTTAAGTACAGTGCAGTCCGCAAGCCCCACAAAATAATGGCTACACACTATTTTAGTGATAACACAGTTCTCTATATAAATAAGGTTCAAGTTATATACACATATAATAACACACTTTCTGCTCAGGCAATTCTCTAATTATGAATGTACAATTTCTATGTGGTATCACAATTACTCTTTGACTCCATTAAAATGCACCAAAAGCTGACAGTTTTCAAATGGCATACAAATCAATTGCAAAAGGTATCAACCATAGACTTGGAAGGAAAACAAGTTGGTTAAAAAATTTGGCAGAATACATATCTCGTTACATAGACACAGTTCTGTGTGAGGATACCCCCCACCTGGGCAACCTGTAAATGAAGATATACTGACAATCCCAGTCCATACATTGCTTGGCAGATTCTTATTTCCTTCTACAAACGTTCTACTACCCCTATGTACCTGGTATAGCAGAGTTCGATGATGGGTCATCGATGGATCCTTCTTGAGTGAACTCCCTATCAGGCAGGAGCCACGGATCATCAAGGTTCCTTGAAGAAAAGGTGAACAATGGCATTGAGAAAGCAGCTTCGGTCCTTGCGGTGCTCTTTTACGATCGGTCATGGATGTCCTGCGAAGATGAGGCGTCCAGTGTACCTCGGCGATGATAGTTCATTGCTGCAAAGAGTCAATGAACAATGTAGGCCAAGCAAGGGCGTTGGGTCGTCGGCAGCTGACATCTGCGATCGGGACTCGAGCATGGCTGGCTTTAGTATCTTCATCGGCGTCTTTGAGGTCTTCGGGTGGCAGAAACCCACCGGCGGATTCTCTGTGGTTCTTCGGCGAACTTGACTTTCTCCGGCGGGACAAAGCAGTCGACGGTGATGAGCAAGGGATTTCTTGATTCAAATGTCTTAGGTAATACAGCATTGCTGCTCCGATCGACGATGATGGTTGACGACGGCTATGGACTTCAATGTCCGGGCTGCTTCGCTTCAGATTCCTCTTCGGTCCCCGTCTCCGGTGGGCAGCCTTCCAATGACTGACTTCCAGGGAGCCCTGGTGAAGGTTAGCTGCTGTACAATGTTCCCTCTTAGCTCAGGAAGAGGTCTCCTAGCCAGGTCCTCTCTTGGATCAGTCCTCAAAGGCACGATAGCTTTCAGATACGTTGAAGGAAAGCAGCAGCAATTCATCTTCCGGCTCGGCTTCGAGAGTAAGCATCAAGTTTCGACTTCAGCTTCTACACGATTTCCATCAGTGAGAGGTCCCCAGATATGCTGTTCAGTCTCTCATTCACATTGCTGGGTCACATTCAGGTAACCAATCATTCAGAAGGGCATTCAGGCAGGCAGGCAGGCAGGCAGGCAGGCAGCTATTCAGGCTCACAGTGCATTCAGGCCATTCTTCTCCATCCAGACACTCACAACACGGAATGTGGATTGGGACAAGCACCCAGCCATTCAGCACACAACACACTGCATTCATACCAGTATCGGGAAGGGCTGTCTCATTCATTGTGTCACATACTAGAAACCAGACACCCATAACACAATGTGTATATTAGTCACACACTCCATTCCCCAAGGTCCCACCCCATGGGCGTACCCAAAACATACAGTCATTGGAAAGGCTCCAGCCAGTCTGGCCTAGACTTCCCCACAATACCATATATGGAACTTCCACCCAACAGCCAGTCAGGGGAAGGGACAGAGTAAGGGCTTCCCAGGACTTTGGGAAAACAAGGTAACAGGCAATAGAAAGCAAGAGGCCACGAGGGGCAATCTTGTCTCTAATAAGGAATCAACTGATTACAATGGCAGGGCCTGGGTATCCCAAAATGGAGGCTACTCAGAGCACCTGTCAAATTCAGCATGAGGCTGCCACCAGCCCCCCTGCTCTGTGGGCCACACACAGGTACCCAAAAACATACACTAAGGGTACAGGGTAGTACCCCAACCCATGGGTGCCATAGGGTATCCCAAGGGTCTGTTCACCACGACCAAAAAGAGGAAGATCTGCACTGCCAGGAGTCCCAAATGGACTCCTGTGCAGAAAATAACACAGAACACACATGATAAAAGGAGTACAGGACAAGGACATGGAGGCCCTGTCCCTCCAATGCATTTCCAGCATTACAGACTACTCCTCTAATTATTATCCCTCTTGACAAAACATCACCACACTTTGCAGAACCATTCCAAATAAAGTCTACATTGAAATTCCAAAATGTCATGCAGTTTCATTGAGTAGCACCAAAGTTATAAACCATCCAAAAACTACTTTTCACCAACCCTGTAATGCAAAAATAGGCATAGGTGCTCCCCGAACATCTCAGATGTTTGTGTACATCACAGGACTGCCGGGACTGTCCGCGGACCTGGAGAAGAAAAACACTTGTTTTTTGGCTTTTTAAGGACATATCCCATCACACCCTTATCACCCTCTCCACAGATTGTTTCCTTCGTTTGCCAAGTGCAATGTTGTGTTTTTAATTTGTTTTTAGCACAATGTTTGCGGACCATGGGCGACGTCCACAAATCCAACATGGTGGGCATTTCTGAAAATCTGACACACCTCACGCTTTTTACCATCCAATCAGTGGGTGCATCTGATGTCTGCGGACATCAAGCCGCCCTCTGTAATAATCAGAAGCTGTCTGTTGACCGAACAGTGAAGTGAGTCAGTGAACCGAACCCAGATATCACTAATCTGGTGTGACCTACTTTTTGGTAATTTGAAAAAAAACTACGGGATGGATTTACACCAAATTTACAAAAGCAAAGCTTTCTGGACCAAGCCGCTGCTCCTGGGGAAAATCTGTCCAGCGGTTTCGGCAGTAGCCGTGAGCAAACATTGTTTTCCATTGCTTCTATGGGAAACCCCACACCTTTTGGGACCCGCCTATAACTATGCCCCCCCCCTTAATGAAACCTCACTAGACTTTGCAGAATCAATCTGAATGGGCCATATACCTTTCTTGCAATGTTTTGGTAGGATTCATTCGGGGGTGGGGGGCAAAGTTATAAGCCACCCAAAAGGTGCTCTTCCATTGGGTTAAGCAATTAACCATAACTACAGGGCCGCTACAGCAGGCCCTGTAATACATATACGTAAACGTGATTGGACACTGCTTTATTTTGGAATGTTGTAATAGAGTTGTTTCTGTTTTTACTGAGAATCACATTCACGCTTATATAATGAGTATTGCATGTCTTTAGTGTCCATGTCATGTCCATGCAGTCCATGCTACCACAAATGGCGAAGGGGATAGATATCCTGACTTTGACTGCTTCACCTTTATGATTGGGCTCACTTGCAAGGGAGTAGTCATTTTGTCACAGTTGGAGACTGGGAAAAGTTCCCCAGGGAGCAACCACACTAGCAGCTCTGTTTTTTTGTTTCTACCACACTTTATTATATATACTGCAGATATACCTACTGAAATAAGGATGAATGAAATAAGGTTGATACGTGAAAAATATAATTCTGGAGGGCAAGTTGAAGTAAAATCAAAAACGTGATGGATGCAAGGCTTTAAAGGGCCATTACCACTAGCATTGCTCTGGACACTGCTCCCATACCATAGGCAAATGATTATTAGCCATCCCACTAAAAGGTGCAGTTCAGTCTGAACTTCTAGGTCAAGTCTCATCTGAAAGAAGCGCAAGCCACCATTGACTGCTCACCTTCGAACCCAGGAAAGGGCACTCTGTCCTGGAAACACAGGCAAGAACTGCTAATGTACTACCCATGTTTTACCAGACACTGAACCCCTGTTCCTGGGTGCCACCATCTTCTTTTTGGAGCACCAAGTCTCACAGCCAGTCCCACACTGATCCATCCTCCTCATCCCCTCACCCTCACAGCACCCCCAACACCCTTACCCAACCCCCAAACTTACCTGGAGGCCCTGATCGGGTCCTCTCTCTTCCTCTCGTCTTCCTTGGCTGCAGCAATGGAAATAGAAAAGATACCTGGTCCCTTTTTCGATCTTCAATGTTGGCAGCCATTTTGGTTTTTAATATCTAAGAAGATTGGCTCGAGCAACATTCACAAAGACTGTCTCCCATGGAAATAAAAACATTTAAAGTATTGACACCCCGATGGAGCCCCGGGGTGTGAACAACCATTACACTCTTATTGGGGGAGCATACCACAGCCAGCAATGCTTTGCTTTGTGGGGGGGTTATCAGATCTGAGTGAATTGCGTTCTACTCCTAGCGAAAGAAGGTCTAATTCACTGAATAGGACCAAAAAGCTCATGCATAAATATGACACAGCTAGGATGGCAGTATTTACCACTTTCAGCTCTTCCTGTCTTGGTACCTACCTTTCTCTGTTTGAAAACATCCCCTGCAAGTGGTCCGGTTTGGACTGGTCAGTATTGGCCTGATAACCTCATACTGTTTGAGTAACAATTAACAGTGTTTGTATGCATAATATACCATGTTTATCGTTTCTGTTTTAGGCTATTCCTATAGCCTGCCCCAATGAAAATTGGTCTTCTTTGATTGGAACCTTGGCCCACCTAGATAAAAAATACTGCGGTTGACCCTGTTGAGGAGTCAGGACCACACTGTTACGGGGGGGGGTGGCCATGGACATCGTACCAGCCCTCTGAGGTGCTATGGGACACCAGCAACTCGGAGGCACAGTGCCTCGAGGGATTGCTGGGGGACATCCAGTCTTGGAGGGGCAGGGCAAGCCTTGCCCGCACATGAAGACCCTGGCTGCCTGGCTGGCAGGTGGGTGACATGGAAACCTGGCATGCAGGCCCTGCTTACACAGGGTGAGCCTGCAGGCCTTAATTAGAGACAGACTCAGGTCATTCCATTTTGGAGTCTGCAGCCATTCTGTTGCACGTGCCTGCAGGGTACCCTTTTATTAGCTTGGGCCATGACACAGTCATGGCCCATCTTAAAAGGGCAATACATGTGGGAGGGACACATCCCCTTAAAGGGGCAATACACATGGGAGGGTTACTATACAACACTTCAAATTCTACTATAACATAAATTATTTCCTCCCCCGTTACAGAACGACATTACTTGGGTTACTTCAGAGTCACGGGACCAAACTAACATTAGGACGTGCAGCTGCTACATACATGGTCTCACACACTTATACACATATAACACATATCACCCTCAGGTGACAGTCACAGTGGGCGTACCACCGGTGGATGGTTGACAGTTAGATCGTAAGCTACAAAACCCTTTATTCACCTGGGGTACGGAATTGCAACCACTGCATGACGCCCATGGGAAGTCGCTGGTACCATAAAGAGCACCCCCACCAACTGCGGGAGCACAGCTTCACATCACTGCCCTTTTACTGAGACCACGTTAAGCATGTAGCTAGTATGCAAGTTCACAGCATCACAACATATGCTTACTAAGTCCTCTTTAAGCAATCTCCAGGGGCACACGAGAGAGCGCACAAGCACTCCTGAGGAGTAGCAACTCTTGCCTTGCCCGATGAACTGCCTCCTCGTGGCGGGTGTCAAGGCCACAAATGTTTGTTTGTCAGACACCAGTTGTTGGCTGAACTCAGGGGGCCGGCAGGTATCTCCCCCAATCCCACGTTGGCCTGGTCGGTCAATGGCATGACCTGCAGGGTGACATTAGTGGCAGGCAGTCAGGGCCACTAGCTCCCTTGTTCTTCGGCTGTACAGTAGGGGACATTAGAGGCATGGTGTTGAGGCCACTTAAGGGACAGGCTGGGTGACTGTGGCAACAAGATGTTGGGATGACTTTGATTGTTTATCAGACGGGGCAAGACAACCGTCAGTCAACTTTTTCTCATTGTGGATTTACTGTGAATAACACAGCACAGCCTGTATGGCGGGGACCTAGCTCCTCCTCATTTCTGCTTCATCTCCAATTTTCTTTGGGGCAGGCTATAGGAATAGCCTAAAACAGAAACAATAAACATGATATATTATGCAAACACACACCGTTAACAGTAACTCAAACAGTATGAGGTTATCAGGCCAATACTGACCAGTCCAAACCGGACCACTTGCAGGGAATGTTTTCGAATGAAACTCATGCTTGCAGGGCCCAGGATCAAACAGGGCGCTGCCGGCGGACCAAGCACATCTCTTTCTTTCTTTTCTGATGTGGGGCACTTATTTCTTGCCTGGAGGGCTGCAGTTGGAGTGGCAGCTGGTGCACCTTTCACTTTGTCACACATTTGGAGTGGAGGGGAGCTGCGTACCCCTGAGTAGATGCGGGGCCATCAGGCAAACTAGCCACTTCTCACAGAAGGGGAGCACTTGAGCTCTGATAGTGCAGCATTACCTCTTTCACTGCTCCAGACCGGAGCATGTCATTAAGTACATGGCCGGGCCCGGGATCATTACTGGAGCCTTTCATTTTTCCGAATTCTGACAATGGAGCAATTCAGGCAATCACTGCCAGAGGCCCGGGAATCCACCAGGGGGCCTTGCTCTTCCACAGGCTCCAACACCAGAGCTGCACCTTTTTAATCACTGCCCGCAGCACCGGGATCATGCTGGGGCACTCACTGGTACCGCTCCAGATGGAGCACTTCACCATATTTATCACCGCCGGGCCCGGGGTCTCAGTGAGGCTCGGGCAGCGGCGTGGCACCACCTGGAAAGGTGCTGCCGCTTGTGGGGGCTCTGGCAGCCTGATATTGGCGGCAATGCTGCCTTCCTACTTCTTTACTGTGCTCTGACTGGAGCATCTCTACTTCACCGCCGCAGGCCCCGGGCTCATGCTGGGGGCTCCGGCGTCACCACAACACAGGACAGTGTTTCAGCATGCAGGGCCCCCCTCCTCCTCTCCTTCGCTCCTGACTGGAGCACTTCATTTACTTCACTGCCGGGCCCAGGATCACAGTGGGGGCCCCGGCGGTTCTTCCTTATGCTATGGCGGATGCCTCTAGTGCATGGGTGCACAACATACGGCCCGCGGGCCAGTTGCGGCCTGCCATGCCCTTTTGACCGGCCCGCGAGGCATAAAGACTTTCCTAATGGAGGGCGGCCCGTGGCCGCCCTCCGTTAGGAAAGTCTTTGTTGTCTTCCGGGCCGGTGAAAACACTGGCCCTCATTGGCTCAGCACACACACGCACCACGTCGCTCCTACGAGCCACGTAATGCGTGTGTGCTGCACCAATGGAGGGCCAGCACTACGGCTGGCGTGGTCCATAAGGCTTGATGCCGGAAGGCATTTCAGCCTTGGACCACGCCAGCCGTAGTGTGATTCCAGCGACTTCCAGCTTACCTGCTTTCCAGCACGTCTCCGGTAAGTGCTTGGTTTGTGTTTGTGTGTCGGGTTTGTTTTGTTTTATGTTTGTGTGTGTGTATGTTGAGATGCGGGGGTGGGGGCGTGTGTCGGATGTGTATGAATGTTTGTGTTTGAATGGTGCATGTTTGTGTGTGTGTGCTGAGTTGGGGGGTGGCGGTTCGGGTCTGTATGGGTGCATGTTTGTGTGTGTGCTGAGTTGGGGGGTGGGGGGTTCGGGTCTGTATGGGTGCATGTTTGTGTGTGCTGAGTTGGGGGTGGGGGGTTGGGGTCTGTATGGGTGCATGTTTGTGTGTGCTGAGTTGGGGGGTGGGGGATTCGGGTCTGTATGGGTGCTTGTTTGAGAGTTTGCTGATTTGGGGGGGTGGAGGGTTCGGGTCTGTATGGGTGCATGTGTGTGTGTGCTGAGTTTGGGGGGTTGGGGGGTTCGGGTCTGTATGGGTGCATGCTTGAGTGTGTGTGTGCTGAGTTGGGATGGGGGTTTGGAGTTGGGGGTGGGGGGTTCGGGTCTGTATGGGTGCATGTTTGTGTGTGTGTGCTGAGTTGGGGGGTGGGGGTTCGGGTCTGTATGGGTGCATGTTTGTGTGTGTGCTGATTTGGGGGTGTGGGGGGTTTGGGTCTGTATGGGTGCATGTTTGTGTGTGTGCTGAGTTGGGGGTGGGGGGTTCGGGTCTGTATGGGTGCATGCTTGAGTGTGTGTGTGCTGAGTTGGGGGTGGGGGGTTTGGGTCTGTATGGGTGCATATTTGTGTGTGTGTTGATTTGGGGGGTGGGGGGTTCGGGTCTGTATGGGTGCATGTTTGTGTGTGTGTTGATTTGGGGGGTGGGGGGTTCAGGTCTGTATGGGTGCATAATTGAGTGTGTTTGGGGCATAGTGTTTGGTTGGGGGTGAGGGGGCCATGGGGCATAGTGTTTGTTTGGGGTTGGGAGCCATGGGGCATAGTGTTTGGTTGGCGGTGAGGGACAGGGGGCATAGTGTTTGGTTGGGGGTGGGGGCCATGGGGCATAGTGTTTGGTTGGGGGTGAGGGGGCCATGGGGCATAGTGTTTGGTTGGCGGTGAGAGACAGGGGGCATAGTGTTTGCTTGGGGGGTGAGGGACAGGGGGCATAGTGTTTGGTTGGAGGTGGGAGCCATGGGGCATAGTGTTTGGTTGGGGGTTAGGGGGGTGAGGGGGCCATGGGGCATAGTGTTTGTTTGGGGTTGGGAGCCATGGGGCATAGTGTTTGGTTGGCGGTGAGGGACAGGGGGCATAGTGTTTGGTTGGGGGTGGGGGCCATGGGGCATAGTGTTGGGTTGGGGGTGAGGGGGCCATGGGGCATAGTGTTTGGTTGGCGGTGAGAGACAGGGGGCATAGTGTTTGCTTGGGGGGTGGGGGACAGGGGGCATAGTGTTTGTTTGGGGTTGGGAGCCATGGGGCATAGTGTTTGGTTGGCGGTGAGGGACAGGGGGCATAGTGTTTGGTTGGGGGTGGGGGCCATGGGGCATAGTGTTTGGTTGGGGGTGAGGGGGCCATGGGGCATAGTGTTTGGTTGGCGGTGAGAGACAGGGGGCATAGTGTTTGCTTGGGGGGTGAGGGACAGGGGACATAGTGTTTGGTTGGAGGTGGGAGCCATGGGGCATAGTGTTTGGTTGGGGGTTAGGGGGTGAGGGGGCCATGGGGCATAGTGTTTGGTTGGGGGTGAGGGGGCCATGGGGCATAGTGTTTGGTTGTAGGTGAGGGGGCCATGGGGCATAGTGTTTGGTTGGGGGTGAGGGACAGGGGGCATAGTGTTTGCTTGGGGGGGTGAGGGACAGGGGGCATAGTGTTTGCTTGGGGGGGTGAGGGCCATGGGGCATAGTGTTTGGTTGGGGTGGGAGCCATGGGGCATAGTGTTTGGTTGGGGGTGAGGGGCCCATGGGGCATAGTGTTTGGTTGGGGGTGAAGGGGCCATGGGGCATAGTGTTTGGTTGGGGGTGAGGGGGCCATGGGGCATAGTGTTTGGTTGGGGATGGGAGCCATGGGGCATAGTGTTTGGTTGGGGGTGAGGGGACCATGGGGCATAGTGTTTGGTTGGGGATGGGAGCCATGGGGCATAGTGTTGCACTCCAAGAGTGAACTCAATAATAAAGCTAAAACAGGCACAGTTAGGAGATGTACATCCTTTGCTTTTTTGAGGAAACCTGACTCAACGAAGGTCATACTCCTCTTGGGTAACCCAAACAGCAAACTATAGCAGTCCAAAATAACGGAATGTCCAATCAAGGGTCAATAAAATATATATAATTTAATTAAACAGACGATATACAATAACTAAATCGAAATAAATGATAGCAATGGAAAATGTGTAGTACAAAATGTAAGTTTGAAATGCAATAAAAATCGTTACCCCTCAAAAACATATCTTTTTCCATGTGTTTAATACAAATTGGGGGTTGAAAAAGCCTCCTGACATGTCCCGCCTACCGCCCCGCCCACTTTTACTTTTCGGCCCACTATAGCCCTCATGTAAGGTACTTTCGGCCCTCTGTCAAAATCAGTTGTGCACCCCTGCTCTAGTGTCTGAAGGCGCGACCCGGGATGTTTCATGGGTGCTTCCTTTTGCTGGTGGTGGATGTCACGGAGGGCAGCATGGGAGGGTTACTACACAACACACACACAGCGCTGAAATCTGTGGGGCTGCAGCACATTAGATCAGAGAGTAAGGGCTGTGTTATGTGAATAGAGAAGGCGTGACGATGTGCGGCAGAATGGAGGGTCGGGCTAAGAAGACACAGAACCGACAGAATAGGTCAACAGCCTAGCTGCTAAATGTTACATATTTTCAACTGCTAAACAGCTCAGAAAATTATATCAATGTAAGTATTTTTTCATAGCATCTGAGCGAAGTATGTCTTGGACAGACAGGGTGAAATGTAATGATACAAATAAATGTGTGGGTGTTTTAAAATCACATTGATCTTGCCAACTAGTTCTAACCTTCTTTTAGCAGCACTTTCTTTTTAGAAGGAAGTGCTCTGCTGCCTTGCTTGGAGATCGTCTGTCTTTTCCTCACACTGCCGTGCAATGTGCCAGAGGCATTTCTTGGTTCATCTGTTACATTCTGTAGGTGGAATGCAAGCAAACCAGCTGCCTGGATGGTTGGGAACACCAACAAAAAGAAAAAAAACATATTTCAGGGGTTAGAGGACATTCAGCACAAACAAAACAAAAGCAATGTTTTCTTTCAGACCAGGAAACGGTTCAAAAACTTCTAAATCGTATGCTTTTTTTCTCAAAATACATTTCAAAGTACTTCCTTTGAAAGGCGAGAGGCATTCTCCTCAGAAAACCAAATAACATCCCGTGTAAGCCCAGCACCCCCCGTGAATTCAACATAAAGTTGATGACGTCATTGTTTCTTATAAACGCACTAAACATGCAGTAAAATACACAATTATGTGACCATTTGTCTATACAGTGGCTAGCCATTTTTGAATGTGTGCTTTACGGAAGTTGTATTGCAGTTATGCTTACGTTGAAAGCAATCATTTATTGAATTTATTTTAAGCATTTATTGATGCAGAAACCTAGACCTAACGCAGGAAAGTGCTGTACTTTGAAATACACAAAAACGAACAGCAGAGCGCCAATCTTCATGCAACGTCAAATCTCCTCCCCCCCCTCCTGGACCCTAAGTCAGCATCCAGCAACTCCTAAAGGTTCAGCTGAGGAAATACAAATGTTTTCAGCTCCTGCCACAAACTAATCAAATATGGCCCCAGTCACCGCTAGGTAGGGAATAGCTGCTGACAAGGCTTGATTTTCCCTGCAGGCCTTGCTCACCCCAGGAATAGACAACGGTAGATGGCTTTTGTTCTTCTAGCTACCCGAGTTTTCTTCACCATGTAGGAGGGATGCTGGAGAACCACAGCTTTATGAACGAGTCATCACATCTTGAACTAGATTCTCGTATTCGATGGGCACAAAGTGTAACCTATTCAGAATGAGTGTGAAGTAAATACACGTTCTTGCCACAACACCAGAATTGCGTCTGCGAGAATAGCAAATCTAAGGGGTCACACATTAGGCATTACCGCTGCCAGTCTGCATCAGGACCAAGGACTGAATCACCGCTCCATAGAACAGGGATATGGGGGAGCGTGGGCTTTCTTACATTCATGCTTAACTTCCAGGATATTATGCAAGTCGATGCAAAAGGACGATCATACTTGTCCTTGGCACTTAATAGACAACAACAGAACAGTGGGCCTCATTACGAGGTTGGTGCTAGTCATGGCGTTATTAGCGCCATGACTAGCACCAATAGCGGGACCATGTCCGCCCTCATTCAATGGGGACTTACGGGTCCAGTCCGATCTTGGCGGGACCGGTAAATCCCCATTGTAAAAGCCATTCCCCATTCCCATTTGAGCCCCCATAGGGCTCAATGGGAAGGGGGAAGGCGTCAATAACGGTACCGGAAATTGTGGTACCGTTATTGACCCCGGTATCCCTTAACGGGTCCCGTCCATAACGCCTGGTAAAACCAGGCGTTAAGGGAGGGGCACGCTAAGGGACCTCGGAATAGAGCGCAAAGGGATTACTGGCACCGGTGTCATTACCGGTGCCCGTTATCCCTTTGCGCCCACCTCAGAATGAGGCCCAGTGTCTCACGAAAAACAACCCGCATGAAAATAAATTCAAATTTGTTAATATTGTGCAAAGCTTCACATGCAACACATACCATCTTTCAACATGTGCAAAACCTCATGGAAGAGAATATATCATAGTAAAAAAACAAACTAATTTGTCAGGGGTCACAATGGGCTGCACACTACCAAACATGGTCTATCTAATGTCAGACCGTTGATAGTAGAGATGGGTCGACTAGAGGGTTGTGGGGACAAACTCGACAATATACATCCTTCCTCGTAGGTTTCCCTAGAATACTTCAAAACCTTCTCTATGGGGGTCATTATGAGGTAGGTGGTAAGGGATTACCGGCACTGATAAGGGCACCGGTGCCGGTAATCCCTTACCACCCTATTCCGAGGTCCCTTAACGGGTCCCTTCCCTAATGCCTGGCAGGCGTTAGGGAAGGGACCCATTAAGGGACTTCAGAGCTAATAATGGGCCCGCTAATAGCGGGCCTGTTATGAGCTCCATCCCCATTCCCATTGAGCCCTATGAGGGCTCAAATGGGAATGGGGAATGGTTCCCGGAATGGGGACTTACCGGGTCCTCCAAGTTCGGAATGAACACGGACCCGGAATGCGGCTACCTCCAACCTCGTAATGACCCCCTATGACTAGTTTCAACTGGATATCCAAACAATTGTGGAACTGCTGTTATTATGGGTTTTCTTTAGGACCCATAGTGGACCAGACTGCTGCATCCCTTGACAGCATTAAACTGGCATGTATACCTCATACGAATCTTCCTAAATGATTCTAGCTGGTTCTCCCACTTGTAGTATGACATGGACCACTGCCATCGTCCTTATTCCATTGAGTGTGCAAGGTCAGCATCACCTGCTTCCATCCCTTCTGCCAGAATCTGCAGTAGTGCCGGGTGAGGATCGAACATCAACAGATTCAGGAAATCTTCACTAAATTCTTATTATGAAATTGAGAACTTATCAGGTGTGCCAATGCTGTGTGCAACTGCTCTACTAGCATGCCACGATATATACCTCCATCGGTGGATGAAAGCAAGCGTCACTGTTTTCTTTATACGTACATCAGAGTTGACTTTTCTATTCACACCACTTAATTATGAATTTTTGCTATATAGGTCTGGCCATGTTCCTTTGCAGTTTCAGAACATTCTGTTGTAGGAGTGAAGTCGATGGAAGAGTGTACTAATGGGCAAGTAGGAAATCTGAAAAGGGTGAATAATGTCCATGCTGAGTAATGGGATAGCTTGAGTGTGGCTGGTGGGTGGGGGCGAGGCTTACCCCCCTCCCTTCTATTATTGCTTTAACTGTCACTGCTGGTAATGCCCAACTGAATAGATAGATGTATTTCCACCATCAATTAGGGATCAATGCATAAAAAGGATAGTAAACCTCAACATGCATGATCACTTACTCTCCCCTCCTTGTAGCTGCTTGGATTTGTGTGTTGAAGAGGAAACAGTAAAATATAATAGGATCACCCATACTCATCTCTCCTCCTCTCCTCTCCCTTGAGCCCTCCCCATCTCCGATTCTAAGAGCCTCATCTCTCACTTTGCTGCCCGTCCTCTCCACTTCCCACTCTCCAACTCCCATCCACTGCACTCCTGTATGTCTGCCACACGGCCATGCTGCCTGGCTCCAACTCCTCTAACATAATCCAACACATGCATATAATACCCATTTGGTGTAATCCTTAAAAAATGTATCCATGTCACAATATCCTCTACTTTCACAAATTCCTCTTGACGTAACACATGGTAGTTATAACAACCTAGGAACTACAGCTCATTAAATATTTTTAGTTGACTTGACTTAAGCCACATAGTCATGGAAATACGATGGCAATTCAAATCATTTTTAAATAACTTTCAAGGCAGGATGGCTGTAGTTATTCTCCAGGGTCCTGCTGAACGTAAAGTGTTTGCGGAGACTCCGACAAACCTCTGGCACACGACCCAGAATATAGAGCAACTCTATAAAACCCTCCCATGGGATCATCTGTAAACCCAAGGGAACCCTAACTTCAGCAATCATTGGTATCTCCAGGGAGTAGTATTGAGTATTAATATTTATTGTTTAAGCGTATTGTACTATAAAAATGGTGATCTTCTTTATCTTCCATTTTCTTTCGTCTCATCCTTTTTCCTTTTGACTATGCAGTCATCTCCATGGGACAGACAGGGGTGGAGTGGAGGTTACAGTGCAAAGTGCTTAGAGGGATCACAGCGTCAATAGATTAAGAGTTCTTGGAGGCTTTTGGGAGCTTTGGATCAGAGGGAACTATAGGGGAAATGGACATTAGGGGAGGAAACAGAAAATAAACAATATGAGCACTTTTGAATGGAGGTTACCTAGTTAAGATCATCTATGCTCCTTCCTTTTATGGAAAGGTTACTCAAGATCAAATTAGAACCTGGAATTTCAACAGTTTACATAACACGCCTAAACAGGAAATCATCTCCAGCCACAATTACTCATTCTTTTGATGTCAACTTTCTTCCTTAAACAGACATTTGGTTTTGAAAAGGTCCATCCTTTTGTAGGTAACTTTTGGACCACTTCATAAACTCCAATAAAGCGGCTTATGGCCATGCGACTTTTTACTCCAGTCATTTGTATCATATGTATGGTTCCAGACCATCAAGGAATGTGGATTAATACCCATTATATCATCAAATCACAAGGTTTTCTGTCTGCTCTTTCTATTGGCGCACATTGATTTCAATGCATTCTGAGATTTTCTTGTCCTAGAGGTAAACATATTTGTATGACCTAACATCATTTAATTATTGTTGATTTCTTAAATGGTGTGTTGACTTCAACAAGAATCCTGGCCACTCCTCATTACAAGTAGCCATCATGAGGAGTAATACACTCATGATTAATTTGCAGAAAAACGAACAAGTTGGTCTTTGCAATGCCTGGCATCAAACTCTCCCTTCAAGGCATGTGTTGCATCTATTACCTCTTTGTATCACAACAATTAATTCTGGGCAGTGTTTCTACTCTTCTTCACATTGAAGGCAACACAACATCCCGTTTAACACACACTACAGAGTAAATGCAACCCTCTAGGGAAATAGACCAAGAGATAGCATGCACGGATAAAAAGACTTTAATAGTACAGAATGCAAAATATCAGCAAAGGACCCTGATGCTTGAGAGTGCTTTGGCTCTCCTAATACAAGCAGAAGCTTAAAAAGCCAAATAGCGTCATCACATACAGTACAAAATGGTGCCACTAATTGGTGTGACCCTACACATGAGCCTGCTCCATAGGGGATGCCAGGCTTACATTGGTTGGTTCTTCCCCATCAATCAGGATCCACGTGGGTCAGCTGGACTAATCTCTGCAGTGAAGGACGAGGCACTCATAAGTACAATGTTGCTTTCTAAACTAAACATGGTAATCCTGATTACTATGACACTGTGGCATGCACCTGGGCAGCTTGGGGAGTTGGTGCCAGGGGGAGGGGAGGGTAAAATACAGTCATGCTGACCCACACATACAGGTCTGCGTTGATACCGCACCTCCCACACTCAAGGTCGCCACCCTGGGTTTAACCTTTAATTTATCCCTCCCTGTACCTCCCATTACAAAGGATGTATTTTATGCTGGGAGAAAAACAATTGTGCATGCTTAATCTTTTATGGACACTTGATTTGTGTTGGGCCAGTAGGGTTGCTTGCTTATCATGGAATGCAGAGGTGTGGGGGTCAGTGGTGTGGAGCTGACTCTGGACTGGCTGGGTGGGGGTTAGAGTGGGGGTTAGAGGCCTGCTGGCATTTTAGTTGTGTTGAATGGATGCTGCACGGAGCCTGGTGGTGTCTCACCCTCTTGCAGGGCGCATTCCTCGGAATGATTCTAAATGATTGCAACAGTAAAGGGACATGGGGAAGTGGACTTCTGTGGTAACTGACGGTGTGCATTCGCTCTGTTGTGAAGGTGTTGGGCCTAGTGAAATCTTTCCATGGAGCTTAACTCGTACAGTGCAGTCACACAAGCCTGTATTTTTGTTATAACTACAAAATGGCGCTTCTTTCTAAGTGTTTTCTAATGCCATGCAGCTGCTAATTGTGCAATATTGCTTCTGCATCAAATATCATAGTGCGTTTCCCTTCCCCCTTATACACTATAGTATCTAGTAGGGGATTTGCCTCACCTGAAGCGCTTAGCGGGGTGAAATATACCCAAATCCATCTCAACAATATCATCATGTCTAATCCTGAAGTTATTAGTTCAGATGTGCTGCAACACTATGAGACAATGACAGTAGATATGTTTTGTCATTATTTAACAATACTGCATTTGCAGACAGATGATGACAGTTTTAGAATCATACATCATTACCATTATCAGCAGTACACTTATCTTAATGGTCTGGGATGATGTACAATCAGTCATATGTAGGTTTTCAACAATTTATACTCAAGAAACAGTACTTTTTGGAAGGTTTATCCTGGCTCTGTAAATTACCAGGTATTGTCTATCTACGAATATTCAAATAAGCTGTTTTTCTTGAAACTTGAGAACTTGAAAATGTATATTAAGTCAGCTGAAACACATTCTCGGTGCGACTATGCTGCCACTGACACAACAGCCTCGAGTTTAGTCTTAATGTCCAGGAATAATTATCAGTGGATGAATTTCATTGCCACACTCCACCAGGACACCATCAGTTATCTCTACCTTTCATCAATGTGTATGTTGGGATTGTTTCTCCTTGTCCTCCCCACAGTTTAGGTTTCTGTTCTCAGCCATGGGCCAACGTTCTATGCCTCTCATTCCCTCATTCTTGCTGGTTCTGGAGTCAACTTGCAGCATGTGTTCTCCTTTGTATTTAATGTCATGTGGTGCAGCAGGGCATTGACATTATGACACATATGAAGGTAAGATTCTCCTTGATGTCACTGGTTCAAAGGTTCACCTGTTGCATCAAAAAATACCTCAAAAAATAAAGATCATACGCTATCTTCTGCACTTGTTCATTAAAACATGCCACTAACAGACCGTACTAATGCCATTCATTTGCTATTAGACTTAAAGCACACTAACTCACCCCTTTTAGTAGTTTACTCTACTAAACACTAAAATCTTCTTTTGGGTAGAAATATGCAAAGTAGCATTTTCCATTACATACATCAAGGCAATTCAAATTATTTTACAGAACCCCATGGTGCCCACTTGAATAAATCAATCTTTATTAAGTTGTTTGTCCCTCTCCGTTTCTATTTCATCTATGTTTGGAGCTGTTTTCTATTCACTTTAAAGAGGACCCACATAAACTCACTTTCACTTTTCCTAAACTAAATATATCATATCAACAACAATTTCCATTTGTTTAGACAATATTGCCATTACTAGACCAGATGCAGAGAGAGACTTCATATTGATTCAAAAATTTGCTGGACACTTCTACCACATGGCAGGTATACTTTGAATATCTAAGAAGCACAAATACAGCTGTGCAAATCTTTCTGATTTTAAATCACCATACATTCATATAGAATTGAATATATGGGTATCAAAATAGTGGCAGATCCAGAATTGAAATGGGAAATCAATTTCCTACCCATTTCGCAATCCACAAACACCATTTTCACGATATGGAAATACTTAACTCTGATGTGTGAAAGTAGTTATTTTGATTGAAATGTTCATCCTTCCTAATTGCTTATGTATGTGTAGCAAAAACAGTTTGATATACCTACTAATTTCTTCACAAAAGTTCATCATACATCACTTATTTCCTATGGAAATAAATACATCCTTAGACAGATACCAATGGGTGATGCTCCCCATTGAGAGAGGTGGTAGGGGACAACCGGATCAATGCCATTTCCAATGGCCACATGCCAGGGCATGAAGTGCAGCAGGTATGAAATCATATATAAAATGCTTCTCAGGAGTTCAATGGATCCTCCATAAAATTCTGTTTTGAAGAAATGGTTTGCATTCATTTAACCATACTGAATGTGATCCATATTTACAAGCTGCCTCTGTTTTCACAGTATACTCGGCACTGGCATAATTGAACACATTTCCTTTAAGATGTGGATCAGGTAAGCCAACTACGACAGACACAATGCCTTCATCCATACATCTTCGCTGGTATACTTTTTCCAAGTTCCTTTATTCACACATTAGGTAGTAGCAATCATGCATTAAATGGACTACGAGTGGGTAATCACATTTCCAGAAAATCATCTTTTTTGGTTGTACTAAGGAGTGTTGGTTCAACAAAGCCCCGACCATCTAAAGTTCCAGAATGTAAAATGGACAGAGTGCCTAGGAGAAGAGGTTGCAGTGCAATTACTGCAAAAATTAGTAAACCCTTGATTCTGGGCAACCTTGAAAACAAGAATTTTCTGAACATATTTCACTTATATTGTATGCCATATAATATGTTTACCGCTTCAAATGACATGCAAAATATACCTCTATATGAATCAATTGTAATCCAGAGGGTTATCTGATTATTGCTCTTTTCACCTGCATATTAATTACTAAATTGTCATTCAAGGTGTCTGAGAAGATTTAGGGTATCTGTCAGACTGCTAGCCACCATAACCCCCATCTGATTCTTATTGGTTCAGTTACACTAAATTGTTTCCATAATTCTTAAATTTGAAGACACTTTATCTTCAATTGCTTTACTGTTCAATATTGAAAACCTGGTTTGAAGACCCACTTGTACAAAATACTTTAACATGGAACACCACACCAGGGGCATGAGGGGGGTAGCAGGAGGGCTGTAGGAGGAAGCTCGGATGAGAATATGAGACCAACAGGTATATTGACAAGATCAGCTTCTAAGAAGCACCTAGGGAAATGATTAGTAACAATCTGGTAGTAAACCCATCAGATAGTCAGCTCACTGAGGCAGATGAGAACATTTGAATAAAGGACTATCTTTTGCTCCCACTACAGGAACAGACTACACCAATTTCCAAATAGATATTTTCAAGTTTATGAGGACATTAAAGCTGAAAACATTCTTTGCTTCTCAGGTTAAACCAGATCAGAACAAGGCACTTCAAGCTCACTTTCTATAGCAGACATAGAGAAAACTGTGGCTGAAAATTTTAAGCGGGACCTCAGTTCACTTGACTTGTGCAGTTATAAATTTTCTGGAGCAAATTATGAAATCATGAACCAAGGAGCTGGCAAATTCCAGACGTCACCGTAATTACAAAAGTGAAGCGATTGAGGAAGAAAGTTGTAATAAAAGTTTGTAAGAAACTAGAAATTGCAAAAAAAAAAAAAAAAAAAAAAAAAAATAGAGAATACACTTTTACGGATGTCTCTAAACTAAGAGACAGACGTTTTGCATGAAGACATTTGTACAGACTTATAGGTATATGCCAGAAACTTCAAAGTGCAAGAACGGAAACCAAAATCCAAATGTCCTACACACAGTCAAATGAGAGTATGATTGAGACATTTCACCAAGCTGTTTCCAGTGATATATATATCTATCTGTTGACAAACATCACACAAAAGAACAGAGAACCAGGGGCACTCTTAGTAAGGAAGAACAAATATCACTAGCGAGTCTTGCAGGCAATAACAAACTAGTGATCAAGGAAGCAGACAATGGTGGGAATGTTGTAATGATGAACACACAAGACTATATTACTATGGGTATGACACACTGGGCAGTCGAGGATGCTATAGGAAGCTGAACAAGAACCAAACCAAAGTCATTTTACAGAGCCTCCATGCGTTGATACAAGAGTGTCATTCTAAGGGACTCCTGTCAGATGATGAGAAAGGTTTTTTGAGTACAACCGACATGACCATGCCCACCATGTATTTCCTACTTAAAATTCATAAACCATTTGTAAAATTTCCAGAGGTTCGCCCTATCATGATTGGGATAGGGTGGGCAGCAAAGGGACCATCAAGGTATATTGATAATATGATTAAAGAACATGTGTCAATACTCCCATCTTATATGAGAGAGAGTATGCAGGTGTTACAACTATTGTCTGATATTGATTGGCAGGTAGGATATCTTCTGGCAACACTAGATGTAACAGCTCTGTACACATCTAGTAATCATAAGTTAGCAATCAAAGAAATTGATTACACCTACTGAGATTTTTCAGATTCTTATCGACTACACGTGAAAATGCTCAAGATCATTCTCAAATTTACCCTTGAGAATAATGTATTTCTTTTTGCAGATACCTACTATGTCCAGACTAAAGGAGTGGTTATGGGGGCCAAATATGACCCATCCTTAGCCAATCTTTTTATGGCAGAGTATGAACTGACACATGCCTTAAATAACAATGAGTTTTTGAAAAACATCATCATGTGGAGGCGCTCTATAGATGATATCCTTGCTATATGGCACGGGTCATCAGAAACCTTTGAGGAATGCACACAATATTTGAACAAGAACAAGTTTGGTATCACACTAACTGGCCACTGTGATCAGACCAATATAGGCTTCCTGGATCTTTGTATTCATATTTCAGAAAGGAAAATAGAAACTAAGACATTTCTTAAGGCCACAGAGGTTAACCCTACTCTGCATGGAGGGATTTGCAATCAGAAGTCTACTATCAGAAAACATACCGGCAGGTAAGTTCTATGGTGCACGCAGGAACTGTAGCCAAGAGACATATTTTATTGAAGAATGCCACTTACTGACCATAAGGTTCCAAGAGAGAGGGTACCCAGCAGACGTTGTCAACAAGTTATACCACAAAATTAAACAAAAGGACAGGACATACATGTTAAAAACTACTACAAAAACAGACAAAGTCCATAAGACCATTGATATTATAACTCAGTACTCTAAAGACGCGCATATATTTTATAAAATAATACAGAGACATTTGAATATCCTACTCGTGGACTTAGTCCTATGTCCATATTTGGACAAAAAAAACAAATTTGTATTCACCAGAGCACCGACGATTGGGAACAAACTTTGCCCCTCATTTTTAGACACCTGTCAAACCAGTGGCCCTGATTGGCTGAACAATGTGACCGGCTTCCACAAATGTGGTACATGCAGCATGTGCAAGTTTGCACATGCAGACTGTCATGCCTTTACAGATAAGGATGATACCATGATCAAGATCAGAGATTTTAACTGTAGAACCAATTTTGTAGTGTACGCCATTTTCTTTGTCTGCAAAAAATTGTATTTGGGAAGCACCATCAGACAACTACGCATAAGATTCAGAGAGCATATCACCAACCTCAACAGTCCTGACAATGGGTTGCCACTGACTGCTTATTGGCAGGAATGCCATGAGATGGCAGATAGGAGTGACTTAAGATTTATAGGTGTTATGAGGGCAAAATGTAGCAAAAGAGGAGGGGGTCCGAAGTTGAAACTGCAAAGAATGGAATCCAAATGTATCTGTCTTTTAGTGTGTGAAACAAGAACTAATTGCAGAACATGAAATTACTGTTTTCTTGTTAATATTATGAATGGGGACCCAGTTGTGTTAACATTGGTATCAAACATCATGAATGTTAGGCTTGTGTGCAGCACCCAACCAGCCATTGCCAGCCCCACCATCTAATGAAGGCACACAATGCAATTCAAGAACCCCAACATAAGTGAAACAATAAAGATCATAGCACAATTCTTTCCATGCATCTACCGATCCTATCACAAGGAGACATCAACAACATTAGACACTACCTTATGGTCTAAACACATAATATGCACCAGCATCTAATATCATGCAACAAATAATAATATATTGGGCACATTAAATAATATCAGACCCACTTATATGATGCCGACAAACAGACGTTTACCCAATAGAAATAAATTAGGAAATAAAACTTAGTGCTGGAGCGAGCACTGACGCACATTATTTCATGTGCAGGATTGCTTATATCAGACATATCATGAGTGTAACATTCTCAAATTTGCTTAACACCCAATAATGAGCGAAATAAGTGTAACACGTCAATCTGACATCAGGCGCACGTGTGTATAACGTCATACACCAAATTAACACAAAAACAAAGAAGGAATATGGCGCCAGTGTGCTACCACAGGTGCAGAGCCTGGGATCCAACCCATTGGACGTCTTTAGCCTATTGAAGGTGAGAGGGATGAGAAGGGTACCTTTGAGCACCCACAGAAAAGCCAAGCAGGATTTGCAATAACTGTGACAAACATATACATTTATACTCATATACCATATTGTCCATATAGTGTAGAACACCACACATTGGACTGGATGGAGGGGTCATTAAAGACGATGGCACTTTACTGCAGTGGACATATAACAGACACTAACCTAATTACCAATCACCATATCTCCTTTCCAAAGGGATAAACCATCCAGGAGAGCTAACCAGTAATGGGCAAGGAAGACAGTTTAAGAATAAGAAAGCACTGAATGTAAGCAAAATCCAACTTGATATGGTTCACTGAGACTATCCAACAAGTAAATCCAGTAATCCCAGTAATATTATATATTCGACTTACTGTATACATTAGACAAACCACTAATAAACAAATTATCAAGAAGAACCGAAACTTGTACTGGAACCCAATGAACCAGCAACCTTAATGCATGGGTAAGCGACCCAATTCAGGCTCACACTTAGGGTACCAGTTGACCTTTCTTTACAACAAAATAAAAAATGTATTGCCACTTCTAACCATGAACAATCAATCCCACTGATAGGTCCTTCAACCAAGACCAATTGGTAATATCATTTACACACACCATATGTGAAACAAGCACTATGATTGCAGCAAAAGGGTGGTAATTCATAATTGCATGCCACTTTATTTGAATTAGCCGATAAACGAACAATGGCTAGGTTACCACACTTATCCCCAAATATGTCTGGTAATACATGTATTCACTTACCTGGAAAAGGCTATAGGGTGCTGCAAGCAACCAAATCACCAGTATAGTAACAGGAAACACTAATAATAAGGATTATGTTGACGCAAATACTGAGCATTAACAACCAAGCACTCTAGATAATGTTAGTGATGGAATGAATACCAGTACTTACTCTGGTTTTCAAATGATATCATATCCATGTCTGTGTATTTTCTCCTATGTGCCAACTACCTGCCCCCATTGCTATGTAATATTTTCTTCATTATTTTATTATTTTGTTTTCACAAAAATGTTTTTTTGTTACTGATTTTTGGAATCACGTGTTATAATTCTTTTTAGGAATACCGATAAACATGTACAGCCCTGAGAATGACCAAGTGTCGAAACACGTGTCGGCTGACTATAAGAAAATAGAAATTGCAAGCACAACTTAATGAATATTTGAAACCATTGTATTGTATCAAAGAGAGAATATATATTATTACCAGCACACCAACTTCAGCTTAACTGGTTTGAAAAAAGTTCACTAATCGTAGAAGACTGGCTCAAGGAATGAATGCACTTATAAAACAGTCAGCTTGTGACTGAAAACAGTTGGTTAACCCAGTTTTATGAAATCCTCTTCCTTATGCTTTATTTCTATGCCACTATTTAAGTTTCTCCTTTTATCTCTTTTGCCAGGTTTTGATATCATACTTTTAAAATTTTTATATTCATATATTTTTCTCTGATCCCATTTTTAAACAAAACAACTGTGTGCACGTAGATCTCAAACAACAATCAGAAGAGATGGTTGGGTGGCCGAATAAGGCACACCTAAACAATCACATTTACAAACTATACACAATATTTAGTTCTTAATGGTAAGGTTTTTTTCAAAAAATATTAGCAAATGCTTCAAGGACTCCAGGAAACCATCCTGTCTACAAAAACTATAATTTTCGTTCATTTTTGGCAGTGCCTCATCTCTCTCCCAAGACATCCAAGGCACTTAAAATATTAAGGCAAAATCTCTGATATAGATATTTATGCTTACTATTGGGAAAGTTACAAATATACATCAGGTGATCTCCTAGTTTCCTTGGAATCCTTATACATATTCTGCACAATTGAATACATACCAGGGCAAGTTATACTGTTACATCACTCTTGTTACTTTCACAATCCTATCACACTTAATGCCATTTAGTTCTACTCCAAACTCCTTCATGGCAGTGTCTACCACAGAGGGAACACTTTTGTCCTGATATATCTTCCATATATTCACATATAAGGTATTAGGAGAAGCATTGTTAATGTTAAAATAAACGGTTGTCCTCTTACTCATAATCTTTGCATCCAAGGAGGTTAGCCTTAATTTGTTCCTTACGTCAACCTTCGTGACAGGTGGATGTATATTTAAAATGTTCTTTCAAATCATACCCATTAAGATTGTACTCCTTCTCCAGGGTTGTAGGTCCCATATTTTTAAGCTATATGTAATATGATGAACCTCTTTTGCGTTGATAAAATTGATCAAAGGAAGTTTTGAAAAACAACAATGACTTTGATCAAATTATTTCATTTTGACCACGCCTTGTTTTTATTCCTTGTGTAAGTGGCCCAATTCTGTTCTTTCTAATAAAAAAATGGGAATCTCAAATAGACACACTGAAATACCTTTTAAAGCTTCTAACCTTCAATCAGCCATTCAAAAGTACTGTTTTTACTTTTATCTCCAAAGGCTGTTAACTTGGATTTTGAGGAATACGCTGTCAATTAATTATCCTTTGCATAGCCCTCGATTGCATTCAGACTACTCTGTAGACTGACTGGTGTAGAATCAAAGAGTATTATATCATGCACATATGCGATTTAATTTAGTCTTAAATGTCCCAGTCTAGATGGTTATAATCCAATATTCTGTAAGGATTTGTTAATGTCGTGTATATACACCTCAAAGAGCGAAAGTACAAACCTTTTTGGAGGCATGATGGAGTTGGTATTGTTCTCATAAATGTTCATCTTCCATCAAGCCTCACTTGATTTGTGTACTTTCAGGAAAAATAACAGGAATCTTTAATAATCCATGCAGCATACCCCATGTAGCTAACATTTCCCACATCCTAATCATGTTAACCTTTTTAAAGGTTGCTTAAAAACATGCAACAGATTAAACTGGGAGAGCACCTGGTTTCCTAGATTCAGTTTGTAAAAGATTATATACTAAACCAATCAAGTCAGTACCGATATGTTGCCTAGAGCTAGTCTGAAATATTATCAATCTTCCTGAATCTAAAGCTCACTTGTTAAGTTGTTTAATAATTCCTGTAAAAATCTTATTACTAACATCTAAAAGGGAGTTAGGGTGATGATTATTGAGATTATATTGATGTTTCATTGTGTATGAAAAATAATTATTTGATTCAGTTTGACCCAGTATTGAGGAACTCCTCAATTTCTATAATATATTTATAAGCAATGAATAAGACACTTTGCGAAAGGGCTGGATTACATTTTAATGTAATATTAGCTATTCCATCCAGGCCTGTGACCCTTTTCAATGCACTCATTTCCTTTTCAATATCTGTTACTGTAAACATTTCCCTCCCATTTCTTAAGCAACTTCCAATTTACCCAAACATCATTCTGGTTCTTGTTCTCATAGTTGAAGAACAGTGTAGTTACCAATAATTTTCTGAACAAAAACCTGCCAATCAATTGTTTGAAATAATCATTACTATATTTTCAAAAACCTGTTACATTCTTTCCAACACAATTTGGATACTGTTTGGACCTTTCTCGAGCAATTGTAAATGATTATATCGATTTCGCTTGATTATATATTGCTGTCAAACACAGTGTTTTTATGGATTTGGGTTAGAAGCCTGTGATGGAAATGTTCGAGGGAGAAATGATCTAAGATTATTCTTCTCTCCTGAACATTTTTTTTTTTTTATTATTAAGTTTATTGAATTTTATAGAAAACATGCAAGCAACAAACTTATCAGCATTGTAATCGTAGAACTCATTGCATAGAATCCACACCCCATTACCACCCCCAACCTTCACAGAATCTAAAAAGCAAAACAGGCCAACTTATTATCACATGTCATCCAAAAACCCACCCCACATATCATCAAACAATTTCAACTTTTTGTTCCTGCGAAGGATAACCTTCTCAATTCTGGCCACTTGCCTCAAGTCCTCCACCCATACTGAACAGGTCGGCCTCTCATCACATTTCCATTTTCTCAAAACAATTCTTTTCGCAGAATTTGTAGCCCTAAAAAATCAGCATTTCTGTGGATAAGTGAGATCTTCCACTTTATCATCCTCACCCAAGATGATAGTGTTATAATCAAAATCCTCTTGCAGTAATAGAACCTCATTAATCTTCTCAGTGACACTCCTCCAAAATGTCCTCAGTTCATAACAGTCCCAGATCAAGTGTTCAAAGGAGCCGACATCATGCTTACAACTCCAACAGGCCTCTGAGTCAATCATCCCTCTCGCATAAAGTCTCTGGGGAGTCCAAAACACCCTATTAAGAATTTTGATTTGGCAGCATTGTTCTCCAAGATTAATGGATGTCAGAGTTACGTTTTTACAAAGAAACCTCCACCTCTCCACAGTCATATCAGAGCCAAGGACCTCAGACCACTTAGTTAACAACCCCTCTGCTGGCGTGTACTGTTGGCTCAGATTTCTATATACTTTGGACGCCATACCACCTAATGTCTTATATTCAGGTAGCCATAACTGCCAACCACCGCCATCCACAGTTCTCTGGTTCCGCAGCAAACCTCTCAATTTTCTGTATTCACCCATTGTACAGTCTCTGAGATCTTTAATTTGTGCAAGTCTTCTATAGCTGATCCATTTGCCGTCTTCCATCAGATCACTCAACCATAGTAGACCACTCAGGAGCCAGTTCAACCACCAATAGTGTCCTCCCATTCAGCAAAATACCTGGATTCAACCAGATAGGGATGTAATCATTATCACATACCTTGCGCTTACTTTCCTGAACATTTCTGACTTGGCTGCTGCACCCACACCCACACTTACCTTGCGGCGGCACACTTCACAATTCCCTACTTGAGCAGGTTTCACTAAAGGGCTAAGATCTAGCTCCTGGTATCTGCATAGAGGACTTAGATTTCCTGCAGATCCCCTCACCTCACAGACTAGGCACAACACGTACCCTGTCTGGCTCTCACTGCTGTAAGGAAGCTATATATGTTCTTCTTCTTTGGTCTTTTCCTTAAGATGACAGCCCTCAGTTGTGCTATTTACTTAAAGATAATCCTTCATTCTCATTGGAGAGATATTCCTGCTTTAGTGAAAGGAGTGTGATAACTGCCACTGTGTACCCCCCCAGAGTTGGGTCTCATGATAGGCAAAGGTACCTGCATGTCCCTAGATGCATCTTCCGACTGCAGACTCTTGGCATTCTGTTGGGTCTTTCACCTAAGGTGCATCCCGGGTCTTCCATCCTTTCTTGATCCTAGTCTGTAGCATCCCTTTCCATTGAGGTAAAGTTAGTTGTCTTCAACTGGGCTCCTTCTAAGGGTGAGGTGGGATCTCTATGTAGAGGTGGCACTCAGTTGGGTTAATATTAGACTTTAAACTCATCTGTGTCACTGCAGTACCCCACAGGCATTGCTACTTCCTCCTCTCCCCCTGGTGGCAAGCACTGCTTCAGGATTTTCAGTGAGTCTGTTAGGTCTTCTCGAGGAGGCTCCTCTTGACAAGAAAATGTTTCACCCTCCGTGATGTGACTGATATCGAGGGTGGCCACCAACTACCGTTGTATATACTTTCACACACTCAGTCTTGCTTGGAGGTCGAAAGGGTATCCCATCAAAACTGACCAACAATCTACCTTCTCTGGAGGTGGATACGGGTGGCGAGGAAGGAAGATGGCCAATAAAGCATCGCAATTGTTATGGTGTGTCCTTGGATTGATTACTGTAATGAAGTGGTATTATGGTGTCTTTGAGTTGCCGTAAATTGGGGTGTAATACACAAAACTTTTTACTGGCAGGTCTACCCTTAGTTCGGTCGTGACAAATATCCTCTTATTCACCTGGACCCATTAGTTGTAGGCACTAATAAGACAATTTTTATTTTATTTTCTCCTGAGGGTTATCAGGTTGGTAAACATGTCTAATTTATCAGTATATTGAATGTCGGACCCAGCTCTTCTCCAACAGTGTTCTGCTGAGGTTAAAATCTGGGATGTGCTTCTGCTCTTGCATCCCCATCTTCACAATATCTTCCGTCTATGGGTGGTCTGTCCTTTGTAGGCAGATTCTGTGGCTTTTCTCCAGCGGTTTTCTCTTCAGTTTAACATCTAGAATGAACTTCTGCTCTTGTGTCCAAATCTTCACACTGTCTTCATTCTATGGGGGAGAGGGAGTCTCTCCTCTGTTGGCAGACTCTTTATCAGGGCCTGGACTATCCCACAATGACACTACTTGTCAAAGATGGGCTCAGAAATCCACAGACAAAGATGGCATATTTAAGGTGTTTTATTACAGTTTAAAAGAAGCCTGCGATGGTTGAAACTTATACAGTTCCTACAGCTCTCTGAACCTCCCTGTGGGCTCCGTCCACCCTAGTCCAGATGTACCTAACCTGGAGAATCCATCTGACATACTCTAAAGGAAGGTAACCTTTAGTATCTAAGTATTCCTAATCTTGATGGGAAACATATTGGTGGTGGCTTTTTCTATCTATTTTACTCTGGGACTTTCAAAGGGATACCTATGATCTGTTGAACTGGTCCATGCCCCCAGAGTTTTCCCTTCGTGTCTCCCCCTTCTCCCTCTCAGCCTTCTTGTTTTCCTTCTTTAGTAATGGAAGAACTTGAGTTGTGGCCATCAATAAAATGGTTCTATTTGCAAGTAGGATTAACTGATGTAAGACACAATGCCATGTTAGCAAATTAAAAGTGAGCTGCCATTAATCTTATTTCCTCTTTTCTAACCAAACTGTATGAGGCTAAGAGAGGATGTCATATTTCAGTGATTCGGAGTACAAAAATGAATGCTACATTATTCTTCCAAATAAATGGGTAAAGGCGAAGGAAAGAAAAAAAAAATGTTTTGACAGAAAACCTAGTCTAGGATATGATATGTCATATTTGTAGGAGTATTGTCAATATTTGCCATCATATCTTGCATGCCAGAGCATAACCTCCATCCCAAAGGTGATCACAATGACCACCTTGGAAAGTGGCAGGTTTTAAGGTAGAGAAAAGTGCTGTACCCTGTACAAGGCCCTGGAGAGATTTCGATATCTGTGATTAGTTAAATGTTAAATGTTAAATGTTAAAGGTATTTGTACCGCGCACCGTCACCAACGGAATTGGTCCCCAGGCGCTCAGGCGGATTTGTAAATGATAAAGGTGGGATGGGTTAGTAAGGTGAAGAAGGGAGTAGGATAGTGAGAGGAGTGGTGTTCTGTTGGCAGCTTCAACTTTGGTGCGGGTATCGGATCGGAGTCAGTCCACGTGTGCTGTTGTTCTGGCTTAAGTTTTATTGCACTGTTGTGAAGTGCATGCGGCTTGTTGTGCGAGAGATTGTTGTGTGAGTTTTTTGAGTGAGATAAGTATACAGAGTTTGAACTCATATTGGTTAGTGGGTTACCTGACCTTTACCATGCTAAAATTCACAGTTCTGGCTGAGTGTGGCACTTGTTGGCCCTCACATTCCCATCTAGACACGGCGCAGGCCAATGTTTAGTACTCCATTCAGGTGTGGTCATGCCAACGTTCACACTTTTATCTAGATGCGGCGCAGGCTAGTATTTAGAGATCCGTCCAGGTGTGGGCATGCTAACATTCACAACTCCATCCGAACGCCACGCAGGCTGGTGTTCACAACTCTAAGTGTGGCACATGCTAGCATTCACGTTTTTCTAGGCGCGGGCATGTTATCCTTGAATCGATCCTATCCAGATGAGATGCAGGCCAACATCTATCTAGATGCATCTGCCGGTCTGGATATGTTCGTCCGGTGCATACGAGTGGGAGAGTCACTTGAAGGCTTTCGTCTGGGTCTAGGTATGTGATCAGTCTCTGCAGCCTTCCTTTGTGGCTATTTCCATGATGTCCTATGCTGTGTCGGGTGGTTGGTTCTTTGGTTTTAGTGTTTCTCCAATTTGAAAGTTGGCGAGGTTCGAGTTATTTTCATCATTGTTTTAATGACTGGGCATTCTAGTGCGTCTCCGTTGTGGTTACGCTTTGAAGAGCCATGATTTGAGGAGTTTCCTGAATGCTGGGTGGTTTGTTGTATTCCGTATATTCTTAGGTAGGTCATTCCAGGTTTTGGCTGCCTGGTGAGAGAAAGACGATCCCCGCGTTTTTTTCTGTTGTAGGTTTTTGGTTCCAGGCGTATGTCGGTGCTTGATCTTAGTGTTCTTAGTGCAACAGAATCCAAATACCCAGAGCATCTGGCGGGCTTACTATTGTGTAAATCCCAAATCAATTACTGCAAATAAATGAAGAACACCAGTCACGAAAACAAATATATAACAAGAGTTTATTATCACTTCAAGCGGTCTCAGGTTCAGCTATGTCTGCGAGCAGCCATAGAGAAATTGAGCAATTTACATGGCGACCAGTTAGCCTCTTTATACAGTTCAAAGCGGCATTGGTTGTTGCAATTATAAATGGTTTATGACCTGTGTAACGTGTGCATTATCCACGGTAACACATGCATACTAGCTCTATGTCATGTCTGTACAATTTACTGTCTCAGAAAAGTGAAGTTCATCATGTTCCCAGGTCAAGGATACATTCCTGGCAGTGTATCTTATCTATGTTTTCCTTCTATCAAAAGGGCACTTCACATTTTGTCTCGGTAGGTTAATTATCCCTACCCAAAATGTGTGTGGTACATCATGTTTTCTAAACATTGGTCGCGCAATTAGCTCTGAAAAGCAAGAGACAGAAAGACGTATAGGCTACCCTTTATCTTCGTTTGTGCTGGCATGTTCAAGGCTTAAAACTGGTAAATTCCATTAGCTAAGCATTCCTTGCAGGAACA
This sequence comes from Ambystoma mexicanum, assembly GCF_040938575.1. Taxonomy (NCBI): domain Eukaryota; kingdom Metazoa; phylum Chordata; class Amphibia; order Caudata; family Ambystomatidae; genus Ambystoma; species Ambystoma mexicanum. Next base: position 460,991,106 of record NC_090923.1, on the reverse strand, counting down.
TGTTCATCAGCCCTTTAGGCTGCAATCATTTTCTGCATGCAACATGAATACCCAGCAAGTGAGCAAAGAAACCAAAATGGAATCTGAAGGGTGCATTTCAATGTGTGCGCTTAGGCTAACACAAAATGGATGCATTTTCACAATTGGACAGCAATATTGGCATAGTTCTAGCTTCAGAGTATCTAATCACCTATTATTATAGCCCATGTGTGATGGATAATCATTAGAAGTTACTAATATTTCCCTTACATAGATTTGACACTAAACAAACAAGTATATACACATGTAATGTAGTGTATTTATAACCGTAAATAGAAACACATTAAGAATGTGCTATATTTTTTAGCATTTGTGTACATTTATTCTCTTGTAGAGGTAATATATGAGCATTACAAATAGCATAGGCAAACAATATTTTGTTCCCAATTGTAGCAATGAAGTGGTTGATTTGAGTCCCAACATCCTACTCTTCAATTCCTTTCTAAAATATGAAAGCTACCTTCAACCAATTAGCAATAAAGGTGTTACCTTTGTGGCACAGTAAAACATACAATTGTTCTAATAGTAGTGCTGTTAGGATTGGTGAGCAAGGGGGTCAGGTTAGGATGTTAATAGCATCCCCTGTAAAACCCATGTAATGGAAATGGTTAATCAACTTTGTCAAATGTTCATGGCTTCTAAGAGCAGTTAAATAAGCACAACCTAAAAGCAATGTGAATCCATGGATTAAAAATAAAGGCAACACCACTTAAATCACTATAGAACCATGAATCTTTTCCATGTTTTGTACATTGATGGATTTTCTAATCCCTGCCAAAGTAATATATGTGGCAAAGCAGGGTGATTGTATGTGTTGTGCCAAAACACATATCATGATAAAATATGTCACCAGCACATGAATGGTTGAAAAGGTTCATTATGGTTTTCTCGAACAGAAGAACAAAATAGGTTTGTGTTTTTTTCATTTCTTTAAATGAGTAGTTTCCTCCTTTCCCCCATTTCACCCTCCTACCCTGCAATTAAACCCCTGCAATTCCACATACCCCATATATATGTATATATATTTTATTTTTTTGTGTGTCTTTTTGTTATTGTGTTGAAGTGAATTAACACAGAATAATTCACTTTAATAAAACAACATTATACGGTTGAAAGGATATCTAACAAAAATACATCATAGTGTGGTATAATCATGGAAAAGAAAAATATTTTGAAAAAGGGTAAACATGTTTATTTCAGCCTTCAAAGTATAGAAACAGTCCAAAAATGAGAATATGGTAAAATTATCATTTAGGGGAAGGCATTTGATAGTTTCCTACTTCTTCTCATAAAAGCAGTTCAGCTCTACAATTTAGCTCTGCCTCAAAATTATTGAAGCATGCGTAGAAATCTGAATTCGAGGCCCATAGACTGAACTCTATCATCGTCCATGCATTAGAAAAACATTTTCATTTCTCTTAAAGAGGCAGTCAAGCACTGGATCATCAATACCCAACACCCATACCCTTTCCGGCTTCTTCAGGAATATAACCTCCAGCTGTCTCTGTGGTCTGTGTCTCTCCTGTCCTGTTCTGCTAGTTATCTATTGTATAAGACCATCCTTCAAGTCCATCAGAATCACACATATTTCTCTGGCAGGCAATCCTCACTAGTCGGTATCATTCCTTACATCACTAGATTTATTCAGCTCCCTTTAGTCCTAAGGTGTGTGGCCCATGGGAAAACATGGGTTTTTGCAATATAGTTTATATTACAAATGTTGTCCATCTAAATAATACAATTACTTGAAAAGAGGCTGATACCAAGGAACTCTGCGGAGTAAGCCCAACGGGGCACTGGGTGTAATCAGCCTGGTTATTGGATCAATAGTTGCAATTCAATTAGACGTGGTTATCAACCTCAGTACTTTAAAAGGTCTTGTGAAGTAAGGTCAAGGAAAAGTGAAGGATGTTTATTTTAAGATACCTGTTTGACTGGGACATTGTTCAGTAAATTGTGGTATTATTGATTTGAACATAGAATCGAATAGAGGAAGTGCTCTGAAGACCTTTTTTAGGGTTGAAACATGTGTGTTGGCTGTCTATTTAAGTTATTATACTATTTTGAGACACTTGTGCATATGTAAATAGGACTTGAGTTGCTATTCATTTAAGAACCAAATTGTTTTTTTAAGGGTTGGAACAAGTGGGAAGACTTTTGAATTCATCTTAATAATGTCCGAAGAGATGAGTAATATCCTAATACAGACTTTATTTACAATATTTTTTTATTAGTTAGTAAATCAAATAAATACATAAGAAATAAATACAGACTTTTACCAGCTTTCTTTGATCAGTTGTATTTCACTGCAAGATTTAGCGTGCTATTGAATACAATTTGTTTTGCAAAGCCCTCAAATTAGAACTTTTATGACCTGCTCATTAGCGTTGCAGCCAATAAGCATCAGTGTCATGCAACTAATACAACTCATTGTCACGGGAGGATAGCTCAGTGGCAACATGCTTGCCTTGGAAGCAAGACGACACAAAGCAACACAGGTCCGATTCCCGGGTCCGTGCTTGGAAACCTCTGGGTATTGAAGCGTGTCATAAATATGCAACTAAGACAACAACAAAAACAATTTCTGTAACAGAGCCTCAATGCCAAGCTGTGTGAGTGCTTTAATAATGCAAATAAATAAATAAAATAATATTAATCAGTAATACTTTTTTCTTTCGTGCAGTCAGATTTTCAGAATCCAAGTTTACATGTATTGTATAAAATGAGAATTATTTATCTAACTGTAAACATTGCCCAACAAGTGTACTGCAAGATCATGTATGTACGGTTTTCATAAGTAACATTTTGTGTTTAACACATAACCTTGCTGTGTTTTTGCATCCATGCCATTGTTTTTGTTTTTGCAAAAATAAATGAAGTAGCTAATAATATCCATTCATTGCAAACTCATGTTTGCATTAAACAGTGCAATGCTTAAATGAGAAATACAAACATTAATAAAACCTCTTGAAAGTCTTCTCCTTTGGTTAGCCGGCATACAAATATATTTTAAACAAAACAGAGCTTTTCTTGCTATATCAGCACTTCCAAGTGTCATTTGTAGCAGACTAGTGTTTACTTGACTTCTTGGCCCTCATTACGACCCTGGCGGAAAGGGGAAAACGATGGCGGAAATGCAATACCGCCATCGAAAAGCGCTCGGTGCGACTATGACCCGTCACCGCAAAGTACGAAGCCATTAGCGACACCGTAGTGAACGCCAACGCTAACTGCACTAAGCACGCGCGCGCGCACCATGCCAAACCGCAAACACCACCATGGTGCAACGGTACGCCAATTCCGACCCTAGCGGACATGTACCTAACGCCATCAGGCATGGCGGAATGGACCATTCCGCCATGGCGAGAAATACGGCATCGTGAACCAACCGTAAATGGCCCACTGAGTGCCTGTACTCCACTCCCTGGCCACATTGCACAACTCCTGGCAGGCGCAATGTACTCACACCATGCAACCAGTGAAATCTACAATTCACCCATGCATGCCAACGTAGAAATGCATGCAGGTGTTCGAAGCGCCCCGTGAGTGGGCATCCATGTACGGCATTTCACCATAGCCGTACTGATGCAGCACAGGCATGTGAAGGTACAAGACATCAAAATGGAAATCAAGAACACATGACACAAAACAACAGTAGTCCCCCATCGCTTGCCACCAGCGCAAGGCAACATCCAAAACAGCATCCTGAGGGGGATTGCACCAGACCTGTACTCTTGCCAGTAAACAAACCAACCATCAGCAGAAGCATGTACCACACAAGTTGGCAGAGTGACTGAGCAGCCAGGCACATCCCAAGAGGGGCCGATGGGAGCTGCAGGGCACAGATGGCATGAATACAGAAGCTATTCCAATGGACATGACCCCAGTCCCCCTCCAACAAACGCACGCAAACACAGGCACCTGTGACCAGCCACATTCTGAACATCCCATCATACCATCAATCGACCTGGCTGACAGGCACCAGTCGGCCAAAAGCCAATCCCCCGCCCCTGAACAGCACATCATGTAAACAGTCACAATGGCAGCCCCTATCCGTGACCACACTGTGCTACGTAGGCAAAAGCGGCCAGTACTGTACCACACAACTCAACTCAGAAGGCGGAACACAATGCAGATCATCTCGCAATACATACCGCCACAAATCGAAAATCGCCACATCACCTGCAAAGAATAACGCAACACGCCAAATATCGGAATACAATTTAAATGCACATCCAAATGACAAAGGCCTCACAGCAATTTGTAAAATAACACCAAAACATCCATCATCACCGAGGGCTGCATCTGCAATAATTGACCAGCTTCCACTTGTGTGACGCCCTGTACCATCATGGCACACAGGGCCAACATCAACGTTCCAAAAGGCAACATGGAAGCGGCAAGAACCGCAGGTCCGTCCCATGAGGCAGGCACTAGTCCAGCTGAAAGGCCGAAATGTTGCACCTAGCCACCAGAACAGCGTAAGGGCATGTGGCCCATTGGCGATCGTCCCATAAGATCGTAATGCTGCTCCACTGATTCACCCGAAGCTGCAGGTGTCGAGAGTAAAAACCATCTGGAGGAGTGGCGTACAGATGGCATCTGCAATAGGGCAGGAGATACCTGTCACCAAAATGAAACACAAATTAACCGATTGCACTACATGACACATGATGCATCACTATCTTCATTCAACACACCAAATCCACACCCATATGCATGCTAGCCCACTCCAAAGGAATATACACACCCCTAAATCAGTATCGATACATAACGAAACCAATCGAGGTTAATACACCATTGGCAACGTCGGTTACTGTGCATGCGTCCGTCAAGATAGAACCCATGACATGGGATTAGTAACGTGCCTAGACACAAGTGTATGAAGGCGCGTCGAGACAGGGAGGATCCGACAAGGGCAGATAGACGTAAGTCCCACTATGGCAGCCTTGCATCACATAGCGCAGGGGAAGGGGATTGAATCAAAAAACACATGTACATGGCAGACCCTAAATGGAATCATCTGTCCATGCATCCATTCATCATTCCCTCATCCCGCAATGAAAACGCATGAACATTCACTCACATAATATGTGAAACTTCCATCGCGTCTGTGCGTAATGCAGTCTGCAAAAACCACTGTGCTCCTGGCCGGATCTGTAGTGTCGTGAAGCTAGATGGACTTGGGAACGTCCTGCCTTATCGTCCACTACGCTATTGCGCATCCCATTCAATTCATGTCATTCATTGCTTGCTCGTTATGGGCCCTGTCCCAAGGACATTCAACAATAGAACGTTACATTTCCAGGCAGACCTGTGGGCGTCTCCTCACCGCTACTTCGCAACCAAAAATCCTGGCCTTCGAATTCCTCACTTGCAACATTACGTCGAAAAGGCTTCTGTGAACGCTTGCATTCACAATTACATCAATGTAGTGCGGCTGTGTGTCATAATGCTAACTGGCTGCAATCACAAATGGGACGCCACGCCCGTCGGTGAAGTACGATACTGTGCTGCATGAGGGTCGGCCATCGATCGAGCCCTACATACCACTGACTCTTCACAGGTATGTAAGCGGCTGCAATCATAGCATGTGTAACAATGGGAGCATAGCATGAAAATCAGTCAAAGTACATCACACTGCCATCGGGATTTGATACATGATTCCAATCCCAAGATGCCATGCGGCCAAATGCAGCCTTACGTGCGGGACGTGCTCGGCCAGAAGGGATTGCATCTGCCACAGATTCATTCAATCAGCACAGGTGGAGGCCATACAGGCCGACAGCACATATATAGCAGACCCAAACCCCTCCCACAACCACTCCCACTCCAAAATGCTACCGGCAGGACTAGCGATGTTGGGCCTGGGGCACCAGATAGCACTGCAAGTGCTACAACTACAAGAAGACGACGAACAACAACAGGTACAACAACCGGGCGCACAGGGGAGACGGAGGAGAAGGAGGAGGAGGAGGGCAAGGCAGGGTCAGCAAGGCCCACAAGCACTGCCACTACCACCACGCAGGCGGCCCGCAATCCCACGCCTCCGAGCTGATCCGTTCAACCTCACTGCTGAGCAGATCCACACCCTCTACCGTTTGGACCGGGACACCATAATCGCCATTGTGGACATGACACATGCTGACCTCGTGAGCATGATAGATAGCCCAACCGCCATCCCACCCCTACTGAAGGTGGTGTCTGTACTCCACTTCCTGGCCACAGGCACCTACCAGCACACAGTGGGACAGTTGCATGGCATTTCACAGCCACTGTTCTCACGGACACTCTCCCAAGTGCACGATGCCCTCCTGAAGCACGCCGACGACCACATCACACTACCACGCACGTACCAGGAGATTACCAACGCAAAGGTGGGATTCCATGCACTTGGCGGCATCCCGGGTTGCATTGGTGCCATCGACTGCACCCATGTTGAATTGGTTGTCCCACATGCCATGGAGGTCCAGTACCGCAACCGGAAACAATTTCATTCAATCAATGTGCAAATGGTGTGTGACTCCAACAAGATCTTTACGCATTGTTGTGCCAGATTTCCAGGATCTACCCATGATTCTATGGTCCTGAGGAACACAAGAATACCACGCTACATGGAGCGACACGCAGGGCACAGATCCTGGCTACTCGGTGAGTCTCATTCCATGCATGACATCGTGGCCCATTTGATGCGTCAATGACCTTGCAGGAGGGGGGGGGGGCTACTTAGCACTATCATTCCACTGACACCCTTTATTCGTCCCATACAGGTGATGCCGGGTATCCACTGAAGAGATGGCTCCTTACACCAATCCGGAACCCACAGAACCAGCATGAGGAGGACTACAACCATGCCCACTCACGTAGCCGTGTGGTCATTGAACAGGCATTCGGCCTACTGAAGGCTCGTTTCCGCAGCCTCAGCAGGTCTGGCGGGGCACTCATGTACAGCCATGAGAGGGTTTCTAAGATGGTCATGGCATGTGTCATGCTGCACAACATGTGCATACGTAGGAATGTGCCCATGCCCCCTGACGCTGTACTGCATGCACCTGAAGATGATGATGATGAGGGTGGGGATGTGGAGGCACCCCAGGGAGTCCATGAGGCACAGGATGCACGTGCAATCCGACAGAGCATCATAGATGCATGCTTCTAGCAACCACGCATGGTGCCTATTACACGGAAAGGGGACCTGTGGCACTGTGTGTGTGTAGTACAGGCACATAGTGGACTGTACGCCTATGAAGGCCTCGTACGCAAATATCAATGTCCACACATGTCATTGGATGATAATGAAGTGCTGTATTGTTAATGTGATTTGATTCATACACCCTATGGACCCGCCACCCAGTGAAGCCCAACACACCCCCTCCACCCTACTTCCTCCCCCCCCAACACCAGTGTCCAGATATGCATGCTGCCCGTGGGTAGACGCTATTGCAAGCCCCCTCTACGGGTATCAGGGGCACCCCTGCCCGTGGAGCGCAGGTTCCTGCCAGATCTGCGTTGGGGGCTGCCCTGGACGGAACTTGCCACGGATGACGTCTCTGCCTGCTCGCGTCCATGCATGTCTCTGAGGGTTTGTGAGAGCTCCGAGAGCACACGGCGCACAGCAGCAAGTTCAGCACAAACGTCTTTGGACGTCGCATGCAGTTCCCCCCTCAGGCTCTCGGTGCTTTTCTCCATTTGTGCTCTCAGGCTCTCGGTGCTTCTCTCCATTTGTGCTCTCAGGCTCTCGGTGCTTCTCTCCATTTCTCCCCTGAGGCTCTCACTACTTTTCTCTATTTGTGCCCTGAGTGTCTCGGTGGATGTTTCCATGGCTGCCCTGGAACCCCCGCATTCATTTGCATGGTCCTTGAGTAGCGTGGACGCTTCCTGCTGTTGCTCGATCAGCAGGTCGAGGGACTGTTGCCTCTGCTGGGCCATGGACATTTGCGGTGGTGTGACAGGGGGGCTGCTCAACACATGTTGCCTTGGCACAGGACTTGTGGGGGTTGGCCAGTCGTCGTCTTCAGGGTGCCCCTGCGTGGTTTCGTCATGGTGTAGGGGATGGAACATGCAGGGGGATTGGGAAAGGTCATGGATGGTACCTACGTCGCCAGCACTGTTTTCCGTGTCGGAGCATGCTGGCATGACAGCTGTGTCACCTATGGTGCTGCTACCACCAGAGGCAGTGCCATCAGATACGTTCTTTGGGGGGACCTGTGGTGCTGGGGTTGTGGACTTGCTGGCTGCTGGGGTGCCTGTTGCAGTCCCCTCCAGTGTGCTGGCACTTGATTCCTGCTGCTGCCGTGTCTTGATCCTTGCACCTGAGGTGGAGGCTCTTGGGACGTTGGTCCTGGCCCTCTTTGCAGGCGTGCTGGTAGGGGTGTCCTGCAGCTCGTCGTTGGTATCGGACCCTGTGGTGGAGTAAAGAGGGGCGAGCGTTAGTTATGGGTCTGTCGGATTTGGAATGGCAACGTATCAAATGCATTGGGGTGGTACATGAGGCTGATATGGGACTGGGCCTTGGAGGTGGTCTCATTTTCGTGTGGATTGAGGATGCATTCATTTGGCTGCCTGCAGTTAGGGGGTGCATGCTGCACATGTAGGGGTTGTTTATGGCATCTTGATTTATTTGTTTATTCATTCTGACTTTTAGAGGGCGCTGTCAGGGCAAAGTATGTATTGCACTATGGGGTCACATGGTACTGCACATGTTCGTGGTTTGTGGATTTCGCATTGTTTCTCTTGGCAAACCTACCTGATTCTCCGGATGTCGGCACTCCTTTCTCCATCCCTCCGACTCCCTCTATGCTCTCCATTCCTATGGTGGAGGCGCAGATCTCCTCCCAGGGGGTCAACTTGATGGGCGACTCTGATCCCCCCCCGGTAGCTGTGGCGATGTTCCTGTTCGCAGAAAGTATGCTGCGTACGCGGATCCGCAGGTCGTCCCACCGCTTGCGACATTGCTGTGGCGTGCGGGGTGTTGTCCCCACCGCACTTACGCGCTGTGCCACAAGGGCCCATATGGCCTTCTTGTTGGCAAGGGCCGTCCTGGTCATTTGACTGGAGAAGACGACGGCGGCATTTTCCTGCAGGGTCTCGGTCAGCACGGTCAGTTCCTCTCGGGAGAAGTGGACCTGCCGCTTGCGATCACACGCTTTCTTGGCTACCTTTCCCATATTTATTTTTTTAACTGGGGTTGCTAACGGGTTGGGATGTGTGTCAGGGTCGGATTTTTAATGGTTGTGTTGGGATTCGGATTTTATAGTTGTGCGGCGTGCTGTTTCCCGTTCCGGCCACATGCTTTTACTTCCGTTTCCGTATATTTACGGTGCCCGTAATTTGCGGTGCCCGCTCATTACGGTGCCCGCTCATTACGGTGACCGCTAAGATGGGTGGCGGTATTGCACCTGGTGCAGCGTACGGCGGCGGTAAGGGCCGTTTTGGGGTCATTTCCGCCATCGCAGCCTTTCGGATTCCGCCATGGCGTAATGCTCGTGCCCGATGGGTCGTAATTAGCCGCACTTTGCTCCTTCGTGCAATGGCGGAAACGCTATTTACGCTGTTGCGGTCCGGTCAGTCAATTTCCGCAAGGGTCGTAATGAGGGCCCTTGTGTTTACTTGACTCTTTGTTTTGCCTGAAAGTCCATCTAAAAAATCTTGATTGACTCATTGACTTAGACTGCATGGCTAGCAATTATCTAGACTGAATCCTTGTATTAAGCATCCACTAAATCTGTATATATCATTATACTCCTTTACACCATGACAGATAGCCATATGTACCTTTTGTTGTGCTTGAACTTTTAGTTGAAAATCTTGATTGACTTATTCTTTTAGACTACATGACTAGCAATTATATATACTTAATGTTGGTGTGTATCCTCCACTGCAGCTCTATATGTCTTGGGAGAATAGATCAGGGGCAACATGCTCGCCTTAGAAGCAAGATAACATGGAGCACTACAGGTTCGATTCCGGGGTCCGCTCTTAGAAACATCTGGGTATTAAGCACGTTATAAATAACATATATCATATAGCTAACTATTTTGCAACCTTCATACCAAACACATAGCTACATTGGCCTTTTGGATTAGTCTACATAGCTTTTTGATGCTCTCTGTTTCAGCCTACTCTACATCTGTATAGCTAACTGTGTTGCTACATGCATCCCTAAAAAATAGCTGTTAATCATTTAGTAAGACCTAACATTGACTGCGATTCTCACCATACTTCTTACTGCATACCTAACACATTGTTAAATTTCACTCATATGTGATTGCATACCAAGTATATAGCCACGTAGACTCCGCTGGTGTGCACATACACGAAACACAGACCTAGACTGAATAACTGCATTGGCCCCACACATTTATGGTTCTTCATACTACAGTTTACATATCCAACATATAATTGAATTAACTCACTATGTTACCTGCATACCAATTGAATCAATATATTGACTTCATCACCTGTGTATATTCAACCATAACTGCGTAGTTGACTCACTGTCTTACTTGCTACTTAGTGCATAGCTAGATGAACTTAATTGCATGTACACACACATCAATTTGAACCATTTAACTAAATGATAATACCTACACCTACACACCGAGCACACAGCCAGATTTGATTATTTGTGCCTCGCTGCATACCGAACACATTAAGAGCCTGTGACATACTGGTTTGCGTTGTTCATAACATCTAATGATAGATTGCCTCACTTTGGACCTCCTTGACTACTGCATAGCTCCATCATGCCTGCATTTTTAGCCTTTAGAGAGATTAAATTGTTTCGCATACCTCCACAATACCTGCAGATTATTACTCTTATTATTACTGCTGCCTTTGTACCTAATACATAACTAGTTTACTTTTAAGTTGTGCCGACAAACCAAACACATACATGCTTCATAGTCCAATCACCCACAGACCTAACTCTTTGTGCTGACCCCACAATAATTGCAGAGATCATGTTATTCATCTGAGACCCTAAAGGCATAACTGGTTGGACTCCCTATAGTTGTATCCACATAGGCTGACAGCTCTAGATGGCATTTACATTGATGAAAACATAACCACTACCTCATCCCCAGTTCACCTCCCTTGGGGTGATCGCGTATCTATCCCATTCACATTATTCATAGAGACACCACGCCTTGCAGTACTGTCAAAAGGCCATCAGCCATGAGCAGACCATGGAAATAAATAAATAGCAACTCTGTAATTGAAAGAGTATCAGCCAAATCTACCGTCCGTACTGATGGACCAACATTGATTGTAACTAGACCACAATCTCTTGGCCTGACGAGATGGGCCCTTTCCTGATCCCGTCGACCACAGTAAGTAATCTCGGAACCACAAAGGATAACACCATCGCTATTGAGCCACTGAGTAGATCCATTGTCTGAAGATGTTTCTCCCAGCTGTGCATGCTGTGCTACATTTGACCTTACTTAACATTCACCTAAAGAGCCAAGGCCCTAATTTCTGAATGCTATCTAAATTTGAACAGGCCGTAAGCCTCTATCTTAAACTCTCAGATTATCAAATGAGGACACTTCAAAGAGTTCAAAATTGAGCAGCAAGATTTTGAACATATATCCCCAACATTATACAATTTCCTTTGGATAAACATAAAAAAGATGGTTAATTTTAAAAGACTCTGCATAACCCTTCATGTATACAATGGACCGGCCTATCCTCCTTCAAAAGTAAGTTTCACAACTATACTGCCCCAGAACACTTACCCACCTAGAAGCGAACCACATGACTATTAGGAAACAGCTAAAGGCTCGGCTTTTCAACCAACCACTTCAAAATAAGCAACTGACTAAAGTCTGTACAGCGGAAACATGGACTAGTTTAAGATGAAAACTATTCTCTCTACCATCTGTTGGAATCCAATTTGATTGATGGATGCTCTGCTGCATGACACTGGTCCAGACCTGAATAGTACATCCTACAACCAAGAGCCAGGAAGCAACACCCTAACTCCCCTCTGCCCCCTATCTACTCTCATCCCTCAACTAACTCCTTACGACTAGAATAGTGCATCCTTACACTACTCACACTACTTCAGACATCCATCCAGGTCTAGTACACTTAACAGACTCAGACCTTATCTATCAACAACCATTCTGTGAATGTGTGCCCTTCAGAATCCGAAGGCTGCCCAGATAGCTAACCTGTCAGCTCCATAACAACCACAAAGAACATAGAGATATTCATATCGACACAGGTATTGAGTACTTCCGACCTGCATCCATCAAAACCACATGTTTCTGCATCTTGCCGCTAGCCGACTAACATACCCGGCCCTTCTTTCTTACTGGGCCGTGCAAAGCAAATACAACATTATTGGCAGAAGGGCTCTATATTACACTTTACATTACATTCATTACATTACCTCACCAGAATCCAATTCATCTGAAAAGGGTTACAAACGGTTGGTTTGTGCTGCCTGCATTTTCAAGTAAGACATGTCATAGGCAATGGGCCTCAACTCCCAAATATAAATGTACATCCCTCATTGCATTTGCTAAAATGTGTCAAAAAGTCAATTGGTATGAATGTGCATAGTTTCTGGGCTCGTAACTTACCTCGGAATTTTAACTGTTCAATCACAGGTATTTTTATACAATATGCAGCCCTTCTTCATTAACAGTGAAACTCTATAAGAACTTGTGAAAATTGAGAGGAGAGAGGGAAGAGATGAAAAGAAAACAAAAATGCTTTGTAAAAGTTTTACTTGGAAATGGAATAGCTACTCAGGACAATATGCAGGAGTGTCTCTCTTCAGCATCCTTGTAAAGAAAGATGGCCAGATCACCTTGTTTCAAGATAGTGGAAAGTAGAACTCATGATATGGCCACTGCAACTGTCTCCTGTTTAAATGATCATGATAACTGTGGCAAAGTCATGAAGATTCAATGGATGAGTGGCCCTGGTGGTATTCGAGTCCTCTTATTTCAATTCCCAATTGTTAGTTTTTGCTCAACTGAGTTGGGGAAGAGGGATGTTTAGTCTGTTCTCACTGTAGCTCACAGTTGTGAGTGTAGCAGGGAGTGATTTTCCAGAGTCTTTGAAGATACAGCCCAGCTTACAGCAGGATCACCCTTTTGCTTTTTAGTTTTGTTCACCAATGAGGATTTCAGCTGTAACGCTTTCAGTAGATTTAATCATTTGTAAAGATACATGAGGAAAAACAGGTTTACTGTAGCAGCAATCATGTAAATCAAGGGTGAATTGCCAGTTCCCAGTCTTGAAAGTAAGTAGAGTATGTCTGCCCCAGTATTAAAGACAGAGGGCCTCATTCCGACTCAGACGTTAAGGGGTTTACGGCGCCGTAAACGGCGCCAACCCTTAACGCCTGATTACAAGGTTCCCTTTGCGGGATGGCTGTTTAACTTCTGCTTTTTGCAGCCGTTAAAAACCATGCCGCAAAGGGACCTTGGCGATAATTACGGCACTCACCTTGGAATGGGGCGGTAATTCCGCCATCCACCATGGCGGAATTGCAACCTTAGCGGCATGGACCATGGTGTTCATAGCACCATGGTCTTCCGCCAAGGTTGTAATGAAGGCCAGAGTGTGTTGCCTAATTTCCTAGAAGGGAAGTGATTCCAGACACAGTAGTGCTTTTTAGACTTGCGCTCACACTATCTGAATAGGTTTGAGTGCCGTCCAGGATGGATTTGTTCAGGTCTTTTCTGCTGCTTTTGGAATGTCTCAGTTGTGCTGACGTTCTTCTGGTGTGCCAACCTACCTGACAACAGTGAAAATTGGAAAGGTCTGAGTTTGGCTTCAGGCATGTACTGGTGGTTGTAAAAGGATCTCAGAACATTTGAACCCATTGGTGAAATTTAACAGGGTACCAATTTCCATCGGGGGACCACAGAAAGCTGCACTGAACTGCACAATGTAGAAACCATTGGGTATAAAGACCTTCTCACAAAGATTTCTATCCTTACTATGCTCATTGTACTGCAGACCATACAATGGGATGTCAGTTCACAGGACTGCGTTGCTGTAATGACTTGGCACTTCATTTGTAGTGTGACAATCAATCTTTAAGGACAGACTGGCTCATGCATAAGTCCCCTTCTGCTATGCACACATGTGTGGGGAACTTTAGACAGTGGTACTCTACTTGATGAATCGTACTACAGGATTGTATTGGTACAACAAAGTGGAATTTGTCTGTACTGGAATGTTCAAGACCCCATCAATTGTCCAAGATATCACATCTATAGCAGAGACATGTGGAGTTCATTTTCTTCAAGCGTGTTACATTAATGTAATGCGTAAAAGCCTTGTTTAAGACTTTTACGCCTTCTATTAATGTCACAGCCCATTTTCATCCATTTGTATGCCAGAGAGGAGGGCCAGAACACAACTTTCATTTCTGCCGCCTCCCTTCCTTTGCCATGCAATAGCCCCAACGTTTGTGCCAGCATGCATTTTCATGCCGGGCCAAATCCAGGGGGTCCCTATGGAGCTATTTGCATTGTGTAGTGCAAATGTGCAGGGCAAAAGGTGGGGTACTTGCATGCACACTGCCTTTTTCCCTTCATATTTGCACTCCATTTTGCATATGACCAACATTTGGCAGAGAGGAACCGCTTTCGTGTATGCCAAATTACGTCTGGGAGCAAGGAGCTCCTCTGTATGTTGATTGTGAGAGAACCTGCCATCTTGCTTGTGTAGACAAAGTAATCTTCCTAATTCGAATGGGAACAGAAAGGGATTTATAATCTTGAACAATTCTTGACAGGGTGTCTAGCAAGGCAGATTTACGGAGGCCTATTGGCCATTTCTTATTATGGATATATCATGGTGTACTGTATCAATTTTATACACACACAACATATCAAAAGCATTGTCATCTACAGCATCAAAGCCTCTCTCTGTGATTTTAACTTTTAGACGCTGAATAGCTGAGACAGCATCTCACCAGATTTGTAAGGACGTGGCTCCTGCTTCACAAAGAGCTTTTCAATAGGAATAACACATTGAAAAATGCTTTGTGAAACATGTTCTTTGTTCACTTAAGTCTAGTTTTCCCTAGTTGTGTAACTATCTGTGTGACTGAAGTCTAATTGCTGGACAAACACCATGTGTCAATGTCATGTATGACACATCTCAGCTATGCATGCTTACCCATTCACTGGCATAGCATCTCAATAGAAATGGTGACACATTCACTAAGCTGACCTTGTCAACAGGGGATGAGGGCCCACACAGCCTTGTTGGGATGCCTACCAGTTTGGAAGCCAGAGCCATTCCTACCCCAGAGGGGGACGATGGCAGTTGGGAGAGCACTAATGCCTGCCCCCTCCCTAAGTACCTATATGTAATTTGGCAGGACCAGTGTTAATCACCCCACACCTCTTCATGAAGATTCTGGTCAGTGTATTTCTTTTCATTACAGATCACTACATCCATCAACATTCTGGGAAAACCAGCTGCAACATGAACACTCACCCGAGCCTCCAGATAGACAGCTCCAGTCACCACAACTACTCAGAAACCACTGAGAGAGAGATCTGCTATGTGGTGCAGCAGTGACCGTACATGGCAGCAAGAAACACAACAAACCACCAGTTGCGACCAACACAAAACACAATTAAGCAGCCACAGCATGGCTCCCTAACACTGACTTTTTCAAACTAGCTGCAGAGTGACTCTCTGACAGGAAATCAAGAGACACTCAACCACTTACCTCTGACTCAGCCACAGCGTGGCTCCCTGACGTGAACATGAACATTTTCCAACACAGACTGCCATTAGCCCAGCTCAGCGGTTGTGTTAGGTGAAAAAGGTTGGGGCTTAGACTCCTTTTTTATATATGCTTATTTCTATAACACAAAGGGCAACATTGGCCATGGGGAAGGAAGCAATTGGACAAGGGTGGAGAGAATGAAGCTGGAGACAGTAAAGATAGAAGGTCATAGGAGGAGAAGATGGCAGATCAAGATAGAAGAAGGAGGAAGGACAGTGGACAGGAGCGTGGACGCAGAGAAGCTGAGGTATTGGTTGGTGAGAGCAAGTGATACTGTGTTGTAAGTGTGTGCGTAAGGTGGGTGAGTGATTGTGTTAGGGAAAGCGGAGAGGGAGAGTGGAAGGTGACAGAGAGTGACAGGAAGATGACTGGTAGAAAGATGGATGGAGTAGTAGTAGACAGGAAAGGGGAGAGAAATAGGGAAGTGGAGAGGGAAAAATGGCAGGGAGAGAGTAGGGAGGAACAAACCAGAGTGTGGAGATAGGTTGTAGAGAGAGAGATACACTGGTGGGACAGCTGAGGAAGACACAGGAAGGAGGAGAAGGGAAGGTGGGTAGAGTTGGAGAGAAGAGGGTAGAAGGAGGAAGGTAGTGCAATAGAGAGTCACACACAGAGGAACATCAGCGTGTGAAAGGATAAAGACAAAGTGGGGATTGAGTGTCTGGAAGGCAAAAACCCCACAACCCCTTAGAACTAAACCAAGTATAACGTAAGTAACACCTAGTAAGTCACAGAGGGGGGTTAAATAGATATGGTGGTTGCCTTTAAGCCTTAGTGAATAGTATGGTAGAAAATAGACAATATAAATGCATCCGAGAGATATTTCGATCCAGACTGAGGCAAAACCTGTGCCTTCTATTCTTGTTCCATCTGATGATCGTTTGACTAATCAAGCAATGTTCTTGACATTTGCCTCTGTTACCAATGATCAGAGTCATAAAACTATCTTACAAATGAAATCCTGTTTGCCATTACACCCCATTTCTCTGGAAGTTATTAAGAAACATTTCTCTGGAAGTTATTAAGAAAATTAGTGGTAAGATTACATCCTTGATTACATTGGCTGTCAACTCTTCTTTTTTCTTGGTAAAATTCCCCCCATTTTGAAACATGCCCTAGTGACACTGCTGCTAAAACAAACCTACTCTTGATTCTTCAATCCCAGTTAACATTCGGCCTATCTCCCATATCAAGTTTCTCATGAAAGAGATGGAGGCTGTTGTTACACCTCAGTTGCATACTTTCTTCAAAGAAGCTGCAATATTACATGCACACCAATCAGGCTTCTGTCCCCTGATGGGAACGATGGTTGTGCTGATGTCAGTGATGGAGGATTTGGCCAGAATAATGATCAGGATGGGTTTTCTTATTCTTTTGGACCTGTCTGCAGTGTTTGATACCATCTTGTAAGTCAGAATTGCTGGTGCAGCTTTGCCTTTGTCCCTTAGCCAACTTGATACAAATCATGGCTCCCAACTGTATGCATACAGTGATGACATCCAACTCATTTTTTGAGTTGATCCCAACCTCAAGGAAGCAGAACCCTGCCTGCGAGGATGTTTGGCAGACATTGATGTCTGAATGAGCTAAAACTGGCTCAAGCTCAATGGATGTAAAACTGAACTACTGGTGGTCGGCCCTCCTGTTGGGGGTCCTGACCCACGTTTGAGCTATCATGCTGCAACATTTGGTGCTGTGGGCTTAGAAAATCCAAGATGGCCAAAAAGCCCACATGTACGTCAGAATAGGAAAACTGTGCAGTACTGGCATGGAAAACATCATGATGGCCAGAACTTCACAGAAAATGCACAGGGAAATGCATGAAGAATAGGCTGCCACCCATTTTTGCCTATGTTGTGAGCACAGGAGGGCACTGCCTAAAACCACCATTGGGCTACACACACAGTAGCGTGAAACCATTGGGAATGGCAATGCTGATTGCCAAAAGCAACCCAGAACTGTGGGAAATTCATTTTCTTAAATCCCAAAAATGGTTGCATTACTAGTACTCACCACTATCAGAAAGCCGGCGTTTTAAAACCACCAGACTTTTGTGTAAAACTGAACATATGAAACAAAACCAGTCCAAGGAAAGACTTGCTAAGAGGTGGATACAATGTAAAACTATATTCTGAAATGAGTTGAAGGAAGTAATTATTTAATGTGTATGTAAAAATCGTAAGTGATTTAAACTGGGAATAAAAAAATGACATGTAGCTAAAAACTGGCTTAAAGAGATTCCAATTCTGCCTGACATCTACCCCCACAGGAGTTAAAACCTGCTCAGCCACTCTTCCCCTTGCCAAAAGGAGTTTTCACCTCTCTGATTAGATTAGGGGTGGAGCAGCTACAGGGAGTTGAACAAAGGCCTGTCCTGGACTCAGGCAAATGTTATATTGGGGGCGTCGTAAAAGTGGCTTCCTCTTGGCAGAAACAGGGAGGTGCAGACTCCTCTGAGGACAGGCTGAGCTTAAAGAAAGTGGATAGACTGGTTTCTCCACCATGTGACCTGGGAAGACACACCCCTTTTGGCCAGAATATGATTTTAAGAAAGATGTATAACTCATGGTGCGCACTTGTCAAAATTATCTAAATGATACCATAATTCTTGTGATTTTTCTGCCCACATTTTAAGAGGTTTTAGGACCCGGTGGTATGATCTGGGGGGTTACGAGCGGAGAAGAGGTTGTCACTCCAAATGTCTGCATGTTAAAAATCTGACACTTCATCAATTAATGTCCATACTCCTTGCGCACATGTGTGTAAATTTGGGTAAATGTCCGATATTGCAAAACCAGTTAAAAAGCGCAAAATGTTGCCATTTCTGAATGCAAGCCCCCAGGAAGAGCAGAGTTTGAACAGAGTATACCTCATGTGATATGTGATGGGTGCATGTAATTTTAAACAACTGTGTATCTGTGCAATATGTATTTGAATCAAATATAGATTTGTGGGCAAACTGACCAGGGGAGGATCCTCTGACCCATAAAACCTACAGCATTACTCTGACTCACATTTCCTTCCCCCAATCATGGGAGAGGGGAGAATTGGGCCAATGACAAGTAGAGAGGGGCAGTCTTAGCTAGGCCCAGGCACACACCCATTTCCAAAACACATAAAAAGAGACTGCTGGGACAGGTAGAGACATTCAAATCCAGTTGCTGTGGAGCGTTTTGCTGGACCACACAACATCCAGAAGATACCAGTTCCAGACTGACTCCAGCTACATACTCCAGAACCTAGAACTTATACTTTAGAACCTAAATCAGAGGCCTAAAACCACAAGCTGAGTTCTCTGCAGCAGGCCTCAAATCATTGCAAGCTACTCACAGCCTCGCAAGCTGCTTGAATCCCTTGCCAAGAACTTTTGCCAGGACCAGTGCAGAGATCCAGGACCCGTGCAGAGACCGCTGTATCCGGACAGACCAGACCAGTGCCAGACCAGACCAGACCGTGCAGAACCGCAGACCCAGAGACCAGATCACTGTGAAGTGCCGCTAGCCTGATTGATCAGATCCGTGACGAGGTCCAGTCCTTCCAAAATATATTGTGAGTACTTAGGTCAGATTGTGACAGAAATAAGCTCTTAGTTTAAAATAATCTAATCCAAACTATTTTAATCTAACCAGAACTGCCTCCTAGAAGTTGTCACTTGTCATTTTTTAAAGCTGCACCACTGTCACTTGTCAATTCTGCAGCTGCAAGCTGTCACCTGTCATTTTGAGTTTACTTTAAATCCGAAAAACTACCATTACTTAATCGTCCGTATCTCTGGAACCGTTTGGGCTAGGAACGAAATTTAACTTTCATCTGAAAGCTTAGAACCTCTGTTTTCCAAGCCTAGAACCGACTTGCTACTCCTTATACTTTTGCCGTAATCACAATTCATGCACTCGCGAATTTTACCGCGATTTGGTTAAAAATCCAGCCACGTGTAATCCTCAGCAGTCATTTCTTTCCTTGCTAAAAATTTGTTTGCCTCTTAATCACCATCTCTGAATCATTGATAAAGTGAGCCCGAACTCATCCCAAGTATCTCTCACTCACCCTGAACCTCCTAAAGGGAATTAAAAGCATTTTCAGCATATTTCTCACTTCATTGCCACCACATTCAAAGCACTTGGGCCTGTGTTTAAAACTCATACCGGTTTTCTCTAAGCTTCCTGGGGGGGAACTGAATTTCGTATTGTATTTGATTGCATTCCTGAGAACTGTGTGCTCCTCTTTCCTTCTACTTCCATGTCTTACATTGCATAGGGGAGGAGGGTGAATTGCCAGAGAAAAAGTGATAATATTATCTTTTGCTAAAATCATCTCAAGTATTTCTGTACTGCATTTTATTCCTCATTGCTTTTCCCTTGAAATCATAAAAGTAGTTTTTCTACTTTATCCATCCTACACTAACTCCTCACTGATTGTAAAGAAGTGTGCTAGTGCCAGATTACCCATTGTTGATCAACATCATATGTCTAAGTGTACTATCAGATATTAATTTATTATAATCCTGAGCATAACCTCAGGAGCCCTAGTACCAGAGGCCTTCATATCTCTCAGTCCCGGCACTCTGCCACCCCCATGTCCCCTCGCGCACATGAACCCAGGGCCACGGGGTTGGCAGATTACTATCCAACCAGAAGTATGGGGCTCATAGGCCAGTACCTCCCAGGAATGGAGGGGCGGGCATCCGGGTATGGGCACCCAAGCACAGTGCAATTTAGTAGGGAACCCCAGGAGAGTAGGCCCACTAAGGGCATCCTGAAAACTTCTGCCCAGTTAGGTCAGTGGGGGGGGTACACATCAAATCCTGGCAGCAAGGAGGAATCTGAAGATTCCTCTGAACGGCGCAGAACACAGGAGACCAGGTCCCCACATTCTGCCAGCCATTCCCATGCTCGCAGAATCCGGAAAAACCTGAAAGATCAGACAGGAACCTCTGGGAGCAGTGCCTCTGAGTCAGAGGATGAATGGACCAGGGTTACCCGAACCAAAAAGGCCAATAAGGCAAAAAGGGCCTTGCTTAAGGACCCATTGAAGCAAATAAAGGCAATCAGGAGTGTCATAACTCCTTATAATAAGAACGCCAAGTATTCCGTTTGGGAGCACTTGGAGCTCTATGAGCAAATGATGGAGACTTTCCATTTGAAGGACAGCAGTAGCTGCATCCAGTACGTCAAATGGACATTCTCCCCAGAATACTCCAGTTTCTTTGCAGGGCTGGAGGACCAAAATCATTTAAGATGGTTCACCTATAAGGCGGCCATCTTGAAACATTTTTCTGTTCACAGAAATCCTCAAGAGGCTCGCAAGGCAGCCTACAATTTGCAATGTGGGGAGGATCAGACCCCACAAGAGTTTGTGCAAGAATTAAAACGTGCTTTTGCGCAGACCACCAGAAGGGTGCGCACAGATAGCAGAGAATTTATCAATACGTTTTTCCATGCCTTACCCAAATACATAATGACCCAGCTCGTGAGAGATTTTCATGAGAAAAGAACTTTAGACTGGGTCATTGAACAGGCTACCCGGATCTATGAGATGCAGAAGCCTATCGAAAATAAAAATAACGCGCCGAAAAACCCCAAAACCAACAGCACCCCTGCTGCTGCCAAGGTGGCAGAGGTAAAGGTTGCCCCCGTTTTAGATTTGGAGATGGGGGGGCCTAAAAACCTGCCTGCACCAAATAATTCATAGCCCAGAAGGCCCTTGGGCCAGTCACAGACAGGGATTCGAGGAGGTAGTCCCACAAATGGGGTCCCCCGCTCCCTTGACTATGTAAGTCCCCGCTACAAGGGAAACCAACCAATCCTGGGTTATGTGTGGACTCCTCCAGCCCAAGGGGGGGATCCAGCCAAGCACCTGACCTGGGGAACTTCCCTCCTAACTTCCCCCAGGAGGGCAGAAATTCTCCAAATCCTGGGCAGAACTTTTTCCCCAGGTATCCACCCAATTTCCAGCCCCAAAATCATCGATCCTTCTTTCCCCAATTCCCTGAGCCCAGACAACCTAATCCGGGAGAGGGGAGGCCAAGGGTGGAGGGGTACCAAAATCTTCCCAACCAGGGGTACTACCACAGAAGGGATAGCTACCCTTCCCGGGATCAGCCCAGGGGAGAAAATAGAGCCCCGTATCAACTTGAGCGCCAGGTCCAAAATATGGCACAGGATCTGGGTCACATACTGAGGGTTCAACAGAACCCTCAGATGAGCATGCCACCGCAGAATGCCCCAAAGTCTGGACCTGGTGCTCCAGAACAATGACGGGGGCAGCACCCCGATAACCCACTTGTTCCCAGGGAGGAGGCACAAGGGGAAGGGATGTGTAAAGCTTTGGAGGAAGCTTCCTTCCCAACTTGTAAACATCCCCTGGAAAACTAGGAACCGGAAACAAAATCTCCTACCCCTGAAAGTCTGCCACCCAAGGAGCAGAGAGGAGGTAGGAGAAACAAAGGACGCAAACAGACCCACTTTGTGGAGGAGGTACAGGTCTTCCAATTTGAGGGAGAGGGATCCTCAGAAGATCCTGGGAAAAGGATCTTCTCCTTCAGAGATGGGGGAACTCCTCCCAAGGAAAAATGGGTCCCAAGGGATGTCAATTCAGACTGGGGGGATGTGGACACTGAGCTACCGCCGCCCATCATCTCATCCCAGAACCGACAATACCGAAATCCCCTGGTTCAAACCCATCCTGGTGACTGCCTCCAAAAAGGGGTGGGCGGCCCAGAACCGGAACCAGGGGAACCCACAATGGCTCTGATCTCCAGTTGCCAACTTTTTCTTTCAGATTCCCAAGACTCTCCACAGAATTCTGCCCAAATCTCTTCTCTAGCAATGTCCAAAACCAGAAAGTTAGCCCACCAGTTGTCCAAAAATGTGCATTATCTGTTCCCCCTTGAGGAGAAGGAGGGAAGATACTATGCCCCGGTACAAGTACAGGGGCAAGCTACAATTTTGGCACTGGTGGACACTGGATCCCAGGCTACCCTTCTGTCCAAAAGGGCCTTTGAGGAACTAAATGCAGGAAGGGGGGAGAATTACCGAATTCCTCTCACCTCTCTTCCTGGACAACTGCAGAACTTTGACGGGAAGGAAATTCCCGTTGAGGGGACTGCAGACTTGGACATTAAAATTGGGCGACACAAGGTGAAACACCCGGTCATAGTAGTGACTCCAGAGGGCACCCCTTGTTTACTAGGGAATGACCTCCTGAGAAGGTTGTCACCCCTAATAGATTGCGTAAACAAGGTCTTCTGGACCCAGACTAGCCGACCAATAAAATTAAAATAGAGTGTCAACCATGTTAGTTTAAAGGGCACATGCCACATGGTTGAACAAAAATCTGACCAAGTAGAATTTCACTTCCAGAAAAACCAAATTCCAGATGTGACAGTAATAGCAGTAGGACAACAGACTGGTGATGGGGGGTCCTCTCTATTTATGAAAATGAACCTTCCTTCCAGTTTAAGGTGGTATTCCACACTGGAAGGAAACACTCTGAAATTCTTTACCAATCCACAATCAGAAACTCCCGCTCCTATAGTCCAGAAAGATGTGAAATCAGCTCAGAGCCTGGCTGATATTCAGCAAATTGGAGAGCAGTTGTTCATCCCTGTCCAGTTAAATGGTGGGAAGGACTCTAATCTCGCTCGAGTGTGTGTGAACAATGGTAAGAGCTTCATCAGCGAAGCCATGTTCCGCCAACTCCCAAAAGATCCAGCCATTCCCACATTCAAACTGATAGACAAATGGGAAATGGACCTGGAAGCACCTAATTCCAAACATCTCCTGCCAAGCAGGTGTATGCACAAAATCTCCATTGGCAACAAGAGCATTTTCCATAATTGTTGGGTCGTACGAGATGTCACTGCCGCCTTTTACTTAGGCAGTGACATTCTCAATCGCTTTGCCATTAGTTTGGACCTAATAAACTTCAAAGCTTGGTCCCGATTAGCGGATAATCCCATGGGCTTTGATGATCCAGAAAAAGCATTTAGGTCAGCTCAATTGCTACCTTATGCAGTTGAAATTCAGATCAAAGAGGAAGTCACCATCCCAGATAGGACGCGACAATTCTCCCTGGAAGTGAAAGTTAAAAGAGGACAAAAATTGCAAAACCCTGATGCTTACATACATCTAAACGCTTCTCTCCAAAAGCAAGGGTTGGGGGTAAACCCAACTCCATTAGTCAACATAGAACATGACACCATTCTAATAGAGGTGGATAACAGCGACTTAAAGAGTATTACTCTAGCCGCAGGCACCATTATTGGAATGGTGGTTAATGACCGACATTTTTTCCATCGATTTAGGAAATTAACTGTTAGGACCAATCCCCAAGGACTGCTTTGACAGTGACAGTGATGACAATACAACACCAGACAGGATTTTTACCCGGCATGGGGGGAACTTCCTGGTGTACACTTCCTGTCCTATGGTAAGGAAGATGTGACTTGTGACTTCAGGAGGGATGAGGTGATTTTCCAGGTCCATGAGGGTTGCCTTTCCCACCTGAAGCCTCCAGTCCAAATCAGCACTCTGACCAGGGACTTCTCCACCCAGCTGGAGGAGGCCGCTGAGATAGCCAAACCAGAAGTCTTTCCAGGCTTCAGGCAGATGGTGGAAGAGAGAGTCAACCTAGCTGATGCCTGTGTGACTCTGGAACAGAAGCAAAAGTTGAAACAAGTTTTCTTGGATTTCCAAGATCTCTTTGCGGTAGACTCATATGACTGAGGTCGCACCGACATCCACACAACAACAATCCCCACGGACCCTGGAATGACTCCAGTGTTTGTGAAGCAATATCGTTTGCCTCTCGCATCCTTGGAGTCCCTTACTGAAATAATTAAGAACCTTGAGTCCCGGGGAATAATTTGTCCAATACACAGCACCTTCAATAATCCGGTGCTGGGAATATTGAAGCCAAACGGCCAGTGGAGACTCTGCGCTGACCTCAGGGAGCTCAACAAACGGGTCCATACTTCCCAATGGCCTCTGCCCTACATTGACCAAGGGCTGGCCCAGATCCAGGAGTCACAGGTATTCACTGCAATAGACCTGACCAATGGATACTGGACTGTGCCTGTCAATAGGGAGGACCAATACAAGCTGGCTTTTACCTTTGGGGGCCAGCAGTACACATGGACCCGGACTCCCTTCGGATACCTCAACTCCGGCAATGAATTCAACATTTTCCTACATAAGGCCATGCCCGACCTGGGTGCAAGGGGTAACCTGGCTTATGTAGATGATGTCCTCATCAAAAGTTCATCTGTGGAGGAACACATAGCAGAGATCCGTTATGTTCTGACCCAGTTGAGGGCCGCCGGAGAAAAACCTTCCTTTCAGAAAGCACAGTGGTGTAGAACCCGTGTTAATTTCTTGGGGCATGAGATTACTCCTCAGGGTCTCTGTACCCAGGAAAAGAAAGTGGAAGCACTTCAGAAACTGAAAGACCCCACAACTCTGCGGGAACTAAGGAGCCTCCTTGGACTGACTAATTACAGCAGAAAGTTCATTGAGGGCTACGCAGAGATCACCAGACCCCTGATTCATCTCCTGAAGGGGTGGGTCAAGTGGGAATGGGGTCCAGAACAAGCCGAGGCGGTAAGACAACTCAAAAGAAGCCTCTCACAAGCGCCTTGCCTAGCTTACCCTGTCAGAAACAAGGAGTTCTTCCTGGAGACGTGGTTCTCTAATACGTGCTTGACGGCAGTATTATACCAAAAGCATGACAAGGTCAATAAAGTAATCTCCTATGCGAGCAAAACTTTATCCTCTGTGGAGGAAAAATTCAACGATTGTGAGAAGGCACTCCTGGCAACGGTGTGGGCATTGAAGAATTACCGCCCGTTTATCCATGGGGAACACATCATAGTGGAGACTCCACACCAGCCTCTGCAATATCTCCAAAGTGACAGAATCCGGGCAGGAAATGTGAGTAATTCCCGAATTACTTCCTGGATTCTGTCAATGCAAGGCTTTCCTGTGGAGGTCAGATATGGCCAAAACAAGAAGAGTCCCCTCGCGCAAGGTCTGGCTGACTTGCATGATTGTGCCAGAGAAAACTGTCTCGAGGACGAAAGTCTAAAAATCAAGGACAACACGGAGGCATACCTTAATTCCCCACACAAAGTCTTTGAAGAGGACAAGTGTGAGGGAATGCCCACTGTCTATGTGGATGGATGCTCGTACCATGTTGACAACAACAGGGAGAAAGAACTGGTGGCGTAGGGAATGCCTGGGTGAAGGAGTTTGCAGAACCCTCCGCTGGATAGAACATTGGTCCCCGAAGTAGTCAGGTGGCAGAATTGATGGCTGTGCATCAGGCCATCCTCACTGCTGTCCAGCATCAACTCCACGAACTGGTCATAATCACAGATTCGGATTATGTACGGAACGGGTTCGTGGAGCACCTGGTCAACTGGAAAACCAGAGGCATGTTATGCGCTAATAACAAACCCCTGAAACATGGGAAGTTAATCCAAACCATTGATGATCTGGTCAGCTCGAATGGGATGACCATCTACTGGAAGAAGATCAAGGGTCATTCCAAAGTAGAGGGACCAGACAAAACTGGAAATGACTTAGCTGATCAGCTGGCCAAAACCGGGGCCATCCAAGGGGATCTAATCGAAATAGAGTCCCTGTTGGGGGAAATCAAGGTCACCGCTATCACTAGGTCCCAGACAAGTGCTCACAATGATCTTTCAACTGCACAATGGAGTAAGGAGACCCCTGATGCTGATTTAATTACAGCTCAGAAGGGGGATCCAATTATTGGTAAGTTTTACCAACACCTTGAGGACCCTGAGAACTTTCCCCTGAAGGATACCGATTCCATTGGGAAAGAGGACCTAAAAGTGTTGATGAAATGTCCAAAAATGTTCCGAATCCAAGACGGTTTGCTGCTAAGGAAATCCAAAGCTGGCCACGATCAGTGGGTGGTTCCTACCTCATTCCGAAGCCTGATGTTAAGTCACGCCCATGATGCGGCCACCGCCGGTCATAGGGGGTTTCACACAACACTGGAAATCTTAAGAGAGGTTGCATACTGGCCACACATGGGGCAGGACCTCGACCAATACTTGAAGGGGTGTCTTGTGTGTGCACAATTTCAGCCATCATCCCTCACACACTGTGCGCCTCTTCAAAAGAGGGGGATGACACTGCCATGGTCAGATTTGCAAATTGACTTTGTAGGCCATGTGATTCGCTCGTCTAGAGGAAACAAGTACATGTTGACCGTTACATGCTTGTTTACCAAGTGGGTGGAATGTCTCCCAGCCCCAAACTGCAAGGCAGAAACAGCAGCTGCCCTGATGATTAACCACATCTTTTCCCGTTTTGGTCTACCTCAAAGGATTGAGTCAGACAGAGGTAGCCACTTCACCAGTGAAGTAATGACAAAGATGTGGGAGATACTGGGGGTTAAAAGGTAGCTACACATTGCTTACAGGCCAGCTTCTTCTGGAGCAGTGGAGAGATATAACCGAACCATTGTGAGCATCTGAAAAAGTTTGTGGCAGATTCTGGGCCAAGTTGGGATATCCGATTACCTCTGGTCCTAATGGCCATCAGATCTACCCCTTCATCTGCAACCAAAATGTCACCATTTGAGTTGATGACTGGGCGCAAGATGGTGCTTCCCCAGCATTTGCTCTACAGAACCCAAGAGCAAACGTTGATAAATGCCTCCACAGCATGCTTTTGCCTATGCTCAGCGGAATCTAGAAAGATCAGCCGAGAGCATGAAGACCCACTATGATTTAAAAACTACCCGAAAGGAATATAAGGTGGGTGATCGGGTCTATCTATACAATTTCCAAAGAAACCAGGCCAAACAGAGAACATTTTTGCCTGCATGGAAGGGACCGTTTGAAATTATAGACAAGATCTCCCCTGTGGCCTACAAGATCCACATCCCCAAAGGCGGTTTGGCAGAGGGGGAAGACAAGTGGGTACATATAAATCAGCTAAAGCGTTGCCATCCCAGGCACACTCTGCAGCAACTGGAGGAGTCCTCTGCAATACCAGAGGGGGCCGCTCCAGCGTAATTCAATTCCAACCCTAAAATATCCTACGTATAGCCTATCAAATTCTGTGTTTCTCAAGTTCATGTGTTCCTGTCTCTTAATTTTAAAAAAAATGTGAATGTTCATATCTGTTGAGTTCTAAAATATATATGCCACCCCACTATATCAATGGTGGGGGAGAAATGTCCATGAATAGGTATTGCTGCTTTTCCTTTGTCGTCCTAGGAGAAAGAAAACCTGGAGACTGGCCAAGGAGGACGATCCGGAGACCGGGAGCAGAGACCCAAGGGGCCCGAGGTACCGCCCAATATTTCCATCAGGACCGGCGAGGAGAACCGATCGATCAGTACCGGATGGAGGAAAAGATGCTGAACTGTGCCATTTGCAGAATTGGAAGAGGATTATGCGGACATACCAGTGCGTGGGTCAAAACCTTCTGTGCACCCGACTCCCCATCGACTCAAATTCAAAGTGCAGTCGCGTGGGGGGGCTTTGTTGGGTGTCCTGACCCACGTTTGAGCTATCATGCTGCAACATTTGGTGCTGTGGGCTTAGAAAATCCAAGATGGCCAAAAAGCCCACATGTACGCCAGAATAGGAAAACTGTGCAGTACTGGCATGGAAAACATCATGATGGCCAGACCTTCCCAGAAAATGCACAGGGAAATGCATGAAGAATAGGCTGCCACCCATTTTTGCCTATGTTGTGAGCACAGGAGGGCACTGCCTAAAACCACCATTGGGCTACCCACACAGTAGCCTGAAACCATTGGCAATGGCAATGCTGATTGGCAAAAGCAACCCAGAACTGTGGGGAATTCATTTTCTTAAATCCCAAAAATGGTTGCATTACTAGTACTCACCACTATCAGAAAGCCGGCGTTTTAAAACCACCAGACTTTTGGGTAAAACTGAACAAATGAAACAAAACCAGACCAAGGAAAGACTTGCTAAGAGGTGGATACAATGTAAAACTATATTCTGAAATGACTTGAAGGAAGTAATTATTTAATGTGTATGTAAAAATCGTAAGTAATTTAAACAGGGAACAAAAAAATGACATGTAGCTAAAAACTGGCTTAAAGAGATTCCAATTCTGCCTGACATCTACCCCCACAGGAGTTAAAACCTGCTCAGCCACTCTTCCCCTTGCCAAAAGGAGTTGTCACCTCTCTGATTAGATTAGGGGTGGAGCAGCTACAGGGAGTTGAACAAAGGCCTGTCCTGGACTCAGGCAAATGTTATATTGGGGGCGTTGTAAAAGTGGCTTCCTCTTGGCAGAAACGGGGAGGGGCAGCCCCCTCTGAGGACAGGCTGAGCTTAAAGAAAGTGGATAGACTGGTTTCTCCACCATGTGACCTGGGAAGACACACCCCTGTTGGCCAGAATATGATTTTAAGAAAGATGTATAACTCATGGTGCGGACTTGTCAAAATTATCTAAATGATACCATAATTCTTGTGATTTTTCTGCCCACATTTTAAGAGGTTTTAGGACCCGGTGGTATGATCTGGGGGGTTACGAGCGGAAAAGGGGTTGTCACTCCAAATGTCTGCATGTTAAAAATCTGACACTTCATCAATTAATGTCCATACTCCTTGCGCACATGTGTGTAAATTTGGGTAAATGTCCGATATTGCAAAACCAGTTAAAAAGCGCAAAATGTTGCCATTTCTGAATGCAAGCCCCCAGGAAGAGCAGAGTTTGAACAGAGTATACCTCATGTGATATGTGATGGGTGCATGTAATTTTAAACAACTGTGTATCTGTGCAATATGTATTTGAATCAAATATAGATTTGTGGGCAAACTGACCAGGGGAGGATCCTCTGACCCATAAAACCTACAGCATTACTCTGACTCACATTTCCTTCCCCCAATCATGGGAGAGGGGAGAATTGGGCCAATGACAAGTAGAGAGGGGCAGGCATACACCCATTTCAAAAACACATAAAAAGAGACTGCTGGGACAGGTAGAGACATTCAAATCCAGTTGCTGCGGAGCGTTTTGCCGGACCACACAACATTCAGAAGATACCAGTTCCAGACTGACTCCAGCTACATACTCCAGAACCTAGAACTTATACTTTAGAACGTAAATCAGAGGCCTAAAACCACAAGCTGAGTTCTCTGCAGCAGGCCTCAAATCATTGCAAGCTACTCACAGCCGGGCGAGCTGCTTGAATCCCTTGCCAAGAACTTTTGCCAGGACCAGTGCAGAGTTCCAGGAGCCGTGCAGAGACCGCTGTATCCGGACAGATCAGACCAGTGCCAGACCAGACCAGACCGTGCAGAACCGCAGACCCAGAGACCAGATCGCTGTGAAGTGCCGCTAGCCTGATTGATCAGATCCGTGACAAGGTCCAGCCCTTCCAAAATATATTGTGAGTACTTAGGTCAGATTGTGACAGAAATAAGCTCTTAGTTTAAAATAATCTAATCCAAACTATTTTAATCTAACCAGAACTGCCTCCTAGAAGTTGTCACTTGTCATTTTGTAAAGCTGCACCACTGTCACTTGTCAATTCTGCAGCTGCAAGCTGTCACCTGTCATTTTGAGTTTACTTTAAATCCGAAAAACTACCTTTATTTAATCGTCCGTATCTCTTGAACCGTTTGGGCTAGGAACGAAATTTAACTTCCATCTGAAAGCTTAGAACCTCTGTTTTCCAACAAGCCTAGAACCGACTACTCCTTATACTTTTGCCGTAATCACGATTCACGCACTCGCGAATTTTACCGCGATTTGCGATTTGGTTAAAAATCCAGCCACGTGTAACACTCAGCAGTAATTTCTTTCCTTACTAAAAATTTGTTTGCCTCTTAATCACCATCTCTGAATCATTGCTAAAGTGAGCCTGAACTCATCCCAAGTATCTCTCACTCACCCTGAACCTCCTAAAGGGAATTAAAAGCATTTTCAGCATATTTCTCACTTCATTGCCACCACATTCAAAGCACTTGGGCCTGTGTTTTAAAACTCATACCGGTTTTCTCTAAGCTTGCTGGGGGGGAACTGAATTTCGTATTGTATTTGATTGCATTCCTGAGAACTGTGTGCTCCTCTTTCCATCTACTTCCATGTCTTACATTGCATAGGGGAGGGGGGTGAATTGCCAGAGAAAAAGTGATTATATTATCTTTTGCTAAAATCATCTCAAGTATTTCTGTACTGCATTTTATTCCTCATTGCTTTTCCCTTGAAATCATAAAAGTAGTTTTGCTACTTTATCCATCCTACACTAACTCCTCATTGATTGTAAAGAAGTGTGCTAGTGCCAGATTACCCATTGTTGATCAACATCATATGTCTAAGTGTACTATCAGATATTCATTTATTATAAAGTGTGATATATATATATTGTTTAAATTCTCAAATAAACCTTTTAAACTTGCAAAACAGAACTACTTCTTGGCTCAGTGGGGTCAGGGGGATTCTAAGAGAGGGGTGTTATATAGGGGTAGTCATCCAATACTCATGAACTGGACATAAAGATATATCAATAAGGGTTTCCATTCAGTATCCCAGACTAGGCGCTGACTTAGCTGTAGTGTTGAATTGAATCTTCTTACACTCCTCCTGCCCGATAGCTATGAACCAAAGATTCTTGGCCCTCTTCTCTGGGTAACATCCCTTCTTCTGTGGAATCCGTGGAGATTTCTGCCAATATTTCTTCTGATCTACAGATTAGTGGCGATGTAGCTCTGGCTACTTTAAGCTGAGAAGTTAGAAAAAACGGATGCCACCAATTCCTGACAATATAAAGTGTCCAGTGGTTGCCTGTGCAATCATGGGTATCCTGGATTATTGTAATGCCACATTGCTGGGGCAGTCCGAATACTATCTCCCGAGGCTTCAAGTTGTTCAAAACGCAGCAGCCCAGCTAGTGGCAGGCCTCCCGAATTTTTCTCATGCTTCGCCTATTTTGGCTAAACTCCACTGGCTTCCCATGGAAGGTAGAGTGAAGTTCAAGGCTCTGTGTCTCATTCACCAAGCACTGCATGGCTTGGGCTCCCCATATTGGTGGAACAAGCGTATTCTCTATGCCCCCAGCAGGGCACTGTGCTCTTCAGGTCACTGACGTCTCTGTGTACCCTCGATACATTTAAAAAAATGATTGGGGGTTGGGTATTCTATGTGGCGGTGTCTCAGTTATGGAACCCCCTCCCCCAGTTCCCCCTGGTTGCTAGGGGGGGCTAAGGGGATATAGCCCTGGGTCTTTTGGTTGTAGCCCCGGATAGAAGCTCAGATACTACAACCAAAATGCTATAGCTAGCCCCCAATTCTGCCAGTCCCGACATTAGAATAGCCCCTGATCTTTTCCAGACCTAGCAACACCCCTGCCCCTGGCTTTGAGGTTTACTGATGACTATTTTAAATGTCGTAAGGCTTTGAAAACGTTTCTTTATCTGCATTAATTCACCTAGGCTCCTCCCTCACACTCTGTCATTTCCTCTGATTGCACATGTGTTCAGTAACAGCACCAAAACACCTTAGGGCATTAGCTGCACTCTACTAATCTCCAAAAACAGAACATGACATAACATAACAGCAGGGGTAAACAATCAGTAGATACTGTTATTGAGGCCACCTGTGGCAAGTCTGAAAACGTTTCTGCAGCGTTGGCTGATGCCCAAGCTCTTATTGCTATGATTGGATTGTATAATCCATAATGCTAGTTTAACTGATGCATATATTATGTAGGTTCACCACTAAGAACGGCTTCATTTACTTTCTTTTCCTCTCATAAATTGTTCTCTACGGCCTTCAGGTCAGGGTAAAAGGGTATTACCATGCATTTGCCAAGAATCAGCCTAACCATGGTGCGTTCAAAAGGATTGATTCTCACCAGGAATATTCTGTCTCGTTAGAAATAAACATTCTATGTTAGACCAATAGAAGACATCATTCAGTGGTGTGTGGAATTATATGTATTGCTTTATTTGTATTCTCATTTATGATAAAGTTCCTTTGTTATATAAGGCAAATGTATTGTAGATGCAGGCGGTGCGTTTGTAAAACAATAATGTGTCAACATATTTAGCAAAATCGACGTGAAATTATTTCATGCCATCTTCAGGAGTTAACATAGCACTTTGTGTAAAAGTCTCAGGTATAGCTCTTAATAGGTACCCATAACCTCTGAAACAGGACAGTGAAAGACAACAATCTCGACTCATCTATAACTGACAGTGTGTACCCGAATTTGCATGGTAGGCCTACTGTATGTTGTGTATGTTATTATGTATTACTTGCCCAAAGGAAGCTGGTGAATGCTTATCGTTGCAGAGACTCAATCATGCAAATGAAACATGGCTATAGCACCAACATTATCCTCCATCTTCTGCTATGTGAAAATATTCTATCTTGGTCTTGGTCTGTTACTGTGTCAATCAGACAGCCTAAATTGGATGATTCTTCTTTATTCTTCTTCATCATTAACTCCTGACCACAATCTCTTGCCTGCTGTCAAGGTTTTCTGAAGAGGTAAACATGTCTCTTTTGGCTACAGGGAAGTAACTGCTGAACCCATATGCATGCATAAGTAATGGCCGAACCCCAAACCCTCACCCATAATGATAGGCTCAACTTTCAAGTGTTGGCAATAAAAAGGCCATATGATTTTATTGTACAGATATGGGTTATGACAATAACAATATCACATATCATGATGGTATCATACTTTTGGGCACCAGGTCCTGAGGTTACCCCCTCGGACCCGTGCCACCTTCTTGTGTCCCAATACTTGTTGTGGGCACCGTACAGTGCCTTGTACTTCTTTTTGTTCTTCTCCCCTTTTGTAGGGTGGGTGGGTTCTGTGGTAAAGAAGCAAGAAGATTTGGAAGACACTGAGTAAACAGTGAACCTCCTGTTTGCTTGGGTCCCCGTTCAGGGTCCACAAACAGATTGTGTTTACTCTGAGCATTCTGCTCTCATTTATAGGACCCAGGGAGGCCCTGGGTTTTTGTTGTGTATGTGATGGGGGCCGCTATTGTCGCAGCCCCCGTCCGGATAGCCGACTGTCTGACTCCCTGGTGGGGACAGATCTTTGAACCTGGGCCCTGCCTGATGGTTGTTTCCTTGTGGCGCATTAGCACCTTGCTGTTTGGAGGAAGGGTGCGATGACTGTTCACACCTTACCCTTCCGTGGCTTTTGTGCTGCCGAGACTGCGTGTCTCTGTAGCTGGGGGGAAGGAGAGGAGCAGGCGCGGGGGGTTGGGGCTGCCCCTCTCCCAGCTGCCGATGGTAACAGCAGTTACCCTGCCTCGCTTGTGGGATGCCCATGCAGCATTGCCCATAACCACCTGGAGCCGGCTGTAGGTGGTTAACTGAAACCTGATGTTTTTCTTTTTTGTGGCTCAGGACTGATAGGAGTACTGGTCCTGTGCCCACAAGCTTGTAAACCGGCACTGGTTGCCTATACTTTTGACCAAATATGTCCACACCATGCAGCTTCTCAAAAATATGGCTGCCCACCTTTATAATACTCTCTCCACCTTCACGGAGGGCCTCAGTAGTGTGGTGACAAGCAGTATATCTGGCCTGGTGAGGGAATGGGAAAGAAGGAAAATGTCAGGCATGTACATTGATGTACCATACTGCATTTCAAATGGTGTTCTACTATCACATTGTGATGTACGTGATAAGGTATTTACACTTCTCATTACCAAATGTAAGTCATCTATGCAGTTAATCCAGAGGAACAGATTATTTTGTATCAGGGTCTGTTCAATAATCCCATGTGTTCCTCCAAGTCCCCATTGGAGTCTGTTCAGAATGAGTTTGAGAATTGAAGGATACATCCCCAGCAGAACAGAGCTTCTCATAAGGTGCTATCTGAAAAGGCTGGGACATTGAAAGCATTGAGTTTCTTAGGTGATGGCGTAGCTACGATAGATTGCAAATCCTTTATAACTTCCTTACAGTTGTTTTTCCTGTGTAGAATTATCCAGGCGAATCTAGTATACAAGGCTAGTACACATAACCCATATTTGTATTTGTTAACTGCTTCCAAGAGGCACATAAGATCCATGAACATGGTTTCAAAGGGCCCTCAGTAAAAGTGTTGCCTGTGACACAGTGGATTGCAAACATGATGAGCAAATAGTAATAGACTGTTTTACAATTTTTCCAGAGCACTGCCTACTAATATTTGTCCTTTGAAACTGTGCTGTTGCTAATATCCCAAAGTGGAAAGTAGTCATTCCTGCATGTGCAGCAAATATTAACTTTTTATCTGTCCTGCTTGTTGGGAAGTATACTTCCAACACGGTATTCAAATTATTTAAGAATTTCGACTATTACTGTATTATCTTTCGGGCAATAGGTACATGTGTTAGGGAACCCTTTCAGGTTAGGGCAGTTTGCTTCTTGGCAGGTTTTCCCTTATATGTCCTCATCAATGTGTGCAGTAAAGTATGCGAAAGCTGCCACCACAGACCTTGTTGTCTTGCTTTCTAGTGGACAGGTTTGCTAGTGCATTACCAACACTGCACACAATCTGTTCTGTGTCCTTTTCATATGCACAACCCAAACAAGAGGATTTATGTCTTTCAACTTCCACACCTTTTTCCAAAGCTGTTTAGATCCAATTAATTTCCCTTTAGGATCTTTTAAATCATTTGTACTAAACATTAAAGGTCCATATTGATTACCTTGAACGCATACTGTGAATCAGATACAAGTGTAAGCTTGTGTGCGAGGAGAAGTTCAAAGCTCAGCATGGTTATGCAATCAACTAAGAAGGTATATATATCTGAAGACTAGAGATATAAGCCATGCTTCCAGTGTGGCATAATAGCCTGTTAACCAAGTCTATCTTGTGGTTCTCAGGCGTTTGGTCGATTGGAATGGGATTACAGTCCTTGTATAACTATGATTCAGTTATAAAGGAGACATAGGACCCCATTCCGAGGTGGGCGGTAAGGGTTAACGGGCACCGGTAAGGAGACCGGTGCTGGAAAACCCTTACCGCCCTATTCCTAGGTCCCTTAGTGAGTCCCAGCAGGAATGGCTGGCCTGACCAGCCGTTCTTTATGGGACCCGTTAAAGGACCTTGGAGCTAATAACGGCCCCGCAATTTGCGGGCCCGTTATTAGCGCCTTCCCCATTCCCATTGAGCCCTATAGGGGCTCAATGGGAATGGGGAATGGTATTTGGAATGGGTATTTACTGGGTCCGCCTAGGTCGGAATTTCCCGGTAAGTCCCCATTCGGCCAGACTGGACCCGGACTTGGAGGCAGCCATGGCGCTAATAGCGCCATGGCTACCTCCAAACTCGTAATGAGGCCCATAGATGTTGTGGATGGTAGTAAAAGCAGAGATCTCAGTACAGGGTTTTACAATGAATGAGACGTAAACCTAGGGCATGGTAAAACATACTTTGGTTTCTAAAGCAAGCATAGTCCATCACTGTTCCATGTAGGGTACCCAAGGGGGTAGCTCCTGCCTGTCTGATTTTCTGACGTGTGCAGACAGGCTTGCTTTTACTTGTATCAATTGATTTTGCCAAGTCTAATTCGTTTTGTTATTGTACAATGATGAGAATTTTGTATGATTTATCAATGAATCAATTGTTTTTTCGGAATACAAAAATTCCATAAAACAACAGAAGGACAGATACATGCATATCATCACGTTTAAAAGGATGACATAATGAACACCTTTGCAGTAAGTATAAAAATATAGAATAAATATTGTGCACCACTGCTCAATTTCATCGTCAATTACAATTTAGTAGAGTGAATAAGTCTGTGCCCAGTATCAAGGTTGTAACATTGTTTTTACCAAAACTTGAACACACCAGGCTTGACGTATGTTAGTTAGTAATGACCAGACTTTCATCAGAGTATCAGCCATAGGAAGAAAGCAAATTACAGGACGATAGTGTGGGATTCCTTGGCCTCTTAATACCGGTAGTATAGTTCTAGAGCTGCCTTTTGAATATTTTGGGCAGAATAGTATCAAAAGAGCTACATCTTTATTCTTCGCATTACGCCGTGGTGTGCCTTCCTGTAATTGCCCATCTAGTAGCTAATACTGACCCCAGTTGTAGACAGTTAAACCACGCTCCTATGCGTGGGTTTATTTCCACTAAACGAGTGGACCAAAGCAGATCATGTTGAACCTCATTACTGGAAATGATCAAGCATTTTCGATTGGAGAAAGTTTTAGGTTCTACAGATTCTCAGTTGTCGTGGGTTGAATATTTAAGGCGTGCTGTTAGAGATTTTTGGACCTCGGCGTTAGAGAGATCAGGCGTTAGAGAGATCAAATTAGTGTAAATATCAGCAGCGTTGATTTGATAGAATAATGATTTCACATATCTGGACCAGGGTATGTGGTGTGCTCCTCTCTTATGGATCAAGTTATGGATTGATTATTGTGACAGAACAGTCTGGGGGGTTTGCTGATATGCCTAGCCACCATAAACCAGGTTCTAATGCAGCTCCATCTAGTATAAAAGGAAGCACAGGTTCCACATGTGTAGAAAAGTCTGGCGCTGAAGTTGGCAGACCCAATCGTTTTTTTTTAAAGGGTTTTTCTGCTATCTGTAGCTCATGTCACTTTGAAGATCCCCATAACGATGCACCATTGTTTAATGCTGCATTGACTTTCATTGTGTAAATCTTGGATTTTATATTAATGGGTTGCATTTTGCATTTTTTGTGAATTGAGAGACGCCCCCGATTCTTTGTCTTAGTTTAGCTAATCATTTTTCCCCATGAAGTTTAGGAGATAAGGAGCCAGAAAACCAAACTCCTAAATAGTCATTGGCCCTCATTCCAAGGTTGGCGCTAGTCATGGCGCTATTAGCGCCATGACTAGCACCAATACCGGTATCACCACCGACTTGGTGGTATGGGGACTTACCGGTCTATCCCAACCTTTGCGGGACTGGTAAGTCCCCATTTGAAAAGCCATTCCCCATTCCCATTTGAACCCTCATAGGGCTCAATTGGAAGGGGGAAGGCATCAAGACCTCGGAATAGGGCACAAAGGGATTATCGGCACTGGTGTCATTACCGGTGCCCGGTATCCCTTTGCGCCCAGGTCGTAATGACCCCCATTGTTAGATACCGTTGGAATAGGAAAATCATTGTTCATAATCAGTACAAATTGATTATACATTCCTTGAGAACACACTAGTATTGCTGATTTCGTAGTAATCACTTTCATGTCTAGACCATTCATGAATGCAGTGTATTTATTTATGAACACCTGGAGGGCACTCAGACTCTGCGCTATTAGGGCGGTATCATCTAAATATGCAAGCAGAGGTATGGACATGTCTCCTGTCTTTGGTGAACATGTTTTCCACTCAACAAGGACCTCACTTAGGCCATTGATGTAGATTGAAATTAATAAAGGGTCCACAACACACCTCCGCCTTACACCAAATGATATTGGGAACCATGAAGTGCAGTGACCATCGCCTTCGTTTTTTACACATGCTTCACTGTTTTCATGTATCACGTTTAAACCATCTAAATAGCTTGGGGACATATCAAGGATCTGAGTGCTTGCCAGAGTCTTGCTCTATTTACCTTCTTGAAGGACGTGCTCAGATCCAAAAAGCCAATATAAATTGATTTATTTTTGATGTATAAGGAATACGCCACCAATAGGTACAGATGTAGAACATGTTTGAGTGTTCCTAATGTTGGTCGAAATCCATGCATTGTCATGGAAAGGATCTCATTCGCTGTTACCCATTATTCAAGTTTGTTCAGCAGACATCTGCAGAATATTTTGAAATTCTTATTTAGGAAAGAGATAAGCCTATATGCCTTTGCTACTACTATTTCCTTTAAAAAATGTGTTTGATAGTAGCTCTTCAACATAATTCAGGTATGGTTAGTGTCTATAATTTTGCATTGTATAAAGATGTCAATACCAGAGCCCATAGATCTGCAAAGTCCTGAAACAAGTCTCC
This sequence comes from Ambystoma mexicanum, assembly GCF_040938575.1. Taxonomy (NCBI): domain Eukaryota; kingdom Metazoa; phylum Chordata; class Amphibia; order Caudata; family Ambystomatidae; genus Ambystoma; species Ambystoma mexicanum. Next base: position 460,952,331 of record NC_090923.1, on the reverse strand, counting down.
CAGAATGCCATCTGATCCTGGTGAATGATTATGATCATGCAATTTAATGGCTTGAATCACCTTTTATAGAAAAGATGAAATATACAGAGTGAGAATTCTTGTCCAGTAGTTCTACTCTATTAAGCAGAGAGTATGCTCATTCTACCTCATCAGGAGGAGGTGGAGGATTGGTCCACCAAGACCTGATCAGATATCATTACTTGTGAACTGGTAATGTATTTACTGTAAGGGGCCACTGGCCATTTTTTTTATTGAGTTGCCCACAGCCGATTCTAGTTCTAATTTAGTCCTTGAGGAATTGTCAAACACATCTTTTCATTTTTCAAGCACATGTTTATAAGCTCAGCTGGCAATTTGTACTGGCCTTTTGCAGGCGTCTCGAGACTTCAAGGATTGTAAGTCTTTCTTGGCCTTACTGCAATTGTCGTCAAACCAAACCGTAGCTTTTTATTTTGATGAGGAACAGTTAAGGTAGGCACAAGACTTGTGTAATCTTTTGAACTAAAGTGGAGGAAGTCATTATGGTTTTCAATGGGTCTGCCTCGTCCTTCAACAGATCCATCAGGATTTGCTGATTAATTGTGGATTTATTTATAGAATGCCTTTTAGTGGAGCCACCGATTACATCTAACTTCCTTAAGGGCAGTGGTTTTTCTTTCATATGGTATTTTATTTGCCACATGAGTACCAAGTTAAGGGCATGCTTGTCACTAAATAAATCAGGTGTCACTAAAAACCTGACAATGGTATTTCAGTCTTTTGAGGAAATGAGGAAATAATCAATTGGGGAGCTCCCTGTTGGTTCTTGACTGTCAGTGAACCTGGGCAATCATCCAGTGTTTCGCCGTTAATTGAGCGCATCCTCCAATCCATCAATTAATTGTGAAAGATAATGCCCTTGTTACAGACATACCGTAGAGTCTAGCATTTATACTTCTGGAATGCCAAGGACTAGGTCTTCTAAGGGATCAAACTGATCTCTGGGCAAATCATTTCCCAGCTTAATGTATGATTTATGTAGAATTGTAATATTGTGTTCAGCACCAGTTCGTAGTCTGTAGTCTAGCAGGTTGTACAAATCAATGCCTAACTGTTGCTATATCGTTGTATGTCATGAAGAATCAATTACATATGTGTTCCTTTGTTAGAAAAAAGGTTAAGAAACTGAAATAAAAACTGCACATTTTCTTTGGTAAATTTCAAGTTGGTCTAATGCGTTCCCTTTCTTGGAGCTCCTTTGAGGCCTAACTACGATATATACTCCAATATTAAATGCACTATGGGAATGTCCTTGTTGCATTTAACCACTGCACAGAGGAATAGAGAAATGATTAGAGAGAAGATCTTGTGAAACAAGACAATACATTGGTTCATATGAAGACCAATGTATGTTAATTGTTAAACTGCAGACAATGTGCAGAGCTTGGGAACCATTAATGAGAATCACATTGGGTGCATGGATGTGGATGTCACACCCTTCCCAAGATGGCTGAACACATATGCCTTATGCCAGTTGATTTCCAATCATACCCAGAAGTGCTCAGACCGGTCAGTTGCATTACATGTAGATGAATTCATGGTTGTGCACAGGCAGGCCTTGTCACAAACTGTTGTAAACAAGTCCATTTAGCCAATAGGAAGCAACATAAACATGTTATAGCTTATGACTCCAATCCACTTGAAACACATGCTATTGGCACAGTTAATGTGGTTTCATACAGGTGAGATAGTAAAAGACAGTGGGCCTCATTACGACCCAGGCGGACTTCGCGGTGCTAAATGCACCGCGAAGCATGGCGGAAAGCCGCCGATAGCGCCATGGGGGTTGGCGGATTTACCGCCCCATTCCGACCTCGGCGGAGCGGTAAATCCCCAATCCCCATTCTGCCCTTCCCCATTCCCATTTTCGCCCCATAGGGTATAATGGGAGTGGGGAAGGAGTTAATTACGCCACCGTAAAATACGGTGGCGTAATTAACAACGAGGTCCCGTAGCGCCATGGTTTTCTCCGACTGGTAAAACCAGGCGGAGAAAACCTCCATGGCGCTACGGGAACTCGTAGTATGGCGGAGAGGTACGCCATGCACTACGCTGGCGTAACACCCTCTCCGCCAGGGTCCTAATGAGGCCCAGTATCCATTTATCAGCTATGAAAGGGTGCTATTGCATATATTGAGAAATATAAAGAAAGTCACCTCAACGACATTCATTGATTGACATGCCTTTTTTGCCACAAGTCCTCTTCTGATGAAACACAGACCGTCACTGAACATAATGAATTCCCTCCCAAGAAGTTCAGTGCTTAGCAGAAGAGATCTAAAGGTACATTCAGAATATTGGGGATATCCATGTAAACTGAATGAATCCCTACATGTGGCAAAAGTGCAATGACCTAATTTTTAGACGCTCTTCTACATCACCTCCCATTCATCAATTTGTTAAGGATTTCAATCAGGTGACACACCTTGGTTTTAGCCTAGGATGTAGCGCACAATTGGAATGCTTTCTCTTTATTTTCAACGAATTCAATTTGAGATGGAACACAACCCGTCTCACACCCCTTTTTACAAACACCCCGGGTCACAATGGACCATGAAACAGGCCGTTTGGTGGGAATGCAATATTTATTTATTTTAAAATTCAAAGAAATCACACACATTTTAATATTGGGCAGCAATCACCAACGGGTTATAATTACAATGAAAACTACTGAGGTACACTTGGGTAACCTTCTACAAGAACATATCCAAAGCACAATTGAATAGAAGCACTTTTTTCAATTAGGATAGATAGCACCAGAGTTAAGATGTCCCCCTGCAATGTTCCCTCGACCCACAATGAATCGAATTCTGAGTGGATAAAAAGAAGCAGCAGAATCGAAATCCGACCTTCGCTCACAAAATAAGAAGCAAACACGGATTTTAAACGCCCTGAAATGTCCTAAAATGACACTCGGAAATTGACAAATAAATAATGAATGTGCGGTTAAATCTACGAGGCAAATATGATTTCTCACAATAGCAGTAATGTATAAACCCTAGCAATCACAGGCAAAGTATCAACAAAGGCATAGGGCCTCATTACATGGACGGCGGTAACCATGGCGCTATTAGTGCCATGGTTGCCGCCAGTATTTTACCGATTCCGCCCTGGTGAATGGGGGAATTACCACCCCATTCCAAGGTTGGCGGGGCGGTAATTCCCCATTCACCAAGGCCCTTCCCCATTCCCATTGAGCCCCCATAGGGCTCAATGGGAATGGGGAAGAAGCAAATAACGGTACCGCTATTAGCGGTAACGTTATTTGCCTTGAAGTCCCTCAGCGGGTTCCTTCCTTAATGTGTGGTCTGGCCACACGTTAAGGATGGGACCTGCTGAGGGACCTCGTAGTATGGCGCTAAGGGATTACCGGCACCGGTGCCCTTACCGGTACCAGTAATCCCTTAGCGCCATCCATGTAATGAGGCCCATACAGTTCAGAAGCAAGTATAAAGTAAGAACACGATGCAGATAGAATCACACATGCAAAGTTGCATTTTTTTCTCAATTGCAGTTTTAAGTGTCAGGCGTTTTTTATGAAAAACAGGTGAAATACTCGGATTTGGAATGTGGTTTTTGGGCTGAGGTATAGATTCACATCACAGGGACAATATAGAGGTAATGGCATGGCTAAAGCTAAAAAACTGGATGAGATTTGCAGGATAAAAGGAGGTTCAGTTTTGATAAAATGAAGCTGTGAAAGAGAGGAAATTGGTTTAGAAAGAAAGACAAGTTTTACTTAAACTAGATTATCAAGACTAGATAGTTAAGAAAGACACAGTACGATCCAAGGTTGATTTGCGAAGTCCACCATGTCACCCCCGCATTCAACTTTATGTGGGAATTAGTTTAAATTATTTCAAATATCGCTAAGGATATGAATGAAAGAATTGCGCTAACACTAGAAAAACAAGGACAGGTTGCACAGAGAATTCTAACAATTTTAAACAAGTTACCAGGTTATGGATTGGGTTACTGGAAGAGTGGAACAAGACAAAGGATCAAGATGGGTAGGCTATGTGTTTCTAAGGGATGGGGAGATACTCACAGTCCACGCGTGAGCTTGGGATTTTGGAACAGTCAACCAGATTCTGGTCACCACACGACAGGCGCTGGATAGCGGCGGACTCTCCTGGCAGAGCCACAGCTAGGCATGTCTGGTCACTGGATGGCAAAGGTACAGATGGATGCCAGTAGTGGTACAGCTGGATGGCAGAGGTACAGCGGGCACGCAGCTAGTGGGCAAAAAGCTGGTCTGGTCTCAAGATGCTCACCAAAAAGGGTACCACAGCTTTCCCCCTTTTTTAGTGGGGTTTTTAGTGGGATTTTCTGGATCTAGGCCTTGCTAGGATAGGGTCAGCTATGCTTTGGCCTTGGAGTGGAATCTGGAATCTGGCAAGATGAATGTAGAATGTCAGGAACGCAGGTGCTGGAAATTCAGGAGACAGTCCTGTGTCTGTGAGCTCCCACCCTTTATACAAAAGCGGGTGACATCATAGATTTATATGGTAGGGCAGTCTTAGGCTGGGTACACCCCTAACAACTGAATTGTTCAGGGGTGATTGTTACCACCTTCCCATCAGCTGATTGGACTTTTCGAGACCTGACATCAGCTTTATGATGTGGGTTTCCCATGTCCAGAACCACCCATAGTTAATTTTTCAACAACCCAGTTTTGACATAAATGGCACATTTTTACTTTTGTGGCAGCCTAACAAATTACATAAGCAGATTACATATTTTACGCAGAGCATGGTAATCCAATCCTATAGTTTGTGAGACTTTGTTTCATCCGCTTAACAATTTTTCGTCGTTTTAGGGAGAACTGCTTCACCCAAAATCCCACAACTTTAGGTGTGTGTACATATTATCATAGGGCATATTTCTGTTAATTTTTAACGTTCCACCACGTGTACTTTTGCGATGATTCATATTTTCCTGGCATTTGAGTCCCATACAAGCTATGGACAGTCACGATATCTTGTTTGAAAGCCACAAAATCATATTTAAACTGTACAAATTTACATTTCTGCGCGGTCCGGTTACAGAATTAACAGTCTTAAAGGTTTATTCATCAAATAGTATTTTGAGCCAAATGGGGCTGCTTTTGTTCTTCAACTGGAACCATTTATTTCCAAGCTACCCCCCAAATAACATTTTGGCCCAGGGTTGTCCTGGAGTTTTTCTCAGATATGTTGTCTCAGCCTGAAGCACAGGCAAAAAAAGTCTGATGGGCAGGAGATGTTTTAGTGCTCTTGGTCTATTCAAAGTTTTCAAGGTGGCAATTAGCATGCATGTGTCCTAGAAGTTTATGGAGGCTCCTTTTGGCAGAAGGCCTCAGTTTAGCCAGCAGAAACCTGTTCTGGAGCTTGCAAAATCCAGCCAATGCATTTTAATTCTTGATTTTCTTTATTTTATTCTGTATCAAAACAAGCCTGTTGAATAAAACATCCCATATCTGTTTCCCCAGCAAAACCCCCTTTACATTGCTAGGCCAGGACAAGTTTGTATTCAACATTGTACTTTTAAAACAGGCATTTTCTTTTTGGCAAAAGCCCATTTTGACACATGGTGAAAGCTGCTAGGATTTTGCTTTTAAATTAGTTTTTTCTATCTTCCACCTGGCTTCCCAATAATGTTTTGCAGTCCTATTCAGTTTCTTTTATCCAGCAGTTTGTTCAAGCCAGAGGTTCACTGAAATTGACATATGCCCATAGAGCTAGGATTTCTTTAAAGTCTTGATTTTTGACATTTTGTGACCCAAAAGTTAAGCATTTTCTTGCACAGCTAAAAGTGAAGTTTCTTAGATTTCCCAGATTTGACATTAGCCTGTCATTCAGGGATAATGCTCTCTTCTGCTGAAGCACAATGTGAATATGGATGGGCATGGCAGGGCCTTATTGATAAAAGCAATGTGATATGGAATAGATGAAAATAGCGTCAGGGCAGCATCCTTTTTAGTGTAAAATATTCCCTTTTCAATGGGAACTTTTTGCAAACAGCAGAGCAGCGCTTTAATTTTTTCAATTAACTTCTTTTGGTGCACACAAGAACACTCCCTGGCACCTTTCTCGGTGTGCTCCCTGTGTCAACTTGCCCAATAGGTGTTTGGCAATATGGTGCAGCCATCCTTTTGTCACTGCCAAATACAGTTTTGATGCAATGGTTCTCCAAGGAGCCAGTGCAGCCATTATGCTGTTGACTGCAGAAGCACAACTTGGTCATGAATAGGATTTCTGCTGAGTGGGTCAATGTAGCTCACAAATTTGTTTTGCCGTAATGAGATCACTGAATATGGAACACAATCAGCATATTCATTATGTTGGACCCCACTTTGCATGATTTATTAGCCATAACAATGTGGATAAGAGGCATGTACAGTTTTCTGCATAACATCCCATACAAAGGTGCATTCTACATTTGATCAGAGTTTATGGACACAATGGGGGTCATTACGACCTGGGCGCAAAGGAATGCCGGGCACCGGTAATGACACTGGTGCCGGTAATCCCTTTGCGCCTTATTCCGAGGTCCCTTTGCGGGTCCTCCCTGAATGCCTGGTTTTACCAGGTGTTATGAACGGCACCCGCAAAGGGATACCGGGGGCAATAACGGTACAGCAATTCGCGATACCGTTTTTGCCACCTTCCCATTGAACCCTATGGGGGCTCAAATGGGAATGGGGAATGGCTCTGGTGAATGGGGAATTACCGGTCCCGCCGACCTCGGACTGGACCAGTAATTACTCCCTTCACCAGACTGGAGTCGGGCCAATTATGGAGGCAGCCATGGCGCTAATAGCACCATGGCTACCTCCAAACTTGGAATGAGGGTGAATATATTAAGAAGAGTATAAGACATAGGTTGTAATGTTGGACTGATTAGGGATACATAAGTATACTGTAATTGAGGTTGTAATGGAAAAGGGTCGCGCCTCCCTCAATTTACCAATGGTGAAGGCCCGCCATTGTTGCTTTTGGACGAGGTGCATCTTGTTATGTGCAGTTGATGTCAGCAGATAATAGCAAATATGTCACTATAAAAAGGTAGACTGAGACTCAGTAACCAATTATATGGCACATGTATGCTATATGAAAATGTGCCAGCACACAGAATGACCTGGTGCATCATGTTTCTTGTTTTACACTGAGTTTTTTCTGTGAAAGTCATACAAACCCACTTCACTAAAGTGCGTGAGGCACAGCATAGCACCACACATTTGGGAAATGTTGTTTCTGTTAACGTATGTAACAACGCACTTTGGCTCATGGTGCACATCGAGCAAAACTGAAAAAAAACAATCACAAAAACGTCCACCCATCTTCTAGTATGAGGGAGAGGTGGTGTACGTTACTTTTGGTGTCGTGTAAGGCAAATAACTTTCAAGAAAGAGAGACAGATTTCCTGAAACTGTATTTCAGATCTAATCAGCCTGAATGTGCTAACTGATGGGGCTCAAAGCAATGTATGTGAAGCAGAATAAATTATATTGAATTCAATTAAATTTAAATTCATGAAGGCCAACAAATCAAGTGCAAATCAAAGAGCAGAAGATTAGGCCGAATAGTGAAATACTCTCAGCTGCTCAGGATGCATAATGATGTGCCAGGTATTTCATAGGAATTTCATTGGTGATTATTTGCATAGTTGCTGCTTACTCAAAAAATAAATACATAACTACGTCACCTAGACCAACACATGTCCAGAATATAGCCAAAGTATAGCCAAACAGACCACTTCATCCGACCTTTCCTAAACAAAGTTATAGAGCTATGAAATAAAATACCAACAATGAGGACATTTTGACAAGTGTTGGTTGTAACAGTAACAGTGGTTGTAACAGTTGTAAAAGTAAAAAAAAAAAAAGAAGAAAGAAAATTACAATTGTGAGGGACATGAGTGTAGGAGTCAATCAGTTTGCTCCACACTCATCCTCCACCCAGTCCTGATGTTTCCCCCCTTCCTTGACTGGGACCCAAAAATCTTGCTCCGCCCGCCCCCCAACCTCCCTCTCCTGACCTCAAAGGGGCTCCTCTTCCCGGGCCGAAGAGTGCACTTTGTTTCCTAGTCAAAGCCTTGGAAATGGAAGAGGGGCTCTGAGCGGAGCCTCCCCTTCCATTTCCATGGCAACCCCACCTGACTCTCCCCGCCCGCTGCCGCAAACGAAGCAGCACAGACATTTGTTTTTACATAAACTTTGCACAGTATTAGCACTAGGGCAAAGTTTGCCCTATTTTTAAAAACACTATAACATATTAGAAAACATTTTCACCATGACAAGTGCAGTTTGGCATAGCATAAGCTCCAGGGCAAAAATGTCCCTCGGACAAAAAAGATACATTTTCACTGCATTATTGCAACAGGGCAAAGTTTGCCCTGGTACTAATACGGAATGGTATTAGCACTAGGGTAAACTTTGCCCTGGTGAAAAAACGCATCAAAAATGTCTCTTTTTTGCACTATGGTCATTTTTGCCCTGGTGCTGGTAACCTGCCAAACTGCACTTGTCAAGGTGAAATCGTTTTCTTATATGTCCCACTGTTTTTAGAAATAGGGCAAACTTTTCCCTAGTGCTAATACCGTGCAACTTTGCACTTGCACCAGTGCAAAGTTTCTGTAATCTGGCCCAATGTGTACACATATTTGGGGATCATTTTGAAAGAAATTGAAAATGACATCAACGGACCTTTTACATTTGAAATGTGCAAACAAGTCCTCTCCACATAATTTTCGTCATTTTAGGCTACCCCTAGTATGCCTCTTCTTTTTCTCACCCTTCTTCTTCAGCAGGCCATTGTTCTCCTGCTAATGGGGTCTTATGTTCAATGTATTATCTTACTCTAAGTTTGTTTTCTAAGCCTTCAAACCCCTCCACAACCATTACATTGAACTCTTTTGTCTTACCTAAACCTGGCCTACAAAACCTTGCAGTCTCATCCTTAACAAAACAACGCATTCCAAGAATGAGCCATCTATAAGGGGATGTAGGATTTCCCTCCCTTTTAATCAACTGTGCTTGACTATTATATTACTGTTAATTTGAATGTTGCACATTTTAATCCTTATCTGTGCAAGTCGCTTTGTCTGTGCCCCATCGGCAGGGCAAGATAACATCACCTTGGCAGCAGCATTACTGCCGACGCTTGATAACCCCATCATGTGAGCCTACAGACCTTTCCACACAACCCTCACACGTGTTCTAAAGGTCATGGGGCGGGGGCTGCAGCTGGATGGATCTGCTCTATGCTGCATAATTGAACAGTGCAACAAAGGAGCAGCAGCAGTGATCAGGCCAGCACCCACTAAGACAACAATCACAAATACAGTTCATTTGTTATTCCGGAATTGCACATACGCTTAATATCTTATAAAAAGATGAAACACATTAGTTTCTTCGTTTGCAATTCATTTGAATTCATTAGTTAAAATGTATTTCGAAATCAGGAATCTTTTTTTCAAAGACTGATAACATGTCTACCCGATTCCAGGCCTAAGCAGGAATTCAGATCCATCTGCAAACATTGAGGAGAGGGATCAGGAATTCCATGCATGCATGCATTAAAGGAATAGGAGCCCAGCATCCGTCCATGTTTTTATGACTTTAATTGCAGTGAAACCTGAAAGATGTCTTATATGGCACAGGAAATGTGGGACTTGTACATAAAAAGGAATCTATTACACTAGCATCTAAAGAGTGCAATCACTGTCAGCAATCAATGTCAGAGAAGGCAGTGCAAAGTGCTGCCATGTGGCAGGGGTGTAGAAGCCGTTTTGTTCATAATTCTTAATATTGAAATTATGCAGGTAATTCCATTTCAGAAAGGGTGGCCTGATAACCAGACCCCCTTTCATCAAACTCCATGCTAAAACATAGTGACATATGTTCCATGCTGCATCAGTCTCCAGATCTGCAGACCCAGCTTTCCAGTGCCACAGAGCAGGTTCAAAGGCCATAGGTGTACTCGACAGCTGCTGTGACAGCCAGGTCACTTCAGCATGGTATTACCCAAATTGGTCATTTCCGTATGGTACAACTCGCCGAATTCGACTAGTACCATTTGGTCATTTGGAAACAACCAATTTGGGTAATCACAACCAAACATGGGGAGCGGGTTTGCAGGAGTGTCCCCCGCTCCACATGTTTGGTAGTGAATGTCTTTGAGGGCAGCGGAGGTGTCCCTCACTTCCGGAGGTCTAGAGATGGGGGACCAAAAAAATTTAATAAATTAAAAAGCAGACCCTGCAGCGTCGGATCTGACCCAGGTAGGACGGACGGATCCGGCGCCTCAGGATCAGAACATGCATGGACGGCAAAAAGGTAAGTAGAGTGTGGTTGTGGGGGGGTGCGGTTTTAATTAGGGCAGTTTTGGCTGCAGAAAAATTGACTTCACGGCCAAATTCACCTCAGTCAATTCGGCTGCAAACAATTGTGCCTTGGCCAAAACAATATATCCCTTCAGCACAGAAGCTGCATTTACATCAACACCTCTGCTCCATAACTATATACGTATGATTAACTACCCTCCTGGTGGAAGTTTAATATCTAAACGTAAGCCATACTTGAGTTGGGGTGTGGTGGCTGCTATTTTGCATATTAAATAAAGCCACATCTGATTTACATCGTATGTCAACCTAGTAAGCCCAGGCCAACCATGGAGATGCTGTGTGTATCTCCACAGACTGAATCGCTCTGCTGCAAATAACAGGACAATAGCCAGTGGGGGCTTCCTCACTTTTGATCCTTTGTGTGGTTGAGTAATACTTCTCTTCAGCAAGATAGCCCCTCAGCAGGAGCTATCCTGGGAAACAGGAATCAAAGGGGACACCCTACACAAAAGGACTAATCTCTCACCAGGATGTTGCATACTAAAGGGAATTGTTTTTGCTGTGGATAACAGAAGGGTGCAGGGGGATTGTAGTCAGAGGGAGCTCAACATAGTTGGGGAAGGATCCCACCATCCTGTTTTACCCTGTCCTTCTTCTTTCCTCTTGTTTCATGCACACTGCACTTTGGGTAGGCATCAACCAGGCAAAGACCCCCTGCTTCAAGGACAGGGATTGGACCCCATAAAGCAGGATTTATTTCACCCAATCCTATGTATCCTTTTGGCTATAAAAGAGAGGGTTTCCCATTCCTTCTTTGATTCACTTTTGGACTATCCAGGACTTAAGAAAAAAATAATATTAACCACTTTTGGGAGAGTAGATCTTTTCAAAACCTTCAGCCAATGAGGTGATGAAGGAGTGCACTAAGGGAGAGGCAATCTCTGCTCACTAAAACTCCCCTGGCACATTGAAGGTGACACTTGCTGAGGACCAGGACCAGCCACTCTGCTTGAAACCTCACTAGGCTTGGAGATGAGAACCTGAAAGGACTCACCTTGTCCTAGAGCCACCTGCAGTAGGTCTCACCGATCCCTAAGTGCCAGAGCAGCCAGGATACCTGTTTTCACTGCATCAAATTGATTGAAATGCATTTGAGTCATGTCCACCTTATTCAAACCAAATGAATCAGCCAGTGATTCCCTTTTCAATCTCTCTTTGTACCACTGTGTGTATATCATTGCACTCACTTGATGCTGCACCACCCAGCAGAGCTCCATCACCTCTCCATCTCAGACACCAGCGCACTGTGCATAGGACTTAGAAATGCTGCTTCTAACAACCAGGAACTCTCATTGCAGTTAATCTAGAACCATTGGATAATTGCATAACACTTCAACCCGAACCAGTGGAACTCCTAATTTTTAACAACCTGCAATCATCAAATTGCTCCTGGTGATTCATTCCACTTGCATTGCTTGACATCACCTTGAACTGGTATTGTGCAACCGCTCATATACGACTGGAGGCTTACTCACCAAGTGTGACCAATGTGACCAGGGACCTTCAAACCCTGTTCAAACTGTAAGTATCACCATCTAAAGCCTGGCTCAACACCACTGAACCACCTAAGCTTGGAATCAGGTAATTTGTACTAACCCTGTCCCCCTAGTCCAAACTTTGAGGTCCATTTCACACATTTTTTTTCATACCTTTTCCCATTAAAAAAGTATTCTTGTTCAGCAAGTTCTTGCATTTCTTGACTGTTTTCCATTCCTATTAATTGTCCCGAGTCCATGCATCATTACATTCTGCATTTCTTTGTTTTCCTTCTCAGAGGTTGGTTTTTATAGTGTTTGTGAACGTTAATTGTACAAATGAAGTGTGCAATTAAAGTTTACATTTTTATAAAACCGTGATTGGGCTTTCTTTCATTTTGAAACTTTTGTAATATTGCCATTTGGGTTGCTACCTACTCCCATCCCTTCTAAAATTATAGATTTCCTTTGGCCCACAAACGATGATGGAGGTATATCTCTTAGCTGTGTCTGTTTTACCTTTATGATTGGGATCACTGTTGGTTTGTAGAGGTGTGGTGGCTGAATAGGTGGTGTAGGGACTACTCACTGTTATACTCATGTAGAGCAGAAGTCATTTCATCACAGCAGCATTCCCACATATGATGATATGATATGGCATTTGTAACGCGCCTATACACAAGTGTTTCAAGGCGCAAGGAGGCAGGGGGGAACAACAGGAGACAGACAACGATCCTACTAGGCCAGGTATCATTCAGATCGCGCAAGTGCAAGGGTAGAGGGGAAGGGAAAAGTGCAAAGGGGAAAGGGAGAGGGGAAAGTGCAGTACAGGGTTAATAGCATACAGGATAAAAAACAAGGGCCAGCTAGTGGCAAGTGCGAGGTAAGTGCAGACAAGTGCTGGGAAGGGGGGCTGTAGGGATACAGACACAGTCCCGCAGTGCAGGGGTTGCCAGGGAGGCAGTGCAGGGGAGAGTGGCTGGGCCAAGGACCGAGAACGGTGAGTGGCCCAATTGCAGATTCAGTGCAGTTGCAGTAAGTTTAGCAGGGGAGAGGGGGAGAGAAAGCGGAGGCAAAGAGGAAGGTTTTGAGGTGCTTCCGGAACCGGAGATAGTTCTCCTCAAGTTTCAGGGAGGCAGGAAGGCTGTTCCAGAGGGAGGCACCTGCAGCGGAGAGAGATCTGCCCCCAACTCGTTGTTTGGAGAAGCGTCTGACCCTGAGGGAGTTGGAGGCGGATGAGCGAAGAGCTCGAGAAGGAAGATATTTAGGCAGAGAGAGTTGAAGGTATTTTGGCCCAAGGCCCCAGAAGGCTTTGTGTACAATGCAGAGGGTTTTGAACTTGATCCTCGCAGTCACTGGGAGCCAGTGTAGTGATTTCAGTCCTGGAGAGATATGGTCCCTGGGCTTGAGGCCAAGGACAAGTCTCGCAGTCCTGTTCTGGATGAGTTGCAAAGGGCGGAGAGTAGAGGCAGGCAGATTTAGACTTTACAAAAGGCTGCAGGGTACTAGAATGTACAAATGAGGGGATTAGAATCATCGGAGGGCTTCATTTCTATAAGAAACATGTAAATTGCATGGGGGAGGGACTTTAATGCAATAGAGCCATCTCCATGCAATTACTGTAATTTCGTACATTTTACCCCAAAATGCTTCTTAAACAGGGAAAATGGACTGGACACTCTTTTTTCGCATTTCATAGTGCAAAACTTGTAATCTACTTGTCAGTTGCTTATGTGAGACATTTACAACAAATTCCCAAGGAATCAGCCTGTATTTAGCACAACAGGCAGATTGTGAACACTGTTCAAAATGTAACCTCGAATTACATTTTTGGACGTTTCTCCACATAGGCTGTTAGAAAATAGGTACATGGTATTTTAAGAGTCCTTGAAAATGTAACTTTTAAGACCGCCATTAAAATGGCAACGTGTTGGCTCAAATGTCCCACCAACCTCTAAGAATTCAGCGCACAAGGCAGATGCTGCCAGCTCATTCATAAGGCTATAAAATGAAGAATCTCTTGAGAGATACCTTCAATTAGATGTGTTTGGCCATATCCCAAAGTGAAAGGCAATACAAATTAAAGATGTTAGGTGGTACCGGTCTGTTCCTGCGTAATTGTATTTTATTGTGGCAGGCGTATAAAATATTGCTGATTATATTTGGGCCATTTTGGTTCATGGTGATGGCACAGTTGCTATTGTGGTCTAATTATGTTTCTATATGGAAAACAAGAAAGGGCAACTCCTCTCTAACAGAAGAGGTCATGGATTGGATTTATAGAAAATAAAGAAAGGCGCATCATATGAAACTATTTTAGTCACCGCTGAGTGATTGTAGTCTGGCAGATAAATGCTCACTGCTGTGAAAAAAAAAAACCCAGATAGTGCTGCCACAAGAAAATAAATTCCATTCCACTTTAGCTGATGCAGACATCAAAAACAGTACATTATATTTCTTCATTAAGTGTAAAGCTCTCCTTTGGCCCTGCTTATGAAAGACTGCAACAACGTGAACTTGCCTGAGATCCAAGAGGCGCTAAAAAATAATTATAAAGTTATGGATAATGTCAAGGATCAGTGATTCCATAAAACAGCACTTACCAGTCCAGGAGACTGGAGTTAGTGGGTGCTTCTGGGAGATAGCCGTCAGGTGTATAGACATAGCACCACCTCATGTCGCACAAGACTCGTCCATCTCTTCAAACAACGATAATAAGAGCTGCAATCTTTGCGAATGTATCTGGTGTTATTTATGTGTGTATCAGTTATTTTAATGTGCAGACGAGTCATACACACAACATATTACAAGCTGACACATGATAATAACATAGAGCCAGTGGTACAATGAAAACGCCTAGTAATTCAACGCTGGAACATTAGTTCATCTGTACATCAATCAAGCGCGTCTACTGTACATAAGCAAGCGTACACATTCCTGCAATTGGCACATATATACTGCAAACAATGGATTCAGCGATGAGTTAAAGCTGAGCCGGTTTAGATATGTGTGCAGTTTACACCATGAATGCACCATACATCAATTACAGTACCTGTCCTGAGAGTTGCAATATCGTTCAGCTTTCGATTCACTGTTTGACCTGATGGGAGGACTGTTGTCTCAATGAGTGACCTCTGCTTCGTTTGAGGAAGACCTCACAGGGATGGGTTACCTGCCTACACATGCTCTAATCCCTCTCTGTCTTTGTTTGTCCTGTACTCATACCGGTGTCGGCGCGATTGCGGTTACGCCCATGTCAGCACTCCAGCTGTCCTTCCGCCCTCTCTCCCAATGGCGCGGCTTGTTTGCAGTCCATGGCTTCCTGCGGTGCACCGAATCAGATCAATGGGCTGGAGACCCGGAGATCTCATACCTCGAAGACCTGATGAGGTGCAGCGGGAGCGGGAGGGAGTGGGGGGGATTGGTTAGTGAAGTTGCTTGAGCCAGGTATCGTAATTGAAAAAGTCCAAAGTTGTCAGTTATGATACAGTAAGTAAGTCTGAAAAGCAGAGCTGCCATTAGGAGCCAACATTGCCAGAATGCTGCTTCTTAGTATTGCGCTATGTAAATTACAAGTCAGGATGGTGCAATTTGGCTCATTGTTCTGTGACTCTGCAGTGAATGGGCGGTGGGTTTAGGCACCGTGTTTAGCCATTTGCCTTACTTTTATCCACTTAGGCTCCCAAAATACTACATACGGCCAACTGCTGTGTGTGCGGAACCGAAATAGTGCACAACATATCAACACACTCACAATACAGTGTAGCATAGTAGGAAAGAGCGGAGATTGTCTTGTGAGATTTGTTTGGGGCCATTGTTGCTGCCTGTCATCCCAACTTTGCTTACTTTCCATTACGATTGCAACACAAACAAGTCCCAGTTTCACTGCGCCAAGTATAGCAAAATAAAAATCGGGAGTCCAAGTGATTAGTATGAAAGAACAGCCTTTAAAGTCCAAGGTTTAGTACAAGCAACAGCCTAACACGTGTTTCGAGCCTTCCACGGCTCTTCATCTGAGGCTTAATAGGGATAGAGCCTGAAATTTAAGCTGAAGGGACAATGCCCAAAAAGTACTCAGAAGGCTTCGCAATTGCGGTTAAAGTTGGTTGGCTGTACTAAATCTTGGACTTTAAAGTCTTTGTCTAATTTATACTTACAAGCGCTGTGGATCGTGACTTTTTCTGCCAATTTGTTCTTTCCTTACTTTCCATTATGGCCCTCCATTTAAATGCGGAGGTGCCAGCAAAGCACCCACAAGAGGTGGAGAGTCATGCAGGGAGAGTCAGTGCCCCCCACCGGTGTAATGCTCCTAACAGCAACATCAGTATCTTTTTTTGGGAAAGAGCAACAAAACCACAGGAGAACAACATTTATGATGCACATGAAGGAAAAATTGACAGAATAAGCTAGGCACTCGAGAAGAACCTGTGGATGAGGGCACACTCATGCATTCAAATTATGTAGGCCCTAATGTCTGCAAGTCAATACAAGTAACCGAGGTTCATGCTAAAACTGATGAAATATTGACTAATGGAGAATCTAGAATATGTTGAGCCATGTACTACTCCATTCACCAGAACTAACCCTAGATTTAACCCTATCAGGGAGTATATTCCAGCAGATGCAGAACGGTAAAGTTTTGGGTTCCACATGCGTCCATGAGATGCCCTCGCCTTTAGGTCTGATCAGGTCTCTCAGTCTGGAGAAAAAGGTTGGATCTTATGCAAATTTATTGCACAAAATTTAAGAAGAATAAAGAGGTAATGCAGGTGATAATGACAATCGCAAGATGCCAAGAAACAGAAGAAATGAAGTGAGATGGGGTTCTGAAGATCATAAATATTGTTGGCCATAGACAAAAGTGAGACCAGATAGAAAATATTTCTATACACTAAAACGTAAGTCATGACAAACTCCCAGAAGAGGAACCATTGTTGTCAGACATGAAAGCACCATTGACTACAGAGAGAGATGTGAAAGATATGAGTATGTAACACATGAGGGGCTCAGTGTCCTTGACAAATCATGGCCCCAACCAGTCAAATATCAAGCAGGAAGAGATGAAACATGTGCGATGTTTGAACCCACGCATCCAAGCCCTGCAACATCATTGCGCATTACTGGCAGAGGAAACATCATAATGGCCGCCGGAAAGCATGCTGCTGGCCAGAAATCACCAGAAGGTGTGCAGTGAAAACCTGACTGACAGGCCACCATCCACTTTTGCCTCTGTCAGTGTTAATACAGGAGACCATTGTCAGACCCTATCCTTTGGCTGCACACAGAGCAAAATCAGTGCAAAGGAATACAGTGCTGTTCAAAATCCGTTTTAATTGATGTCAAAAATTGCTAAAATCATGGCTCACAGAACCACTAAAAAGGTCCTACCTCCTTGTTGGGGGGTCAACATCATTCTCCCGCAAGAATCTACATGAATCTGAGGTCCAAAGAAGTGCATCTATATTTGAACAAAGTATATTTTGAGGATTGCTTACTGGTAAGGCAGCTGTCAAAAAGGTGCAGTACCATGACTCACCACTACCAGAAAGCTGGCGTTTTAAAACCACCAGTGTCTTTGTAAAGTTGACATGGAGCCCAAACTACGCCAAAGGAAGACTTGCTAAGAGGTGGATACAAGTTAAAACTATATTCTGAAATGACTTGAAGGAAGCAATTGTTTAATGTATGTATTAAAAATGTGAGTTATATTGCAAGAAAAGACAATTTGTAGACATTGGTTGCAGAGTTAAAAAGTGTTCCCACACTGGGATCAAACAGATTCAACACCTCATCTCTAGACAAAGAAGCTTCCTTCTGCCCTTGGCCAAGAGATTAACAGATTGGTGTGAACAGGAATTGGCCAAGGCACTCTGGTCTTCTGACCCCAGTCAAGACAATAGACTCTTTCAATTGAACAGAATATGCTGATTTGGGTGTGCCTGAAAAACTGCTCTGGGGGAAGGCAAGACATCTGATCTCTCTGTGTCAGAGCCAAGTTTCTAGGGGCGGGGACAAACCAATGGGTGTACTGCAGTGGAGGCAAATGTATGTTTTATTAAATTGCTTATAAAATATTGTATCAAGCTGACAAAAATGTACATTTTGGGGATTCTTAATATGAAAAATGCACCCACAATTTGAGACTAAGCTGGACGTTGTGGGATGTTCTGAGGCCAAGCCCCATAATTATTAAAATTGTGGATGCAGTGCTTATGCTAGAAACCTAAGAACTTCCAGTAATATGCTCAGAGAGGGTGTGTACCTCCGTGTAAGATTTGATGCAAAATTAATATTGCGAAACCCATCAAAAGCGCAAAATGTTGTCATTTCGGAACCCAAGCTCGTAGAAACATGTGACTTGAACCGAACTGTACCTTAAGCAATCTGTCATGCAATTTAGGTAATATTAACAAGTGGGGCATATTGTAAATATGTGTTTTATGAAAAAGAAGATATGCTGTACGGACACAAAGGGGAGTGTCCTTTCCTTGACCCATAAAGATGACACCGGATTACTCATTCTGACTCACTCCTCTGTTTTCCAGTCAGGTCACAGTAAATCCTTTAACCTATCAAATCCTCAGTGGGTTGGGCATAGAAAGTCAGCCTTCCCACCCACTTTCAAAAGACATAAAAAGAACCACTGAGACCCAGATAGGGCCATTCATTTTCCACTCTCCAATCAATTTCTGCGCAGCACTTTGCCAGACGACTTCAAACCCAGATAGATCCAGAGACCAGACTCTAGAACCCATCTCTAGAACCTTAAGCAGGGGCCTAACCCAAAAGCTGGACTCTTCTCAGCAGGCCTCAGAATCCAGTAAACTAACTAAACTATTCAACAGCCGGGTGGGGTGTTTTGCTTCTGGGTAGAACTCTGTGCCAGAACCAGACCCAGAAAGCACAGCTGTATCCAGAACCCCATGCCAGAACCGAGATCCAGAGAGAGCAGTTCCGTATCCAGACCCAGACCAGACCGCTGTGCAGTGCCGATAGCAGACCACATGCCGTGCTGAACGCAGAACCCAGAGAGCCTGAGACCTGTCCGGTGGAGAGAGAACCGCAGTCCAAACCTGACCAGATCTGTGATGAGGTCCATTCCCTTCCAAAACTAGGAGTGAGTATCTAGAACTGTCCAGAACCCATCTCTTAGTTTAAAGTAATCTTATTCAAACCATTTCAACCTGTCCAGAACTGCATAGAAATTGTGTGTCCATTCTGTGATTTCAAAGCTGCCAAAGTGTCATCTGTCATTCTGAAATCTTGACTTCATTTCTGAAAATCTACCTTCACAAAAAAGTCTGTATCTTTTGAACTGCACGTCCTAGAAGCGAGATTTAACTGTCATTTTAAAGCTATGAACCTAAGTTTTCAAACAAACCCAATACAACATTCCATCATCCCTGTTTCTCTAAACTTGCTGGGGAGGGGAACGGGAACTGAACTGCTTTTGATTGTATTCCTGAAAACCTGTGTGCCGTCATTTCCATCTTTTCATATTGCATAGGGGGGGAGTGAGTCGTCACAAGGGAAAAAGTGATCATATTATCTCTTGTTGAATCCATATCGAGTTTTATTTCGGTGCCTGCATTCTTTCCATCTTGCATTTTCTTGAACCGTAAAAGTATTCTCTGCTACTTTATCCTTCCTATTCCTACTCCTTTCTGATGAAAGAGTTGTCACTATTGTAATATTACCCAATACTGATCACTGTTCATATTCATAAATGTGCTATCAAATGTTAATTTATTCATAAAAGTGTGATATATATATATTGTTTAATTTTTCCAATAAACCTTTTAATTTGCAAAACAAACCTACTTCTTGGCTCAGTGAGGTCAGGGGGATTCAAAAAGAGGGGCATCATATAAGGGTTTATCATCCAGATTTAAGAACTTGACATAAAAATATATGAATAAGGGCTTCCATTGGGCATCCCAGACTAGGCATTGACTTAGTTGGAGTGGTTGATTGGAGTCACTTACAAGTGGGGGCTCGTAACGGGACATCTGGATTAGATCTACCACTTGTGCAGCTTAATACAGTGTGCTAACTGACAGGATACATAAACCCTGTTGGATCACCACGCTGTGTTACGCTGTGAAAGCACTCCTCAAAGGAACGCTCCAAGGAAACGGTCTGTTTTGCAAAATACTAACTTCTGTAAGTCAGGAAGGAAATCAATTTCCAGAATGATGACACTGGTAGACATCAAAATAGCGAGAGAGCACCTCTTACATAGGCTATTTGTGAGAGGTGAGTGGACTCAGCATGACCAGACAGTGTGGTAGCAGGCAATCGCACCCTAGATCACTGCAAGAGGGTCAGATATATGGAGAGATCAGGGTCCCTTACATGTGGCCCTTAGTGAACTATTTATGGCCCCTAAAGCCAAAGATGAGCACGACAAGATTGCCAGGATAGCGGCATTTTTATATATGGGAGCCATACAGGACAAATGTGCTGAAGGCCAAGATCTGGCAAATAGGCAACTGATGAACTAAACAAAGTGTCTTAATTTAAAGACACTCCCGTCCCCTGCACACCATTAAAGCTGAAATAATCAGTCAATACAATGCTTAAATTTTCAAAAGATATGTAATTGAATGTTAGATACATGAACAAAAGTTGAAAACATCAATGTTTGTTAATTAAACCTTAACATTTACATAAATATAAATGGTTTTCACATATGGCCATTGTAAAAAACAAAATGAAACAAAGAGCAACCACAGTGTTTTTATGTTGCGATATGATTTCCAACTCTACCTGTTTCGGGCAACCTCCCCTTCTTCAGGAGTGAACGAAATCTTTAATTACACAGATACATACAATTAATAATCACCTTTACATATGTTAAACACAAAATTACTGTGAACAAATCATTATCAATCATCACTCTAAACCAGCTACAAAGCAACCTAGCTCATACTATATAGGGTCATTATCATTTTCTTCATAATCAGTAAACCAAAATTGAATACTGGTGTGACTCCAAAGCATGAAATTAGAAGCAAAATAATGGAAAGAATTACCTCTAGTATGTCTTTCTGTGTGGTCTTGCATAATACATGAATATTAATCGGATCAATACACTTCAACTGCTGAATCAGATCAAAAGGGAACCATAAAGTTCCGGATTTAAAGGGAAGGTCATAATAGTAAAGTGAAAAAAGCTCAATTCTTACCCAGAGTTTAGAAGCGAGTACGAATACACTCTAAATCCACAATGAAGAGACCACCGGATAACGGGACCTCTGGTGTGTATCAAGATGAAGTATATAGGAAGTAGTGAATGTCCTAGAACAAACCGTAAAACCAGTATTTAGAGTTGTAGTATCGGTATCTGCCTTATTAAAAACAACAATATCCATTTGTAGACTATCTTTACCTCAATAGTGAAAAAACGGTCTTTTATTAGTACTGTATTCCCAAAGACTATCAATATCTCATACTGCACTCGTCATGAAAAGATGGCACTGATGTTCAAAAGACTATTTTAGCGTCCTTATATTCCGAAATTGCGTACTGAAAAGAGAGACAGAAGTAAGCCACAAGGATGGGTGAGTCACTCTATCTATAGGATCGAGTGTTTCAAGTATTTATAGAAACAGTAATAATCTATGTACTCACAATTCGAAAGGCTAATCGTCTTTATAGACAGGATCTTGGGGTTGCTGTCTAATGTGCACCACACGTACAGTGTCTGCATTCGGAATGAACAATCTCTGTCAGTTAAAATGAAAACAGGAAGAGACGCGGTCACAGGCGAAACAAATTCAAGCGACTCGGACAGGACAGAACCTAATCCACCGAGATGTTAGTATTGTCGGAGTGAGAATAATAATGAGTGTATAGAGTACCTCGATCTATATAAACTGGGATCCCAGATGTAAACCCCAATGGTAAGTACCGTCATTACATCGTCACAAGGCCGTGTCACATGACCAAAGAATGTAACGCAGAAATAATTGAACACACCCATGGAGAGGTGCCACTCAACTCTTAAATCGATACTATGGACATCTAAAGAGATGGATGATCTCAGAAATAAAAATGAAAGGGATTTATAAAAAAATATAGAAAAATCAGAAAAATGAAAGTAGTGTCTAGAAAGTAGATACGGAAAAAAGACTCCAGAGTCAACAAGTAGCAGAGGGGTACATAGTGTATTAACCCTCTCAATAGATGTATTTAAAGCTTTCGATTACTGATGTATCATTCATTATCAGAACAATGTGAACACTAAGTAGTCAACCAACTCATAAACCTCAGAGATTTTGCCACGTGTAGAACCACAGGTGTGATCTACAGCATTAAGTGCCCATGTGGCCTTTTATACATCGGTCAAACAGCAAGGTCGGCGCGTGAAAGATGGACTAAACATAAATCACACATACGGTGTAAAAATGAAAAATCCCCTGTAGCAAGACACTTCACCAATGAGAGACATAACGTGGCACAGTTAAGATTAAATATACTTGAAGTAGTTAAAAAACCTCACAGAGGGGGTGATTATGCAAGGATCCTGGCTCAAAGAGAGATGTTCTGGATTGATTTCTTGGATACCGTCTCTCCCAGAGGTCTCAATGAAGACTTTTCCCTGAATTGTTTCATTTAAGTATTCACCAGTAGAACATCATCCTCCATTTTGGCTCTTATGGTTTGGACTGGTTATAAACAGAAGTTGGGCTCATGTCAGGTTTATGAGTTGGTTGACTACTTAGTGTTCACATTGTTCTGATAATGAATGATACATCAGTAATCGAAAGGTTTAAATACATCTATTGAGAGGGTTAATACACTATGTACCCCTCTGCTACTTGTTGACTCTGGAGTCTTTTTTCCGTATCTACTTTCTAGACACTACTTTCATTTTTCTGATTTTTCTATATTTTTTTATAAATCCCTTTCATTTTTATTTCTGAGATCATCCATCTCTTTAGATGTCCGTAGTATCGATTTAAGAGTTGAGTGGCACCTCTCCATGGGTGCGTTCATTTATTTCTGCGTTACGTTCTTTGGTCATGTGACACGGCCATGTGACGGTGTAATGACGGTACTTACCATTGGGGTTTACATCTGGGATCCCAGTTTATATAGATCGAGGTACTCTATACACTCATTATTATTCTCACTCCGACAATACTAACATCTTAGGTTCTGTCCTGTCCGAGTCGCTTGAATTTGTTTCGCCTTTAATTTCCGGGTCACATGACTTGGTCATGTGACCGCGTCTCTTCCTGTTTTCATTTTAACCGGCAGAGATTGCTCATTCCGAATGCGGACACCGTACGTGTGGTGCACATTAGACAGCAACCCCAAGATCCTGTCTATAAAGACGATTAGCCTTTCGAATTGTAAGTACATAGATTATTACTGTTTCTATAAATACTTGAAACACTCAATCCTATAGATAGAGTGACTCACCCATCCTTGTGGCTTACTTCTGTCTCTCTTTTCAGTACGCAATTTCAGAATATAAGGAGGCTAAAATAGTCTTTCGAACATCAGTGCCATCTTTTCATGACGAGTGCAGTATGACATATTGATAGTCTTTGGGAATACAGTACTAATAAAAGACCGTTTTTTTCACTATTGAGGTAAAGATAGTCCACAAATGGATATTGTTGTTTTTAATAAGGCAGATACTGATACTACAACTCTAAATACTGGATTTACGGTTTGTTCTAGGACCTTCACTACTTCCTATATACTTCATCTTGATACACACCAGAGGTCCCGTTCTCCGGTGGTCTCTTCATTGTGGATTTAGAGTGTATTCCTACTCCCTTCTAAACTCTGGGTAAGAATTGAGCTTTTTTCACTTTACTATTATGACCTTCCCTTTAAATCCGGAACTTTATGGTTCCCTTTTGATCTGATTCAGCAGTTGAAGTGTATTGACCCGATTAATGTTCATGTATCATGTGTCAACACCACGCAGAAAGACATACTAGAGGTAATTCTTTCCATTATATTGCTTCTAATTTCATGCTTTGGAGTCACACCAGTATTCAATTTTGGTTTACTGATTATGAAGAAAATGATAATGACCCTATATAGTATGAGCTAGATTGCTTTGTAGCTGATTTAGAGTGATGATTGATAATGATTTGTTCATGGTAATTTTGTGTTTAACATATGTAAAGGTGATTATTAATTATATGTATATGTGTAATTGCAGATTTCTTTCACTCCTGAAGAAGGGGAGTTTCCCCGAAACGCGTAGAGTTGGAAATCACATCGCAACATAAGAACACTGTGGTTGCTCTTTGTTTCATTTTGTTTTTTACGATGGCCATATGTGAAAACCATTTATATTTATGGAAATTTTAAGGTTTAATTAACAAACATTGATGTTTTCAACTTGTGTTCATGTATCTAATATTCAATTACATATCTTTTGAAAATGTAATCATTGTATTGACTGATTTTGTCAGCTTTAATGGTGTGTAGGGGACGGGAGTGTCTTTAAATTTAGACACTTTGTTTAGTTCATGTTTTATTCAGGCTCCAGTGTTAGGGCTTGTATTCCTCCCCAGCACCCTGAATCATTTGAAAGTGTCTATGTAACTTTTTCACCTATTGACAGAAAACTAGGTGTGCACCTATTGACTATCATTTTCGCTTATGAAATAGGCAACTGATGGCATTAGAGAAGGCCCAATCTGACCTGGACTCTTCTGAGCAGTGGCTGCACAGGAGCCAGGAGTCAGAAAATGATAGTAGACAGTATCTCATTAAAATAAAAGAGGATATGGGTATCCTGCAACAGGAGAAGGCAGACCAGGATACCAGATTTCTGGCCTTGGAGAAGGAGTACCAAGAAGGTTTGGACTCCCTACTGCAGAGCCAGAAAAAGCTGAGCAACAACTGGACTTCAACAGGACATGCGCAGACGAGGTAGTCACCCTGCAAAGCCACCTAGATAGGGAAAAGGCAGAGAGCAATAAACTGATTTTGAAAGACCTGGATACCCAGGCAGAGTTTGATGAGGAGCGCCAGAGAGCGGGTGCCCTTCATAGGAAGAGGGATGAACTGGCGGCACAGAGACAGGCTCTTAAGGGATACCTTAGGCCAGGAAGTCTGCCAATTAAAAGGGAAGTTGGAGGAAAATCACCTGGCCCTCCAGGGACTGGGTGACTCCAAAAAGAGCACCAGAACTTGTTGGAGCACACCAGGAGGGTGGAAGATGCTCTGGTAAGAAAGGAGCAGGCCAGTAGGGACGGTACCCAGGAGGTAACCCTCCTTCAGCAAAGACTGGCCCAGTACTCCAAGACTAACCAGGAAGCACAGAGAGAGAATGAGGCTCTCTGCCAGCACAATGATAGGATCCAACAACAGGTAGCCATGCAGGAGAGACTGATAGAGTCTAGTAAGGCCTTGATTGAGGAACTGAAAGCACAGGCTCTTGCATGGCAACAGGGAGCAGGGCCTGATAGAGATGAGGTTTGCTGGGAAAGGGAAACACCTGAGCATAATCTCAGGAGCCCTAGTACCAGAGGACTTCATCGCTCCCAGTCCCTGGACTCTGCCACCCCCATGTCCCCTGACGCACATGAGCCCAGGGCCACGGGGATGGCAGATAACTATCCGGCCAGAAGAATGGGGCTCATAGGCCAGTACCTCCCATGCATGGATGAGCGGGCGTCTGGGTCTGGGCACCCAAGTACAGTGCAATTTAGTGGGGAACCCCAGGAGAGTAGGCCCACTAAGGGCATCCTAAAAACCTCTGCCCAGTTAGGTCAGTGGGGGGATACCCATCAAATCCTGGCAGCATGGAGGAATCTGAAGACTCCTCTGAGCGTCACAGGAGACCAGGTCCCCTCATTCTGCCAGCCATTCCCAGGCTCGCAGAATCGGGGAAAACCTGGAAGATCAGACGGGCACCTCTGGGAGCAGTGCTTCTGAGTCAGAGGATGAATGGACCAGGGTTACCCGAACCAAGAAGGCCAATAAGGCAAAAAGGGCCTTGCTTAAGGACCCCTTAAAACAGATTAAGGCAATCAGGAGTGTCATCACGCCTTATCACAAGAACACCAAGCATTCTGTGTAGGAACACTTGGAGCTCTTTGAGCAAATGATGGAGACTTTCCATTTGAAAGACAGCAGTAGCTGCATGCAGTACGTCAAATGGACATTCTCCCCAGAATACTCCAGTTTCTTTGCAGGGCTGGAGGACCAAAATCGTGCAAGATGGTCCACCTACAGGGCTTCCATCTTAAAGCACTTTTCTGTTCACAGAAATCCCCAAGAGGCTCGCAAGGCAGCCTACAATTTGCAATGTCGGGAGGATCAGGCCCCACAAGAATTTGCGCAGACTAAAAAAAGGGTGCGCATGGACAGCAAAGAATTTGTTAACACTTTTTTTCCATGCCTTGCCCAAATACATCAGTACCCAGCTAGTGAGAGATTTTCATGAGAAAAGGTCGCTAGACTGGGTCATTGAACAGGCCACCCGAATCTATGAGGTGCAGAAGCCCATAAAAAATCAAAGTAATGCGCAGAAAAGCCCCAAACCGACCAGCATCCCTGCTGCTGCCAAGGTGGCAGAGGTAAAGGTTGCCCCCGTTTTAGATTTGGAGATGGGGGGGCATAAAAACCTGCATGCACCGAATAATGCCAAGCCCAGAAGTCCCTCGGGCCAGTCACAAACAGGGAGTCAAGGAGGTAGTCCCACAAATGGGGTCCCTCACTCCCCTGACTATGTAAGTCCCCGCTACAAGGGAAACCGGGTTATGTGTGGACTCCTCCAGCCCAAGGGGGGGATCCACCCAAGCACCTAACCCAGGGAACTTCACTCCTAACTTCCCACAGGAGGGCAGACATTCCCCAAATCCTGGGCAGAACTTTTTCCCCAGGTATCCACCCAACTTCCAGCCCCAAAATCATCCATCCTTCTTTCCCCAATTCCCTGAGCCCAGACAACCTAATCCGGGAGAGGGGAGGCCAAGGGTGGAGGGGTACCCAAATCTTCCCAACCTGGGGTACTACCAGAGAAGGGATAGCTACCCTTCCCGGGATCAGCCCAGGGGAGAAAACAGAACCCTGTATCAACCTGAGCGAGTTTCACAGTTAGAGAGCCAGGTCCAAAATATGGCACGGGATCTGGGTCACATGCTGACGGCTCAACAGAACCCTCAGATGAGCATGCCGGTGCAGAATGCCCCAAACTCTGGGCCTGGTGTTCCAGAACAATGATGGGGGCAGCACCCGATAACCCATTGGTTCCCAGGGAGGAGGCGGAAGGGGGGTGTAAAGCCTTGGAGGAAGCTTCCTTCCCCACTTGTAAACAGCCCCTGGAAACCCAGGAACCTGAAACAAAATCTCCTACCCCTGAAAGTCTGCCACCCAAGGAGCAGAGAGGAGGAAGAAGAAACAAAGGGACCCAAACAGATCCATTTTGTGGAGGAGGTACAGATCTTCCAATTTGAGGGAGAGGGTAAAGGATCTTCTCCTTCAGAGATGGGGGAACTCCTCCCAAAGAAAAATGGGTCCCAAGGGATTCACATCCAGACGGGGTAGATTTGGGGACTGAGCTAATGCCGCCCATCATCTCATCCCAGAACCAACAGCATCAAAATCCCCTGGTTCAAACCCATTCTGGTGACTGCCTCCAAAACGGGGGGGGCGGGGTGGCCCATAACCGGAACCAGGGGAACCCACAACGTCTCCTATTTTTAGTTGCCAACTTTTTCTTTCAGATTCCCAAGACTCTTCACAGAATTCTGCCCAAATCTCTTATCTTTCCTTGTCCAAAACCAGAAAATTAGCACACCAGTTGTCCAAGAATGTGCATTATCTGTGCCCCCTTGAGGAGAAGAAGTGAAGATACTATGCCCCGGTACAAGTACAGGGGCAGGGTACAATTTTGGCACTGGTGGACACGGGATCCCAAGCTACCCTTCTGTCCAAAAAGGCCTTTGATGAACTAAATGCAGGGAGGGCGGAGAATTACCAGATTCCTCTCACTTCCCTTCCTGGACAACTTCAGAACTTTGATGGGAAGGAAATTCCCATCGAGGGGACTGCATATTTGGACATTAAAATTGGGTGACACAAGGTGAAACACCCGGTCATAGTAGTGACTCCAGAGGGCACCCCTTGTTTACTAGGGAATGACCTCCTGCGAAGGTTGTCACCCCTAATAGATTGCGAAAACAACGTCCTCTGGACCCAGACTAACCGACCAATAAAATTGAAACAGAGTGTCAGCCATGTTAGTTTAAACGACACATGGCACATGGTCGAACAAAAATCTGACCAAGTAGAATTTCACTTCCAGAACAACCAAATTCCAGACGTGACAGTAATAGCAGTAGGACAACAGACTGGCGATGGGGGGTCCTCTCTATTTCTGAAAATCAACCTCCCTTCCAGTTTAAGGTGGTATTCCACACTGGAAGAAAACATTCTGAAATTCTTTACCAATAGTCAGACATTCCCACTCCAATAGTCCAGAAAGAGGTGAAAACAGCTCAGAGCCTGGCTGATATTCAACAAATTGGAGAGCAGTTGTTCATCCCTGTTGAGTTAAATGATGGGGAGGACTCTCTTCTCGCCGGAGTGTGTGCGACCAACGGTAAATGCTTCATCAGCGAAGCCATGTTCCGCCAACTCCCAAAAGATCCAGCCATTCCCACATTCAAACTGATAGACAAATGGGAAATGGATCTGGAAACACCCAATTCCAAACATCTCCTGCCAAGCAGGTGTATGCTCAAAATCTCCATTGGCAACAAGAGCATAGTCCATAATTGTTGGGTAGTGCGAGATGTCACTGCCGCCTTTTACTTAGGTTGTGACATTTTCAATCGCTTTGCCATTACTTTGGACCTAATAAACTTCAAAGCTTGGTCCCGATTAGCGGATAATCCCATGGGCTTTGATGATCCAGAGAAAGCATTTAGGTCAGCTCAATTGCTACCTTATGCAGTTGAAATTCAGATTAAAGAGGAAGTCACCATCCCAGAAAGGAACTGACAATTCACCCTGGAAGTGAAAGTTAAAAGAGGATAAAAATTGAAAAACCCTGATGCTTATATTCATCTAAATGCTTCTCTCCAACAGCAAGGGTTGGGGGTAAACCCAACACCATTAGTTAATATAGTCTAATAGAGGTGGATAAGAGCAAATTAAAGAGTATTACTCTAGCCGCAGGCACCATTATTGGAATGGCGGTTCATGACCGACATTTTTCCATGGATTTAGGAAATTAACTGTTAGGACCAATCCCCAAGGACTGTTTTGACAGTGACAGTGATGACCATACAACATCAGAAAGGATCTTTACCCGGAATGGGGGGAACTTCCTGGTGTAAACTTCCTGCCCTTATGGTAAGGAAGATGTGACTTGTGACTTCAGAGGGGATGAGGTGATTTTCCAGGTCCATGAGGGCTGCCTTTCCCACCTGAAGACACCAGTCCAAATCAGCACTCTCACCAGGGACTTCTCCACCCAGTTGGAGGAGGCCGCTGAGATAGCAAAACCAGAAGTCTTTCCCGACTTCAGGCAGATGGTTGAAAAGCTAGTCAATCCTGATGCCTGTGTGACTCTGGAGCAAAAGCAAAAGTTGAAACAAGTTTTCTTGGATTTTCAAGATCTCTTTGCGGTGGACTCATATGACTGTGGTCGCACCGACATCCACACAACAACAATTCCCACGGACCCTGGCATGACTCCAGTGTTTGTGAAGCAATATTGCTTGCCTCTCGCATCCATGGAGTCCCTTACTGAAATAATTAAGAACCTTGAGTCCCGGGGGATAATTCGTCCCGTACACAGCACCTTCAATAATCCGGTGCTGGGAATATTGAAGCCAAACGGCCAGTGGAGACTCTACGCCGACCTTAGGGAGCTCAACAAACGGGTCCATACTTTCCGATGGCCTCTTCCCTACATTGACCAAGGGCTGGCCCAGATCCAGGGGTCACAGGTATTCACTGCAATAGACCTGACCATTGGATACTTGACTGTGCCTGTCAGTAGGGAGGACCAATACAAACTGGCTTTTACCTTTGGGGGCCAGCAGTACACATGGACCCGCACTCTCTTCGGATACCTCAACTCCGGCAATGAATTCCACATTTTTCTACACAAGGCCATGCCCGACCTGGGTGCGAGGGGTAACCTGGCTTATGTAGATGATGTCCTCATCAAAAGTTCATCTGTCAGTAGGGAGGACCAATACAAACTGGCTTTTACCTTTGGGGGCCAACAGTACACATGGACCCGGACTCTCTTCGGATACCTCAACTCCGGCAATGAATTCAACATTTTTCTACACAAGGCCATGCCCGACCTGGGTGCGAGGGGTAACCTGGCTTATGTAGATGATGTCCTCATCAAAAGTTCATCTGTGGAGGAACACATAGCGGAGATCCGTTATGTTCTGACACAGTTGAGGGATGCCGGAGCAAAACTTTCCTTTCAGAAAGCACAGTGGTGTAGAACCCGGGTTCATTTCTTGGGGCATGAGATTACTCCTCACGGTCTCTGTCCCCAGGAAAAGAAAGTGGAAGCACTCCAGAAAAAGAAAGACCCCACAACTCTGCAGGAACTAAGGAGCCTCCTTGGACTGACTAATTACAGCAGAAAGTTCATTGAGGGCTACGCAGAGATCACCAGACCCCTGATTCATCTCTTGAAGGGGGGGTCAATTGGGAATGGGGTCCAGAACAATCAGAGGCAGTAAGACAACTCAAAAGAAGCCTCTCACAAGCGCCCTGCCTAGCTTACCCTGTGTCAGGAATCAGGGGTGGAAGTTATGGAACCGCTGGCGGCACTAGCTGGGAGTTACCTCGCTCTAGTCCTCATCCAATATGGCGGCGGACTCTATAAGTTCTGACTCCGCCCCCTTGTGCAGTGCGTTGTATCTGTGTTTACTTCTCGCACGCTAACGTTCCATTACCCTCTAGCTTTTACCTTCCATTGGGCTTTCTTAGCCGCCTTACCTTTCAACGTTATCCTAATCTTGTACATCCTTTGTTCTAGCTGCATTTCCTTCTTTCCTATTCAGCTGCGCTACAACCCTACCATCGAGTCTTTGGGTACACGGTGTGTACTCTGCGGTTTCACCGTTTTCGGTGCCTTGCTGTTTTGCTTACCTGGGTACGAGGCTCCTCCTACTTTCCTGCTCGGCTTCTTGCCGTTCCTTCCCTGCTGCCTGCAGCCTTCTCTGTGCGCGGCACTATTTTGCACTGTTTGCTACTTACATTTGCCTTGATACTTCCAACTTTTGTTCGGCTCCGCTCGGAGGGCGGTACACTCTTCCTTTATCTGATTTAGTTTCTACTCGGCGGTATCTTGCCATCTATTCTGGGTATACATTTCGGGTTTCCTGCTTATACCATTTATTCTCCTTTTCTTTCCTCTTTTTCGTCTGTATCCCGCTACTTACTTACGTTTTTTCCTTGTTGCTATTGAAAGGTTCTACCTGCAAGTCTTATTCCGAGCTCTGTCTGGTAAACTGGTCGCTGATATCTGTTACTTTGAGTCAGCCCTCGCTATCCACCTGCAGTGTCTGCCCACAGCGGTTTCCGCTAGGAGAGGTTAATTCTTTCAACGGCCTGGGTGGTCAAGGACTGTCCACCTCATCTCCTACCATCAAGATCTACAGGGTTTTTTCTGCTTTGGCTTTTTCCCTGTAAGTGAGGCTGGCCCCACTAGAGGCACCCGAGACAGGTTCCCACTACTGTCACGGTGGCCTCTGGAGGGGATAGACCTTATCTCCGCGAAAAGAAGGTCCGGATTTATAAGGATAAGTCGTCTAACAAGAAGAAGAAGCTTCCAAAGAAGAAGAATCCTCTCAAGGATCTATCCTCTGAAGAATCAGGTGAGGAGATAGGGGAGGTGGAACCGGAGCTTGACACCCTGTCAGAAACAAGGGGTTTTTCTTGGAGACAGGGTTCTCAAATACATGCTTGACTGCAGTATTATATCAAAAGCATGACAAGGTCAATAAAGTAATCTCCTATGTGAGCAAAACTTTATCCTCTGTGGAGGAAAAATTCAACGATTGTGAGAAGGCACCCCTGGCAACGGTGTGTGCATTGAAGAATTACCGCCCGTTTATCCACGGGGCACACATCATAGTGGAGACTTCACACCAGCCTCTGCAACATCTACAAAGTGACAGAATCCGGGCCGGAAATGTGAGTAATTCCCGAATTACTACCTGGTTTCTGTCAATGCAAGGCTTTCCTGTGGAGGTCAGATATGGCCAAAACAAGAAGAGTCCCCTCGCGCAAGGTCTGGCTGACTTGCATGATTGTGCCAGGGAAAACTGTCTCGAGGATGAAAGTCTAAAAATCAAGGACAACATGGCGGCATACCTTAATTCCCCACACAAAGTCTTTGAAGAAGACAAGTGTAAGGGAATGCCCACTGTCTATGTGGATGGATGCTCTTACTATGTTGACAACAACGGGGAGAATGAACTTGTGGCCAGCGTAGGGAATGCCTGGGTGAATGAGTCCCCAGAACCCTCCGCTGGGTACAAGATTGGTCCCCAAAGTAGTCAGGTGGGAGAGTTGATGGCTGTGCATCAAGCCATCCTCACTGCTGTCCAACATCAACTCCATGAACTGGTCATAATCACAGATTCGGATCATGTACGGAACAGGTTCGTGGAGCACCTGGTTAATTGGAAAACCAGAGGCATGTTATGTGCTAATAACAAACCCTTGAAACATGGGAAGTTAATCCAAAATATTGACAAAATATTGATGATCTGCTCACCTCGAATGGGATGACCATCTGCTGGAAAAAGATCAAGAGTCATTCCAAAGTAGAGGGACCAGACAAAACTGGAAATGACTTAGTTGAGAAGCTGGCCAAAACCGGGGCCATCCAAGGGGATCTAACAGAAATTGAGTCCCTGTTGGGGGAAATCCATGTCACCGCTATCACTAGGTCCCAGACAAATGCTCACAATGATCTTTCAACTGCACAATGGAGTAAGGAGACCCCAGATGCTGATTTGATTACGGCTCAGAAAGGGGATCCAATAATTGGTAAGTTTTACCAACACATCGAGGACCCTGAGAAATTTCCCCTGATGGATACTGATTACATTGGGAAAGAGGACCTTAGAGTGTTGATGAAATGTCCAAAAATGTTCCGAATCCAAGACAGTTTGTTGGTAAGGAAATCCCAAGCTGGCCATGATCAGTGGGTGGTTCCTACCTCATTCCGAAGCCTGATGTTAAGTCATGCCCATGACGCGGCCACAGCCGGTCATAGGGGGTTTCATACAACACTTGAAATCTTAAGAGAGGTTGCATACTGGCCACACATGGGGCAGGACCTCGACCAATACTCGAAGGGGTGTCTTGTGTGTGCACAATTTCAGCCAACATCCCTCACACACCGTGCGCCTCTCCAAAAGAGGGGGATGACACTGCCATGGTCAGATTTGCAAGTCGACTACGTGATTCGCTCCTCTAGGGGGAATAAGTACATGTTGACAGTGACATCCTTATTTACTAAATGGGTGGAATGTCTCCCGGCCCCAAACTGCAAGGCAGAAACAGCACCTGCCCTGATGATCAACAACATCTTTTTGTGTTTTGGACTACCCCAAAGGATTGAGTCAGACAGGGGTAGCCATTTCACCAGTGAAGTAAGGACTAAGATGTGGGAGATACTGGGGGTTAAAAGGAAGCTACACATTGCTTACCGGCCAGCCTCTTCTGGTGCAGTAGAACGTTACAACAAAACCATTGTGAGCATCTTAAAAAAGTTTGTGGCAGATTCTGGGCCAATTTGGGATATTCGATTACCTCTTGTCCTAATGGCCATCAGATCTACCCCTTCATCGGTAACTAAAATGTCACCATTTGAGCTGATGACTGGCCGCAGGATGGTGCTTCCCCAGCATTTGCTCTACATGACACAAGTGCAAACATTGATCAATGCCTCCACAACTCATGAGTATGTTGAAAATTTAAGGAAATACCTTCAACATGCTTTTGCCTATGCTCAGCGAAACCTAGAAAGATCAGCCGATATCATGAAGACCCACAATGACTTGAAGACCACCAGAAAGGAATACAATGTATGAGACCAGGTTTATCTGTACAATTTCCAAAGGAACCAGGCCAAACAGCGGAAATTTCTGCCTACCTGGAAGGGACCTTTTGAAGTTGTAGACAAGATCTCACCAGTCGCCTACAAGATCCGCATCCCCAAAGGCGGTGTGGCGGAACGGGAAGACAAGTGGGTCCATATTAATGAGCAAAAGTGTTGCCATCCCAGGCACACTCTGCAGCAACTAGAGGAGTTCTCTGCAATCCCAGAGGGGGCCGCTCCAGATTAATACATTTCCAACCCTAAAATATCCCACATATAGGCCCTCATTACAACTCAGGCGTTAAGGGTTTAACGGCGCCGTCGGCTCCATTAACCCTTAACGCCTGATTACAAGTGTCCCTTTGCGGGTTGGTGTTTAACGCCTGCTTTTAGCAGGCGTTAAAAATCCAACCCGCAAACGGACTTTGGAGCTAATTACGGCACCGTAATTTACGGTGCCGTAATTAGCGCCTTCCCCATTCCCATTATGCCCTATGTGGGCAAAAATGGGAATGGGGAATTACCACCCCACTCACCTTGGAATGGGGCGGTAATTCCACCATCCACCATGGCGGAATCGTAACCTTAGCGGCATGGACCATGGTGCTAACAGCACCATGGTCCTCCGCCAAGGTTGTAATGAGGGCCATAGTCTCTAAAATACAATGATAAGAATGCAAATGTCTCCTGATTTATAAAATGTATATGTTCACCCCACTACATTAATAGTGGTGGGGAATGTCTACAAATATGTTTCTGCCGCTTTTGCTTTGTCATCCTAGGAGAGATGAAACCATGGAGACTACCCAAGGAGGATGACCCGGGGAGCGGGAGCAAAGATCCGAGGGGCCCGGAGTACCACCCAATACTCCCATCAGGACCAGCGAGGAGAACTGATTGATCCACCCTGAAGGAGGAAAAGATGCTGAACTTTGCCATCTGCGGAATCAGAAGAAGATGAGGCGAACATCCCAGTCTTGCGAGTTCCATTGATGAAAGTTCAGAATGGCCATCGCAAGAGGGGGGCTTGTGGGATGTTTGAACCCACGCATCCAAGCCCTGCAACATCTTTGTGCATTACAGGCAGCGGAAACATCATAATGGCCGCCGGAAAGCATGCTGCACCACTAAACAAATCAACAAATTCACAGTACATTCAAAATGTGACTAGAGAAGAAGATTGTTAACAGGTTCAAAATAATGAATGGGCCCTTACCTCCACCAGAAAGCCTAAACAGTTATTGGAACATATTGTGCATCTGTCAGAAAATAGGTGAACCTGATCTGTTAGTCTTTCAACTATGGCAAGATCATCCAACAGGAAAAATACATGACTGAAGCCTGGGAATGTGGTGGCTATCTTGAGTTCGTCAAACCCACTGAAAAAGGTGATCAAGAGAGTAACTCAGGAATCCTACACATTTTCTCTAGGACTGAAGTGTGCTACTAAGTCACGCTTTGAAATCTGAATAGCAGACATGCAATGGCGGTTGACATTGTTTTCTGAAAGGGTGAGACCATCAACATCATAACTGCTTATGAAAACTTCCAGCAGCAAAGAGAATTTCGAACACTGTTAACTGTTGTCACAGAAGAAGCCATTAAACTGCTTCAACACGAGGTGCAAAAAAACCTTTATCATTTGTGGTGACATGAATTACAAATTGAGGTCTTGGATGCCCTCATGAGAATATCTAATAGCCCTGGCCATCCCCATATTGATTTATGAACATGAGAAAACAGACAGTATGGGGAAGCTGTTATCATAATGTGTGCATGAAATCTGACTTACTCTCAGCACAAAATACTGTCATGACAGATCACATCTTGTGCGCAAAGTATAATGTCAGCGGAGCAAATTCTTTGATTTACTATATGATGGACACAATTGAAGATTGCTATTTTGAAACTAAATCTAGAGTTGAAACTGACCATATCTCAATGACCTTACATAGGTGATGCAGGGGGATGTGGGATGTATTTACCCACGTTTGTTAAAATGGTACCAGAAATAGAAAAATGGCCGCAGAACCCTTGTGCGCGCCAAAACCCCTGAAAATCATGCTTTTCAATGCAAAAAAAGATGGCTGTCCAATCTGCCATGCATGTTGTCCGTGGTGAAACAGAGCTCTCACTACTGGAATGTGTCACTGGGCTCCACAACAATTGAAAGTGGAGTGCAGAAGGAAAAAGCAGTGCTTTGATGAAACTTCAAAACCCTGCTTGAAATTACCTTTTCTTTGTTGCTGAAACTTCAGAATGCCAGTACAGAACAACTCCAAATATTCAAAATTCTTGCTGGGTGCTACAAATCACTTAGTTTAAGAAATCATTGTGAACTTACAATGTCCTGAAAGGCTGAGAGCATACGGAGATTTCCACAGCAAAGGTGGCCTGCCTGTGGATCTGTCAAAAATCTCTGTGCAGCAGAGGGCTGCTGTGATGACAGCTGTCAGTGGCCTGCCTGATTAAACTTTAACATGTATAAACTGAAATTCAAATGTTTGCAATCTAAGAGGTCTGTTACTGATAGTAACCCATATTGTAATTGTTTTGATGCCATGGTTTAAAATCTTGAATGAGAATTCTAGCTGTTATTTGATAACAAGTTTGTTTTGTGCTAAGGAAAAGGCCACAGAATTTAACAATTAAATTAAGCATGGCTGAAGCTGCAGAACTTGAATAACAGGGTTTTCTCACAGAAGGAAGGTATTTCCCCCCAGCAGGAAATCACAGAGAAGTGTTAATTACAGAGTAGGAAAGAACTTGGTCTACAGAGGCAAAAGGAACAATGACAAGCTCCAGCTCAGGAAATTCGAAGTGTGAAGACAGTCGTAAATGGCCTCTGCAAAGAACAAAGATGGGGGATGGCTCCTGGGCTTCCTGGGAGAGACCAAGGGGTGGAGCCAAACAACCATTGTTGCTTAACATTGACAAAGAACATATTTTAAAAAGACTCATAACTTTCTATTTAAAATTGTGAAAAATATAAAAATAACAGAGTTGTTAATTTAAATTCAGGCTGCATGGGTGGAGAGGCACCAGAACTGTGTGATATGTTCTGGACAGAAATGGCAAGAAATGTGATTTTACTCCAAATGTATTTCCGCTAGAATTGTGAAACCTTATACACTTACTCCCATGTTAAACACGCACACTTGTAGAAATTTGCTTAAAAATTTGACATTGTGTTCCTAGTGAAAAGGGAAAATTCTGTGAAAAGCAGAGACAAGATCCCACAGCTACGGGGTTTTGAGGAATAGCTGCTATGTAAAATATGTAATCTGTATATGTGATTTCTATAGAGGTTGCACATGTGGAAATATGTATTTTGCCAAAAGTTGATTTTGTGTTCCAGGGGCTAAGGGTGAATTCTCAGCCTCATAAAATTGCACCATAAAGATGACACTCTGTTTCTTTCCTCCTATCAAGGCAGAGAGTAGACTCTGCCCCAATCACCTTCCAAAGGGGCAAACTTAGGCTAAACCGGTCCACACACCCCCTTTATGATGTAATTTCAAAGCATAAATAGAGACAGCTCACCACACATAAGGACAGACAGATTCACTCACTATCCTGATGCTGGCGGAGCACCCTGCTGCTGAACTCTACATCTTCCTTGTTCCAGACTCCAGAAACTTGGCAAAGCAAAAGGTCCATTGCATAGCTGAACCATTTTCAGCTAGGCCTCAAATTCTAGAACAGAACCCCACAAGAGTAAGGCAAAGCATCATAGTACAGCTGGGCTGTGCTGTTAGTGCTTGCCTGCTGAAAAGAAATAACCTCAGAACCAAGAAGGGCAGGTCCAGTCCAGTCCTGAGCTGTGCTGTGACCAGAGCGCCTTGCTGACTCTGTCCAGCCCTATGCCATGCTGTGACAAGAATGCCTTGCAGACCCTGCCCCGTCCGATGTGCCTAGCCGTCTTTCCTAAACTAGATCCAATTCCCATTTAAAAACGTATCCAGTGAGTATAAATAGGAAGAATTGTGTCGCCAGCATATGTACCATGCATAGTCTTATCCCTATCTTAGACCCATCCTATCTTGTTTTTAGAACCTGCATTGTTAGCAGTATCTTTGCATTGTGTGAACCCTCTCTCCAACCCATCCTGTCTTTCCTCCATAACAAGTATTGTTAAAACTATCTCTGCGCTGATCCTTTTCTCATCTGAAGAAGGAGAGTTTCCTTAGCAGGCAGTCACCCTGATCAAGTGACTGTGTTCCTGTGTGGTATTCGTTTTGTTCATAGTCAGCCTCTAGTGTAAGCAACCCATTTGTCATTTTTAAAAGTGCACTCCTGTTTTCCATTCTTGCGCCTATCTCAAAAACACGTAGCTAACATCCATAGCTTTCCACCGGACCTAGAACCGCATTCCAAATCAATGCGATTCTCCTGTTATTGCAAATATTGCGCAGTGAAAAGTTTGCCGCAAATTTTGTTTTGGGCACTTTTTACAAGTGTAAAACAGCTTTTAATTGCTTCCGACTTAAATTTTAAGATTTCAAATGTTTTCTTTGGATGAAATCATTGCTTGTGTTTGTGTGCAACTATCCAAAGCGGCTCCCATAAGAATTTAAGACAATTTCATCAATTCTGACTATATTTGGTGTTTTTGCCTAGTCCATTCTAAAGACAATCTGAAAAGCCATTCTGACAGCTTGACAGTCAATTCCGTTTTTCTCTTGTGTTTGCTGGGGAAAGTGGTATTGATATTCTGTTTGAATTCTGCCATTCCTGAAAACCTGATCTCTCCTATCCCTTTACATTACCTATTGGGGGTTGAGGGGTGTGCAGGGGGAACCTTAAACCACAGTGCTTTCTGACCTGAACCCACACAAAAGTATTATTTTCTGTGCTGAATTGTTTTGCTCAATACTTACTCCTGGTGTATTAAAGATATTATTCAGTGTTACATCACCCCATTGGTGATTGTTGTGTACCTTTTAAAACATTTCATGATTAAATTTCAAATACATAAATGAATCTTTACCTTTGCAAACCAGCCTGATTCCTGGTTCCGTGTGACCGGGGGGGTTCCAGGAGAAGGTTGTGATACGAGTGGTATATCGTTCAGAATAAAGAACTTTTAGACAAAATTAAGTAAGGATATCAATTGTGCACTACATGCTAGGCATTGACTTGGGTGTGTGCCAGATAGAAATCACTTACAGCAAGACAACAAATGATTGCTTTAACAATGGATTGCCTATGTTCAAGCAAAGAACGTTAGGGCCAGGTGGGGCCCACAACTGGTAGAACACCCAAATGCCTGGATTGATCAAAATGAAAGTAGCATCATGGTCCCGGAAGTTTTCAGATATTGTGAAGCAACGACAGGCCCAATCAACACCAATCCTGCTGAAGCATTCCAGTCGTATGATTGATTAATATAATGGCCCCAGTTGTCACAAAACAAATGTTTTCAGAGAAAAGAGTGAAGGCTACAAACAAAATAGAAGTACATTGATTTGAAGAAAAAGGGGCATGTGCCACAAAATAGAAATGCAGAAAGCAATCAGATATGGCCTACATGCAATTAGATCCATTCCCTAAGAAAACAGTACAAGTTTCTCCCATATCCGAAAAAAGAAGATATCATGGAACAGCTGCTGGCAGCAACTTGGAAGAGCTGCCTTAAAAATTATGCAAATATGTTTTAGCAAGGACTTGAACTGGAGTTTGGTCAAAACAAATCACACATTTAAGCCAACATTCCAGAATGGGAATAGATAACACATTTCACAAACATATTTGAAGGTGTAGCAATGGATAACCATGGAGTGGACAGTGTGCCTTCGGCAGCTTCTGAGGCATCACCTGATTTTTCTCTGTCTACCACTCCTTTCACCACGGATAACATGAAAATGGCTATTAATCAATTATCCATAGGTCAAGAAGCCAAATCTTACATCATTCTGACGTATACCAGTGACAGTTCAGCTATATTAAGTCATCTTCCCTCATTTTGCAGAAAAGGGGGTCTATCCAGAGTCATGATCAAACTCCATCATAGTACCCATTTAAAAAAAGGGTGCAACCTAAAGACTGGATCAACAAAAAAGCAATCATGAACCTGGCACAGGGTCACTTTAGAACAGATATGTCCAAGTTGGATCAAACCTTCGCTATGACATATCTGGCCAACAAGTATATGTTTGCAACATATGACAGTGACATTAGTCATTTATCCACACCTGTGCCTCCACCATACCCATCCAGTCAGACAGGGAACGCACATCTTGTCTCAATAGTCCCATGCCAACAATGACAGCATCCACTTTCTGCACCAGGCACGCCTTTAGTGAGGTGAAGGCGGTGGCCCAGTGGCCACTGTTGCTGAGGAGATTAGTCCAAAGAACGCTCGACGCTCCTGCTCCAGTAAATAATTGCTAGTGCCATTGATTGACGCTACTGCCATCTGTAAACCCTGGTTCCAGATACGGTTCTTTGGACTAATCTCCTCAGCAACAGTGGCCACTGGGCCACCGCCATCACCTGACTTTTCGCATGGTCGAAGACCTGCAGAAGCTATTACCGCTGCACCGCTTGTCTGTTCACGATACCCTATGGACAGTGTTTCATCCCTTCACCTCCATCCTGAAGAAGGCCATCCCAGTCACATACGTCCAGTCTTCGTACCCTGTGGCTGAAACACTACAGTGTCGATCTATGACACAACCTCACCCCATGCATACTTGTACACACCTGTTGTTGGGTTTTTTCCTATGCCAATACCCATGGACCAACTGAGGTCCTGGGCCGCATTCACTCTTGTGTTGTAAACCCTTGTTAACTGTGTATCCAAGAGATCTTGCACCATCAGAAGGCTAACACCCTCCACACTCTTGAGGGTGGTACCTAGTGGTACACCTACATATCAAATGTACAACTGTCCATCTGTCTGTTATTATGCTAACAATCAATATATTATATGTATCATCACCAAAATTCAGAGATTAAACTAATATTATCCTGAATCTCAAAAGTGTGGTTCTCCCATCCTGATTTATTTGTTTGAATATATCACTCTACCCAATATACTCTCCCCCGCCCACACACTCCCTCTCACATCCTCTACCTAACCC
This sequence comes from Ambystoma mexicanum, assembly GCF_040938575.1. Lineage (NCBI taxonomy): Eukaryota > Metazoa > Chordata > Amphibia > Caudata > Ambystomatidae > Ambystoma > Ambystoma mexicanum. The sequence continues at coordinate 460,911,271 of NC_090923.1, read as the reverse complement.
CACTCTCCTATTCTAATGAACTCAATTTAGCTGACCCCACACTACCTGGCCTAACACAATGTGTTTTCATTTATTTATAACGCGCCATAGACCGCAGGCATCAGGGCGCACAGGTGACTGTACTTTACAGTCAAGACAATACAGAAAAGAATAAGGCATGGGAATTTATTCAAAACATAGTGTTTTTCATTTCTTTCGGAAGGTAGTCAGTTTTCTTCAGAGCGCATACAAATGGGGAGAGTATTCCATGCATTGGCAGCTCTATGACGGAAGGATCTACCCTTTCTTCAGACTCGTTTAGCACGTGCAATGGTAGAAGATGTGCTGAGCCCAATCGCAAAGTCCTGCTAGGGTTATGTTTTGTCAAAGTTTGCTTGAGATAGTCAAGGGCATTACCATATACACACTTGTGAGTCTGAGTTTGGGTTTAGGGTGTAGGTTGTTACCCCACTCTACATGACTCTATCTCACCCACTCTACTATACCCATTCTACCTATTCCCACTCACCCACCCTACCTCACCCCCTCTCTACTTTACCATACCCAAGACTATGTTAGTTTATTTCATTATAACCATGTCTTGCTCTTGGGCCATAGACTCTCCTGTATATTCCACAATGGCTACCCCATGTGATGGTATGCATAAAGATGAGGGAACCCTTTGAGGATAGAATGAAAGTACCTGTCTGAGGCAACATTTGCAAGATGGACCAAGGAACCCTGTTTTATTTTGACTGTATAATCTTCACAGCCTTCTTTAAAGATTTGGAAATTATGAACTGGATGTTGCTGTTTGCGAGCGAGATGTTCCAAGCGGACACTTATGCATCGTGCAAGACAATGGGCCTCATTACACGGTAGGAGGTAACCATGGTGCTAATAGCGCCATGGCTGCCTCCAAAACCTTACCAACTCCGCTCTGGTGAATGGAGCAATTTCCGATCCATTCCAAGGTTGGCGGGACCGGTAATTCCCCATTCACCAGGGCCCTTCCCTATTTGAGCCTCCATACGGCTCAATGGGAATGGGGAAGGCGCTAATAACGGTACCACGAATTGTGGTACCATTATTAGCTCTAAAGTCCCTTTGCCCGTCCTGTCCTTAATGCCTAAAAAAAACAGGTGTTAAGGGAGGACCCGCAAAGGGAACTCGTAGTAGGGCGGTAGGGGATTACTGGCACTGGTGCCTGTACCGGTGCCGGTAATCCCCTACCGCCTACCGTGTAATGAGGCCCAATGACACCAAGCACTCGGTTGCAGTTGCCTTCATGTGAGAATATGGATTTCACTTGGGTTTCACCTCCCCCAGCATTGCTGGGCCTAACTCTGAATTACTTATTTAGGGAACAACTTAAGAGGTGTCTCAAATGTGTGCAAACAGCCAACAACAAGGCAGAACTATTGGAGGGAAACTCAACGTTTTGGTGGCAGGTCCTCCCCACAAATACCTGTGCAAGAATAATACAGCATATTAATAAAGAGTTTTTCCTGGTCGTGGAGGGTGCTGGAGCAGTGAAGAGTATTTAAAAGCACTGTAATATGCCCCCATTTGATGTTCATATGCTACTTAGCTACCCAGCTTTTATATTATGACCGTGATCCAGTAAATCCAATACACAAATGTACATACAACACAAGAGCTTCAGCATGGTAAATTGTTCTGTAAAAGCAAAGAGTTGCCTTACTCATTGTATTTGGAAGAGGTGAAGATGAAGGAACAGTCAGAAAGGCTAGGGTAGGAGGGTTAATGCCTGCCACAATTGTCAGGGGCAAAGAGCAGGGGCAGTGGGTGGCTACATGGGAAAGTTAATGCATGCCTCTAGTGTTGGGGACCTAGGACAGGAGCAGTGGGTGGTATACAGTGTGAACAGAGGCATTGCTGAGAATGGGGGCTGATGGAGTTATGGCCCCAGGTCTCGTGTTTACAATCCCGGATAGAAGCTCAGGAGCTACTACCAAAAGGATAGCCACAGTCCCAATTTAAGAGTAGCCCCACATCTTTTCCAGACCTAGCAACATCCCTGAGTGAACATTGATGGGGAGAAAGTGGTGTGTCAGAAGAAGAATGGCACAATGGGAACAAGCTATGCTTGTGCATCCCAACTTCATTTGTTTTATTCTTTCAAAGCAAGGTGTGGTCACCCTCAATCCTTATATATACACATGCAAGGATGGTTGTCCTCAGAATGAAGTCCTGCCTTTCTGTTAAATCAATCATTCTTTTGTTCCACTACTTGTTCTGCTGAAAAGTGACCATGTATTTAAACAGTATGTGTGCCATATAATGTGGCCAGTGCCAACAGATATGAATTATAACTTTCTCATCCCCTGACAAAATTATTTTCAATGTTTAATTGGCCAATAGGCGACCAACAGTCTTCTTTCTCGGAGTAACAGGATGAGGGAAGGAAGCACGATACATGTGGGTCATTAAATTGTGAATGGGGTTATGTCAGAAGTGCCAAAGCAACTGATGGGAGCTTTATGGGCATGGGAGAGTAGGAGACAGGGATTGCAAGGGTTGGTGTGGGTGAGGAGAAGGCATGAATTTTGAGGGTGATCATGGGTACGGAGGTGGTCAGGGTAATAGGGTCGGGATGGCTGAAGAGAATGCAGTAGGTACAAGGGCTGTGACAGGTATATAAAAGGAGGGGCACAATATTGGGTGGCAGATATGGAGATAGCATAGGGTACAAGGGTGTGGAGGTAAAGAGAAGGCAAAGAGTTAAAGGGTATGGGCTGCAACGTGACCCTCATGACTTCCCTCTAAAATGTATCTGTTTAGGGGTCAGCAGAAACCCCCCCTGATTGCTCTTCACCAGCATTTCCAAATTGTCACTGATTCTCTGTACTCTATGGCCAAGAATGCACAAAGGCCTCCTCTGAACCCAGCTCATAAAACAACTGCCATATACCAGATTATGTGTGTCTGGAGTGCAGGTGACAAAATCACAGCTTTGGTCCACTTTGAGGTTTAGTTGGGTTACATGGGTTACACTCCCACTTCATGATGAGTCCAGCACCTCCTTCTCCACCACCTTCTAAACTACTGAGCTTTTTGGTGAGGCACTCCATTAAGGAAAATGTTTTGTTAGCATATATGGGCACATCACCACTAACTGTGGCAGAACTGGTTTCGGGCGTTACAGAATAAAGGGATATTACACTGCCTGTGGTAGCGGCTGTGTAGTTATGGTTAAGTTGCTAAACCCATAGGAAGACCACTTTTAAGGGCGACTTATAACTTCGCTACCCCTGGACGAATCCTCACCAAACTTTGCAAAAAAAGTACATGGCCCGCTCTGAATTCTTTTGGTAAGATTGGTGAGTTTTCAGGAGGGGGGCAAAGTTATAAGGGGGTCCCACATTTTTGTTCACGCCTACAGCCCAAAACACTGGATGGATTTTCACAAAATTTGCGGGAGGAGCAGTGGCTTGGTCCCGAAAGTGTGCTTTTGTAAATTTGTTGAAAATCCATCCAGTAGTTTTCTTTTAAAACAGGCAAAATGTAGGTGCCAAAAAATGTGTGCTATTTGGCTCAGCTCCGCTGACCCATTTCACAGTTCGCTCCGCAGATAGGACTGGAGGGCTGTGTCATGTCCGCAGACATCCAACGGACCCCGTTGATTGTCTGGAGGCAAGGGTGATGTGCGTCACATTTTCCCAAAACACCCATCGTGTTGTATACACGAATATTCACGGATAGCGCGGTGGGGAACAGAGTGGAAAATTTGTTTGTGGCATCTGGTGTTGGGAAGAGGGGCTGGAAAGGGTGGAGGAGTGAAAGATGGTTCATATGATGTATTTGTTCAGGTTGAAGAAGACTGGGTTGTGTCTGCGGTGTTCGCAGACCCCGCAGCAGTTTGCGGGTAGGTCCTCAGGTGACCAGTTTATGTGGTGAGTACAATCAGGCTTCACTAGGGAATGGGAATGGAATGTAGATGATATGAGGATGTTTGTATAGGCTGTATTATGCTGTGGTGTTTGTGGCCAGCTACTAGACTCTTGGGTGCATGGCCAAAGGCCAAAGGCTATGCACCCAAGAATCTGCCCACTGGTTGAAGTACTGTAATAGTATGTGTAGAGAAGTGTACAGGGCTTCAGGCAGCTGGCTAATTGCTCCCAAGAGTCTGCCGAATGGTTGCAAGTACTGCAATAATATGGGTACAGAAGTGGACAGAGCCTCTAGCGGTTGGCTTATATGTTTGTGTTGTGGCCAGTATGCAGATTGTTGGGTGCATGTCTGTATTATGCTGTGGCGATTGTGGCCAGCTACTAGTCTGTTGGGTGCATGGAGACTCTGCCCACTGGCTGTAAGTAGTGTAATATTATGTGTACAGAAGTGGACAGGTTGTGTGTTAGCTAGTTTTTAGGACTGTCCTGAGGGTTGTGGCCACTGGGCAGATTCTTGGGTGCATGGCGGTATTATGCTGTAGTAATTGTGGCCAGCTAGGCCATGCACCTGAAAGTCTGGGCAGAGGTAGGCTTTTGAGACACAACACTGACACAATGTTTGGTTTTGGACATCCTGAAAATGTCACTATTTTTCTTTCAGTCAGGGAAAGCCCTCTTAGCTTTAGTGATAGAGATACCTTTTTCCAACCCTTTATTAATTAATAAAAATCTGCACCCAAAAATATGCCACCATTGTGTCCGAGTCTTACTTCTGCACCCATATATATGGTGTCAACATTGGGATCTGGCCTGGTTGATACAAACTGGGGACCCCTACTTTTACCAAACTTTTACCTTGCTTTTACCAAGCGTGCTAGTACTCCCTCAGTTGACACTAAGGAATCACTAGGATTTGATATTTCCAGTAGTAGGAAAATAGTCCTAGAACCTGGCGAAAGACAATTGATACCAACAGATTTAAAATTGATCCCCCTTCTGGAAATATTACATCAGGCTGCCCTCAAAATCAGGTCTGGCATGGAAGCATGGCGTAGATGTAATGGCCAGTGTAATAGACCCTGATTTTAGAGGGGATGTCAAAATATTACTACAAAATAACATCAAACAAACCTACCATATTAAGCCTGTGGACAAAGTAGTACAAGGAATTTTTGAAAAACGCTTCCCCAAAATAATAGAACAAACTGATGTAGGAGATATGGAGAGAGGAACTGAAGGTCTCTGGGAGGAAGATATTGAACCAGTAGTTAACCCTGAGCTGAAAAAGATGCCCCCAGTGAAAATGACATCAGAACTGCCCTTGATTTGACCATTGCATATTGGAATGACCCAGTGTTAGAAGAGACACCCCTCAAAGTCATTCCCAAGGATGAAGGAAGAACTAAAGAAAGTCAATTTTCTTTTCTTAAACATTGGTTATTGTATTGGGATGATGTCGGACTGGATGGGACTCCCAGTTCCCAAATTGTAGTGCCATGCTGCCATAGCAGAGTGGCTCTTGAAATTGCACATGCCCTTTTTACAGCCGGACTCTAAGGGGCTGCTAAGACACAGGCATAAACATTGAACCTGTAGAGATGGAGCCAAGTACCTCCATCCAAAGCTCCTCCCCATGTTGTCTATATGTTGGGAGCCAGAATGTGAAACACGTGCAGTACCAGTGAAAATACCTATGCCAAAGAAAATCCTGGAAATCAGATTTCCATTGAGAAAGCCGTACATGCTTACACGACAATATGATGGTCATTTGAATGAAATCCCTGAGGAAGTGGGAAAAGTAAGCGAGAAAGCAGACTTGTGAGGTCATGAAGAGCAGAATTGAGGCACCCAGAAGAGATGCAGAGACGAGTGAACATAAGTACTCTATAGAAGCAAAGGAGGAGGTGTTAAAGATGAGCAACATTTCGGGCTATGTTACAGAAATAAAAAAGAAGTTATCAAGTCATTTTACAAGTGTGCAGTTGCAGCAACGCAAGTAGACAAAGTATTCTTTAAGGATGTAGTGAATAGATCGCGGCATACCGCCAACATATAAGCATAGGAAATGTAAGAACTATGGATGATTCCACAACGCACTTTAGCAGAACTGAATTCCGAAAGCAGAAAGACGTTTTCAGTGTGTCGCAGTGTGTCGCAGTTAGAAATTGAAAACTCAATTACAGAACGTGTGAAAAGAACACGCCTTCTGTTTTAAGTGAGGGGCAAGAACATTGAAGACGTCAGAAGTTCATCAAATAGTAGTATTTTAAATGCAGTAAGACTCGAAAACATGGTCTATAGTCACGTGGTGAGATGAAAATAGACACTATGATAAACTGTATCAAAACCAAGAAGACAGAGGCCCTCATTACGATACTGCCGCTAAACCATGGCGCTATTAGCACCATGGTTGGTGCCGGTATTGTAACGAGTCTGCCAATGTTCAATGGGGAATTACCACCCATTTCCAAGGTTGGCAGGGCGGTAATTCCCCATTGAACATTAGCCCTTCCCCATTCCCATTTTTGCCCCATAGGGCTCAATGGGACTGGGGAAGGTGCTAAGTACGGTACTGCAAATTGCGGTACCGTACTTAGCACCAAGGTCCCCTTGCGGGTCCCTACTTTAACGGCTGGTCTAGACCAGCCTTTCAGGTCGAGTTCCGCAAAGGGACCTTGTAGCAAGGCACTAAGTGTTTAACGGCGCCGCAGCCTTTTACGGCGCCATTAAACACTTAGCGCCAGGGTCCTTATGAGGGCCAGAGTATGCTATACTCCCTCATATTCTCCAGCACAGAGAACATTTCCAAGGCCGAGTTCAAAGCCTTAATTGACTAGTAGGCTGCAAGTCTGATGATGGATGCCAGGGCTAATTGGTGGGAAGCTATGGTTATGACCCACCAACATCTGTGTGCCAGCCTGCATGCTGCTTGCGTAAGTGGAATATTACAGAGGGGTACAAGGGTGCCAACCAATTATAGAGTTGCACGTAATAGAGAGCCTTATAGTTTGTATAAAAAATGGGATGTCATGTATTTGATGATGCCCAAAGTGACCTGCACTAGGGGAGGGCTTAGTTGCCCCACCTGATGTTAGAGACACAATCACCTTCCCTGCCCAGTATGGAACTTATACCTAGATGTTCCTTGTAAGCCTATCACGATTCCAAATAGGTTTTTGTAGTTTCCAAGGTAGGTAGACGTCAATGATGATGGGTTTTTAGTATATAACCGCTTTTTATGTGTTGCATTGAGTGTGAAGATGGCGCCCCAGTTCAAACCACTTTTACAGGCCAGGGCTATATGCTGAGGTAAACAACGTTGTTCTGATCTGTCCATTCTGCCAGAAAATCAGTACACATACTCCCCCACCATTTCCTTTACAACCACTCCCTATTACTGATATTCGTTTTTCAAGAATAGCAATGGAAATTGTTGGCTCACTGGAACCTTACAAACTAGGAATTCAAAATATCTTAGTGATAGTAGATTATGCCACAAGATACTCAGAGGCTTTCCCTATGTTGGTGAACACTGCACAGTAAATCCTCAAACACCTCGTTCCCTCCTAAAGAGATCCTGACTGACCAGGGATCCACGTTCATGAGTCGTCTTATGGCCGCAGTAAAGGAAATTCTACAGATCAAAACCCTCAGCACTTCAGTGTATCACCCACAAACTCACAGGTTAATAGAATGATCTAATAAAACCATGAAGTCTGTCCTTCAGAAATTGGTTGAAGCTGATGGGAGAAACTGAGACACTATGATACCATGGGCTCTGTGTGCTGTTCAGAAAACACCCCAAGCCTCCCTTGGTTTCTTACCATTCAAGCTCCTATATGGAAGCAACTGTTGGGATGTTCTCTATATGCTAAGAGAGACGTGGGAAGAATAAGAAGAGGCCATTTACCACTATCCCAGACTGCCGGATGTCTAAACGAACGCATGGACATGGTTAGATCTATAGTACACTTGCATTTTAGTTTATCCCAAGAACATCGAAAGGCCAATTATGACCAGAGTGCCATCACCTGTTTGTTTTCTATTGGTCAGACACTGTTGGTATTCCTTCTCACCCGGGAACATACGTTGTTTTCATTGCATATGTACACCACCTGTTAAAGTTGTCAATTTTAAACCCAATAAGATTATGGAGGCCTGACAGGAACTGGAGAATCTTAGGGAGAATTCTCCAGAATGGCTAATTTCCCTGACCTACTGAGTCCCTCAGCAGCTTTGCTGGATTTCTAGGATTTATTTTTCTCCCCTGATAAGAGTGTGAGCCTTTGCTCCCACTTTTACATGTGTTTTGCTGTGTGTGTTTAACATTTCCTTTTGTTCATAGACTGTGGAACTTCACCCACTCCATAGGCATCATCTTTTACTGCGTGGAAACTTTCACCTACTGGCTGATGAACCCATTAGAGTCTCAGCAAGTGTTTCTTTAGTGTTCTTGGGCTTTTGGGAACAACAGAATTTAGATGTCTATAATTCCATCCCAGATAATACTAAAGAGTATTATAAAGATAGTGTTCTTGTGAATGTCCAGGAGACTCCTGCCATCAGAGACACTGGAGCCAGCAAAACTATGGTGGATTAATCATTTTCCAAGGTGGATAATGTTGCTAAGGCACCCAAACGCCTCACCAAGTTAGCTGGAGGCCCTGTGCTAATGCTTCCCCAGTTACCAGCTCTCATCCAGTGTAATGATATGACTGTCAACATACCTGTTAGTGTGCAGAGTGAAGTGCCTGGGAGAGTCCTGTTGGGTAATGACTTGAAAACTCTTGGAGTTGTGTCCAGTACCCCTAGGCCTTCCAGTAAAAGGAAACAGGAGCTCACTATGCCTGCAAAGGGAAAGGACCTTGAGAGACTCTCCAGAGGAGCTGATAGAGGAAACTATCACTCCAACTCCAGAAGGTGGAATCAACAGGGCAGACTTCAGCAGAGGACAAAGAGGTTCTCCTACTCTTGAAGGTCTTTGAGAACTGGCTGCTACTCAACTTGATAGGCAAGAAGTTGGAAAGCATAGGGTAAGCTGGGAAGATGGCCTCTTCTACAATGAACCGACTGAGTCTATCCCTGGGGAGTGCAAAATAATTATAGTGCCCCTTGCCAACAGACTCCAGTTCCTACAGTTGGCCCATGAGATACCTTTGGCTGGTCATTTGAGTTTCAAAAAGACCAAGGAAAGGCTCTCCTTATACCTCTACTGGCCTACAATGGGTTCAGAAGTTGACAAATTCTGTAGGAGCTGTCACACTTGCCAAACCCCTGGAAAGAGTGGAGCCAAGAATGTGGCACCCCTGGTACCTCTCCTTTTGAGAGGGTGGGCATCAACATTGTTGGTCCCCTTGACCCTCCCACATCTTCAGGGAACAGGTTTATCCTGCTTGTAGTAAACCATGCTACAAGATACCCAGAAGCAATACCTATGAGAACTGTTATGGCTCAGGCTGTGGCTAAGGTTCTACTTGGTATTTTTACCAGAGTAGGGTTTCCTAAGGAAGTGATATCCGACAGGGGATCCAATTTTATGTCCCACTAAATGCAAGCCATGTGGAAAAACAGTGGTGTACAAGCTCTCTACAGCCTACCATCCACAGACAAATGAACTGGTAGCGAGGTTTAATCGTACTATGAAGAGCATGATAGGTGCTTTAGAGGAACACCTTAAAAGAAAGTGTGACCTCCTACCGCCATGTCTTCTCTTTGCTTATAGAGAAGTGCCTCAGGAGGGAGTTGGATACAGTCCCTTTGAACTTCTATATGGCCATCCAGTCAGAAATCCATTGGCCCTGATAAAGAAGGGGTTGGAGAGTGTTCCTTCGCCCAAGCCAGTCAGAGTGACTGACTACGTGATAGGTCTCCGGAGGAGAATGTCACACATGATGCAGAAGCTAGTGATAACTTAAAACATGTCAGGCTCTGGTCAAACATTGGCATGACCAGAAAGCCAGCATGGTTGAGTTTACTCAAGACCAGCTTGTGTTAGTTATGGTGCCAACAAGGCAGAGGGCTTTGCAGGACAAATGGATAGGACCCTTGAAGGTTCTTGGCAAACTTCGAGAGGTGAACTATTTGGTGGATTTAGGCAGACCTAAGGAGGATCCCAGAGACGTTCACAGCAACTGTTTAAGGGCATATGTCTCGAGACCAGAAGTGGGAGATTTGCTTCTAGCTTCAGCTCAAGAGGAGGAGGAGAGTGAACCTCTACCTGCCCTCCTCAGAGGCCAACCTTTGAATGATTAAATAGGAGTCAATCTCTCTTCTCAACTGACATCTGAACAACAGGAGGAGTGCAAAGTTATGTTAAATCAGTTTGCCTCCCTGTTTTCACTTTCCCCAGGCCTGACCCTTGGGGCCAGCATGATATTCTCACTGGTGACTGTCTACCTGTGAAAAGCAGAGGTTACATAATGTCAAAACATGTGAGATCCCACATCAAAGGAGAGGTCAACACGATGCTTGATCTCGGGGTTTTAGAGCCACCTACAAGTCCATGGTCTAGTCCAGTTGTTCTAGTACCAAAGCAGGATCCAAGGAGTTGAGATTCTGTGTGGAGTATAGAGCTCTAAATGCAGTCACAAAGACTGATGCCCATCCTTTTCCAAGGACAGATGAACTGGTGGATAGACTTGGTTCAGCCAAGTACCTCAGTACATTTGACCTAACGACAGGCTCTTGGCAAATAGCCCAGACAGACCATGCCAAGGAGAAAGCTGCATTCTCAACACCAGAAGGCATCTACCAGTTTAAGGTTATGCCTTTTGGACTAAAGAATGCTCCTGCAACATTTCAAAGAATGGTCAATCAAGTTCTGAATGGGATGGTGGACTTCTGCATGACATGACATTGCAGCGTTCAGCCCTACATGGAAAGAACATATTGATCATTTAGGATATGTTTTGCTGACTCCTAAGTAGGCCCATCTGACCATAAAGGCAAGCAAATGTCAAATTGGTTAGAGCAAAGTGGTCTACCTTGGTCATGAGGTTGGAGGAGGTGAAACAAGGCCATTGCCTAGCAAAGTACAAGCTGTACCAAACTGGGCCACCCCTACTACTCAAACCCAAGTGAGAGCTTTCCTAGGTCTCACTGGGTACTACAGGAATTTCATAGAGAACTCTGGGACCATAGCTCCTCCCTTGAATGTGATCTCCTCTCCGAAATTCCCTAAAAAGGTTAGATGGAATGAGGAGTGCAATCAAGCCTTTGAGAACCTGAAGAAAGCCCTTTGTCAAGCTGCAGTCGGAAGTGCTCCTGATTATCACCAACCCTTCATTGAGCAGACAGATGCATCAAATACAGGTATAGGTGCAGTCCTTAGTCAACTGGATGAGAAAGGTAGGGAGCACCCCATGTGCTTCATCAGTAGGAAACTGAAGGAACCAGAAACAAGGTGGGCAACCATAGAGTGTGAATGTTTTGCCATTGTGTGGTCTCTGAAGAAGTTTAGGCCATACTTGTATGGATCTACTTTTGTGATTCAGACAGACCACCAACCCTTGATATGGTTAATGCAAATGAAAGGGGAGAACCCAAAACATCTGAGATGGTCAATCTGCCAGCAAGGGTTTGATTTCACCATTGAACACAGAGCAGATGTCACCACAAAAATGCTGATGGTCTCTCCATGATGTTTTTAACCGACTAGAGGGAGAGATTCATCCAGGAGTGTATTACATCCTCCTGTCCCTTAGTCTGGGGAGGGCGAGTGTTAGGGAGAATTCTCCAGAATGGCTAATTTCCCTTACCTTCTGAGTCCCTCACAGCTTTGAGGGATTTCTAAGATACATTTTTTTCACCTGGTAAGAGTGTGAGCCTTTTTTCCCCACTCTTACATGTGTTTTGATGTGTGTATTTAACATTTTCTTGTGTTCATAGACTGTGGAGCCTCACCTACTCCATAGGCATCATCTTTTTATTGTGTGTTATACATCACCTTCAGGGTTGTTTTTTTGACTTCCCAACTCCGACTCCATTTTCTGAGACTGACTACTGTCTATCAGAACATGTAAAGTTGGCATTGACTTTATTAGTCTCTTTTAAAACTCACAGACACAGTACAAACTATCTTAAATAGAGTTCTGGAAGGGTTAATACGTATCCCTTTTTGTTTATCTTGGAGAATTGTTTCGCTCCCTTTTCATTAAGACTTGGCTGGTGGCAGTGGTAACTACCCTATTTTTCCTACTGCGGTTATCTTAAATAGCCTTGGTATTGTTTTAGGCTATCTTGGTAGCCTCGAACGTAAACCCACTAGACCATATATGTTTTTATACGGTTCCGGCGGGGTTTAGTTGCTATTTCGTTTTGTAAAAGTCTTTCTCGTGTTTTACTCTGCACGCCAAACCAGGTTTGGTTCCTTTGTTCGCCGTCCTTTCGCGGGCTTCGACACAGAAGCCCTCCTTAGGAGTGTGTATGTCTGGGGGAGACAGGATGCGAGGGAGGGGTTTAGGACTCCCTGCACAGGGTCTCCTTGGAGACCCATGTCGCACTATGATCTGATTGGCTGTGGTGACAGCCACCCTGCTGTGTGATTGACAGCCACACTGTGTGAATGGGGGAAAACTGCATAAAACGCAGGTCTCTGGGGCTGGAAAGGCAGAATCGCCACTGGAATGAGAGAACCGACGAGGAGATGACAGAAGAGGACCCCTACCACGACTGAACCTCCCGGTGAAGCCCTGCTGCAGGTCTGAATCTTCATACTCCGACGACAGGGAAGATCTCCAAGGAATCTTCTCCTTTTGAGCTTGTGGGAACAACCAGTTTACCAAACTGCTCGCCAGGCCTCCCTTCTCTGGCCGAATTTGCTGTACAGAGCTACAGTGAACCGGATAGCCAGGAGGAACAGACGCTGGTTGCGTTTTAAGGAGTGCACCTTTTATTTGTTGCTTTGCTCTGCTGCTGGTTTCTTCCCTGGGCAGTGCAGGACCCTCCAGTCTTCCTACTTCGTGTCAGTCTGACAGTTGCTTCAGGAACCGTGAGCCTGCAGGACCTGCCAGGAACGTCCGACTCAGCTACAGCCTTCTTCTCCATTTAAGGTACTGTTCAAATCTGGTTGTTTGTTTCGTCCAACCATGGTGAAAGTGTGTGAAACCTTTTGCCAATCCAAGGGCTTGTTCTTCTCCATTCTTTAAAGTAAATTTTCATCCGCCCAACTTCGTTCTGAACTCTTGGCAAAGACTTAACTGCGAACTACCCTGAACTGTGTGATCTTGAGCAAAGACTTTGGGCCATTGACTTTGGGCCAGGCCCCTTTAATTTGATTTCCTCACTGTAGTTCCTTTTTCTAGATTCCCCTGCTTACTTACTTGTTGATGCTGCTCAATTTCTGTCTAACTTTGTCTTTCCCTCCCTTTTAAATTGCTGGAGTACCATTTTGCTCACACTTCATTTTGAGCCTAACTTGTCCAGAATCTATTGGGTGCGTATAGTGTATTAGTAACGTGATTTTTCAACTGCTTGATAATAGTGAAAGGTTTAATAACTTATGTGTAAATTAATGTATATTCTTTTACTCAGAAACCTTGCGTCAGTGTTTGTTTGAATCATAGTAATGGCTGACCTTTGTGTAACTATTGATACTGCTCACTTTACTCTTGAGATAAGTCTGGCAGCTCAGCCAACGCTACCACTTTACTGTGCAGTACAGGCTTGTACCAAAGGTGAATTTGTACTGTCACTTGTAGTCCTAATTGTGTTCCCCAAAGGGTACTGCATATAATTCTGCCTAACAGAAAATGCTGGCTTCCGATATAATAGAACCATCGCAGAGCCCCCTGGTCCTCCCCAATAGTCTTAGTAGAAAAACTGGATCAGTAGTGGAGATTTTGTTTTTACTTTAGGAAGTTAAATGCATTATCCCAGTTCAACAACTATCCCATGCCTCGGATAGACAACCTTATTGATCGACTTGTATCTGCAAGTTTTCTGTCCACGATTGTTCTAATTAAAGGCCATTGACAGGTACCAGTGAATTCAACAGTCAGCTTTCTCCGCTCCTATCGGACTATTTCAATATAAAGTTCTACTCTTTGGGCTCCATGGGGCACCCGCAAGCTTTCAGAGATTGATGGATCAGGTCCTACGTCCCTTCTCTGGGTTTTGTGGGGCCTACTTCGATGATATAGTCATTCATATTAGAACTTGGGAAGAACGTTTGATTCACCTATATGAGTTTACCAAGGCCCTGAGAAAACCTAGTCTTACTGCCAACCCAAAAAATGCCATTTGGCCCCGGTCTGCCATTAAGAATTTGTTTTTCTTTGTCAGCAATGGGCTCGTACAATCCCACACCAAGAGAGTTAGAGCAGTACAGGAGACATCCATACCCAAAACTAAACGGGACCTAAGAGCCTTTCTTGAGTTGGTGGGATGTTACAGGCAGTTTCTACCGAACTACTCTTTCATCACCTGCTGTTTTACCGACAAGCTAAGAAATGCGTTGCCCCAAAAATTCAAATGGGATAAGACTAATCAGGCTTGCTTTAATACTTTAAAATCTATCCTTTATAGCACACCAGTTTTGAAAGTACCCAATTTCACCAAAGGATGTATTCTTCAAAATGACTCTTCAAAGGTTTACCTAGGTGCCATTTTGTCCCAGGAGTATGAGGGAATATAGCACTTAGTATTATATATCAGCAGAAAGCTTTTCTCTAGAGAAAAACAAATATGCAAAAACTAAACTAGAGGCTCTAGCCATGAAATGGGCTGTGGCATATTTTATGTATTATCTCAATGGGAGAAGGTTTCGGATAGTTACCAACCACTCACCCCTTATGTATATGGGTGTTCATAAAGAGACAAACCCCAGGATTATGCGCTAGTTTCTTGATCTCTAACCTTATTGTTTTTATGTGGAACATCGGAAAGGTAAGGAGAAGGGCAATGTTGACTTTTGTCCCGTTTTCCACTAGAGATGAGGAAACTAGAAGCATAAGGGGAAAGACAAGTGACAAATCTGAGGATGTCATCCCATCTCCCAAATGGGGAGACTTTCCCATGGGGCCTGGGTAGTGCGTCCACAGTACAATTATCCCCCTGGCTGGTGCATCAAGGGAGGATAACATGGGGAAGGAAGCCCACTATGGGATTGGGGACTACTAGTCTCAGGAGATCCAGTATGCCCCCACTTCAGTACCATCAACCCCCTATCCAGTAGTAATCCACCCCACCCCCCCTACTAGCCAGAGCAAATATGCTCTATTGTCAAAGAAGTTATACTAATATACTTGACAATGCTGAAATATCAACTACGTACTTTGCATCATGTTTTATTTTATTTTATTTATTTATTTATATAGCGCCAAAGTCCGCGGGCATCAGGGCACAAGAAATAAAGACAAGGACAGCAGGAAAGTGATGGTACAGCAGAGCAAGATTATTGGTTCTGAGTCGATTACTTTACATGGTCCTTAGCATTTATACAGGTCCTTTATTTGAATAACAGTGTCTTCAGTTTCTTTCTAAAGGATAGGTAGTTAGATTCTAGCCGTAGGATGTTTGGGAGTTCATTCCACTTGGATGCCGCTTTGGTAGGGAAGGGTCACCCAAGTCCATTAGTTTTTTGGAGTGAGTTACTTTCACAAACCCTTGCGCCTTGGATCTTAATGTGTGGCAAGGTTTGTATGTGGTTATTTGTTTTTTTTAGGTAAACGGGTGGATCCAAATATACAGTGATAGAAAATGGTCATTGCTTTAAAGGTGAACCAGTCTTCCAGGGCTAACCAACGAAGGGACTTTCTGTCTTCTTTGATATGTTGCCCCCTTTTTTTCCTGGTAATAGTCCTCACTGCATTATTCTGTATGATCTGACTTTGTTTGATGCATTTTTTATTAGCCCCCATCAGCAGTGCATTCTCGTAGTCCAGTCTAGATAAGATTGTGGCTCTGGCGATAATGGTGCTGTTTTGTTTACTCAGTACTGGCCTGATGCGACTGAGCAGCCTTTAGTTGTATTGGCAATTGTTTTTCAGATATGTTAAGTGGGCATCCGCTCCCAAGGATGCTTGCAGGTAGACACCTAATGTCTTGATCTTGTCCGAGACCCCTACATATGTGATTTTGATCTTAAAGGTGGTGTAATCTGTGTCTAGTTTAGCTCTTGCCAGGGTGATCCAAAGATCATGAGCTCAGTCTTGCTTCCATTGAGGCAAAACCAGTTTGTCATCATCCAGGCTTCAATGGAGCGGTAGATGCAAGCAAGCTTATTAATGTCAGTCGTATGACAGCCTGTCACTTCGATGTCTAGTTGTGTATCATGGGCGAATTTTGTAAAAAAAGACCCATAAGTTAGTTAATAGGGTACTTAGACACCACAGATAGAGATTAAACAAAAGGTGTGATAGGCTGGCCCCCTGGGGGATGCCAAATTTATTAGTCGGGGTAAGGAGAAATGATCACCCCAATGGATCTTGGAGTTCCGATCTTTAAGGAAGGATGTTACCCAGTCTATAGTTCCCCGAGAACAATGACCTGATTTGTCTAGAAACTTGTGGAGTTTTGGATGGTCACGCAAATCAAATGCTGCTGAGAGGTCTAATAATATCAGCATCCCTGCTTTTTCCTCATATATGATATTAAGTATTTTGGTCTGAAGGTCGAGCAGGGCCGTTTCAGTACCATGTTCTCCTCTAAAGCCAGATTGTTGGGTGTGTAGGAGGCTGTTCCTGTCGACATAATCTTAGAGTTGGATAGCAGCAACTTTGTCCAAGATTTTTAGGAGAAGGTTACAGTTCGTTATTGGACGGAGATTGGAAGGGTCATGTTGATCTAATACAGGTTTTTTTTTACTATAGGTGTAACAGTAACTGTTTTAATTGCAGTAGAGACCTTTTTGTCTCTAAATGAGTCATTCACCATTCTATGAAGATAAGGGGCAAAAGTATATTTTCAGAGCAGTTAATGTTGTCTATGGAGATAGGAGAGAACTTGAATGTACTCCTCTCTTGGGGGGTATGCTCAAAGTTATCCGGGAGATGGTGTGGTTGGACGTCCAATTTACAGGATTTTATGACTTTGCAAGCTTTTTAAATTTTATTGTAAAAGGCTGTTTGGACCTTCTCACAGTCTTCCTGTGATGGTAGACATGGAGGGGACAGTGTTGGAGGTTTTTCTACTGATCTTCAGAATCTGGAACAATTTGCCAGTTGAGCTGGAAGCAGCAGTGATTTGTTCATTGTAATTGTTTTTCTTTGATTCTGTCAGTTTTTCTCTATATAGTCTATCCATTTCTTTCCATTTCTCTTTGTTGTTGCTTCCTTTTTTCCCTTTTAAGTGTACAGGTTTCAGCATTAAACCAATTCTGGTGCTTAGGATTGGGTCTAACCTGCTTTGATGGGAGCATGTTGGTCGATAAGCTTTTGGAATTGGTTATTAAATGTTGCCACGATTTTATCGCAAGAGTCCTCGTCTACTGTCGTATTCATAATGTTTTCAATGCCTTGTGCTAGAATAAGGGGAGAGATCTTTTTAAAGTTTCTTTCACAGACTTTGTTAGGTACTTTGTTTGTGTTACTGACATTCTCTTTAGGTTTCAGTACCAGTTCGATTTTATGGTGATCAGACTATATGCATGGGTTTGTTCCCGGCACAGTAGTTTTCACATTATTGAAAACTATCCAGTCAAGTTGGTTTCCCTTATTCGATGTAGGTTCCGAGTAATTCACAAGAAAGTCAATTGATTTTAGATCTTTTTCAAGAGATATGGCTTCTTTGTCATTGACGTTCCCTGTCCATCTATTTAAGTCTCCTAGGCGTACCATCTGTGTATTGGGCCTTTTAGGTTATTTAGCAGCTCTGTCAATTCATCATTGAAGTTAGAGGCCAGTGATGGGGGTCTGTAGATTGCAATGATGTTAATACAACTAGTTTTAGTTGGGGTAATTTTTAAAAGAAGTTTTAAAAGAAGTATTGTGAAGAAGAAGAGGACAGGGAGTCTGAGGATCAGTTTGGAGGATTAACATGTTCATGCTAGCTTCTCTCACAATGTGATTGTCCCAAATGAAAGCAACAAGCCAGCACAGGAGTTCAAAATGAGTTCAGCTGGGATTCAGAAGGAGAACGATCCTCTGAAGGAGGAACTGCGGGAGCCGTGCACTGGATGAGCGCACGAGATCCAAATGATAAGCCATGAATTGAGGTAAAGGAGAGTGCAAACCTGGTTATGCTGGAAGGGCCACTCATGCTGCTGCCGAAATGAACATCGGGGCAACCCAGACCCCTGCGAAACACAGACATATTTGCAAAAACATGGTTTTAGGTCCTTGCCAATGATCCTCACACCAGTTTGCTGCAAATCCATCCATTTTATTTTTTGAAAAGTTTCAAAATGTAGTAGTGATATAACTTAGCTCACACTTGACAAAATCCACAGACATTTAAAGTTGTGTCTCTAATCATTTTGCAAACATTTGTGCAGACTCGTCAAATGGCACCAAAGTTATAAGCCATCTAAATATGTTGGGACGCCCTCTCTAGTTTTGCCTCCTCTTGACAAAATGTCACCAAACTTTCCAAAACCATTCAATGTTTCATCTAAACTCTTCCTGCAAACCTCTGTTCAGATTCATCAAAAGGCATCAGATGTATAAGCCATTCAAACATTTTGGGCCCCCCCTCTAATTTTATCTCCTCTTGTTGAAAAGACTCCAAACTTTCTAAAAGCATTGGAAGTTTGGTGTACAATTATATTGCTGTTTCATTTAATAATGCTAAAGTTATAAGCCATCCAAAACTGGTCTTCACTGACACTTTAATTCAGAAATATGCATGGATGTCTTCGAACATTTGTCAAGTTCAGGAAAATATCGAATATTTGAATAAAAAACACTAGATTTGTGTCTTTTTCTGGCCATATCCCATGCCATCCTGATCACCCCTTACCTGCCCAGAGATTGTTTAATTAGTTTGACAAGTGTAACGTTGTGTTTTTTTCATATATTTCTTCTGTGATGTCTGTGGACTAAGGACATAGTTAGTGAATACAACATGGCATCCCTTTCAAATGTTTTAACACACCTCATGTTTTTAATTGTCCAATCAGTGGGCACATACAATGGGCCTCATTACGAGGTTGCAGGTAGCCATGCAGTTTTTACCGTCAAGGCTACCCCCAAACTCGGGTCCAGCTCTGGGTCCTGCGAAAGGGGAATTACCAGGCCATTCCGACCTTGATGGGTCCGTTAATTTCCCTTGCGCAGGACCCGGAGCCGGTACATCCCCATTCCCATTTAAGCCCCCATAGGGCTCAATGGGAACGAGGAGGATGGTAGCAGCGGTACCGTTCATAACAGTACCGTTGCTACCATCCAGTTCTGCTCGTGGGTGCCGCTCTGCACGCCTGGTCTTGTAATGTGGTGGTTTGGTAACAACAGTGCTGGTAGCACTACCGGCACCATTGTTGCCTAACTGCCACAATCGTAATGAGGCCCAATGTCTGAGAATGCTACGCTGCTCCCTGATTGGCCCAGGTGTGTCCGCAGACAACGAATCAGGAAGTGAGTCCATGGACCAGACACAGATATCACACATTTATTTACTTACGGTTTGTGCATTTCTTTCAAATCTACTAGACAGATCAGCACAAAATGTGCAAAAGCACCCTTTCAGAACCAGGCCCCTGCTACTCATGAAGGTTTGGTGCAAATGTACCTAGCGGTTTGGGCTGCAGCTGAGAGCAAAAATATTTTCCATTCATGTCTATCTGGATTTCTAAAGTTTTGGGACCCCCCTATAACTTTGCCCCCCTTGTTGAAAAAAACTGCACAATACTTTGCAAAATCATTCACAGGTGGCCATATACTTTATTTATTATTTTTTTAAACATATTTTTATTGCCCATTTAACAGATTGTAACAATAACATCCCCTTTGCTCCCCCACTGCCTTCCCCCCACTGCATTTCTTTTTCAACAAAATCCTACATGTCCACGCTAGTCTCCAGAGGCCAATTATCCTTTACAATGTCCAATATTGGTAAGTTCTGTGGGCACCATTGTTTCATATAGTCCCCTTTAAGATATTCCAAGGCCCCTCCCCATTTTTGTGTACATTTGTTGAACAAAGGTATAAGCCGTCCAAAATCTGATCTCCTTTGGGTTGAGAAACTTAACCCAAGCTACAGGGCCGCTAACGTAGGCCATATAATCTATAAATATATATAAAAGTTAAAATTAGTTTGTGACAGGATTTATGGCAAAGAGTTGTTCTTTATACAATTCCACACTGTTTTACCAATCTGCACCAAATTTTGCATAGTTGTTGTTAGGACCCTCCGGACATTACTGGCTACATGACATTGAGACAACCCACACCTTTCCCTAGATTTCAACAAAAGTCAAAATGTGTTTATTGGTTTGTGGGTTTGTGGCAACGTGTTGCTCCTTAAAGAATTCCCCAACATTTCACCAATCTGCATCAAATTTGGCATAGTTACCTGTTAGGACCATACAGACATTAATGGTTACATGACATTTGGACAACCCACCCCGTTCCCTGGATCTCAGCACAAGTCAAATATGTTTGTGGGTTTGTGGGCTGGCGAAGCATTGTTCTTTATACAATTCCACACTGTTGCACCAATCTGCAGCACATTTTACACAGTTACCTGTTAGAACCCTCCAGACATTACTAACTACATGACATTTGGACACCCCACCCCTTTCCCTGGATTCACACCTTCACACATTAGACAGTTTCCTGAAATCGGCGAAACATCAATGTGCCGTAGAAGGACCCGTCCCGACACAAGGAACACAAATCGAGGTCCAGGCCCTAGGATGCACAGTTTCCAAGATATTTCCACTGCAATGCACAGCAATGAACTGCACCATGCACCAAGCAGAACACCAACTCGCACATCCCCCAATGTCTGCTCCGGTGTACGCCAGCCAGCCACATGCACCCATTCTCAGTGCATTTTACATCAAGCAATACACAAATCGGAACAGCGACCTACAGGATCAGTGTTATCATTTCTTTCTTAGGAACCTGTTCACAGAACGGGTTGTTCTGCTAGCATTCAATGAGAAAACATTGTTAAAGGGACATTATGGTTAAGATGCACCAATAAAACAGACCTCCTATAGATGCCCTCATTTAATGAAAATATTACTCAACTGTTATCCTCCCTTCAGAAACCAAATTGTTCTTCAATTTTTCAGGGTGATTTAAATTGCTCGAAAGGGGACCCGAGAGATAAGACGGCCACAGTTTTAGAACAATTATTAAACCATATGGATATCCATCTACACAACTCAGACCCTCCGCATATAAAGGGCAATATTTTAGATTGGCTATCTAGTGGAAATATTAAGTTAGTTGATGTGGTCATGGCTCCATGTGTTTGGTCAGATATTTTTTTCATCACAGGTATTGTAGAGCTCCCACAACCTTATCAGTATAGAAATGAGATCACCTGCAAAGTCCATAGTAGAAACTATCAAAACATTACAACCTCAGACCTAGCTGGATGTCTGAGTGACCTGATGTCCCAGACGACTGACCAGGACTCCCCCAATCATTTAGTGAAGAGTTATAATACTCATTTAGAACTGCAGTTAAATAGAACTGCACCGCTGAAATTTAGAAGTCGGGGACCATCCAAATCACCAGAATTGGTTTACCCCAGAGCTAACTCTCATTAAACACAGGAAAAGACAGGCTCGGGCACACTTGGCTCAAAGAGAAAATACAGGCTGACAGAGAAGCCTGGAAACTTAGGGAGAAGGAATACAAATTTAATATTATGGAGGCAAAACAAAACTAATATAATGAACAAATCACGAAAGCAGGAAATTAAACCAAAGAGCTATTTAAACTATTTAAAGCATGGGAAAAACACAGTGTTCTGAATCAGGTCATTCATCTGGGCAGAGATGATTGAATCCAGGTACAGAAAGCCTTTGTGAATAGCAATACTCTGGCGTGCGCCAGAATCTGAAAAGACCTGGACCCAACAAAATCTGCCGGAATCTCCTGACACTGTTGGGCAGGAAGTAGGTCGGGAGTCTCAGAACTCTTTCAACTTTGTTGCTGTAGTCGACAATGTGGTTGTCAACTTACTGAGTGATATGCACCCAACCAGTTGTCCTGGAGAGCCTCTTCTTTCAAAACATATTCATGAGAACCCGGCAATTATTTGAACCATTATTTAGAAGATTTGTTAAGGCATCATTTTTGCAGGGCTTGGTCCCTGCGGCTATTAAGGATGTTATGGTTACCTCGCTCCTGAGAAAAAAAGGGTTGGACCCTTAAGACTACTGTACTCTAACCTCAGGTCCATAACTAACAATCCTTTCCTTCTTAAAATAATTGATAACATGGCTACTAACCAGATGCAGCATCATGTGGAGGCCACTGGCTTGTTCCATAAGCAGTGATCTGGCTTTCGGAGTGCTCATTGGACTGAGAGCACCCTTCTTGACCTTCACACTCATATGCTTTCTGCCTTAGAAAGGAGTGGTTCGGCACTGCTGATTCTCTTAAACTTATCAGCAGCGTTCGAGCTCCTCGATCATAAAAGGCTGTTGAATACGCTGACTCACACATGTCACTTTTCAGAGAAAGACACAGGGCCTCGTTACGAGTGCGGAGGTAAGGGGTTAATGGCACTGGTAAGGATGCTGGTGCCGTTAACCCCCTACCGCCGCATTCCGAGGTTGCTTAGCGGGTCCCACTAAGGCCGGCTGGTTTTACCAGCCACCCTTAGCGGGAGCCGCCAAGGGACCAGGGAGCTAATAACGGGCCCGCAATTTGCGGGCCCGTTATTAGCTCCTTCCCCATTCCCATAGAGTCCTATGGGGGCTCGAATGGGAATGGGGAATGGTTTTCAGAATGGGTACTTACCGGGTCCTCCAAGGTTGGAATGACCCGGTAAGTCCCCATTCTGACTACCCGGACCCGGACACGGGTTTGGGGGCAGCCATGGCACTAATAGCGCCATGACTACCTCCAAACTTGTAATGACCCCCACAGTCTGGATGGAATCTTTCCTTTGTTGTAGCAACTCCACAATTTGTTTGGGAGGCACCTCATCTGATCTAGAGCCTATTTTGAGTGGAGTTCTGCAGGGGGCTTGTTTATCCCATCTCTTTTTAATATCTACATCAAACCATTTTATGATGAAATAGAGAAATTAGGATTCTTCTTTGCCAATTACGAAGATCTTTTCCAGCTCTCCATGGAACTGAGTGGGGATTATGAAAATGATAAGGAGAAACTAAATAAAATCTACATGTTTGTTAAAGACTGGATGTCCTCAAACTGGCTATATCTAAATGCTGCCAAAACTGAAATCATGGTCTATGGGTCCAAATATGCCCATGATAAACTGAGCTTGGTCTATAAGAGTTTCTGCATCGAGGGAGGTTGCATTTCTTTGAGCGGTAAAGTCAAAACCCCTATTACTTTTCACCCTTGCCACAAAAACGCATCAAACCTCACAGAATCAATCTGATAGGGCCATTACATTTTTTTTGGTAAAGTTTTGCAAGGATTCGTCCAGGGGCAAAGTTATAGGAGGGTAACAAAATGTGTGGTTTTTCCCATAGATGCAATGGAAAAAAATGTTGCTCAAGCCTACAGCTCAAACTGCTGAGAGATTGCCTCACTCAGACATGAAGGCATGGGTCAAAGGCATTCCAATAACCACATTGTTCTTTAAAATGAATAAGTCTATGATGAAATATATGCACAAGGGACCTAACCAGATTCTAGGGCCCACAACGGACCAAAGGGGCAGTTATGGGTAAATAGTACGTTGTTGGCGGTTTGATGGTATCAAGCTAGGCTTTGAGCTGTTGTGCAATTGGGTTGAGCTCAGTTTGGTTGCAGCGAGTCATGTTGGCCCAAGCTGCAAGCTGGCGGGAAGTCAGTTCGAATGCCATGGCTCAGAGTGTTTCAAAGGTGTTGTTCAAGTCATGTTATGTTATGTTGTCTTGTATAGCACATTCTGTCATAGTTTATGGCTTCAAAGTGCTTTGCCTGTCAGAAAGGCAAAGGAGGAATATGATAGAACATTCAGTACTGGTAGGGAAAAGCAGTAGGGAGAAGCAAAGTCGAGTAGGTAGCTGGGATGGGGGCGAGGGATAGATAAGATGCACAGAAAGGCATGAGAAAGAAACGTTAGAGGAACTATGTGTACAATTGGACTGAATTTATTGTGGGACTCAACTGAATTCTATGGGACATAGTGCCAAGAGGAATGACAGCAAGGGGGTATGTTCAGAAAGTACTCATTGTATAGCGAGCCTGGGAATGTTGAAGCTATAATGCAAAACCCTTACACTTACTCTTGTAGGCCACCAACAACATTTGGGAGACGTTGTATGTCAGAATCTGAATTTTCCAAGTTTACAAAATCTCCCTGAAAAGCAAGCAAAACAAACCCCACATGTTTTCCACATTTATGCCATAGTTACCAAAACCTTAGGCTTGTGCGAAAAGTGCTCATGGCCAGACATTGAGCCTTCCTCAATGTCATGGTGTGCCAATGCATGTAGAAAACCATGGCCAAGAAAACATCACGTGCAAAGCCCCTCTTCTTACTCCCCTACATTCCGAATGTCCACAAATCTCCATGTTATGTAAATGGAAAAAGCTAGAAGAAAATATGGGCACATTTAACTGAGGGTGGACAGTGTGGTTAACAGATTATATTTCCAGGTCTACCTTCTGCAAGTGATGCAGATTGATGCGCTCATCGGGATCAGTTTAGAGTTGAGCCAGGTCAGGTTCAGAAATTGCTGGTTCAAGTCAATGAGTGACAGTCTAGAGGTTTGAGTCGAGTCCAGTGATAAGCACTTGATTCAAGCTGAGCAGTTGCCAATCTTGGTAAAAAGTTGTTTTGAGGTTGCAAGCACAGTTGTTTGAAGTTTCGGTGCAGTGCCAAAAGCAGCAGAGGCAGGTTTATCTGGTTTGATAGCTGCAAATGCAGTTCAATTGGGTTGATGCGGCAGACCAGGGAGCCTTAGCTGATCTGGTACTCCAGATGCCATGAGACCCACTCGAGGGGCTCAGGGACGGGATGAGTACCTTGAGGGTCTGCTCTCCCAGCCTCGGGAGATTTGGTGCAGAGTGGCAGTTGCTGGGCCACAGCAAGAGTCACCTCCCCCATCCCAATGCACCCGGGGAGGGTAGGCAGCAGAGTTTGCCACTGCCTTCTCCCTCTCAGTCATTGAGAGCTTTGGAAAGATTAACTGTCCCAAAAGAGGTCCACATTAATTTCTTTTGGGATGTTTGTACAAGAGTGAATATGGAGAAGAAGTGGCAAACCCCTTCTTGTAAAGGCAAAATCTCACAGGTAATTGTACTAATAGAAACCTGTTTCAGGGGTTCGATCTGTGTCCTTGAATAATGTCTTCATCTACCTTAAATAATTAGGATTGATTACAAATGTGCCCTGCTGGGTAAGTATTCTTATCTGCCATGCCTGCGCCCTGGTGGCACAGAACAGCTTTAGTGAGCACAGGTGCCCTCTGACAGTTGCACTGGCTGCCAAACAAGTCCAGAGTAGGGGCTACATTTAGGATATTCTCCTCTGTTCCAACACTACATACATATGAGAGTTACTATCCTGGTAGTTTATGATGGGTTAAAATACATTTTTTGTTACATTTTTTAAACACTGTGCCATGCTAGATTAATTCTACAGTAAATACTTAGGATGTATCCTCGTTGAATACATTGAAGGTGTTGATGACCTCTTAGGAAGTTATTTGTATTCCCTGACTTTGTTGTTTGCTGCATAATCAGTGCCTGGATAGTCGAGGCTTGATACCAGGTCCCTCATTGAATTAAAGCTTCACTATACTTTCTAGAATGCAGTTTGTGTCAGCAGCCAACCCCCTCTGAGAGAGAATTACCCACATCATTTTATATTTAATACAGCTCAGAAAAGCTAGGGCTTCTACACCAGTGCCAGGGGGAAAACCTTCACACCGCCCATATACCATAATAAGCAGAATTTTTCTAGGAAAAATATTATTTTATTTTCTCTTGATCTGAGGGAAAACCTTTAAACAGCAGGATTTCAGAAATGAACAGCCTTCACTATGGTCATGATTTGTTCAGTATAAAAGAAAAAGAAAATAACAAAACTCTGACAGATTTCTATACTGATCAAAGCTTTATATTTGGTTCATATAGAACAGAAAGTATACGTGGAAGACAAGTTTAAGAATAAAGGAAAAATTGGTAAATGTAGGAGTGGGAAATGGGAATGTGCAAAGGGGTACTTGGGAGTTGAACAAATAAACGCAAACACGTTGCCAAAATAGAAACAAAACATTTTGGTCAGTCAGCTGTGAATAATGGCAATTTGCATTTCTGACATATGTACGATGCATTTTAACGGGTTTCCAGGGGACTGAAGATTGTTCATTGCTGAACGAAAATCAGCTTTTGGCAAAGCTTAGTTGAGTTCTGGTCCACCTTTTAAACTAACTAGACCATTGCAACTGGTTATTTGGCAGGCTATTTCCAGAACTGCCTAAAAGGGGCTTGACTCGCCTCAAGGTGCCATGAATTCTTAAAGACTTGCTGGCAGATCCGAATGACTGTTCAGGCAGCAGGCTCACCAAACCTGGAAGTTTTTTCAGGGTCACCCACTTTTCCCTACTATAGAACTGGTTTTACCATGTAGTGCTTTATGTTGACTGGCACTTACATTAATGGGTGAAAGCATTCCTCCCGGCTTCTTCATGGTGTGAGGAGGCCTAACGGACTTAAAGGGCTATACAAGTAACATGGGTGCCATAGCATAATGTGATGCTGCCATGCTACCTGAATCTTTGAGCTGTGCAGTGACTGCACACTCAGGGAAAATATTATAAGAATATCGGACTGTTTACCCACTCTTTATGAATACAACACTTTCAACATAACCTAGAATGTGTCCACAGACCCATAACAGCCTGTACAACCCTCTTGCTCTCCAACTACATTCACCTTTGTCATCATGTGTTCTATAACGAGCAACATCTGGCATCCCAGGTTGGCTGTCCCAAATTATTAGTTTTCTTTGTGGACAAATGTAAACTGTTTGGATGCCCCTGAAGGCTTCCCAGTATGTCAATCTCCAGACAATCCTTACTGCTGTTTGAACTGTTAGATATTTTTTATCTCCAGGCCACTACAGTCTCATGCACAGTTGTATGTATTTCTCTGAGTTCTAGACCTGAGATTAGTTTACGGCAAAAATGTATCTTTAATTCACAGCACTGACTAAGGGAACGGGCTTCGTGTTGTGGTACAAATTACTCTTACTGCTGCCGGTATTAAATGCTCCCTCGCTTTGTATCTGTCTATGCATTACCGCAAATAAACAGAGCACACAAGAAATAGACTAGCACTAAGCTAATTTGTTCATGTACTTTATATGCAGTTGAGACTCAAACACAAACACAATGTAAAAATGAAAATGCACATTTTTTCATTGGGTAAAAACATTCTCTATTTTTCAGACCAAAACAGGGATGCGAGTACACTTTGCAGCCACTGTCCGCCCACGATGAAGACCTTTCTCTTGTAGCAAAATGTACTTACATTTTACCGTTTGACTGAAAATACACTATAGCCTTGAAAAGTATTAGCTATTTTGGCAGTGTTGCAAGCTTTCAGTTCGCATA
Source organism: Ambystoma mexicanum (assembly GCF_040938575.1). Taxonomy (NCBI): domain Eukaryota; kingdom Metazoa; phylum Chordata; class Amphibia; order Caudata; family Ambystomatidae; genus Ambystoma; species Ambystoma mexicanum. The sequence goes on along the minus strand of NC_090923.1, from coordinate 460,883,740 downwards.
TGAAATTGGCCCCTTGCACATGCAATAAAACACATTTAAAATAACTAACTACACTTCTATTGTCTGTTTATTTATGCCACTTCTACACTTCCCAAAACCAAGCTCAGAGTCCTTCCAATAAGTCACTTTGTACATTATTATCTTTACCAAAAGATCATGCTCAGCTCATCCACTAAAGGAAATCCGTTTGCATGGGAGTTGCTGTGCCCACTTCGGCAGTCTCTGTCTCTCTGTCCTCCTCATTGGATCAGCCTCTCTCTCACACTGAAGCAGCTTCTCTCTCACCGCTACACTCTCTCCAGCTCAGCTATCGACACTGCAGCATTATACACATCAATCCCAGCTAGACCCCGGAGTCCTTGCTTGTCTGTCCTTTTCTACGCTCTCTTGGCAGCAAAAGCCTCCAACAAAACCTACCCTGCCTTTCTCTCTCATCCACCTTTTTAAACCCTCTCACTGCCAACCTATTCAAGATACATCTTCCAACAGAAGGTATATGATCTCCCAGCCCCTGCCAGTGATGACATACATCAATCAAAACACCTCCTCTGGTATGACCAAGCCTTCTGAAAACATCACCGTCACCCTTGAACAGAGTTTGGTTCAATCAGCCCAAAATCGATAATTGAAACATTCGTCTTCCGGCTTCCTGCACTAGCAACTCAAACACAAAGGCATGTTTTAAACAAAATGATTTCTGCACATTACTTGCACAGCTTTCATGTCCCCATCACGTAAGCAGTTTTAATTCCTGAATTTATTTCTAATCAGTACCACAGAGTCTGTGTGTGCAGTCCACCTCTACACCCAGGTTTGCACCCTAAGTTTGCACCCATTCTAATGACTAACATATTAGTGTGTTAGGGAGTGTAAGTGACTTCAATTCAGCACTCCAATTACGTCAATGCCTTGTCTGGGATGCCCAATGGAAGCCCTTATTTATATATTTTTATGACAAGTTCATAAATCTGGATGATGAACCCTTATATAACGCCCCTCTCTTTGAATCCCCCTGACCTCTCTGAGCCAAGAAGTAGGTTTGTTTTTCAAATTAAAAGATTTATTTGAAAAATTAAACAATATATACTTATCACACTTTTATGAATACATTAATATTTGATAGCACTCTTATGAATATGACAGTGATCAACAATGGATAATTTTTTAGTAGCACAATTATTTAATTACTTAGGAGTTGGTATAGAAAGGATAAGGTAGCAGAGAATACTTTGTATGGTTTCAATGAAAAGCAATGATGGAAAGAATGCAGCACAGAAATAAACTGATATGGTTTCAACAATAGATAAGATGATCACTTTTTTCTTTATGACAACTCACTACCCCCATTGCAATATGAAGAGATGAAAATGAGGGCACACAGGTTTTCAGGAATACAATCAAAAGCAGTTCAGTTACCCCCTAGCAAGCTTAGAGCAACTGGTATGCTTTTAAACAGTCAAAAATAATTTTACATGGGATTTGCAATGGAGTGAAAAATATGCTAAAAATGATTTTAATTTCCTATAGGAGATTCAGGGTAGGTGATAGCTACTTTGAATTAGTTCGGGTCAAAACTAGCAATGATTCAGGAATGATTATCAGAGTGAAAACGAATTTCAGCAGTGGAAAGCAAGAAGCAGCTATTTTTACAAGTGGTGAAATTGAGCCAGTTTGCAATTCGCAGCACTTTTTCCGAATGCGTCGATCGCGATTACAGAAAAACTATTTTAGGTTTGTTGGAAAGCCTAGGTTCTTAGCTTTAAAATGAAAGTTAAATCTCGCTTCTAAGGCATACGGTTCAAAAGATACAGACATGTTTGTGGAGGTAGATTTTCAGAAATAAAATCAAGATTTCAGAATGACAATTTCGCTTTGACAGGTTGGAAATCACAGAATGGACACACGATTTCTATGCAGTTCAGGACAGGTTGAAATGGATGGGATAAGATTATTTTAAACTAAGAGATTGGTTCTGTACAGATCTGGCTGGATACTCACTCCTAGTTTTTGGACCGGAAGGGGCCTTGGACTGCACTCTCGCCACGGGACGGTCTCTGCCACTGGTTCTGCTCACACTGTCTGGTCTGGGTCTGCTATCGGCACTGCACAGCGGTCTGGTCTGGGTCTGCTACCGGCACTGCACAGCGGTCTGGTCTGGTCAGCCTCTTGAACTGGGCCTAACGGTTCTGGATACAGCTCTGCTTTTTCTGGATCTCGGTTCTGGCACGGGTTCTAGGCCAGAAGCGAACAGCACAGCCTGGCTGGTGAATATTTTAGTTAGGTTGCTGGATTCTGAGGCCTGCTGAGAAGGATTCAGCTTTTGGTTCAGGCCTCTCTGCTTCAAGTTCTGGAGTCTATCTGGAGTGTATGGTCCTTCTGGATATTGTCTGGTCCGGCAACATGCTGCGCAAGAAAGTGGAAAGAGCAGTCCTATCTGCCTTTCAGTTATTCTTTTTATGTCTTTTGAAAGTGTGTAGGAAGGCTGACTTTCTATGCCCAACCCACTAAGGGTTCTGATAGGTTAAAGGATTTACTGTCCTCTGACTGGAGAACAGAGTAGTGAGTCACCCTGTGTCATCAGGTATCATTTTTATGGCTTTAAGGACAGAACACCCCCCTTTGGTTTCTTATAGAAAATCAATTTTACCCAAAACACATATTTCCCAGATACACAAGTTGTTGAAATTACATGTACACATCACAGATTGCTTAAGGTACAGTTCGGTTCAAGGCACATGTTTCTACGAGCTTGGGTTCAGAAACTACAACATTATGCGCTTTTAGTGGGTTTCGCCATATTGGTTTTTCATCAAATCTTCCACAGAGGTACACCTCCTCTCTGTGCATATTACTGTAAGTTTGCTTTGTCCTAGCATAAACACAGTGTCTACAATATCAATAAATCCAGGGTTTTGCCTCAGAACATCCCACAACGTCCAACTTCGTCTTCAACTGTGAGTGAATTTTTCATATTAAGAATCCCCAAATTGTACATTTCTGTCCGCTTGATACAATAATTTATAAGCAATTTAATAAAACATACATTTGCTCTCAATTCAGTACACCCATTTGTTTGCCCCCGCCCCCGGGAACTTGGCTTGACTCAGAGATCATGTGTCTTGCCTTCCCCAGAGCAGTGTTGACAGTTTACACCCAAAATCAGCATATTCTATTCAGCTGAAGGCATCCATTGTCTTTTTCCTCCAGGCTGCAGGGAAACTCTCCTCCCCTTTTAATCAACAGGACTCTGTGATAGCCTGTGCTGTTGGAGTAGGGCCTGGGAAAAGTAGGTGTTAAGAATTCTCATTGACCAGCAAGCCTTTTGAAGTCCCAGCTAACTTAGGATTCTGTTTAGCTTCTGAAATACATGTCTCCTGTCAGAATTTAGATTGCTAGCACCAGTTAGTGTCAAGCACCGGTATTGCAGCCATTTTTGACAACTGCCTTACCAGCAAGCAGTCGTCAAATTATACTTTGTTCAAATATAGATGCACTTCTGTGGACCTCAGATTCATGTAGATTCTTGCGGGAGAATGATGTTGACCCCCCAACAAAGAGATGGGATCTTTTTAGTGGTTCTGTGAGCCATGATTTTGGCAATTTTTGACATCAATTAAAACGGATTTTGACCAGCACTATATTCCTTTGCACTGATTTTGCTCTGTGTGCAGCCAAAGGATAGGGTCTGGCAATGGTCTCCTGTATTAACACTGACAGAGGCAAAAGTGGATGGTGGCCTATCTGTCAGGTTTTCACTGCGCATTATTGGATGATCTCTGGCGATCAGCATGCTTTCCGGCGGCCATTATGATGTTTCCCATGTCAGTAATGCACAATGATGTGGTAGGGCTTGGATGCGTGGATGAAAACATCCCACAAGCCCCCCTCTTGCGATGTCATTGATTTTCCATCAATGGAACTCGCAAGACTGGGATGTTCGCCTCATCTTCTTCTGATTCCGCTGATGGCAAAGTTCAGCATCTTTTCCTCCATCAGGGTGGATAAATCGGTTCTCCTCGCCGGACCTGATGGGAGTATTGGGTGATACCCCGGGCCCAACGGATCTTTGCTCCCGGTCCCCGGGTCGTCCTCCTTAGTCCGTCTCCATGGTTTATCTCTCCTAGGATGACAAAGCAAAAGCGACAGAAACATATTCATGGACATTTCCCCACCACTATTAATGTAGTGGGGTGACCATATACATTTTATAAATCAGGAGACATTTGCATTCTTATCATGTATTTTATAGGCTATAGGTGGGATATTTTAGGGTTGGAAATGTATTGATCTGGAGCAGCCCCCTCTGGGATTGCAGAGGACTCCTCCAGTTGCTGCAGAGTGTGCCTGGGATGGCAACACTTTAGCTGATTAATATGGACCCACTTGTCTTCCCCTTCCACCAAACTGCCTTTGAGGATGCGGATCTTGAAGGCGACTGATGAGATCTTGTCTACAATTTCAAAAGGTCCCTTCCATGTAGGTAGAAATTTCCACTGTTTGGCCTGGTTCCTTTGGAAATTGTATAGATTAACCCGGTCTCCTATATTGTATTCTTTCCTAGTAGTCTTCAAGTCATAGTGGGTCTTCAAACTATCGGCTGAATTCTCTAGATATCGCTGAGCATAGGAATAAGCATGTTGAAGGTGTTTTCTTAAATTTTCAACATACTTATGAGTTGTGGAGGCATTGACCAATGTCTGCTCTTGGGTCCTGTAAAGCAAATGCTGGGGAAGCACCATCCTGCGTCCAGTCATCAGCTCAAACGGTGACATTTTAGTTGAAGATGAAGGGGTAAATCTGATGGCCATAAGGACAAGAGGTAATTCGAATATCCCAACTTGGCCCAGAATTTGCCACAAACATTTTTAAGATGCTCACAATGGTCTTGTTGCAACGTTCTACTGCACCCGAAGAAGCTGGTCGGTAAGCAATGTGTAGCTTCCTTTTAACCCCGCTATCTACCACATCTTAGTCATTACTTCGCTGGTAAAATGGCTACCTCTGTCTGACTCAATCCTTTGGGGTAATCCAAAACGCGAAAAGATGTGGTTGATCATCAGGGCAGCTGCTGTTTCTGCCTTGCAGTTTGGGGCCGGTAGACATTCCACCCATTTGGTGAATCAGCATGTCACAGTCAACATGTACTTATTTGCCCTAGAGGAGCGAATCACGGGGCCTATGAAGTCGACTTGCAAATCTGACCATGGCAGTGTCATCCCCCTCTTTTCGAGAGGCGCACGGTATGTGAGGGATGTTGGCTGAAATTGTGCACACACAAGACACCCCTTCAAGTATTTGTCGAGGTCCTGCCCCATGTGTGGCCAGTATCCAACCTCTCTTAAGATTTCAAGTGTTGTATGAAACCCCCTATGATCGGCTGTGGCCGCATCATGGGCGTGACTTAACATCAGGCTTCGGAATGAGGTAGGGACCACCCACTGATCATGGCCAGTTTGGGATTTCCTTACCAACAAACCGTCTTGGATTCGGAACATTTTTGGTCATTTCATCAACACTGTAAGGTCCTCTTTCCCAATGTAATCGGTATCCGTCAGGGGAAAGTTCTCAGGGTCCTCAATCTGTTGGTAAAACTTATCAATTATTGGATCCCCTTTCTGAGCCGTAATCAAATCAGCATCTGGGGTCTCCTTACTCCATTGTGCAGTTGAAAGATCATTGTGAGCATTTGTCTGGGACCTAGTGATCTCAGTAACCTGGCTTTCCCCCAAAAGGGACTCAATCTCTATTAGATTCCCTTGGATGGCCCCGGATTTGGCCAGCTGATCAGCTAAATCATTTCCAGTTTTGTCTGGTCCCTCTACCTTGGAATGACCCTTGTTCTTTTTTCCAGTAGATGACCATCCCATTCGAGGTGACCAGATCATCAATATTTTGGATTAATTTCCCATGTTTCAAGGGTTTGTTATTAGCACATAACATGCCTCTGGTTTTCCAATTAACCAGGTGCTCCACGAACCCGTTCTGTACATAACCCAAATCTGTGATTATGACCATTTCGTGGAGTTGATGTTGGACAGCAGTGAGGATGGCTTGATGCACAGCCATCAACTCTGCCACCTGACTACTTCGGGAACCAATCTTGTACCCAGCGGAGGGTTCTGGGGACTCATTCACCCATGCATTCCCTACGCCGACCACCAGTTATTTTTCCCCATTGTTGTCAACATGGTAAGAGCATTTGTCCACATAGACAGTGGGCATTCCCTCACATTTGTCTTCTTCAAAGACTTTGTGTGGGGAATTAAGGTATGCCTCCATGTTGTCCTTGATTTTTAGACTTTTGTCCTCGAGACAGTTTTCTCTGGCACAATCATGCAAGTCAGCCAGACCTTGCGTGAGGGGACTCTTCTTGTTTTGGCCATATCTGACCTCCACAGGAAAGCCTTTCATTGACAGAATCCAGGAAGTAATTCAGGAATTACTCACATTTCCGGCCCGGATTCTGTCACTTTGGAGATATTGCAGAAGCTGGTGTGGAGTCTCCACTATGATGTGTTCCCCCTGGATAAACGGGCGGTAATTCTTCAATGTCCACACCGTTGCCAGGAATGCCTTCTCGCAATCGTTGAATTTTTCCTCCACAGAGGATAAAGTTTTGCTCGCATAGGAGATTACTTTATTGACCTTGTCATGCTTTTGATATAATACTGCAGTCAAGCATGTATTAGAGAACCCTGTCTCCAAGAAAAACTCCTTGTTTCTGACAGGGTAAGCTAGGCAAGGCACTTGTGAGAGGCTTCTTTCGAGCTGTCTTGCTGCCTCGGATTGTTCTGGACCCATTCCCACTTGACCCCCCCTTCAAGAGTTGAATCAGGGGTCTGGTGATCTCTGCGTAGCCCTCAATGAACTTTCTGCTGTAAGTAGTCAGTCCAAGGAGACTCCTTAGTTCCTGCAGAGTTGTGGGGTCTTTCAGTTTCTGAAGTGCTTCCACTTTCTTTTCCTGGGGACAGAGACCCTGGCGAGTAATCTCATGCCCCAAGAAATTAACACGGGTTCTACACCACTGTGCTTTCTGAAAGGAAAGTTTTGCTGCGGCGGCCCTCAACTGTGTCAGAACATAACGGACCTTCGCTATGTCTTCCTTCACAGATGAACTTTTGATGAGGACATCATCTACATAAGCCATGTTACCCCTCGCACCCAGGTCGGGCATGGCCTTGTGTAGGAAAATGTTGAATTCATTGCCGGAGGTGAGGTATCCGAAGGGAGTCCGGGTCCATGTGTACTGCTGGCCCCACAAAGTTAAAAGCCAGTTTGTATTGGTCCACCCTACTAACAGGCAGAGTCCAGTATCCATTGGTCAGGTCCATTGCAGTGAATACCTGTGACCCCTGGATCTGGGACAGCCCTTGGTCAATGTAGGGAAGAGGCCATCGGTAAGTATGGATCCATTTGTTGAGCTCCCTAAGGTCAGCACAGAGTCTCCACTGGCCGTTTGGCTTCAATATTCCCAGCACTGGATTATTGAAGGTGCTGTGTACTGGACAAATTATTCCCTGGGACTCAAGGTTCTTAATTATTTCAGTAAGGGACCCCATGGATGCGAGAGGCAAGCGATATTGCTTCACAAACACTGGAGTCATGTCAGGGTCCATGGGAATTGTTGTTGTGTGGATGTCGGTGCGACCACAGTCATATGAGTCTACCGCAAAGAGATCTTGAAAATCCAAGAAAACTTTTGCTTCTGTTCCAGAGTCACACAGGCATCAGCTAGGTTGACTCTATCTTCCACCATCTGCCTGAAGCCTGGAAAGACTTCTGGTATCGCTATTTTAGCGGCCTCCTTCAGCTGGGTGGAGAAGTCCCTGGTCAGGGTGCTGATTTGGTGGCTGTAGGTGGGAGAGGCAGCCCTCATGGACCTGGAAAATCACCTAATCCCCTCTGAAGTCACAAGTCACATCTTCCTTACCATAAGGGCAGGAAGTGTACACCAGGAAGTTCCTCCCATGCCAGGTAAAGATCCTGTCTGGCGTTGTATTGTCATCATTATCACTGTCAAAACAGTTCTTGGGGATTGGTCCTAACAGTTCATTTCCTAAATCAATGGAAACATGTCAGTCATTAACCGCCATTCCAATAATGGTGCCTGCGGCTAGAGTAATACTCTTTAAGTCGCTGTTATCCACCTCTATTGGAATGGTGTCATGTTCTAGATTGACTAACGGTGTTGGGTTTACCCCTAACCTTTGCTGTTGGAGAGAAGCATTTAGATGAAAATAAGCATCAGGGTTTTTCAACTGTCCTCTTTTAACTTTCACTTCCAGGGAGAATTGTCGGGTCCTTTCTGGGATGGTGACTTCTTCTTTTTTCTGAATTTCAAATGCATAAGGTAGCAATTGAATTGACCTAAATTCTTTTTCTGGATCATCAAATCCCATGGATTATCCGCTAACCGGGACCAAGCTTTGAAGTTTATTAGGTCCAAACTAATGGCAAAACGATTGAGAATGTCACTGCCTAAGTAAAAGGTGGCAGTGACGTCTTGCACGACCCAACAATTATGGTCTATGCTCTTGTTGCCAATGGAAATTTTGAGCATACACCTGCTTGGCAGGAGATGTTTGGAGTTGGGTGCTTCTAGGTCCATTTCCCATTTGTCTATCAGTTTGAATGTGGGAAAGGCAGGATCTTTTGGGAGTTGGAGGAACATGGCTTCGCTGATGAAGCTCTTACCGTTGTTCACACACACTCGGGCGAGAACAGAGTCCTTCCCTTCATTTAACTGAACAGGGATGAACAACTGTTCTCCAATTTGCTGAATATCAGCCAGGCTCTGAGCTGATTTCACTTCTTTCTGGACTATTGGAGTGGGAATGTCTGATTGTGGATTGGTAAAGAATTTCAGAGTGTTTCCTTCCAGTGTGGAATACCACCTTAAACTGGAAGGAAGGTTGATTTTCAGAAATAGCGAGGACCCCCCATCACCAGTCTGTTGTCCTACTGCTATTACTGTCACGTCTGGAATTTGGTTGTTCTGTAAGTGAAATTCTACTTGGTCAGATTTTTGTTCAACCATGTGGCATGTGCCGTTTAAACTAACATGGTTGACACTCTGTTTTAATTTTATTGGTTGGCTAGTCTGGGTCCAGAGGACCTTGTTTACGCAATCTATTAGGGGTGACAACCTTCTCAGGAGGTCATTCCCTAGTAAACAAGGGGTGCCCTCTGGAATCACTACTCTGACCGGGTGTTTCACCTTGTGTCACCCAATTTTAATGTCCAAGTCTGCAGTCCCCTCGATGGGAATTTCCTTCCCATCAAAGTTCTGAAGTTGTCCAGGAAGAGAGGTGAGAGGAATTTGGTAATTCTCCCCCCTCCCTGCATTTAGTTCGTCAAAGGCTCTTTTGGATAGAAGAGTAGCTTGGGATCCACTGTCCACCAGTGCAAAAATTGTACCCTGCACCTGTACTTGTACCGGGGCATAGCATCTTCCCGCCTTCTCCTCAAGAGGGCACAGATAATGCACATTTTTGGACAACTGGTGGGCTAATTTTCTGGTTTTGGACATGCAAAGAGAAGAGATTTGGGCAGAATTCTGTGGAGAGTCTTGGGAATCTGAAAGAAAAAGTTGGCACCCAGCAATGGGAGAAACCTTTGGGTTCCCCTGGTTCCGGTTCTGGGCCGCCCCCCCCCCCTTTTTGGAGGCAGTCACCAGAATAGGTTTGAACCAGGGGATTTTCATGCTGTTGGTTCTGAGATGAGATGATGGGCCGCGCTAGCTCAGTCCCCACATCTTCCCAGTCTGTCTGTGAATCGCTTAGGACCCAATTTTCCTTGGGAGGAGTTCCCCGTCTCTGAAGGAGAAGATCCTTTTCCCAGGATCCTCTAAGGATTCCTCTCCCTCAAATTGGAAGATCTGTACCTCCCCCTCAAAGTGAGTCCGTTTGGGTCCTTTGTTTCTCCTACCTCCTCTCTGCTCCTTGGGTGGCAGACTTTCAGGGGTAGGAGATTTTGTTTCCAGTTCATGGGTTTCCAGGGGCTGTTTACAAGTGGGGAAGGATGCTTCCTCCAAGGATTTACACCCCCCCTTCCCCTTGTGCCTCTTCCCTGGAAACTGGCGGGTTATCGGGGTGCTGTCCCTGTCATTGTTCTGGAGCACCAGGCCCAGAGTTTGGGGCATTCTGCGCCGGCATGCTCATCTGGGGGTTCTGCTGAGCCCTCAGCACGCGACCCAGCTCCTGTGCCATATTTTGGACCTGGCGCTCTAACTGTGAAACCCGCTCAGGCTGATTCGGGGTTCTGTTTTCCCCCTGGGCTGATCCCGGGAAGGGTAGCTATCCCTTCTCTGGTAGTACCTCGGGTTGGGAAGATGTGGGTACCCCTTCACCCTTGGCCTCCCCTCTCTCAGATTAGGTGGTCTGGGCTCAGGGAAGTGAGGAAAGAAGGATGGATGATTTTGGGGCTGGAAGTTGGGTGGATACCTGGGGAAAACGTTCTTCCCAGGATTTGGGGAATTTCTGCCCTCCTGGGGGAAGTTAGGAGTGAAGTTCCCTGGGTTAGGTGCTTGGCTTGATCCCCCCCTTGGGCTGGAGGAGTCCACACATAACCCAGGATGGGTTGGTTTCCCTTGTAGCGGGGACTTACATAGTCAGGTTAGTGAGGGACCCTATTTGTGGGACTTCCTCCTTGACTCCCTGTCTGTGATTGGCCCGAGGGCCTTCTTGGCTTGGAATTATTCTGTGCAGGCAAGTTTTTAGGCCCCCCCCATCTCCAAATCTAAAACGGGGGCAACCTTTACCTCTGCCACCTTGGCAGCAGCAGGGGTGCTGGTCGGTTTGGGGCTTTTCTGCGCATTACTTTTATTTTCTTTGGGGTGCACCTCATAGATTTGTGTGGCCTGTTCAATGACCAAGTCTAGCAACCTTTTCTCATGAAAATCTCTCACTAGCTGGGTCATGATGTATTTGGGCAAGGCATGGAAAAAAGTGTTAACAAATTCTTTGCTGTCCATGCGCACCCTTTTGGTAGTCTGCGCAAAGGCACGCTTCAACTCCTGCACAAATTCTTGTGGTGCCTGATCCTCCCCACATTGCAAATTGTAGGCTGCCTTGCGAGCCTCTTGGGGGTTCCGGTGAACAGAAAAGTGTTTCAAGATGGCCGCCCTATATGTGGACCATCTTGAAAGGTTTTGGTCCTCCAGCCCCGCAAAGACACTGGAGTATTCTGGGGAGAATGTCCATTTGACGTACTGCATGCAGCTACTGCTATCTTTCAAATGGAAAGTCTCCATCATTTGCTCAAAGAGCTCCAAGTGTTCCCACACAGAATACTTGGCGTTCTTGTGATAAGGCGTGATGACACTCCTTATTGCCTTAATTTGTTTTAAGGGGTCCTTAAGCAAGGCCTTTTTTGCCTTATTGGCCTTCTTGGTTCGGGTAACCCTGGTCCATTCATCCTCTGACTCAGAAGCACTGCTCCCAGAGGTGCCTGTCTGATCTTCAAGGTTTTCCCGAATTCTGCGAGCCTGGGAATGGCTGGCAGAATGTGGGGACCTAGTCTCTTGTGTCCTGGGACGCGCGGAGGAGCCTTGCCGCCCGGATTTGCTGGGTACCCCCAACTGACTTAACTGGGCAGAGGTTTTCAGAATGCCCTTAGAGGGCCTCCGATCCGGGGGTTCCCCACTAAATTGCGCTGTACTTGGGTGCCCATACCTGGATGCCCACCCATCCATTCCTGGGAGGTACTGGCCTATGAGCCCCATACTTTTGGCTGGATAGTAATCTGCCATCTCCATGCACCATGGGACATGGAGGTGACAGAGTCCAAGGACTGGGAGAGATGAAGGCCTCTGGTACTAGGGCTCTTGAGGTTATGCTCAGGTGTTTCCCTTTCCCAGCGAACCTCATCTCTGTCAGCCCCTGCTCCATGTGGCCACGCCAGAGCCTGTGCTTTCAGTTCCTCAATCAAGGCCTTACTAGACTCTATCATTCTCTCCTGCATGGCCACCTGTTGCTGGAGCCTATCATTGTGCTGGCAGAGAGCCTCATTCTCTCTCTGTGCTTTTTGGTTAGTTTTTGGAGTACTGGGCCAGTCTTTGCTGCAGAAGGGTTACCTCCTGGGTACCGTCATACTGGCCTGCTCCTTTCTTGCCAGAGCATCTTCCACCCTCCTGGTGTGCTCTAACAAGTTCTGATGCTCTTTTTCGAGGTCACCCAGTCCCTGGAGTGCCAGGTGCTTTTCTTCCATTTTCTTTTTTAAGTGGCAGACTTCCTGGACTAAGGTATCACTTTCCTGAGTAAGAGCCTGCATCTGTGCCGCCAGGTCGTCCCTCTGCCTTTGAAGGGCACCAGCTTTCTGGCGCTCTTCATCAACTCTGCTTTGGTATCCAGTTCTTCCAAAATCAATGTATTGCTCTCCTCTTTTTCTCTATCGAATTGGCTTTGCACGGTGGCTACCTGCTTTGTGCATGCCCTGTTGAAATCTATCTGTTGCCCCAGCTTTTGATGGCTCTGCAGTAGGGAGTCCAAACCTTCTTGCTACTCCTTCTGCAAGGCCAGAAATCTGATATCCTGGTCTGCCTTTTCCTGTTGCAGGATACCCATATCCTTTTTTATTTTCATGAGATACTGTCTACTATCATTTTCTGACTCCTGGCTCCTGTGCAGCCTCTGCTCAGAAGAGTCCAGGTCAGATTGGGCCTTCTCTAATGCCATCAGTTGCCTGTTTGCCAGATCTTGGCCTTCAGCACATTTGTCCTGTATGGTTCCCATATATAAATATAACTATGCCGCTATCCTGGCAATCTTGTTGTGCTCATCTTTGGCTTTAGGGGCCATGTATAGTTCACTCAGGGCCACATTTAAGGGACCCTGATCTCTGCATGTGTCTGACCCTGTTGCAGTGATCTGGGGTGTGATTGCCTGCAACCACACCGTCTGATCCTGTTCCGTCCACTCGCCTCTCACAAATAGCTTATGTAAGAGGTGCTCTCTGGCTATTTTGATGTCTACTAGTGTCGTCATTCTGGAAATTGATTTCCTATCTGACTTACAGAAGTTAGTATTTTATTTTGCAAAACAGACCGTTTCCTTAGAGCGTTTCTTTGAGGAGTGCTTTTACAGCGTAACACAGCGTGTTGATCCAACAGGGTTTATGTATCCTGTCAGTTAGCACACTGTATTAAGCTGCACAAGTGCTAGCTCTAATACAGACGTCCCGTTACGAGCCCCCACTTTGTAAGTGACTTCAATTCAGCACTCAAACTACGTCAATGCCTAGTCTGGGATGCCCAATGGAAGCCCTTATTTATATATTTTTATGACAAGTTCATAAATCTGGATGATGAACCCTTATATAACGCCCCTCTCTTTGAATCCCCCTGACCTCACTGAGCCAAGAAGTAGGTTTGTTTTGCAAAGTAAAAGATTTATTTGAAAAATTAAACAATATATATATCACACTTTTATGAATAAATTAATATTTGATAGCACTCTTATGAATATGACAGTGATCAACAATGGATAATCTTATAGTAGCAAAATTCTTTATTTACGTAGGAGTTGGTATAGAATGGATAAGGTAGCAGAGAATACGTTGTATTGTTTCAATGAAAAGCAATGATGGAAAGAATGCAGCACAGAAATAAATTGATATGGTTTCAACAATAGATAAGATGATCACTTTTTTCTTTATGACAACTCACTCCCCCCTATGCAATATGAAGAGATGGAAATGAGGGCACGCAGGTTTTCAGGAATACAATCAAAAGCAGTTCAGTTCTCCCCTAGCAAGCTTAGAGCAACCGGTATGCTTTTAAACAGTCAAAAATACCTTTACATGTGATTTGCAATGAAGTGAAAAATATGCAAAAAATGATTTTCATTTCCTATAGGAGATTCAGGGTAGGTGATAGCTACTTTGAATTAGTTCAGGTCAACATTCAGGAATGATTATCAGAGTGAAAACGAATTTCAGCAGTGGAAAGCAAGAAGCAGCTATTTTTACAAGTGGTGAAATTGAGCCAGTTTGCAATTCGCGGCACATTTTCCGAATGCGTCGATCGTGATTACGGAAAAATTATAATGTGTGTCCATTAGGTTCGTCGGAAAGCTTAGGTTCTTAGCTTTAAAATGAAAGTTAAATCTCACTTCTAGGGCATACGGTTCAAAAGATACAGACGTTTTTGTTAAGGTAGATTTTCAGAAATAAAATCAAGATTTCAAAATGACAATTTCGCTATGACAGGTTGGAAATCACAGAATGGACACACGATTTCTATGCAGTTAGGGACAGGTTGAAATGGAAACGATAAGATTATTTTAAACTAAGAGATTGGTTCTGTACAGATCTGGCTGGATACTCACTCCTAGTTGTTGTACCAGAAGTTGCCTTGGATTGCACTCTCGCCACGGAATGGTCTTTGCCACTGGTTCTGCTCACAGCGTCTAGTCTGGGTCTGCTATCGGCACTGCAGAGCAGTCTGGTCTGCTACCGGCACTGCACAGCGGTCTGGTCTGGTCGGCCTCTTGAACTGGACCTAACGGATCTGGATACAGCTCTGCTTTCTCTGGATCTCGGTTCTGGCACTGGTTCTGGGCCAGAAGCAAACAGCACAGCCCGGCTGTCGAATAGTTTAGTTAGGTTGCTGGATTCTGAGGCCTGCTGAGAAGGATTCAGCTTTTGGTTCAGGCCTCTCTGCTTCAAGTTCTGGAGTCTATCTGGAGTCTATGGTCCTTCTGCATATTGTCTGGTCCGGCAATGTGCTGCGCAAGAAAGTGGAAAGAGCAGTCCTATCTGGCTTTCAGTGGTTCTTTTTATGTCTTTTGAAAGTGGGTGGGAAGGCTGACTTTCTATGCCCAACCCACTAAGGGTTCTGATAGGTTAAAGGATTTACTGTCCTCTGATAGGATAATGGAGTAGTGAGTCATCCTGCGTCATCAGGTATCATTTTTATGGCTTTAAGGACTGAACACTCCCCTTTGGTTTCTTATAGAAAATCAATTTTACCCAAAACACATATTTCCCAGATACACAAGTTGTTGAAATTACATGTACACATCACAGATTGCTTAAGGTACAGTTCGGTTCAAGGCACATGTTTCTACGAGCTTGGGTTCAGAAACGACAACATTTTGCGCTTTTAGTGGGTTATGCCATATTGGTTTTTCATCAAATCTTCCACGGAGGTACACCCCCCCTCTCTGTGCATATTACTGTAAGTTTGCATTGTCCTAGCATAAACACAGTGTCTACAATATCAATAAATCCAGGGTTTTGCCTCAGAACATCCCACACCGTCCAACTTCGTCTTCAACTGTGAGTGAATTTTTCATATTAAGAATCCCCAAATTGTACATTTCTGTCAGCTTGATACAATATTTTATAAGCAATTTAATATAACATACATTTGCTCTCAATTCAGTACACCCATTTGTTTGCCCCTGCCCCCGGGAACTTGGCTTGACTCAGAGATCATGTGTCTTGCCTTTCCCAGAGCAGTGTTGACAGTTTACACCCGAAATCAGCATATTCTATTCAGCTGAAGGCATCCATTGTCTCTTTCCTCCAGGCTGCAGGGAAACTCTCCTCCCCTTTTAATCAACAGGACCCTGTTATATCCTGTGCTGTTGGTGTAGGGCCTGGGAAGAGTAGGTGTTAAGAATTATCATTGGCCAACAAGCCTTTTGAAGTCTCAGCTAACTTAGGATGCTGTTTAGCTTCTGAAATACAGGTCTCCTGTTAGAATTTAGATCGCTAGCGCTGGTTAGTGTCAAGCACCGGTATTGCAGCCATTTTTGACAACTGCCTTACCAGTAAGCAGTCGTCAAATTATACTTTGTTCAAATATAGATGCACTTCTGTGGACCTCAGATTCATGTAGATTCTTGCGGGAGAATGATGTTGACCCCCCAACAAAAAGGTGGGACCTTTTTAGTGATTCTGTGAGCCATGATTTTGGCATTTTTTGACATCAATTAAATTGGATTTTGACCAGCACTATATTCCTTTGCACTGATTGTGCTCTGTGTGCAGCCAAAGGATGGGGTCTGGCAATGGTCTCCTGTATTAACACTGACAGAGGCCTATCTGTCAGGTTTTCACTGTGCATTATTGGATGATCCCTGGCGAGCAGCATGATTTCGGCGCCCATTACGATGTTTCCCATGTCAGTAATGCACAATGATGTGGTAAGGCTTGGATGCGTGGATGAAAACATCCCACAGGAGCGGGTGTTAATAATTAGTAAGCACGTTAGGGTTTACTGTTAGTATCATTTCCTACACTCCTTTTACCCCATGTTGCAATGCTGTGTGACCAATTCAAGCTACCCTTTCTTTGTTTTTCATTAATTCACAACTGTCTCACATCAGCGCTAAGCCACGGACACATGCTTCAGTACACACCAGAACTAACTGCGCACTGACATCCACTTTCTGCAGGAGTCTGGGTTTTCAGTGAAATTCTCAGCATAGTTGAAATTCGCACCACATTTATCTCTTACATATCTCCCCCTTTTGTTTCTGTAGAGCCTAAAGTCAAAGAGCCTATGTAGAAACAACAAAAATCCCAGCTACACCACTCCATCAATCCATGTGATCTTGGGTGCATTAGTAAGAATAGAAACATTTTTCATTTTTTTAACTTAGGAATGATCTGTTATTTTTCACAACATCTCCATTCACAGGTTTACATGTTCCAGATGTAATGTTGTTTACAATTATGATTATTACATATGATATGATGTTTTTCTTTTGATAATCTATCTTTTTTATAAACATGTTCTTCTTTGATTATCTTTTTTTATTTATAATCATTTTTCTATACTGATAATCTTTTTTGTATATTTTTTATTTTTTATAAATGAATCACCAAAACACAAATAACACCAAGTCCTTTTGCTAAAATTAATTAAAAAACCTTGCATTATTTGGCCACGTTTTCAATAATTGCTGTCTATTTTAGGAATAGATGCCAGTAGCAGTCAAATCATAGAGATAAATACGTTGAAATCAATGTCTGTGTTGAAGGATGACTCGCTGCAAAGGAAAGTTTCCATCTTAAATGTTTTGTGAGGCATGGATAGATTAATATAAGGATAAAGCGGAATGCTTACAATCGCTTGCAAAAAGGTAACTCCGTTAAACTAGTGGTGGCAGATCCATCACAGGGCCTAAAAGCTGGCCCTGGCAGCTTTGGAAAGTGACCCTGATCACCAGAAGGCCTGTGTCCATGCCACATTTTCTTAGATGTGGAAGTATATCTTCACTTTCTATATGTGGGGTTTCTTTCATGATCACCAGTCGCTTATCTTCCCCCCTTCTTCGGTCCAGGGGGGTTTTGGTCCATTGAGTGTGTGGACTCCCGTTCATCCAGGGTCTTCAAGGGTCCCCTGTGATGATGCCCAGCTCCAGGAGCACTGGTGAGGGAAACGGTTACTATTTAAATCAGAAGAGAAATAGACAGATTAAGTATAAAGAAAAATGCTTTTTTTATTGCCATTGCTCCATTTCCCTTCACAACATGGAATACATATTTTGTATTATACAATGTACAAATACATTATGTAACACCTTATTTTCAAACAAAGGTCTGTGTTAAATAGCATATAAACAGCTCCCTCTCCAACTTTCTGAAAGCAGTTTTATAATGAATACATACAATTAAAACACATCCCCCATTTGTTCCACCCATTTGGAAGCCAAAATGGATACTACTTATCATTGACCTTAAAAAACTATTTTACAAGACTAAATATTTGTACATTTTCCTTTTTTTATTTATTTTACTTATTTTCACACATCAAATCCATTATCTCACACACACCCCTTAACTTAATAATTGCATTCAATCCTAATTACCTGCTAAGGTGTATCTATTTACCTGTTACAGTGAACCCATTCAAAGCTTTGCTTTCAGATTACAATTACACCTTTCCCTCGCTACTAGATTCACCAGCCTGTTCTAGCCTTTTCACCTCATGTTTCGGTTAACATGGACACATTGTTCCACAGCCAAATCTCCTTCCTTTACCATAATTCGGAAGACCACAGGTGAAACCTTGTCCACAATTTTGTGTGGGCCACGCCAGGATGCTAGAAATGTGTCATATTTTTATTTACCTTTTTCAAACTCAAATGCAAACACCTGATCACCTACTTCATACTCTCTCACTTATTATCATAGTATGATTTTGCATTGTCAGCGTCTCATTCCAGATTCCACTGCACAAATGCAAATTCATGCTGCAAATGCTTTCTCTGCTCTTCACATATTCATGAATTGTGGCTGCATTTACCAGAACCTGTTTGTTGGTCCGATATAATAAATATTGTGGCAAAACAATATTCTGCCTGCCATGAATTTGTGTGGACTGAGGGTTGTGGGCTTTGATGGTGTTTATGTGATAGCCATTAGGATAAGAGGGAATCACAAATCCCAACTGGATCCTGCTTCAGCTACAAACCTTATCAAAATATCCATGATTGATCTATTACAATGTTCCCCACTACCAGAAGACGAAGGCCAATAGGAAATGTGCAGTTTCCTTTTCACTACCAAAATTTTCCACATCTTGGTTGTCACTGCACTGGTGAAATTACTTCCACAGTCAGATTCTCTTCTTTCAGGCAAAGCAAACCTAGAGAAAATATGATTCACCAACAACAATGTGGCTGCTGTTTGCGTACTGCAGTCAGTGCAGGGATGAACTCTAACCACTTAGGTATTAAAAGTGACTGTTAGCGTATATATGTTTCCCTGTGCTGATTTTTTAACAGGACCAAGCAAGTTAAATTGTAAATCTGACCAAGGAAGTGTCAGACCTCTTCATTAAAGGTACCCCATGTGTTGGAGGAGTAGGTTGAAACTGTGCAACAACAACAACAAAAATCCTCTAGTATTGAGCTCTACATCTTGGGACATGTGCGGCCAATAAGCATATTATTTTAAAATGTCTAATGTTTTATGGGACACTTTGTGACCCGCAGTTATGTAGCATCAATCCCTGACAAAGGTACCACCCACTGGATTTGGCTTGACAAGGACTCCAATATTATCAGCCCATCCTGTAGTCAAATTCTTTTCCTGTTCCTTAGCAACACCCTCAACTTTTCTCTCCCTTTACAGTCCCTATCAGTCAGAGGATTTTTCTCTGCATCTAATATATGTTTATAGAGTAGACCTAAAATAGGATCTTCTTTTTGTGCCTTGTTGAAATCCTGAATAGGGGTAACAAAACTCACTGTGCCACAGGCTAATCAACTGTTCCCTGAGATTTGGAGGAGGTTATTGCATCTACTTGGATTTCACCAAGAAGGTTATCAATAGCAAATAACTCCCCCCATCTTTGCCCCAATCTTGGCTAACGGTCTGCCTTGTCATTCCCTTCTTTGTCTTCTCCTGGTGTTTTCAGATGTCCCCATATTATCCTCCAGTGAGTGATCATGTCATTCTCTGAAACCAGTTTACGGCTTGAATCATTTTACTATGTTTAAGTGGCTTCTTGTTATATGTGACCATTCCTCTCAATTTCCACTGAGGTAAATATTCCACAAAACTATTTTGGGCATAATCAGACTCAGTACCTAAAACTATTTCTTTTCATTTATTTTCTTCTGCTGTGGATATTGCTTTATAGATGGCAGCCAATTCTGCAACTTGTTTGGAGCCTAACTTCATGCTTACTCTTTGGATGCCATTACACCTGATCTGCCAACTCCCTATTCCTTCCACACATTATTGTTCAGATTCACCACCCACGTGGCACATCCATCCACATATACAGGTGGGAGATTCCTGCATGTTTCTTCATTGAATGCCTTGTGTAGAGATTGCTGAAATTCGGTCAAATTAGTTTCTATTCTAGCTCTGTGTCATCAGAGGCACAGACAGCTGCACAATCATGTAAATCTACCAGCCCCTGAGAAACAAGGCTCTTTTATTCTGTCCATAGCTCACTTCCACTTGGAATTATTGCAATGTCAAGGTCCATGAGGTGATTCTTGATTTGGCCAAATTCCCTGATATGATTCTTTTACGTTGTAAAAATTGCAGAGGCTGACAACTTGTCTCAACAATTACCCGCTACCCTTGAATAATGGAGTGGACATGTTGTAATTCCCAGACAGTGGTCAAAATTGCCTTTTCACATTTGCCAAATTTAGTTTCTACCTGTGACAATGCTTTGCTGGCATATTTAATGGCTTTGTTATTTGCAACATGTTTTCTTTTATATAAAACTTTTGACATTCATTGATCTGTGAATCCTATCTCTATGAAGAAATCCTTTATTGGATAAACTGAACATGGGCCTTTATCAAACAGATGTTTTACTTGGCCACCTCCTCACATTATTCCTATCTCCATTTCCAGGGTACCACTTGCTTCAGTAATTTAGTCAATGGCTGTTTAATTTCTGCATAATCTTCAATCAATTTTCTGTTGTTAATTGTCATTCCTAACAAACTCTTTAGACCCTTCAGATTGGTGGGATATTTTAATTTCTGAATAGCCCCAACCATTTTCGTTGTGGGTTTAATCCATGCTTTTTTTTCTACACCACTGCTCTTCCTGTAATTATACCTTTTCCCTGGCCTTTTGTAACTGACTGAGTACATGTCTAATTTAATTTAATTGAAGTGACTTTTTAAGTCTTCATTCTTGATTAGTACAGTATCCACATAAATCACAGATCCCCCCTCAGATGCATCTGGGAGTGCTTTGCTCTGGTATATGCCAAACTCGCTCCGGCTACTGATATACCCAAAAAGGGTCCTATTCCATGCATACTGCAATCGAATTAAAAGAGTAGGCAAATAGATTGTGTATATCTTCAGCTAGTGCACACACCAGTACCCTGCTGTAAGATCCAAAATGGTAAATACCTTTGACACTTGAACCTGAGCAAGGCTCTGATCAACAAATTGAAGTGGCCACCTTGACGGGGTACTCTCTTGTTTAATTCTCTCAAGTTTGCACACAAGCACCAATGACCACTGTAGGTTTTAGCACACCAAATATGGGAGTATTTGAAGTATTGTGGATAGACATAATGATTCCTCTGCATTCAAAATGTGTTATTATTTATTATTTTTGCTAGGGATTGCAGACAGGCCAAGGGTAGCCTATATTGTTGCACACATACTAGCGGCCTACCATATCCTTTTGACATTGTATCAACATACAAATCAGTAAGCCCACAATCCTAGAAGTTTTCAGCAAATACCTCCTTGAACTCCATGAATATCTTCCTCAACTGATGTCTTTCATCTTCATCTGTGCACACATCTCCAGCATGAATGTGCTCTTCTACTATCTTAGAGAATTCTGGAAAGTCCTCCAAAGGAAGGACATCTGTGCTTTCCTCTAGTTGTGCAGCAGTGTCTCTTAGGAGAGCTACCACCCTCAAATAATCTGACACATTAGCTTCCTGTTCAAGTTGCTACATTTAAATGTTTTGTTCTTCCTTTTTAGATTCAACCACTTTAAATAGGATGCAATTAACCTTATGGCAGCAAATCACATTTTTTGATTCATAAGGGTAAATAGACTGAACCCTGAAATTCCTCTTTGGTTTAGAGTCCAGTGATTCAGTAAACTCACATTGTGAAGTGAAATAGCTTTCATGGATGTTCCCGACCACTGGGTTATTTCGATCAGCAGTGTAGTGTGATTCCTGCACTGCCATCCGTAATGCTGTATTTTCTTGTCTTGGCACCCATTATTATTCAACAGTAATCGAATGGGGTGATTCCCAATCTCTACTAATGGTGTATATTCACATTCTATCCTTTGCTTTCTCATGGATTCATTGAGGCACACAAATGCATCAGGACCTTGTATCTGCTGTCCCTTCCTGTACTTAAATGCTATAGCAACTTTCCTGGTCAAAGCAGGAATAGTGACATCCTTCTTTACCTGAAGCTCAGTTGCATATGGCATCATTTGGGCACAATAAAATGCTTGGCTTTTGTTCTCAAACTGAGGTGCTGCTCCACCCAGCCAATACCAAAACCTTTGATTCAAGAAATCTAAAACCATACATATTCTGTGCATGATGTCATTTCCCAAACAGAATTTATTTCTGGTCCTGCTTACAATCCATAACCCGTGATCAATACTTTAGGAACCAATTGTGACTCTCAACATGCATCTTCCCTCAATTCTTTGACCTAATTCAGGGCCATACAAACCAAAGATGTGTTGATTTTTTTTTATTGTAAAACTTGGTATCTCTTCTCTGTCAAACATCTGTTTAAACACATTCTCATCAATTAAATGCTTTTGCTTCTCTACGTCCAACACTTCTTCATTCATTTCTGGATGCCCATTCACATGCACAGCAATCCAGGCCTGACCTTCTTTCATGTGCATTTCTGCAATTGTTGATATATATATTTTTTTATCTATCTGACTCTGAAGCAATGTTTGGTTTGAAGTGTTCCTCACATAGATAGAATCACAATGCGTTTTCATCTATCTGTGTCTGCCAGTTTTGTCTTGGGGTCCAAATAAATCTCTAAAGATTGTTTCTCTTTTTCTTGTTGCTTTTCACCCTAGCACATGAGGATGACAGTGACATTAGGCACACAGCAATTTTGAAGATACACTTAACTGCACTGTCAGATCTAGCAATGATGTGGCATTTTTTTACAGTATTGATCTGGCTTACTACCTTTTTACTACCCCATTTACCCCATCAATAAGGGGTGACAGTCTCTTAAAGAAATTTGCTCCTATATAACCTGTGGAGAGGATTGAGCATAGTGACGAGTTACTGAGTTTACATTCTGCCTGTCACTTGGCTAAAATTGTTCCCTCTGTGGGCCTATATTGTTGATAAACCTATATACATAACTTGGTCTTGCCTGATTGCCATATATCATTGTGTCAGGGTCAAATCTATTCTGCACCCCCCCCACAAGGCCTGATATGGTCCGCTATACATCTGAATCTGAGTGTTATTTGCTCCTGACATATCCTAGCGAAATCCGACCTTGGGTGAATCACCAAGAGAACGAGGACTGATGGATGAGTTTCTGTCACAAGGATCTAGGGATTGGAACGCATGTGTTTGGTGTGTTGTTACCTTCCCTTGCATGGCCACACCCCTCTGATTATGTGGTGTGTCATTCCTTATTTGAATTTGTGCTGTCTCTAATGGCATCTTTCCACATTTCACCTATAGAATTGCAGGAGAATATTCTTTAGTTTGATGTTTGGTGGGTTCCTTACTCCTAACACCTTCCTTCCCATGAGAGATTATTTCATAGATTTTAGTGGCTTGTTCAATGATCCATTCTAAGGTTTTATCTCAATAAAAGTCCCAGGCGAGTTGAGAAACTATATCCCACTTCAATCCATAAAAGTAAGTGGTCTTGAATTCTATTGAATTAGGGTCATATGCCACATCAAAACGTGAGAATGCTATTTTTAAATTTTGCAAAAATTGGCGTGGTGACACATTAAATTGAGTCATGCTAGTCACAGCCTTCACAGCATTTTGAATAGAATGGTATGCAGAAAATGGTTTCCTAATCTCTCTTTCAAGTCCTGACTTGATAGATTTTTCTGCTCATTTAAACCTCTTACAAAACTAGCAGAAACAGGGTCCATTGTAAGATGCAAATACCTACTGTATTGGGCCTGGGGTATAACAAGTGTCTGAAAAATGTCTGTTACACTCTCCAGGTGATCGCCGATGGAAATGCCTGAATCTTTTTTGAATGTTCTGATTAGAGTCTTGATAGACTTCATTATTTTTAGTGCATTGTCCGATGGTTTATCTAGGTAGGCAGGCTCAGCTTCCAGCATTGGGGCGTGGCCTGCTCCTGCCAACTGAACAACAGCTGGCACAATTCTCTGATTGTGACTGCATTCAGTCTCAACAAGGTAAATGCCCTTCTGCTCACAAGGCATGAACAGCTCTGTACTTTTTATCACTCCTGACACCTGCATTTTGCTGCCTATCCTTACTTCACTGTGCTTGGAGATCCTGAGTTTCACCATAAAGTGCAGAATTTTCTATTCTAAACTGAACAAATTCTCCCTGCATTTGCACTAATTTGAATTTTGTAATGATCAACTGTGTGGACCCTTCTATCATTCTCATCCATCAGTCTAAAAATATCATCTTCCATTGCCTGAAGTTCTTTGGTTGTTTGACTACCACCCTTCAGATTGCTTGAACTTCTGTAAGTGCTATCTCCCTATCTTTTTTTAACACTATCCAAAACAGATTATAAATGCATTAACTCTTCCTCACTTTCTGAAAAGGGTTTCTCTTTCTTTGCCAATCGTGCACTTACATCATCACATTGGGCCTGCAGGCAGAGACCACTCTGTTTCAATGTTCCTTCCAACTGCAACATTTGCTCACACATCACCGTCAAATCACACTGTAATTCAGCAATCACATGAGAGTCTTTTGCCCGCAATTTAACAAGCTTATGTAATGAGGACCAAAGCTTAGCACATAAGCGAATGAGACAGTTGGCATGTTCCTAACAGTCATGTGCCTGAATAATCTGAACAAGCCACGTCTGGAGAATGTTCCCTTCAGCAAACATCCTACTAAAATCTTTCTTTTCAATGTCAGAACTAATCCTCTCTCTCCCGCCTGACAATGGGCCTCATGCGGAATTTGCCGAAACGGGAATAAGAGTATGGGTAAGCTCACCCGCACGCTTGTATTTGGGCTGCAAACTACGGGTTTGCCCGCCAGAGCTGATGTGCATGACAAGTCTGACCCTGCAGGGCACAGTGTTTATGGTAGGTAAAACCACCACGGAAGAACCGGCATCGTTAACAACAGTGCTGGTGCTTCTGTGTCCCCACACACATAGAGTCCACCCGAAGGCAGGTGTAAGTACACTTGCGTGTAGGATTTGCAGTATGGAGGTGGAGTTGCATGTCAGATTTCAAGGTGTGTGTACTCAACTGGGGTTCTGATGTAACTTTGGGGTGCACGTAACAGTGAAGTGGGGTGCAGGATCGGTCTATGGGGGTTTCACACACAGAATCTTCGCTTTTAGACTGAGTTACGATTTTTTATATGCACGTAGTCAGGGGGCCAGGAACGGTGACAGGGGAACCTGGGCATGGTCCCCGATATGCAGGTCTGCTTGTTGGGTATCACACAAACTGTTTGAAGGGTGCATGAGGTAGCTGATCTGGCAGTTTTTGCTTTACATTTTGGGGTTTCGGGGGCGTTCCGGGTGCGACTTGTGAAAATGGTTACTATGCGCAAATAATTCCATGAAAATGTTAAGTGCACATTTTTTATTCTGAGCACAGGCTCGCACAGTGTCCTTCTTGTAGGATTTCTGCGCACATAGCCATGAATCGGCCCCATAGACTTCAAGGTGGGGGCGGAAGATGGAGAGAACAAATTCCTAAATGATGAGACTTTCTTTTATGATAATGTTGAGCAGAAATCATACAGTTATAAATGGAAAGAAGTATTTTACTACACCAACATTATTTGTTTAATGTGTTGTTATATTTGAACATTGACTTCTTGCTGTGGCTTCATTCTTGCCTGCATTATTTTGTTCGCTTCGCTTTAATTTTCTGTTGGTGGAAACTCAGTGTAGTCATAAAAGTGAAGGGAAAGGAAAGGTAAAGGACAAACGAGGGGATGATAGGGATAATGCAAGAGGTGATTATTCTAGAGAAAATATCTAAAAATGGCACTTGATATTCCATACCTGATTGTGTCAGTACTGTCATTGGGTTGGTAACAAGTGAACATCTTCTGAAATATTGCATTTCTGAGAATACACATGCTGCATCTTTAAAAAATGCATTTTTACATTTTTTTAACATTCACTTCAAACCCTTGAACTCTTATGGTCTTATAAGTAAGGTAACACATCGTACGATGGATGGAATGGAGAATAACTCTCACACCAAACAAGACAACTGACTCAGGAAGTTGGCAGAAATGCTCTGTTTTAATATCAATTATCTAAAACAGGGAGTATATTGGATATCAACAGATGTCGCACAGCACGATTTCAACACATTTCATAAAAAATTACACTTTTATAGCAAAAACATGTCATACGTGATGTCATACTACGTGCCAAACTACAAAAATCTACGTGAGATCGTGATTTGTTCAAGGGGAACACCTAAGTATACTTTCCATATGGGATAAGATTGTGATTGGGTCTCTATAGTCAGGTGGGCAACTTATGCCCTCCCTTAGTGCAAGTCATAGTGCAAGTCATCCTCGACTGTGATTAGTAACAGAACACCTCATTGGCTCTCAAACTATAAGGCTCTTTGTTATGTGGCCTTCTACAATTGGTTGGCATGATTGTACCCTTGTGGAACATTTGATTCTCTAGCAGCACGTACGCTGGTACCCCATGTGCTGGTGGGTGGACATGACCGTACCTCCTCACCCAATTAGCCCATCCTCTCTCATCACTCATGGCGTCTACCATTCAGATTGTCTTTGAAACTGGCCTTGTAGTAGCTTCTCATTTTAGGGAATATAAAGGAGTCTGAACACCTTCTTATCAAGATTCAGGCTTGCATGCCCACGTCTATTCTCATCTTGGACTCACGTGATCAGAGACCATGAATCGGCCTATTTCGTAGCATTTACTTGTCTTTAATGAAGAGCATGGCTCCCAAGATGTTCTATCTTTACAACTTAACAAGGGACGCCTCGGCTTCTCATGCTTACTTGTTCTTTGAGGACTGATAACCAGTTTTGGCTGCTCTTACCCTTTGACACCAAGCCAAGCTGTTTTCCTTTGGTCCATCTTCGAGCCTAGGTTTATTCTTTGCTACAACAGACACACAGCTGTCAATCCTCCTTTCTCCATGGGTTGAGCTTACACAACGTATAGCATCAAATATCCAGATTCTATACATATATATATATATATATATATATATATATATATATATATATATATATATATATATATAGGCGGCACCACCTGCATTCAATTCACTACGTATAGTCAGCCTTATGATTACTTGCGTTACGGCATCTGTACAGTTATAAAACAACATGCACTTTCTGCAAGGCTTCTTCACATGTGAAATCTTCATTCCACACATGACCTTCTTCTTAATTCTTCACTTCGCCATCAGACTCTATACCGTTTATGCATTCTCTTTTCTGGTCATCCTTCTTAGTGCATCACACTAATTTCTCGTGATGTCACCAGCTTCTTCTTTCCATGTTTTTACATTTCCTCAGGAATCTCTCCTCGGAGACCATCATCCTTCCGGGGATACATCACGTAGGGCATACTGCATACTTGCATACTTTGTCTCAAAGGCTTTTCACGATATAGGTACTCTTACTGGTATTGCGCATGTCACAATTTCTGGTTTCCAACATATAGGCAAAATAAGGGTGGGACTTCTTGCAGAGGCTTTCAGCTGCTCCTCTACATCCTCTATGGGGGATAGAAATGGATGGTGTACAGTATGAGACAATACCACTACTGTACGAGGTGAACTAATTCACAATAGGGCCATTGTTAACCATTTTGTACATTATATTGTAGATAGGGTGAAAAGATGGGCATTTGAGATGACCATGTTATCACCAGCTATTGTCCAACAGTTAAATTATAGGATACAATTATTGTATTAAGCAATGTTTGTTACCCTTTTACCTCCATATTTATCTGTGTGGAGATAGGAGATAACATTTCGAGGAAATCCATTTTTCCTTGGAATGCCACATGTCGCAAATGGTGCACATATCATAATCAGGGGAGCGTACAAAACTACGAGTATTTTTCCCGTTACTACCGTCTCATAATATCCCTAAATCAATAAAATGGAACACGTTGGGTCAAAAAAGTCCCTCTTTGGCAGGTTGGGAGAATGGCCTATGGCTCTGTAGGTCAAACCATTTGCCTCCCGGTAAATCTCCCTCCTATCCCCTCTTATACGTGTACATACGTCTCTTCCAGACAGTGCATGATCAAACACTTTCCTCTTCTTGTTTGGGAGCCTTCACTTGAACATTAATTAATTTGCTACAGTAACATTGCTAAATTATTGCACTTTATCAGTGTGAACAATGTTTAGGTGTAAATCATTTTAGCAGCAATTGTTAGACTTTTAAAGTTCGAAGAATTTGCACATTGCATAGTCTAATTTTCTTGTACAACGTCGAACTGATCATATAGGTACACACACGGATGTGCTTGACCTTTCCATGGTAATGGAATTAGGAAATTGTGATAGACATCAGCAAATCTTCATAATATGGAGAGAGACAGAGGGCCTGATTTACGAATCATTTTTGATGTGATTGCGCCATTGTAAAACACCTTATTAAATTAGGACGAAAGAAACTTGACTCTGGCTAGGGCCCGAGATAAAATGGGTGGCCAGGTAACTAGTGCAGTTTCAGAAACAGCCAGGACTTTAGCAGGGAAGAGGGGGAGAGAAAGCAGAAGTAAAGAGGAGGGTTTTCAGGTGCTTCCAGAACCGCAGGTGGTTCTCCTCAAGTTTTAGGGAGGCTGGGAGGCTGTTCCAGAGGGAGGCAACAGCCGAAGAGGGAGATCTGCCACCAACTCATTGCTTGGAGAAGCGACTGACCCTGAGGGAGTTGGAGGTGGATGAGTGAAGAGTTGGGAGGGAAGGTATCTAGGAAGAGAGAGTTGAAGGTATTGAGGCCCTAGACCCCAGAAGGCCTTGTGGACGATGCAGAGGGTTTTGAACTTAATCCTCGCAGCCACCGGGAGCCAGTGCAGAGATTTCAGTCCTGGAGAGATACGATCCCTGGGCTTGAGGACAAGTCTCACAGTCCTGTTCTGGATGAGTTGCAGAGGGCGTAGAGTGGAAGCATGCAGATTTAGAAAGAGGTTGTTGCAATAGTCCAGTTTAGAGAGAACCAGAGCTCTAGAGACAGTGACCTTCTGGAGGAAGGAGAGGAAAGGAAGAATACCTCTGAGGAGGTGCAGCTGGTAGCGTGATTTCTTAGAAACATCAGAGATGTGAGGCGAGAAAGAGAGTGTGGAGTCGAAGATGACCCCAAGGTTTTTAGCCTTCCAGGTGGAAGCGGGGAGTGGGCCAAGAGAGGCCGCCAGAGCTACAGGGAAGGAGGGAGTGGGTGTGCTGATGAGGAGAATCTCAGTCTTACTGGCATTAAGGCAGAGGTCAGTGGCAGCAAACCACTCCTGGATAAAAGATAGACAGTCAGAGATGAGGGGTGGAGAAGAGGTGGCCGAAGGTAGCCTGAAAATGAGCTGAGTGTCATCCGCATAGCACTTAAAGTTGGGGCCGAGAGCGGCAATGTGGTGGGCAAGGAGTGCCAGGTATTGGTTGAACAGCAAGGGAGAGAGGTTAGACCCCTGGGGGACCTCACATGTAGAGAAGAAGATAGCGGAGAGGAAGGTTCCAAGTTGGACCTGGGAGGGTTGGTCAGAGAGGAAGGAGGTCAGCCACTCCAGGGTCTGACCGGTGATCCCTAGGTTAACATGGAGACAATTAAGCAGGATGGCATGGTTGACAGTGTCAAAGGCAGATGAGAGATCAAGCAAGATGAGGACACATGGTGTGTTAGAGTCAAAGTTGGAGAGCAGGTCTTCACGGATGTTCAGGAGAGCAGTTTCCATGCTTCTGGCAGTTCTCAAGCCAGACTGATGGTCATGAAAACAACCAACAGATTCAGTGTGGAGATTTAGCTGGGAGATGGCCAGTTTCTCCAGGAGCTTGCCCAGGAAGGGAGTGATTGGGTGATAGTTAGCCGGGCAAGAGGGATCGGCAGAGGGTTTCTTAAGAAGAGGGTGCAGAAGGAAGTGCTTCAGGGGGGAAGGGAAGACTCCAGTGGTGAAGGAGTGGTTGCAAAATTCAGCCAGGGCAGGGGCAATTAATATGGTGGAGGGTTTACGCATGGGGGTGGAGTTTGGAGGGGGGGTTGGGCACCTGCATCCAGGGTCAGCGAGGTCAAAGAAAAACCAGGAAGAAGCAGGTCAGCTAATGACAACTACTACCCCAGTCACCCTATTAGCCAATCCACATTATAAAGGCAAACAGTTTCCACTAGCTGTGCGATTAAGAGACCATCATTCATAAGGTATTGTCTTATAGAGAAAGAGCTGGAGGGTGAAAAGGGGAGGAGGATAGGCTGTACATGGAAAGATTGGTGTTGGAGAGGGGAAAGAGCGACGAGGGGAGAGGAAATACATAGAGGAAATAGAAAAGAAAACAGCAGCAGGAAGATGGAAAGGAGGCAAATAATTGAGAGAAGGAAGGAGAAGACAAGGATCTCGTGAATTAGTGCAGTGTGTGGTCCAGCAAGACAAGGACATTGTCTAAGACTTGCTAAGGTTCACCGATGCTCTCTTATGCCAGACTTCCTGGAAATGCTCATCACACCTTACGTTAGACCGATAAAATAGCTCAGCAAGTTGTGCACTTGCTGTGGTGATCTGTGTGTGATTTGTTGATTCGTATCCCTGTAAGGCCAACGCAGACTTTATCCTCAGTGCTTTTTGTTAATGCTAAATATATAACAAATCATGTTCAACTTGGTTGTGGGGGGCACACAGTTACTACAGCCTGACATCATATCCAGGGCCTGGGGAGAGATAAAAACATGCCCAACTTTCGATCCTAGGTCCAGAGGAGGTGTTCTTGCCTGGTAACAGACACAGAACAATTAAAGGTTTTTGCGGCCTCACATCTGCAAAGGAAAATAACTCCTCGAGGTGGGGGTGAAACAAACATGTCCAAACCAGGCCTGGGTGGACTCTGACATCCTAATGTACTCTTAAAGAACTGTGGGGGGATCTATAACTCCCAGTGAGATGGTTGTGTGATATTCGTGAGTATGCTATACAAACTTTCAGCTCCTGTAAAGCCAACGACGAGTGTCCTTCCTCAGCAGCACGGGTATAAAACACAGCTGGCAGAAAAGGGCCTGGGAAGTCTCTTTTCTGCCAGCTGTGTTTTATACCCGTGCTGCGGAGGAAAGACTCTTGTCGTTGTCTTTACAGGAGCTGAAAGTCATGTTTGCACAGCCCTTGGAGGGGGGGATTATATGTTGCTCTCTGCATGGGTGAATAGACTGCTGGTGTACTCCTCGACATCATATGCCTGCCCACAGAGGGTACATACACGTTGTTGTAACTGCAGCACACACGCACGTGCATACACACACACACACACAGGTGCTAGCACTTAATCCAGCCCATCTATATAGTAGAACACCTTCAAAGATTTTCAAAATATTCATCCTAATCTGAATAAACATTGTCTGCGAAATAGATATGTATGTCAATGTCCTTGAAAGCCATGCAAGCCAGTGCTTTATTTTTATTATGTACATAAAGATGTGGTTAAGCTTCCGAATCAAGCTATACATGTGTGAACAACCACGCATAGCAAGGTAAACAGAAAATGCCCTACTGAAACAGTGGGAAAGATGATTTATCATGCACAGATTGAAGGTTTCCGTAAAATACTCATTTCATTGTTAATTTTCTCCTAAAAGTCCTATTTTAATTATTATGAAAATTGAACAAACCATTTTCTCTCTGTGCAAAAAGGTGTGTAATTAAACTATCAGTATAATACCTATCTACACATAAAATCTGCACTTATGAACTTTAACTGCTGAATAAAAAACTCATATTACATGACCATTAAGTATTATGAATAAAGCAAGTCACTGTATTCCTTGATTAATTTTTATTCACTATATAAATACAGTTTAACCAATCTAACTGTTTCTGAACTGAGTTCGTAATTCTTCAAAAGGGAAAGTAAAATTTGAGATCTTATGAAATCCTTTAATGACCGAAAACTACTTTTTATACGTTGTTTCCTTTTTATTGAAATCAAAGAAAAGGTTGTCATGGATACCCTGCATTAATATGGTTTATATCCACTGACGACCTGCCAGATTCACACATCCATTATTACTAAGAGTAAGCATTAGGTTGTAAGATGTGGAAAATACAGTATATTTTATCACTCAAAAATTGAATTAATTTTTAAAAGCCAAAAAAGACATAGAACATTGATTTGAAAGGTCGGGGTTAAAAACTCATTAACGATGGGGTAAAGATCCAGGAAACACTCATTGTTTCATTCAAACGATCCTGCATTTAGCTAAGTGCAGATCGTCATTGGTACATCAGTGTTTTTATCATATCCGTATGATTCATAATTGTCTCTTTATTCCCCTGTGCATTCCACATTTAATGAGGTGTATAAAGATAGCACAATAATAAAGCAATGCAAAAATGTCGAATTGCATTATGAAAAATATAACTTTCCAACACTTACTTACACTTACATAGTTGGAAACAAGAGCCTCGCTTGTTGAACATTTTGTGTATATGCGGGAATGCACAGAAGTCATACAAACCACCAACAATACTTTCTTATATTATTTATTTATATAGGCAATAAGGTACATTAGCACCCTCAGCGGGTGTGGCAGCCGGTCAGTTTGCACCAAAACGAGGCTGGATCTACCGATGCTGAATGGGTGCTGCACCCACCACTGCCGTTTTCCCTCCTTCACGGACTCACGCCGCCCAATCCAGCACCTTCACACCACCCCCCTCCCAAATCCAACAGTCTTTATCACAGGGGAAAATACATCACTGCACCCTTTCTTCTCCTCGTAGATCTCTCCACCTCCTTCGATCTGGTCAACCGCTCAACCCTCTGCAAGTACCTCACTGAATCTGCTAACTTCTCCCTTGAAGCCTTGACCTGGGTAGCCTCCTTCTTAAAGGGCAGATCAATGAGAGTCTTCCAGGAAGCAGCATGCCCTCCCCATCCCCTGCGGAGTGCCTCAGTGATCCTGCTTATCCCCCCCATTACAACATTTTCACAAAACCCTTATTCGACCTCCTAGACTCCATGAGCATAACATATACACACTATGCAGATGACACCCAAATCCTCCCCCCACTCTATGGGTGCTGTGACACCAACTCGACCATGATCAACAATGTTTCCTCAACCATCCAGGGCTGGATGACCACCAACCACTTATGTCTCAATGATGGCAAAACCGAGATCCTCAGAGCGGGCCTCCCAGCCATGCTAAAAAAGCTCAATCCTAAATGCAAAGAATTCACGATAGATGGCATCCAAATTCCTGTCCTAACCACAGTAAAAATGTTAGGGCTTTACTTGGCTGCATCCTTCTCCCTATCCAGACAAGTGAATGCAATCACATCATCTGCTGCATATACCATCTAACTCCTCAACGCTGCAAGACAATTCCTCATGCCAGCCAACTGCCTCACCATATCCCTAGCTCTCATAGGGACAAGACTACATTACTGTAATGCGTTCTTTGCAGGGACATCACAACGGAACATCCAACAACTCCAAGTAATCTAAAATAATGCCCTACAAGCAGCCCTGAACATCCCAAGAAAAGAGCAGCAAGAAATAAGGCACACTGGCTCCCTGTAAAAGAGAGAATCATCTTCAAAATCCTATCCATTACACATAGATGCTTAGCTAAAATGACCCCTGAGTACCTGTTGCAGAACTTCATGTGGACCAAATCCTCCAGGCCCGTACGATCCTGCCATGGTAACCACCTAGTGCCTCCTACTTTCAAGAAACTCACTGGAGGAGGTTCAATCTTCCCATCACCTGCCGTTCATCATGGAACGCACTCCCCCCTGCCTTAAGGGCAGAGGAATCACACTGGCAATCCGGAAGGCACTAATGACTTGGGTATTTGCCTAACATTCGCGCTATTGGAATCTCAAATTGTTTTCCATGGCTATGCCTCACCCTACATATAACTGGTTCTGCAACAGCGCCCTGATGCCTGAGGGCGGAGGCACTATACAAATGCAAAAATCAATTAAAATAAATAAATAAACATGCTTTACTCAAGGAATTGGGCAGAGCAAG
This sequence comes from Ambystoma mexicanum, assembly GCF_040938575.1. Taxonomy (NCBI): domain Eukaryota; kingdom Metazoa; phylum Chordata; class Amphibia; order Caudata; family Ambystomatidae; genus Ambystoma; species Ambystoma mexicanum. Next base: position 460,849,900 of record NC_090923.1, on the reverse strand, counting down.
GCAAGGCTCTCCCAAGTGATACCAGTCAGCCCAACAGTCCATCCATCCTTTCCATGTGGGTGAAAAGCTGGCATAAGCCTTCACCTGTATGGGCATTGGGAACTGCAGTCTTTCTAGTTTATGGCCATAGACCTGACACTCGGATACTTGTATTTGTATTTATTTGAATGATAGGGCTTTCAATTTATGTTGATTAATATTGTCTTACCATAACTAACCTACAGATAGATGGTGCATTCCCCAGAAGGGTGCCACTGCATTAGCAGAAAGAAGAGAACAAGTGGTGAGCCAGGTTACGAGGGTGAACAAAACAAAACAAAACAAAACAAAACAAAACGCACACAAAAATATAAGAAACATAGGGGTGGAAGTGCTTCAGACCAAAGAGCAGTACTGCACAAATGTACACAATCACATTATAAAATTATTAGGTAGTGTGAAGAGGTCAGGTGGGGACAATGGAGAAGAGGGCAGCTGGAGCCCTATTTGGCAAGTAAGTGACGTTATCTTTGAAGAGATCCAAAGCTAGGCCGGCTTTGATTGTGATTGTATGAAGGTTCCAATAGAGTGGGGTAGGTAAGGAGAAATACCTGAAGCAAGAGTAGGAACAAGTGGTCATGGGACATTGGAGTTGGGTGCAGAGGTGGAGCATTACAGTCTAATGGGTACTGAAAAGCAAGACCATTCATATCTTTGTAGACTAGGTGTAGGAGCTTGAAAAGGGAGCAATTTTTCATGGAGAGCCAACCTGGGTCAGCAGGTAGAAATGAGGGCGAATCCGGGTAGGCTTTAGAGAGAAGGGATGAATTGTGATGTTGAGGACTTTGCTGACGAGAGGGAGGAAGGAGTGGAGATGAAAGCCAAGGAGTCTGTATGAGCAGTAGTCAAGTTTGTGGAGCACAAGGGTGGAGGTTAGAGCTTTCGTAGCGTGCTGAGTAAGAAGTGGATAACATTTGAAAATGTTGAGCAGGTTTATACATGCAGAGACATGTTGGAAGAGAGGCATTGTTGCAGTTGGGTTTCACCATTAAACAGAACCTCAAGGTGTTCTCTTGGGGTAATGGAGCAAGACATTCAGATATGAAGGCGACAGGAGAGGGGATAGTAGTTATGGAGTGGGAAGACAGTAGAAAAATGACTTCTGTTTTTGAAGAGTCAGCATGAGGAAGCCAGTGGCAATTGCGTGAAGGATTACAGTGAGACACTTGGTATTCATTCTGAGATCGATGTGGTGAAGATTTGAGTGTCATCAGCAAAGTGGGATAGATGTCTCCTTATGACAGATGTATACAGGGAGAAGGGCGAATCTCCAAAGACTGATCATTAGGGTAACAGAGGAGGGTGTGGGGTCAGAGATTTGCACATTTCAGGTGCATTTACACAAACAACCTTCTCGGAAGGAAGCAATCTCGAGACAGCAGATTTGTGAAACTCAAGGTCTTGGAGAGTGTTGAGAAGGGAGAAGTGGTTGACAGTGTCGTAAGCACTGAGAGGTCCAAACATATGAGTGTAAAAGAGCGGTTTGAGTGGTGAGCACCAGAGAGAAAGTTAGAGACATGCATGTGTACAGCATCAGTAGCAGGATAACGATCAATTCCAGATTGAAGTGGATCTCCAAGGTCATTATCCTCAAGGTATTTAATAATCTGGTTTGAGACCATTCACTCAGGCATGTATGAATAATGGGTAAGGAGGGAACATTGGCGATAGTTCACTAGAACATTTGGGTTAGCAGATAATTATTTCAGCAAGGTTAGGGCAGATGTGAAGGAGAAAGGGAATAGTTCAACCTAGAGCAAGTCATTGAAGAGCTCAGATATATAATGGCAGTTGATTGAGACTTAATGGTTAATTTTAAAAGGTATGCTAATTGCATGCAGAAGATCAGCAACACTTGAATTTACAATGCATAGCCTGCTTGCAATTTCTAACATTATGTGCAGCGGCATGATCATCATGAGATTTGTGCATGAGTGGTGGACCAGGCCGGCTTGAGTGTGATGTGTCCCATGCTTTGTTGAGACGTTTAGGAGGACTTCAACATTGCTCGCAGGGAAGCCCCATATTTTGTTATGCCAACATGCGTCATGTTGTCTGTAAAGTTTGTGCTGATGACCAAAGATAAATGATACTAGTAGGTTTCCCATATGTGTTGTTTGAAAAACTTTAATTCTGTTTGCTGTCTGTGTTGTACACTGAAATGCATGTAACATCAGCTCTGGGCTGATGTTTTTAGCCTTGTAACCTTCTTTGTGTCCCGAATTTGGGCACACATGCTCACAATGGATGTATGTAGGCTGGAGAAGTGGTGTGTGATTCTGTGAGATGGCATGCTAGGATTTAGTAGGAAAGTAATTCTTCACAAATGTCTGCAAAGCAGCTAACATTGATTCCTCTGTCTTTTCACAGTTGAAGCGGTCACAATTCCACCAGTCTCACTAGTCAAGTGCAGCACATTGCCTTGCATCCTTCACTGCATACTAGAATGGCCCTTTGTGACACAATCACCCTTCGATGTTGCATCAGTAATGGAAAAATAGCACACACTAATTGAGTACCGTGATTTATTGAGTAAATACCAGGAACAATGTGGAAACAATAGTAATATGCATGAGATGAGATGGTTCTGGACATACATCTGTGGAGTCTGGTGTTATATGCTGTTCAGGAAGTAGCAGCAGGTGGAGCATGAGGTGGAGGATGAGTTGAGGAGGATGTGTGGGTGCCATCTCAAACTGAGAGGCCCGTGAGGACTAGATGCCTTCTCCCTTAGACCTTTGGGTGCCTCCCATCTGAGTGGTACTCCAGCAAGGGATCGGCCTGCAGGTGTCCTTTGGTACATGAGGCGGGGTGCCATTGGCCTCTGCAGCCATTGCTGGTGACTTCAATACCCTCTTCTCCATCAGGATGTTCAACTGACTCATTTGTTGCTGCAATATAACCCCTATTCTCCTGGCAGCCTCAGTCAAAGTGTACAGGCTAGTGGTGAGTTCAGCAACCTCATGCCGGATGGACTGACAGACCTTCATTGTCTATTGGGCCTATCTCCCCTAGACCCTGATAGTCTAGACAACCAGGCCCTCCTGATCCAAGAGGGTTTTCACTCATTCAGGTGGGCCCATCCCGGATGTTTCAGAAGTCTGGGGTGCTGTTTGGCAGGTCTAGGTTTGGGTTGCATCTGCAGCAGGAGGCATGCCCAGAGGTATGGTCTGTGTCCGTGATGGCAAACGGGATACATGTGGACTTGCAAGAGTGATGTAGGTAGAATCTCCACTTTGAGAGTCATTTTATACTGCTCTTTCATAAGGTGCAAAGTGTCCTCAGCCAGCACTTGCAGGGATTCCTCCACAGCAGTTGGGATCAAGTTGATGACCCTCGCACATATGCGCATATGACACAACACAATGTTGGCTCTCAGCAGTTGGAGGGATGGTATCTCCCTCTTCTTCCGCATCATCCATCTCCAACTCTACATGAACCACCAGGTGGTTGCTGGTTCAGGATGTTCAGAGGTTAGCCATTCTCCCTGTCACTGCTATCCATGGTGATAACAGTCGTCCCTTGTCTACTAGCTGTTATTTCTTGGTGATGAAAGCTGCCAAGTGATGAAATGAAGACTTATGTCAGTAGCTCACATTGTATTCTTGTAGTGACATAGCATATATTTTGATTGTTACATTGCCAGTCATCACTGAGGTGCAATACATTTAAGTGTGGCTGTGCAGACCTAGGCCCTCATTACAAGTCAGACGTTAAGGGTTTAACGGCGCCGTAGGCGCCGTTAACCCTTAACGCCTGATTCACACTTTAACGCCTACTTTTTGCAGGCGTTAAAGTCCAAGGCGCTAAGCGACCTTGGTGCTAATTACGGCACCGTAATTTACGGTGCCGTAATTAGCGCCTTCCCCATCCCCATTATGCCATATGGGGCAAAAATGGGAATGGGGAAGGGCAAATGGTGAATGGGGAATTACCGCCCCACTCACCTTGGAATGGGGTGGTAATTCCGCCATCCACCATGGCGGAATCCGGCATGGACCATGGTGCTAATAGCACCATGGTCCACCGCCTGACTTGTAATGAGGGCCTTAAACTTTGTACATATCCAGGTTAAAGTGTTCCGAGGTCCAGTCTATATGGATTATGTGAGTCATGATGATGGTGCATTGCAGTCATGAAGAACTATGTCTCTTGGCCCATGCTGAATTTTCTCTGTTGGTGATATGTTTAATGTCACTCCATCAGCCTTATAATTAGGCAAAGATTGAATGGACAGCTGTGCTTGTAGCTGTCATCAGGTGTTCCCTTTCACATCTGTAAGGGATGTGTACGCAAGGAGCACTGTGTTGTGTGTCGATTGTGTGAATGGTCCTCTGAATTGTTTGCAGTGAAGGAGTGGAATGCGTGTTGGCAGGTGGCATGCATCCCCACCTCAATATCATGCTCCTGGTCAATGTAGGTGGTTCATGGAGATAATGCAATGATGATTTTGCATGCTTGGAAACCTGGCTGTATACACCATGTTGCAGGTAATTGGGGAAATGTATGTACACCATGCATTTGGTATTGCACGTTCAGGAGATTGTGTCCTCTTTGTTGCATGTTGGTAAGCTCTACTGGGAGACCCAGTCATTGTACATAGGATCAGGTGTATGGTTTCATTGATGGCAAGTTGATGTAGCCAGTTGGAACAAGTGAGATGGTCAGAGATGTGCGCAGTCAATTGGTTCCATTTAAACAGTCATGTATGGTCCTGGCAGGTGAACCATGCCCTAATGTGGTACTTCAATTCAGTAGTCAGTCTGGCCACAAGTGGCTGATGTGGAGGAGTTGCATGTCAAGAGAGGATGCGACCTTTCCTGAAAGGTGACGTATGCTCAATGTAAGAGACTGTTGCAGAACCTGTATCCATGTGGCAATAGTGTGATGTTTCAGTGGTACATGCGGGCACATGTGGGTCGATGGCAAAAGGTTGTGGGCACAGCTTGAGAACTGTTGCATGAATGTGGACCTGGTGGCCTCATTGCTTACATGTCTGACAGTGGACTTATTTGACCTAGTACATGCACTTCATTGCAGCCACAGGAAACTTTGCCTGTCAGGTGATCATAAATTTCCCTTGTCTTTATCAGGTACTTTGTTAGTTTGTTTGCATGTGTGAGCAGTGGAGAGTTTGAGGTGACACTAACACTTCTCCCTACTGATTGCCTACTGATTGCTATGCAGGTGTACTTCGAAACTGTGAATTTTCTTTTTGGTCACAGGATGAGTGGATGTTCATTGTATTCCTACTTAAGTGCACAGAGCTGTGGGACTTCATTGAAATGTTGCCTCTGCATCCATCATGTGCAAGTGGTAGCAACTTACATGGGTGATATTTGCACCCATGCTGGATTGTGGGGCCTGTCCCTAAATAGGGCTAGGCAAAATCTTTATATTCCATTCCGCCAGCTGTGAAAGTGACATCTGTATGATTTCGATCTATTTTGCAACCATATGCCATTCCGCCACCCCTGCATTCGAATAGAGCGACTTGAAGTTGTGCATGCCTTCTTGTAAACAGAAACGAGCCGTGCAAAATTGCTCATGTTGCTGCGTGAACCTAGCATGGATTGAAAAGTGTGGCATGAAGTTCCCTATGCCGCTGAGCAAACCTAGAACGAATTGACCAAAAAGCTACGTTAAGGTTCTCGTGCACTGTGTGAACCTAGTACAATTCGAGAAGAGTGGCACAAGGTGTCTTGTGCCGCTGCACAAACCTACCAAAAATCAAAGAAAAAGCTGTGTGAATCATTGTGCTCAACGACGGATCAAAAATAAGTCCAAATAAGTTTCTTGTGTTGCTGCACAAAACTAGCACGGATCGTGATAAACCACACAAAGTTTCTTGTGCTGCTGCACGAACCTCGAATCATGAAAGACCTGCATAAAGGTTACTGTGCCACTGCAGGAAACTAGTACCGAAAAAAAAAAACCTGCGCAAAGTTTCTTGTGTCACAACCCTTACACAGATCGAAAAAAGAACCACACAAAGTTTCTTTTGTTGCTACATGAGCCTATCACGAATACAAAAAACACTCTCTTGTGGCACTGCTCCAAACTAGTGTAGTTCAGAAAAACCTGCACCACGTTTCTCGTGTCACTACACTGCACAAAAACTAGCATGGACCCAGAAAAAAGACCTGTGCAAAGTTTCTCATCATGCTGCTTGCAACTAACATGGAAACAAAACACCATGCTCTGTGCAAAACCACACAGAACCGGGAGAAAATACACTGAAAGCAGAACTGTAATGCTGATTTCACAGAACTGGCGGAAGCATTTTCCAGTGCGGATTCCATCTGATGGCATCAGCATGTCATCAGCATCGTTGGCCAGGGGTTCACATCTGTGTGTTTGTGCCTTAGGGGGTTACATTGGTTGGTCATGGATGATGTTACATTGTGCTTACATGATGACACCTTTTGGAGCTTTAAGTTGTTCTTTTGTTATCTGTGAAAGTTTGGCTCCAGAATTTTAATGGTGTCATTCTTGTAATGCTTCCATTTATGGTGTGTGTGTGTGTGTTTGTGTGCCGGCTCGGAGAGGATTTTGGCCTTTTAAGCTTGCAGACACGTTTGTGATGTTGACATTGACATGCCTGGTATACAAAATGAGGGCCCAATATGCTGTGTTGGGACAAACTGCCAGGTAGGTTTGAGGGCTACTACGAGTTTGCAAACTCACGGAAGGCCCAACACCTTCCCCAAAAAGGAACGTAGACCCAGCCAGACAGCAAGTTCAAACTGTGGTTTATTACAGCCAAAACCAACAGGGATCAGTGCAAGAATCGAAAATCCCAGGACATCTCAATGTTCCCTAGCTCGCAGGCCAGTTTTGTGGGCACATTGGGCCTCATTACACGGAAGGCGGTAGCCATGGCGCTATTAGCGCCATGGCTACCTCCTTACCGCCGTCGGAGGCTGGGTTCCCGGAATAGGGACTTACCGGCCTACTCTGACCTTTGCGGGACCGGTAAGTCCCCATTCCGGGAACCATTCCCCATTCCCATTTGAACCCCCATAGAGCTCAATGGGAATGGGGAAGGAGCAAATAACGGTACCGCAATTTGTGGTACCGTTATTTGCACTGAAGTCCCTCAGTGGATCCTATCCTTAACGTGTGGTCTGACCACACGTTAAGTACGGGACCCGCTGAGGGACCTTGTAGTAGGGCAGTGGGGATTACCGGCACCGGTGCCCTTACCGCTGCCGGTAATCCCCTCCCGCCATCCGTGTAATGAGGCCCATTATGTCATACTGAATCACAACCTGGGGCCCTCTCCAGCAAACCTAACACATCACTGTATTGGGTGCCGAGTAATTGTCTACCTATAGCAGACCCTATACATGTTAGTCTACTGGCTCTCCCATGTCAGGTGTGACGCCTGACCCATCCCAATATTGCTATCACTAAACAATGTTGCAGTGTGAGGGTCTTACCATTGGTTCTTCCCCATTGCTACCCACCTCTAGGATACTGAACTGTGGTTGGCTAGAGCTGACGTCCCCAGGCATGGGATCCAGAATGATTCTCAGCTCGATATGTACTTTCTCAAGGTAATAAGTACTACTACGTGTCTGCATTGTAACGTGTGTGTACCACCATAGTCTATGAGAGTGCCAGTTGCATCGAACAACACTTGTCTTCTTGTTGTAAAGGCTTAGTTGCAAGCTTCTGTCTGGCAGCGTGAGATCGCTCTTCTTTCCCAGAGCTGGTTTCGATTCACCATCCAGGCCTGCCGAGTGACGTGTTCAGAGACTGTGTTTTGGGCTTCTGGAGCTCTAAGTTACTCTGAATTATCCGCATTTATTGAAGCTGGTGCTACTGCCATTCAGGGAATGGAATGTCACTCATATCTGGTGGACTTGGTAGCAGGCCTTGTTTCACATGTTTGTTCTTCTGTTCAGCCTGAATTCAGCTCAGTTCCTACCAAGGGTCTGTGGCCTGCTGTAATTTTCCAAAAGCATAATATGGCCTCCACATATCCACTATATCCTCTATATGTTAGTCACATATGGCTCTGTCAGGTCATATAGCCACTCCTGCAGATCCATAGGGTTAATTGCATATGAGCATCTGCAAGCTTGTTCAGGATCTTTTGCTTCTTGCAGTTTCTGCATTGCAGCATTAGCTAATGACAAAATAATAAAGCAAAGACAGTATGTATATGGGTCTGTCCTTTAACTTATAGAACTGTTACGCATGTGTTCTTCATGTATTCGGGTGCGTGTTTGTGTCCCGATGCTCAGAGAGCATGTGTGCTTCCTGTCTAACACGGCTATGCCTTGGTGTCTCTAATGACGTCAGTGGCTTCGGCTTCTTGGCGCTTTAGTCAATACTGTCAATTGAAGTCTCCTTAGTGTCTTCTCTTTGACCTGACATAGTCGTTCCTCCTGCTATGGCTGGAGTAATGTTAGTAGAGGGTACAGCGGCAGTACTCATTGCCATATAAAGCTGCCAAAATACAATTCCCATGACGCCACTGGGAATCAATAAACACACCATGATGATAAATGTTCTTTATTGTGTGTCATGACAACTTACTCTGCTTGATCCTTGCAGCCTGATGAGATAATAATGTTTCCCACATGGTATTCACAAAGAAAGGTGTTACTTTTGTTAGTATTTCTGATAGTAAAATAATAAATGCTACCTTATGACAGTTTTGAGAAATGTTAAACATGGAATAAATAGGTAACAATTGAAAAATTACCACACACTTGTGTTAGTAGAAGAAATACATATTAAAAACCACAATGCATACAAATTAGAGGCACATACAGGGAAACTAAAGTAAGGAAAAAATAAACAACAGCACCAAAAAATGACAATAACATTAGAGTTAATCATCATGTACACATATGAATTGTGTGTTTGAGGCGTACTTATTGCCCCATGCATGTGCACTGTGAGCTCAGATTAAACTCTAAAGAAAGTACTTTAAAAAGATATAAAAAGGATAATGTGTAGATATTAGGGCTGTACCAAATAGCATATTTAGTATTCGGCCGAATATCAAATAGTTTGTCAACTATTTGGCCAAAGCCAAATATGAAGCCGAATAGTTTCTTTATTTAATAAATCATGTTCCACACTTCAAAAAATACACTTTAAAAAAAACAAAAAAAGCACCATTTTAAATCCATTCTATACTTCTATTTCTCTTCGTTGTAATTAATATAGCATCTTTATTTAAAGTCTAAAAGCCAGAAATAAAGCAGATTAAACCAAAATGAAGGGACCAAATATACAGAAGATTGTTGCATATTCAGTGCCATTTAAAGTAGGAGGCTTCACAAATGCAAAAGGACTGCCTTTGTGAATCAGATGCATTGCATTCTCTATCCAGTTGCAAAGTCGATGTGGTCGAATTTCGAAAATTATTTGCAGCTCACATAGAAATGTTTATAATAGTTCATGTCGGCTCATGCAGGACACAAGTCAAGAGGAAATCTGAAATGCGTGAACTCCATCTCACAAATATTTACCCCACCCAATTAAATGCTGCTCACTTTTCACTTATCTTAGCCACCCCTTCTTGCCAATACACAAACATGTGCACCTTATCATTCCTGACAAAATATCAGATAATGTTAAACTCAGGACTGAAGACCTTTAAAAAAGAATTTGCGGGGACTATTACGTGCGCAATGGGAAGTGACATTACAGGAACTGAAGTATCTATGCACGTGTCTTTCAGTTTGTCTTTTCCAACTGAAAAAAGTGCACATTGCATATAAGCATTCATTAAAAGATAAGATTTTACTTTATTGTTGCAAGCTAAGTATAAAAGATGAGCACCTTTTATGTCTATGAATCTGTAACAAAACCTGCCCTAAAGAGCAGATTGCAATATAACATAGTTTTCAGCTTTGTGATAGCAATTTGTCTGGTCTAATTCTATTCAGTTTTGCAAACTGAAGTCTATATTTGCCTTTCTGAGTTCATGTTGTATTGCATTCAAATGAGAATGTCGAATAGCAAGAAACTATTTGGCCGGAGCCGAATAGCTTTTTATCGGCCGGAATTCGGCCGAATACTTACTCAAAGCCGAAGTTTGGTACACCCCTAGTAGATATATAGCACCTTTTACATTTTGGAAATTGTCGTAGTCAGTAAAAACAAAAAATAGCCTAATCATGTCAGTAAACAAAAACAAGGGGCCCAGATATGTGATGTCATCTTTTATGTCATGGGTGTTAGTTTTAGCAGTCCACGGTGGTGCTGCGAGTTATGGTTGCTTATCTTACCATAAATGGCGAATTTCTGTATTTTTTCGGTTTTACTTGTAAACCATAACGTCCCTGTAAGAATGTTTATTCATTGCACTTCATAGGTTTTTATTAGTGCAACTGAACCATAACATTTGTGGGATATATTGAACCACTCGGCGGCATTGCCTCACATCACTAAGCTGCATTTGCGCATAAACAATTTGGCTGCACTGGCTCCTGTGCGCACCAGGATCTCAAAACTGCATTTTGGCAGCAATAAAAAGACGCTGCACCATCCTGCCAAGCCCACTTCAGGCAAGATGGAACAAGTGACACTCTGAAAAAGTATGCCAGTGTGTTCTGAGACATAGACATGAAATCACGTGAAAAGGCAGCACTGCTTTGCGACAAAAGCCAAAATATCCATTGAAAAGAAACCCTATTTCACCTTTAAAAATGCTGCTCTGACACTATTTCCATCTGTTCTTCTTCCAACCACTGTGATTAATAAGGCCCTGCCATGCCCATGCATATCCCCACTGTCCCTCAGCAAAACAAGCCTTATTCCAGACTGACAGGCTGTGCCAGCCAAAACCTGAAAACCAACAAAAGCGGTACTGCATGAAACACGGAAAAGCGCTTAACTTTGGCTAGAAAGCATCAAAATCACTGTTTGAAAAGGAATCAGAGCTGTATGTGCACATGTATGTGCACATGTCAATTTTATGGAGACCTTTTCCTTGTCCAGACTGTTGTGTAAACCATATTGGAAAGACAGATGCCAAACCGAATTTAAAGGAAGATATGCTAGCAGTTTTCAACACGTGCTGACTGAAGAAAATAAATGGCCTATTTAAAAAAGTAAACTGTTGAAGGAAAGCCTGTCATTACCTAGCAATGTGAAGGGGTTGTTGGCTGTTGATAATACGCACATAGGCTATTTTTATTCCACAGGTTTGTTTTAATTCAAGACTCAAAATAAGAAATTAAAGATTAAGACACATAGGCTGAATTTGCAAGCTCCAAAAAAAAACCAGTTATTCAAGTGCCGGCCCTGAAACTTCCCCCTAGGAAGGGAGGCACACCATAAACTTCCAGGACACGAAAGTGATAATTGCCAGCTTGAAAAACTTTGAATGGGCCAGGACAAAGGAAGTTCACACAACCTCATCAGACATTCGTCTGTGCTCCAGGCTGGGACAATGGAAGTCCTGGTACACTAACCTGTGAAGTGTGAAGGGGCAATAAAAACTTCAATTAAGCTGAGAAACCCCCACCATGCTGACGGAAATGACAGTTGGCAGCAGCTGAAGTTAAAGACAAAAAATTGACCCAGGAATAAAGAGACTGCCATTTGCTTCTAAAGACTATTTTATAAATAAACTTTAAAGATGTTTATCCTGCAGAGGACTTTGGAAAAATGTAAATATTTCACTGTTTAGAAGTAATGTTATGGCCTTTCTTTTAAGATGTCATAGGTCTCACTGCCGCATGGGGAACATAAGTTACAAAATATGACAGATAACCAGAAAAACATCCATGTTGCAAATGTGAATTTTTGTACATACATCCCTCATGATAATCCACACCCATGTATAAAGTTCTAGAATGTTGAGTAATCCCATTGAAAAGTGCGAAAAACTGGTAGAAGGGTGAAACAAGGTCGCACAGACTGGAGGATTGGACTGTATGTGCTGCACATAATATGTAACCTGTGTGTATAATTTGCCAAGAGATTGCAATGGTGTAAATGTATGTTTTTGTAGCGCTCACCTGATTCCCGCAGAGGCGCCGGTCTTGACTGGGTGAATGCCGTATCTTCAAAGGTGATGTGCAACACACGGTTGGCTCTTTGGGCTGGACCTCTGTGCACTGTATGTCTGACTCGAAGAGTAAGATGTCTGCAGATAGAAAATATGGGATTAATGAACTGGGGTTATTGGGTGCCTCTCTCCTCTTCCCTTTCTCTTCTCCTGTAGAACCCCAAAGGTTAACGCCCTCACCTTAGGTAAGTGAACGCCGAGCTCTCCATCTGCCTCGGGGCAGGGTGCCGTAACCAGTTTCTTCACTGGATAAGGGTGCAGGCCTCTTGACCTCAGAGGACTGCTATCCGTCGTTAACTGCACGAACGGTAAGTTCTGGGCACTTCAAATTTCTTAAAAGTCTTTTGTAATGATATCTCTTGTTTTGCAGGGTTCCGGCGATGGCGGATGGCGGGCTGATGAGAGTTGAGGATCGAACCCGCGTGAGGAATAGAAGCGCCTGGAAGCACGTAAGTAAGCGCTTGTAGCCTGCTTCACGATGCGCACTAACTGTCCCTTTTATCTTGCAGGTACAAGTTCGGAGCTTTAGAGAAGCTGAAGGGTGCTGGAATACCCACTGGATTCGGCGTGGGAAGGAGTAATGGCACGTGAGTAATAAAGTTGCCCAATGTCTTTAAACGCACCTTCTTTTGTCTTTCAGATGCGGGATGCAGCGCCGAAGGCCTCCGGAGCGTGCGAAGAGCTGGTAAGCTTTTGTCTTTCAGATGCCGGAATGCAGTGCGAAGACCTCCGGACCCTGCGAAGAGTAGGTAAGCCTTTGTCTTTCATATGCCAGAATGCAGCGCGAGGCGTTGGTGACAGCCGATGGACCAGGTAAGAGATGCGCTGCCACTGAAGACCGTAGTGCTAACCTGTTCTTTCTTTGTCTTTACAGGTGCTGCTGAAGACTGGATTCCAGGATGGTAAGCCTTTGTTCCCTTAGGCCCAGGATCAGAAGCAGAAGACACGATGAGCGTTCTGCTGCAGAGAATGCAGAATAACACAAAGCAAGATTCATCCATCGGGTGTGGTTTAAATAGCCTCCTGTAGTGCTTAGGTGTCTCCTTCCACAGCCATGCCTAGGTAAGAAAATAATTCCTGCTTTCCAGAAGAGTTCCAGTGTTCTGAACCTAGGGAGTGGCTCCTGCCCCACCCAACAGGAAAAGTAGTCCCAAACAGAAGAGGATCAGGGGTTCAACTGGCAGGTAAGTAAGCAGCATGGTCTGCTGCAGGTAAGTCCACCCAAGCATTATGAGCCCGGCGCTTCCAGCGCTGGGACTGGGCATCTTTATGAGCCTGGTGCCACTGGCGCCAGGACAGGGTCCAAAAGGTCCCAATTGGGACTGGCTGGCACTCGGAACCGGGGTTATGGGTCTGCTTCCAAGGGAGTCGGGCAAGTCCTGATCTTTTGGAAGCAGAGATCATGACAGCACCCCCCCTCAAGGCCCCTCCCAAACCGGGCTTCTCCGGGGGTTTGGGCTTGTTAGGAAATGTTTGATGAAATCTTTTGATTAGACGAGGCCCGTGGACATATTCTGCAGGTTCCCAGGATCTTTCTTGGGGACCGTAGCCTTTCCAGTCAATCAGGTAAAATAGTTTAGATTTGGAGATCTTGGAATCCAGGATGCTTTTGACTTCAAACTCGAGTTCTCCATCAACTAGAATAGGTTTTGGAGATGTAGTTAGTCGGGTTTGAGGTTGCACGGGTTTTAATAGAGAGACATGGAAGACCGGATGTATCTTCATGTGAGGGGGCAAGTTCAACTTGACTGCTACTGGATTTACTATGGTAGTGATGGAATAGGGACCAAGGTATCTTGGGTTAAATGTGCGGGGTCCTTTTAGAGGTAGATATTTGGTGGATAACCAGACTTGATCTCCTACTTGATATTGGGGGGCTATCTTCCGATGTTGGTCTGCTCCTTTCTTGTATTGTTCTTTAGCCCTTTGAAGGTGAGAAACGGCTTCCTTAAAGGCTTGGGTGATTGTAGAATACAGGTGGTCTACTGCTGGTGTTCCAAGATCTTGGAGTGGATCCAACTCCGAGGTTCGAGGGTGACTACCGTATAAAAGAAAAAACGGGGTCTTCCCAGTTCCCGAGTGGACAGAGTTATTGTAGGCATATTCGGCTATCCAAAGGATATCTTTACAAGTTTTTTCAGTTTGTTGTAGCATGCAGCGCAAAAACTGTTCCAGAGTTTGATTGGTCCTCTCGGTTTGTCCGTCGGTTTGAGGGTGGTGGCTGGTCGAAAGTCTCACATCAATTTGAGCCGATCGACAGCAACTTCGCCAAAAATGAGAAATAAATTGACTACCTCGATCCGAAATTAGAACTATAGGAAAACCGTGCAGTCGGACGATGTTTTCGAGAAATTCTCGGGCCAGAGTTGCTGCCGTTGGTAAGCCTTTGAGTGGAATGAAATGCGCCATCTTGGAGAATAGGTCCACGATTACTAGGATCGTATTGTATCCGGAGCATGGATGTAGATCGGTGATGAAGTCCATAGAAAGCGTATGCCTAGGGCGAGGCGGGATGTCAATAGGGCGTAAGAGGCCGGCTGGTTTTTCCTTTTGACTCTTGTTTTGGGCGCATACTCCACAGGACATTATAAAGTCTCTGATATCTTTTTTCCAAGACGGCCACCAGAAGTAGCGCTTGATCTTTTCCGAGGTCTTGGTCATACCGGGATGTCCTTCCATTAAAGAATCGTAATAACAAGAGATTACCTTTTCTGTAAATCTGTGCTGGGCAGGTATAACCGTTCTTGGAAATATAATAGGTTGTCCTTCACCGTAAAGTCCTTTCCCTGCAGATGCCAATTCTGTATGTCTGCTGGAGTTACCAGTAGCCTGGCTTTATCCTTAACTTCCTCTGTGGATTGTGTGGCGATTACACCTAGAATTCTTTGTTCGGGAATGATAGGTACAGGTTTAGGATTGATCAAATGTTCTTCCACTCCCATCAGAGAAAGGGCATCAGCTTTACCGTTTTTTGTACCAGGTCGATAGGTAATTATGAAGTCAAACTCAGCAAAGAATAGTGCCCAACGCAGTTGCCTAGAGGATTGAGCTTTTGCGGTTTTCAAATATTGCAGGTTTCGGTGATCTGTAATCACAGTAACGGTGTGTCGGGCCCCCAGAAGATAATGCCGCCAAGCCTTAAAGGCGGACTTGATAGCTAGAAGTTCCTTATCAGTAATAGTGTAATTGATTTCAGGAGGCGAGAATTTGCGGGACCAAAATGCCACGGGATGCAACTGATTGGTTACTGGGTCCTTTTGTGATAGAACTGCCCCCATGGCAAGGCTCGAAGCATCAGTTTCAACGATGTAGGGGAGTTCTGGGCGAGGATGTTTTAAGATCGGTGCAGAGATAAATCTAGTCTTCAAATTCTGGAAAGCTTGTTCCGCCTCGGTAGACCATTCAAAACGTTTGTTTTTCTTTAACAAGGCAGTGATGGGCTGGACTATTCGAGAGAATTCGGGGATAAACTGTAACGCTCACCTGATTCCCGTAGAGGCGCCGGTCTTGACTGGGCGTATACCGTATCTTCAAAGGTGATGTGCAACACACGGCTGGCTCTTTGGGCTGGACCTCTGTGCACTGTATGTCTGACTTGAAGGGTAAGATGTCTGCAGATAGAAAATATGGGATTAAGGAACTGGGTTATTGAATGTCTCTCTCTTCTTCTCTTTCACTTCTCCTGTAGAACCCCAAAGGTTAACGCTCTCACCTTAGGTAAGTGAACGCCGTGCTCTCCATCTGCCTCGGGGCAGGGTGCTGTAACCAGTTTCTTCACTGGATAAGGGGAGCAGGCCTCTTGACTTCAGAGGACTGCTGTCCGTCGTTTACTGCACGAACGGTAAGTTTCAAGGAACTCTAATGTCTTTAAAGTTTTTAGTAATGATGTTTCTTGTTTTGCAGGGTTCCGGCGATGGCGGATGACGGGCTGAAGTGAGTTGAAGATGGAGCCCGTGTGATGAATAGAAGCGCCTGGAAGCACGTAAGTAAGCGCTTGTTGCCTGCTTCACGATGCGCTCTAACTGTCTTTTTATTTTGCAGGTACAAGTTCGGAGCGGCTGCAGGGTGCCGGAATACCCACTGGGTTAGATGTGGAAAGGAGTAATGGCACGTGAGTATTAAAGTTCCCCAATGTCTTTAAATGCACCTTGTTTTGTCTTTCAGATGCGGGATGCAGCGCCGAAGGCCTCCGGAGCGTGCGAAGAATTGGTAAGCTTTTGTCTTTCAGATGCCGGAATGCAGTGTGAAGACCTCCGGAGCGCACGAAGAGTAGGTAAGCCTTTGTCTTTCAGATGCCGGAATGCACCGCGAGGCGTTGGTGACAGCCGATGGACCAGGTAAGTGAAGAGCTGTCACTGAAGACCGTAATGCTAACCTGTTCTTTCTTGTCTTTATAGGTGTTGCTGAAGACTGGATTCAGGATGGTAAGCCTTTTTCCTTAGGCCCAGGATCAGATGCAGAAGACACGATGAGCGTTCTGCTGCAGAGGATGCAGAATAACGCAAAGCAAGATTCATCCATCGGGTGTGGTTTAAATAGCCTCCTGTAGTGCTTAGGTGTCTCCTTCCACAGCCACGCCTAGGTAAGAAAAGAGTTCCTGCTTTCCAGAAGAGTTCCAGTGTTCTGAATCTAGGGAGTGGCTCCTGCCCCACACAATAGGAAAAGTAGTTCCAAACAGAAGAGGATCAGAGGCTCAACTGGCAGGCAAGTAAGCAGCATGGTCTGCTGCAGGTAAGTCCACCCAAGCATTATGAGCCCGGCGCTTCCAGCGCTGGGACTGGGCATATTTATGAGCCTGGTGCCACTGGCGCCAGGACTGGGTCCAAAAGGTCCCAATTGGGACTGGTTGGCACTCGGAACCTTGGTTATTGATCTGCTTCCAAGGGAGTTGGGAAAACCCTGACCGTTTGGAAGCAGAGATCATGACATAAACCTGCGGTAAAAGTTAGCGAAGCCTAACATGCTTTGAACACCTTTTACGGAGGATGGCGATGGCCATTTGAGAATTGCATCGACCTTCTTTGAATCCATACGCACTCCGCTAGGTGATAATATGAATCCCAAGAATTCAACTTCAGTCACGTTGAAAACACATTTTTCCAATTTAGCGAAAAGTTTGTGTTGACGCAATCTCTCGAGGACCATTTTCACGTGTTTCCGATGTTCAGTTTCCGATGAAGAATAAACGAGGATGTTGTTAATGTAAACAACAACACACACATCTATGAGCTCTCTGAGGACATCGTTCATAAAATATTGAAAGGCGGCCGGGGCATTGCAAAGTCCGAAGGGCATGACCTGATATTCAAATAGCCCATACTTGGTGCGGAAGGCCGTCTTCCATTCATCGCCCTCTTTTACTCGTACCAAGTGGTAGGCTCCTCTAAGATCCAGCTTTGTATATATGCATGCTTTTCTGACTTGGTCCAGGAGTTCAGGGATCAAAGGTAACGGATATCTGTTCTTAACGGTGATCTGGTTCAGGGCGCGATAATCTATACAAGTTCTAAGGTCCCCTTCTTTTTTTGGAACGAAGAACAAAGCTGAGGAAGCAGGGGACTTGGAAGGACGAATAAACCCATTCGCTAGGTATTGATCCAGGTATTGTCGGATGTGAAGATTCTCAGGCTCGGTGAGGGCATAAATTCTACTACAAGGAGGAGTAGATCCAGGTATCAGGTCTATCTGGCAGTCATAAGACCTATGAGGAGGTAGAGAGTTAGCCTGATCCTTCCGGAAAACATCTTGGAATTCTAGGTATTCAGGAGGTAACTGGGGAACCTCCGAGGAAATTGCTGCCAGTGCAACACCAGGTCGAGGGTGACAAGTAGAGACACATTCTGGAAACTGAACCGTTCTTGCTCGCCAATCGATCTGAGGATTGTGCTTCTCTAACCAAGGAATTCCTAGAATAATCTGGAACTGAGGGGCATTGATCACATCGAACACGATCTTCTCGTGGTGTCCATCTTGACTTACTAGCGTCACTTCTTGGGTGGTATGCGTTACTGGTCCGGAGGCTATCTCCGTTCCATCCACCGTAGTAATGACGTCCTTTACAGCCTTTGGACAAAGAGTCAGATTCATCCTCAAAACCATTTCATGATCCACATAATTGCCGATGGCACCGCTGTCGACGTAAGCTTCAATCGCATGTAATCGATCCGGATGTTCAGGGCTAATGAGGACCATAGGTATCACGAAATGCGAGGTCACTGAACTGGTTTTAACGCTCGGCAAGAGGAGCTCTATTCTTGTCGGGCGAGGTCGTTTCCCTGCTCAGAGTTTGTGACCCTGGTAACTGCAGCTCCTACTGCCTTCTTTGCTGGTTTCACCGGACAGTCTCGAAGAAAGTGCCCCGAGTTTCCTCAATAGAGGCATAATTGCAGCTGTTTTCTCCTTTCCCGCTCCTTTTGTGTTAGTGGTCCTTTCAGGCCCCCTATTTGCATGGGTTCCCCGGAGTCTACTCCTTTGGTAGGAGTTGGTGGTTTGGAAAATACTCGAGCATCAAACTTGGAACGATCGGCCTTCCTGTTCTGCAGTCTGTGGTCAATTTGAACGACTAAGTCAATATAGTCTGAACAGTCTTGCGGGGGATTCACTACTTGGGCTAACACATCTTTGAGCTCTCCACGTAGACCTCTATAAAACAGCGTAATCCTTTTGTCCTCAGGCCATCGAGTTTCCACTATCAGTCTGTTGAAAGACGCAATATAAGCCAAAAGGTCTTGATTACCCTGTCGCAATGAAATGAGCTCATTGTCCAAGGCCTGCCCCTGTGAATGTCTTGCAAACAGTTTTTCCATACTGAGCTGAAAAGTTTGAAAATCATGGAGAACCGGATCATCTTGATTAAGTAGAGGGATCGACCAGTCTGCTGCATTGCCACTAAGGTACGAAAGCACGAAAGCTACCTTAGCTTGATCAGTTGGAAAGGCTGCTGGCCGGCATAAGAAGTGCAACCGGCACTGATTAATAAATACTGCAAACCTCTTTGGGTCACCAGAAAATCGTTCGGGCGGAGTCAGAGGTACATCCCAGGTAGGTTGATCTGCACTGGGTTCGTAGAGGATGTTGAAGGAAGATTTGCCCCTGATGTCCGGCTTGTGACTGTAGCAATTGTCTAGCGAGATTGTCTGTTCGCTCCTTGGAAATAATCAGTTCCCTTCTTAGAGCATTTGTTTCCTGACGGGCTGCATGCACTTCTGCTCTTAGTTCCCCAAGTAACTGGGCTAGCTGGTCGGTATCCGAGGTTTCCATAGCGCCTGGGTTTTGCGGTAGGCTTTGTGTTCTGTAACGCTCACCTGATTCCCGCAGAGGCGCCGGTCTTGACTGGGTGAATGCCGTATCTTCAAAGGTGATGTGTAACACACGGTTGGCTCTTTGGGCTGGACCTCTGTGCACTGTATGTCTGACTCGAAGAGTAAGATGTCTGCAGATAGAAAATATGGGATTAATGAACTGGGGTTATTGGGTGCCTCTCTCCTCTTCCCTTTCTCTTCTCCTGTAGAACCCCAAAGGTTAACGCCCTCACCTTAGGTAAGTGAACGCCGAGCTCTCCATCTGCCTCGGGGCAGGGTGCCGTAACCAGTTTCTTCACTGGATAAAGGTGCAGGCCTCTTGACCTCAGAGGACTGCTGTCCGTCCTTAACTGCACGAACGGTAAGTTCTGGGCACTTCAAATGTCTTAAAAGTCTTTTGTAATGATATCTCTTGTTTTGCAGGGTTCCGGCGATGGCGGATGGCGGGCTGATGAGAGTTGAGGATCGAACCCGCGTGAGGAATAGAAGCGCCTGGAAGCATGTAAGTAAGCGCTTGTAGCCTGCTTCACGATGCGCACTAACTGTCCCTTTTATCTTGCAGGTACAAGTTCGGAGCTTTAGAGAAGCTGAAGGGTGCTGGAATACCCACTGGATTCGGCGTGGGAAGGAGTAATGGCACGTGAGTAATAAAGTTGCCCAATGTCTTTAAACGCACCTTCTTTTGTCTTTCAGATGCGGGATGCAGCGCCAAAGGCCTCCGGAGCGTGCAAAGAGCTGGTAAGCTTTTGTCTTTCAGATGCCAGAATGCAGTGTGAAGACCTCCGGAGCCTGCGAAGAGTAGGTAAGCCTTTGTCTTTCAGATGCCGGAATGCAGCGCGAGGCATTGGTGACAGCCGATGGACCAGGTAAGAGATGCGCTGCCACTGAAGACCGTAGTGCTAACCTGTTCTTTCTTTGTCTTTACAGGTGCTGCTGAAGACTGAATTCCAGGATGGTAAGCCTTTGTTCCCTTAGGCCCAGGATCAGAAGCAGAAGACACGATGAGCGTTCTGCTGCAGAGAATGCAGAATAACACAAAGCAAGATTCATCGATCGGGTGTGGTTTAAATAGCCTCCTGTAGTGCTTAGGTGTCTCCTTCCACAGCCACGCCTAGGTAAGAAAAGAGTTCCTGCTTTCCAGAAGAGTTCCAGTGTTCTGAACCTAGGGAGTGGCTCCTGCCCCACCCAACAGGAAAAGTAGTCCCAAACAGAAGAGGATCAGGGGTTCAACTGGCAGGTAAGTAAGCAGCATGGTCTGCTGCAGGTAAGTCCACCCAAGCATTATGAGCCCGGCGCTTCCAGCGCTGGGACTGGGCATCTTTATGAGCCTGGTGCCACTGGCGCCAGGACAGGGTCCAAAAGGTCCCAATTGGGACTGGCTGGCACTCGGAAGCGGGGTTATGGGTCTGCTTCCAAGGGAGTCGGGCAAGTCCTGATCTTTTGGAAGCAGAGATCATGACAGCTTTTGGCAAAATTGGATTTTAAGTAAAGAGGAGTTTTTGGACATTGTAAAACTCACATCATAAACCTGACATCATTCCCTTGGAAATCCAACCAGTTGAGAGCATGGCGGACACTAGCACCCCTGCCTAATCCATGTAGTTGTGGGGTATGCTTAGTAACCCTGCCCAGCCTACACTTTGATGATGTCACTTGGCATTATAAATAAGGGTCCCTGACAAGACTCTGGAACACACACTATTCCTGATATCCTGCACTGCGTTCCTGTACTCGTCATCTTCCAGATCCAGCCTCCAACTACAAGGCCAAGCATTGCTGATCCTACTCCAAGGTCCTCTGCAAAACCCAAGCATTGCTGGTCCCACTACCAGTAAGACCTCAAATCTGAAAACAACTAAAATTCCCAAATAAACAAAGGGAAAAGCTGTGGTGTTTTTGGGAAGCATCCTGATCCCACTCACTGCATGCTGCTGCCACCCACTGCTTGCTGCAATCCTGCCATCCAGCTAACCTGTAGTATTCAGTGACCAGAACTATCCTTTGGTATCCAGTCCCTGACCAGCTGATCCTTTCCCGCTGATTTTGTCCGGCTGTCCTTTGTTAAACCAGATCCGGTTGGTGACCAGAACGCTGACTGTCCAAAATTCTAACTAAAGTGGACTGAGAGTATTAATAGGAATCCATAGAAATCCATAGTATACCTTGCCTTGCCGTGTCCTTAGTTCCCCTCTCTAAGTCATCCTAGCCTTACCCTGATAACTTGTAATGCTGTCAGAATCATTCCTGCAACCCTGTCATTGATTGATTTCTAGTGCTAGTGCCATATCTTTAGTAATTTGTCTTGTGAAATCCAAAGCTATTAATCCATTTCGAGTGATCGGACTGGTTCCGCAAGGGTGGGCTCTGGGGAGCTAGGGTTGAATTCGTGACTCAACCCTGGAGCTTACTGTGTCCCTCTTTGGTGGCCTAGCCTGAATACTCTGCTGTAGAATAAAACTGTTCTTGTCAAAACTGATTTCCTTTCCTTTTTCACTGCTCCATTTTACTCAAAACGCACCTTTGTTAGATCTTGCATAACTCAGTCAATTTACCAGCTAGAGACTTACTTTCATGTTCATAGTGTACCTGTGATCTATAGCTATCCCCTACAAAAAACAATATTTCACCCTGTTTTTTGCAAAAAAAACGTTTTAGTAAATTTACACGGAAAACGGAAATATTGCACAGTTTCCAAAGTGTTATTTTGAGTGCCAACTGTTTTAAATCTTCCACTCACTTTTTGAACTGTATGTTCTTGCTAATCCATTGCTTGTGGTTGTTTGTATCTTTGCATTGTTACTTTAGTGAGGAATTATATTTGCTTCAAGGTTTTCACACACATTCATTGTTTTATTCATCCATTTCCGAGTGTCATTTTTTAACATTGCCAGGGTTTGTGATCCGTTTTTCTCTTATTTGGGGAGGGAAGGTCAGATTTCAATTCTGTTTCCTATTTGTCAAACCTGATTACCTGCTGCTTCTGTTTATCCCCTCTAAATTGATTATTTGTGGGTTGAGGGAACATTGCAGGAGGACATTCTATATCAAGTGCTATCTTACCTAAAATCAAAAAGTGCTCCTATTGCCTGGTGTTTTGTGGATGTGTCAATAGAAAGTTAAACTAAGTGCATTGCTTACATTCTTATTGCTATTATTACCCCATTGGTGATTGCTGTCCCATATTAAAAAGCGTATGATTTATTTTGAATTTTAAAATAAATAAATAAATATTACAATTTATCAATCAGCCTGGTTCATGGTCCATCATGACCCGGGGTATTTGAAAAGGAGGTGTGATATGAGTGGTGTACCATCCCAATATTGAATCTTACAAAAAAAACATGAGCATTTCAGTTGTGCGCTGCTGATTGAAATCACATCCCTTTAATAAAGTGTTCTCAGTTAATATTAAATATGCTTAATTTCAAGTTTCCATTCAGTTCGGTATTCAATATCAATAGGCATGCAATATGGTTAATTTCAAGTTTCTAATACATTTGGTACTGCATTTCCTATTTGCAGCCCATTAGGAATGCCGTGGCTGTCAAGTAGCTTTCCCCCAACACTCACTGGTCCTCAGCATTGTTCCTCTATGACTCCTGCTGCTTCTTTTCTGCTCTGTGGGTCAGCGGGCCAGCTGGTGTAGATCCTCAATTGGGCTTGCCTCAATTGGGCTTGCCTAACTATGATTAAGGGGACATGCCTGACTCACAACATACTTTGCAGGAATCTTCTTCGTCCCAGTACCAGAGTGGTAAAATTAAGGTTTAGTGTTCATTACTCTCAATCTCCTCTTCCTCGTTCCAGTACTTTCAGAGGTTAAATGTGGGGGAATGAGGGGGGAGGTTTTGCAGTAGCCCATAAAGGCTGAGGGAAGTGTAGGCTGGTCGGACCCTCCACCCAGGTGATCCTCCCTTGCTTCTCCACCCCAGGGTCAGTATCCAAAGGCGATGGCCCTTCTCACGCCACCTGAGAAGACTATCCATGGGGAGTAGGAGTGAGAATACTCTCAGGTTTCTTGCAGATACCAGGTGCAAGGGGAGTTGTCAAAAGCATTGATTTTGGAGAAGACACATATGAGCCAAATGTGAAACTAAGCACCCTGTATTGCGAATTTATGAGGACCAGGGTAACTTCTCAGACACAATTAACTTTGATGGAAAATTCAAGCCTAAGCTTTCCTCAATAGTGGCTGTCCTTGACATCTGACCGAAGAAAAATATAATGAAGCAAAAATATAACTGTTAGCAGATACTTGTGTCTAAAACACTGCACAAAAGAATCATGCAGCAAATAAAAAAATAAGATTAGTTAATGCATACAAAAAGCAAACATGATAATTTTGACCATCCATAAACTAAAATGGAAAGAGCCTCTTCTCAGATACGTATCTCACAGTGTAAATTAGATGGAGATCTACCAGTGCTGGCCATTCTATTTTACAGGGAATCTATTACTATTTGAATCTGTAACAATAACCATCTCTACGAGGTTCCATATTAGTATGCTCATTAAAGATTGTAAACTAATGAAAGCTAATCATTTGTCAGAGCTAAAAAAGCAGTCCCAGTCAAAGTAGAGAACTGTATGGTACAGGCAAATTATAAAAAGTCGGTAAACTAGTGCAAAATTGAATTAGATAATCTTCTGGGGAGGAACATCTTGAGGCTTCTTTCTCGAATAACTCAAAAAAGTTTAGAACATTGTAATAAATAGTCCCCTTTGTGAATGCAATCTTACGGGCCCAGACAATAATATACGTCAAACATTGTTCAAATATCAATAAGGAACCTTACCCCATAATTGAAACTAAGTCAGTATTTGCTCTTCCCATAAGTGCTAACCAGATGATAGTTCAGCAGTCTCACAATCAGTCTCCATGCCCGGATGGAAACCGGTTGAACCATTCCAAGATAACATTAAATTTTGGGCACCCACCCGGATGGTTATTTTCAGTTTTTTCAGTTTTAAAAACAGGCAAGATTCCAGATTCATGGAATGTTTCCCATAATATTTCCAATACACAAAAAAGGGGATGGATCGAATCCTTCGACCTATAGGCCTATTTCACACTTGGACATGACTTTTTAAAATTTTGGGAGAACGTTGCTGAACAAATGAGAGCACTGGGCTTTAGATAAAGACATTCTTGCAGGGGTACATATAGGCTTCAGACCAGGTTTAGGAACTAGTGATCACACACTTAATCTGTATTTAATAATTGCCCATTCTATTTATGTAAAACACAAGCCCCTTTACTTGACCTTTATGGACTTGAGCAAAGCCTGTGATAACGCTAATAGAACTAAACTTTGGCTAGTGCTCAGGTCGCTTAACTGCCCACAGGGAATTTTAAATATTCATAATAATATTCACTTAGACACCAATGCCTGTGTTAGAAGTGGAGCAAATGGCCACAGCACCCCCAATTCAAGATTTAATCAGACGTACACAGGTGTGTGTACTGGCCCCACTGTTGTTCTCCTTATATATAAATGGCCTGTTCAAGGTTCTCATGAATGCAAGCACAGATGTACCAAAGATTGGGAACATGCCTTTGCCTTTTTTGGCATATACAGACGACACAGTGTTCATTGCTAGGACTCCACCAACTTATTAATGAGTGCACCACCTATATGAACTCCCGAGACCATCAAGTAAATAATGGAAAGTCTGCAATATTTGTATGGTCATCAATTGCCAATCCCACAGGTGACAGAATTTGAATAGCTTTGTATTTGATTTTCAATAATCCTCACAGATGCCCCTCAAACACTGAATGTGAATATGATTTTGAAAATCTATGAGATGAAACGCAAAGCTGTGGCACGTTATGGTGCTAGTTTGTGGGGCATATCCAGTATCTCCTCACTGCAAACGGTGGAGAACGTGTTACTAACAAATTGTTCAGACTTCTTCAATCGTCTCCCAACTACGCAGCTCACTTAGAATCGGGAACCCACAATTTGGAGGACATCTTAATGTTAGAGCCGGCTCTCCCGGGTACACCAAAGCAATTCTAACAAGGTATATTATTAACAACATTCTGATGAAATCTGGTGCCCCTCCTATTACATGACTCAAGCACGTTAAGATGTCCCTAACGGAAATCAATGCTGGATCTTTTTTTATACACCCACACTATGAGACTTCTCATTGAAATGGCGAGGGAGTATGGCACTGCAGAAAAAAGATATGCAGTGCCTTCTGGAAATAGTATCCAGGATTACCTATTATGGAGTAACAGGCTAAATGATATATCCTTAGTCACAAGGGCTTGCCTTAACTGTCTGCCACTAGAGGCAATAATTGCATACTGAGTCGGCAATGACTGGGAAGTACGTTGCAAGTTGTGTTCTGCTTCATGTGAAAATCTACCACATTTGTACCTTTTTGCAGAGCATATCGCTAGGTTAGATCATGAACAATATTACCCATCCTGAGGAGGACTGGCTTCACGTAATGTCGTCTGGTACTTTATTATTTATTGCACGCTGATACACCATTGATAGGATGGACACTATTAGTGTACCTCAAGCAGGCCATATAAATAAGGAACAGCATTGTATTAGTATATCCCACAAAATCTTTGATTGGTTTTATATCTGATTTGTAATTTGCAAAATCTGTTGACATTCTATTCTAACATGCAGTCTGTATTATTTATCTGTATTGTTTTTTATGTGCATTGTTTTTATGTATGTTTCATGGAATTGTATTCCGAAATAAACAAAGGTTATATAGAAAACCTCCACCTTTATACCTCTGAAGAATTCCTAGAATCAGCTTCACTGAAGAAAAACAACTTCATGGAGATGGTTTTAGCCGCTCTGTGTAAAATGGTTTCTTCAAATGCAGCAGATGCAAAGACTTGTACAGGTACATAAGGAGGACGAACACACCACACCAAAAAGCTTGATATCCGTGCATAAATCTTGCTCGAACAGCTTCATTTCATCTTCTTTGATTTAAAGAAAATTCAAGTAGTACAGTGCAAAGTCACCACAGCCAACGTACCTTCTTAAATCAACTGCTTCCATGACCTGCCCTGCCAAACATTCCAAATGTAGTCTTAGAACGAGGATGACATCACCAGCTGTCTTGTTGTGCCACTGCAGGAGGTGGCCTGGTGAGGGGAAGCGATGGAAAGGTAATGGAGGCCTAAAACATCTCCACACTTTGTGAAAATTAAAGTGTGCAGAATGTGAATGAAGATAACTTTCAACATTTGCAACTTGTTATTAGCAGCATATTACAAATTACTACATCTCCAGCCTTATAGAATGAGGAAGCACATTAACAATCGAAAAGGGTTCTGAAAACACATACACACCTTTCCTGACATGTCTAGGAATGTAGATGTTAACATTTTCTCCCACCTGGAAACTTGTATCCTCAAATACAAATGTAATATTATGGGGTGTCATTACTTTGCAATAAAGGTGCTCAACCCTTTATATCAAAGGCATATCTGAGTAAATAACAGGCCCTCTCAGCCAATTCATCAGGGACAGAGCTTGGAGCACAGCT
Organism: Ambystoma mexicanum; assembly: GCF_040938575.1. NCBI lineage: Eukaryota > Metazoa > Chordata > Amphibia > Caudata > Ambystomatidae > Ambystoma > Ambystoma mexicanum. The sequence goes on along the minus strand of NC_090923.1, from coordinate 460,822,990 downwards.
TCCTCCCTCACAAAATGTTAAAAAGAACCAAACAAATGATGGGATGCGGATCCAACCTATAGGATCCCAACATCTGCTCCCAAACACACCAGCCTTTAGAGACATTCTCAGCACATTCATGACAGTGTGTTTGAACCTTTCAATTCCCCCATTGGTTTTGAGATGGTAAAACAAAGTCTTGACAGCAGGAAAATGTCCATCTCCTTGGAGACCTACTACACACACCCTCCTTCCAAAATATTAGCTCCAAGAATTGTACAACTTTTTTGTGGTGACATCTCTCATCACCTTAGGCACTTCCAATGTGGGAAGACCTAGGGACTCCTGCCTAGGGATTCCTTCTGGTTTGTTGAGACCTAAAGAACTCTAATGGTCTATAACAAGGAGCTTAATTTGAACGCATTTTGGAGATGCCAAAGATATCAACTGTCATGTGGCATCATGGAAGGAGGCATGGTGAGGGTAATGAAATGGATGGATGTGTAAGAAGATGGGGAAAAAACAGCGCAAAGCCTTAAATCATGGTGAAAACATAACATACATGTGTAAACCACATGACAGGGCATACACTCCAGATCTGTAGCTGACTTTCATGACTTGTGCTCTCACATGCCCTTCTAGAAAATATTGTATGGGTGAGTTACAAATGCAGTCTCGAAGCCTGCTTCCTGCACTCAACACATGCAATTAAATGGTTGGTCTTTAGTTATCCAACGGTAAAACATATCTCTGAAGAACACAAGACACAGTGAACCATTCCATGCTCATAAAAATGCTCCATGACACCCTTGGCATCTCAGAGCGGGCCTGGACTGGTTTACCTCCTTCCTAACTGACTGTTCCTCCAAAACCATTCTGGGCCCTTTATCCTCCCCTACTTCATCCTCCTCCTGTGGTGTCCCCTAGGGCTCCATTCTTTCGCCTTGCATCTTTAGCATATACCTTTCCCTGCTGGCACGCCTCATTGCCTCCTTCCCTCCCAACTTCCAGTGCTACGCTGACGTTACTCAACTTTTCTTCAAACTTCCCACAGATGCCCTTGAACCCTCCTTCATCCCTGACTGCTTCTCTGTCATCCAGGCTGGGGCACTGCTAATGACCTCTGCCTCAATGCCAGCAAAATAGAGATTCTCCCTATTGGGTCCCCTACATATACTTCTTACCTGCACTCTGGCCTTCCTGCAAGGGACCCCCCCTCGTCAGAAGCCAGGAATCTCGAAGTCATCTTCGACTCCTCCCTTTCCTTCATCCCTCATATACAGAATATTGTCAAGAAGTACCATTTTCAGCTCTTCCTTCTCAAAGGAACTCTACCCTTCCTCACCTTCCCCCAGAGACTCATTGTTACCCGTGCTCTGAGTCTCTCCAGGCTAGATTACTGCAATAGCCTGCTCCTTAATCTTCCTTCGTCCAACCTGCAGCCCCTCCAGCTAACCCAGAATAGGGCAGCAAGACTTATCCTTGGCCCCAAGCCCAGGGACTGCATCTCTCCTGCACTTCAAAGCCTTCACTGGCTTCCGGTCTCAGCACATATTAAATTAAAATACCTCTGTATCATACACAAGCCTATCTGGGGCCAGGGACCCCTCTATCTTTGACGCTTCCTGACCAAATACTCCCCTTCCAGACTCCTCCCTTCCGCTGGCACCAACTGGTGGGCGATCACTTTCCTCAGTTGGCTCCATCCTGTGGAATAGACTCCATCTGCGTCTTGAGAACGGTCTCCTTAAGTTCCGAAAAAAAGCCCCAAGACCTTTCTCTTTACCTCTTCCTTCTCCTCCCCTCTTCCCTGATAATCATACAGTATCATGACTGATGTGCAGGGCCCTTATGTGTCCTTGGGGCCTTGAACCCCAACATCTCTCATCCCAGTTGCTGTCTTCCTATGGCACTTACTTAGGCGCACACTACCCATAGGTGGTTGCACTTACATTTTTCTCCTCTTAGCACTTACCCTGAGCTCTTCTCCATGAGCACCGTAGCATCTATCCCTCAACCCTGCCTGCACTTGCACGTCCTGAACACTCACAAGGCATAGTATGTTCATCTCCCCTCCCTTTTGACTCTCATTATTTGTTTGCATTTTTAATTCAATGATTTATCTTGTTTTAATGCATTGTCTATCTTCCCCTGACCCCTCCCTGTTTGCCCTGTGGGAATTTTGAAACAGTTTTGCTAAATGTATAAGCCCCTTAAAGTGAACAATACATAAAGAAATACAATAAATAAGAGTTGCATAAGCATTCTTAGCCTCTTTGTGAAGTAAATGATAGAAATGAAAACCAGAGGAGATGAAATGGAATGTCTCCCGAGATAACAACAATACAGATAGATAATTGAACATCGTGAAAAATGGCTATTTGAACATAACCTAATTAGAGAACATTTGACATTCCTCCGTGATTGAGAGGAACCTTGCATGAGTAACTGTGGTCACGTGTTACCATGGAAACATGCTTCTAATCATATGTAGTCAACTTCCCTTGTCTATCCCACATTCTCAAGCTATGCATTTGCCACTGAATTGAATAGCCATTTTCTTTTTGTTCTTCACATTTTTCCATTTTCTTACCCTCCTATTTTCTTCAGGACTCTTAAGAATTTATTTCACATTTCATCTACATTTCAGCGGCAAAATCTACTTTAAGAATCAAATGCCAACAAACATGTCTTAATGTTTCCTTTCCTTCCTATTTTGCCTAATATTGTTGTCTCTGTTCAAGAAGCGTCAGCAACTCCTTTTGTGCATATGCCACTAACACATTAACACCAGATCCAAAGCATGGCCTTTCATCCAATGAGCGTTCTCACTTTATTAATCTTGTCTAATTGGGAAGAAGAGGCCTGAAAGAAACAAAAGACAAAGTTTACCCGGTGCCTTTACGTAACTAGATAGCAGACCCAGGCTCATTATCAGTCATATGTGTGGCTCCCAAGTTTCGCCTGATAAACAAAATCATAGGCCTTTTGACCTAAGCCTAATATCACTTTTGGCCATAGATTTATTCTTAGAGTGGAAGTAACAGTTGGGTGCCATTACAATGAAATTCCCAGCCTCCTGGCAACCCCAGCATTTTAAACTGCATGATTGTCTTCTATGGTGATGTCATTTGAACCTTTGCTATTCGGTTGATGCACATTATCAGTTGGCTTGCCATTGCTCGAGGGTGTCGCTAGGTCTGTGAAAGATCTGGGGCTATGCTAATGTTGGGACTGTTGGGACTCGGGGCCAGCTAGCCTTTTGGTTGTAGCGCCTGATCTTATATCCTGGGCTACAACCAAAAGACCCGGGGATACAACACTCCAGGCACTCCCTAGCAACGCCTCTGCCATCACTAGTTCACATAAAGGTAGAACCCCAGCATGCTTTCTTAGCATCAGAATCAGCAACAAGCAATTCAGTTTCACTTTGTTCGACCGGTCAAACCTGGGTCAACCATGAACAGTCTATTGCCATTTTACCCATCCTCATAAATTTGCGTGTTGTAAGTGTTTTAGGGGCTGTTGTCTGAAAAGCTATATTCACAATCGAAGTTGTGGTAGACTGTTTGTTCATGTCATTGTTGTCTTGTGTGGGTGCAGATAAGGGGGGTATTTTCACAATCACTTTGTTTAGATACTTTGTGGCTGTGGTAGATTTGCATGGGCTTCCATATACCTGGGTTATGGGTGTAGTCATATGGGCATCTTTTTCTTTCTTTTCATGGTATTGTTTATAAGTTATTTGTTACAAACATTTTTAAATATGATTTTGTTATTTACTATAAATGATTGTATAGTAGATGATGTGTACTTTTGTTGTATATTGTTTTGTGTAGTGTCAAAAATCCCAAAAATTACAGAGACAGATCTTCACACCTCTCCCTGAATCCCTCAACAATCCAGCTATCCGGTAAGTTTATGATAAAGGTGGAGAGGATCTACCAGGTACCACCCGCAAACTGCAGGAGACAAAATGTGACAAATGTGTTTATTAGTGCTGGTAATTGTACTCCCTACCTTCATTAAGTAATATGAATTAAGGTATTGTATTATTATTATTTAAGCAATAAGTCCTGAGGCCCGTATGGCCCTGGGGCCCATAGTTAGAGGACCAGGGCATTGCCTGAAGCAGTAATGCCCACCCCCGCAGTAAGGGGCTTATTGCTATTAGTGCCCTGGCCCATAAGAGTGGGCTACTAATAGTTTTATTTTTAACTGAAAAAAGAAAACAAAGGTGAAATAAAATGGCTGCCACAGAAAAATCATGCAGTTTATGCATGTTTCAGGGGCCATAAGCATTAAAATACTGAGGTTGCCATGTGTCTTGGCATCACATTGTAATGGCAGCCATTTAAAAACGAAGAAAAGAGTAAATAAAAAAGATGGCCACCTTGGAAAAGGGCGAAGGGACTAAAGGTAGTCCTGTTTCCCTTTCCATGGCAGCCATTGAAAAAAAAAGTAAACATAAATGATGGCTGCGGGGAACAGGAAGAAGGAACTACATGTAGTCCCTTCTCCCTTACCATAGCGGCCAGGACACGGCTGCGACCGGCCTGAAAAAGGCTTTGTCAGGCTGATAACGACCCAACAGTGGCCAATGAGCTCGCTTGTAACACGCTCATTGTCCCTCGCCGGGTACTAATATTATTTATAATAATAATAATAATAATAATATATTTAGTGAGCTCATACATAGCTTTGGGAGCAAATGGATTGCTTTTAAAAGGCATACTTGGAAGTAGAAGGTGAGGGAAGCAAAGACCCAATGTAACAGGTAGCTAACAATGGGGACACGGAGGGTGGGCACATTTGCAGCAGAGTATCTACAAGCAACCTGGGGAGAAAATGAGGGGGACCATATTGCAGAGCTTCTGGTAAGATGAGGAGTGTGTGGACCTAGTGGTTATGGAGGAGCCATTCCTTGAAGCTAATTAGAGTTTGTTATATTCCTTAAATGATGAAGGATGTAATTCTAGGAAATTCAGAAACTGTTGGAGAGCCAAAGAGAAGCAGGCCAACGTACTTCCGTAAAAGATGAGAGCACAACAGCTATATTTTTATTTGCAAAGGTAGTTATTGCTGCATAGCCACAGCGAAATGCAGGTATGACAGGACTGTACTTAGCAGTGTGTGGTAGCAGAGGATGTCTGCACAATAGCCTCAATTTTGGCATATTCTGGCTCAATCGTTTCATCACCCACAGCAGACGTTGGTCTTTCAAATTCATATATACATGGTCCACTGACAATTATCTTCTATTGAATAGAAATGTAACTATTGAATGAAATTAAGTTCCAGCCCACTAGCATCACTGCCCTTGCTAACATCCTCGCTGGCCTTAATCCTTCCCGGTGCAAGGGAGATACTCTCTCAGCCACCCAGGTCAAAGATTGTGTTGAGCCCCTGCTCCCACTAATAGCTACCATCATTATTCCTCCTTCACAGCCTGCTCTGCCCCCTCTCACACCACCAACGACAGGGGATCCTTATCCCTGCTCCTCCTTCTTGACCTCTCAGCGGCATTTGACCTTGTGGACCACAAGATCCATTGCCAAACCCTAACTTCGGTTGCCCATTTCTCTGTCGATGACACCAACTGGATGGTCTCCTTCTTGTCTAACAGATCCTCCAGAGTATTTGCCTCTCTGACACCTAACTCTTGTGGGGAACCCCAAGGCTCTTGTGTCTCAGCCACCTTGTACAACATCTACACCAAGCCACTGTTCGATCATCTTGACACCTTGGGAATCTTGTATACTATCTAGCCTGACGATACCCAAATCCTTTCCCCCTCCGTGGGGACCACCTGAAAGACAACCTTAGAATTAAGGAAATTTATGAAACTATTAAATTCTGGATGGCCGCACACAGTATCTTCCTCAACAATGAAAAAACAGAACTCCTACTCATTGGGCCCCCTGCCCGCCTGCTAGGCCATAAAGACTGCATATGGAAACTAAGGCACAATAAGCATATGTTATAATGATAAGTCAGATGCGAGGTTCATTTTCCCAACAAGTCATGTTTATTTCAAAGGTTTCTCAGCTGGCCGACTGGATCTCGACGCCTCACGACGTGTGTTCCCAAACACTGTGAGATGTGAGAGAGAGCGAACAGTGCTCAAGCAGCAATATATATACATTAGACATATCGTTTGTTAAGGCCATTTGACCACAGGCTAGGGTTCAGTGATTGACACGTTATGACAAGATTTCATTCAGCCTAAACATAGGTATTTTAGCAAATGCAGCAGAGACAGCTTTCTGTTATGAGGAACATGGAGCTCTGGCTCGGCAAGGATATCATGTTCTTAGCAGGGAGATATTCCTGACTACGTTATCTGTGTGTTTTGGCTCATGAGCTAAGGGTCAGATATTTCTGAAGCAGTAATACCACTCTCCGCAAAAGGAGCACCGCTAGGAGAATATAATTCATGTTTAACTGCCTTTTACAACAGCGCTTGCAAGACAAACCGGCAACTGGACTACTGATTAGATGCGGCTTCAGCTTGACTTCAAGGACTTAGTGAGAGAGAAAAACAATGTATTTCTGTACAGTTTGACATTCCTGTCTGTGTTAGTATTTCAGTGTTCAAGCCGTGGCCTCGCACGGTGTGCAAGTCTAAAACATAGAATACATTTTCAAAGCGTTTTGACAGAAGGAAAAAAGCAAATGGCAGACATTTCACAAAATGCACACCCTTTCGTTACATTGACGATTCTAGGATTGCAATGTTTGTCACATGATGCGATTGGCTTCTGGCCAACATATTATACATACTGTAGGGTTGCTTTTCTGGTCTAACAAACCCTCCTTTTGGCCTTAAGCCAATAGCATCATCCATACATCGCGTCTTCATTGGACAACGTGTCCGATTCCGAACTACCCATGTCGCTATAATCATCATCAGAAATATTAATTGCCATAAATTCTTTAATTATTTCATTTTCATGTCGTGCACCTTCACTTAACATGCGAGGAGGTTTAGTACTAATTGCATGAACACACTCATTTGAAATTTTGGCGTAGAGGACTGGCAGGCATTGTATCCAACAACAGCAGACTATGAGGATTCCAAATATCATAACCAAAATTGCAATTAGTTTCCATCCCCATGATTGTAGCAGTTCCCAGAACCATGAACTCATATTCAGATTCCAACCACCTATGGGAACATGAATTTCAGAACATTGTTCCCCAACTTGTCATCTTCACTGAGCTCGGCATGGGAAGGTCCCGACATCGTGGCCACCATTTGTCTCCATTCTATCAGGGGTCCGGCTTCCTCCTACCCTCCCCTACTGACTGCTTCGTACCATGCTGCTGTCTCAGCCTATGCCCATGTCATGGGTGTCGGTCCACCGCACCTTTACTTTAGGCCCATGGCGATTCTCCATTTGGCCAAGACGTAGGCTAGGTCTTTCAATTTACTAATGTGCTTTAGGTTGCGTGGTCTAACAGAACTCCCCAACATGCATGCCCATACTGAATACACCTCCAACTTAATCCCCTTTTGGGACAGATGTTGTTGAACCTCCGTCCAGAATATTACCACCTACGGCATGCCCAGAACATGTGAATCATCCCGGCATCCACCTACCCACACTTGGGGCATTTCTGTGTCACTGAGCTTCCAAACCTGGCAATATTGCTGGGGGTCATATATGCCCTGTGGGTGACGTATAACTGGATCTGCTGTAGCCTCGCATTCTGGGACACCTTCTTATGATACCTGTGGGCCCTTTCCCATTGTCCATCTTGCATGGGTTCCCCCACCTCCTCCTCCTAATCTCGCCTCAGTTGGAGCACCTCCTTGCCCACCCTGGACATCAATAATTCGTAAATTCAGGGTATTTCGTGCCCACCCTCTGAGATATCATACATTGTTTCTATGACTGTGTCGGGTTGTTCCACTAGTACTACCTCAGAACACTTTTCTCCCACTCGTTTGATGATTCTAGTATATGTACTATATTGTCCTTTATGTACCCCGTTGTCCTCCATTATCTTCTGGAAGTCCAGCACCTCCCTCTCCTGCCATATGTCTCCCAGGGTCGCGAGGCCCATTGGTTCCCAGAATTTGCGCATCCCCTTTATCATTTGCGTGTCCTCACCGCATATTGCCACAAGTAGCACCTGCGGGGAGCATGGGGTCGGGTTTCCCACTACTTGCCATGCTTTGCACCATATTTTCCAACCTAGTTCCAGCAATATCGCTCTTCCTTGCATCTCTGGTTTAGATAGCCATACCATTTCTTTTAGAAAAAATGGGGCGCAATCCCTCCTAAATAATCTGGCCTCTGCTCTCTCGTCTTCATACAACCATCTGGCCACATACTGAAGCTGCCCCGCCAGGTGGTATATCTCAAAGTTCGGTAAGTTTATGCCCCCTTTGTCATACGGATTCTGCTGCTTCCATAGGGCCACCCTATTTCTGGAATTATGCCATATAAAGCCCCTGCATAGGGTATGGAGTTTCGTGAAAAAGCGTTTGGGGAGCAAGTGTGGGATGTTCGTGAAGAAGTGTAAAAGCCTGGGCAGAACCACCATCTTGAGCAAGGCCGCCCTTCCCACCATGGCCAGGGGGAGCCTCGCCCAGAACCCCATGTTGTGCTTGATGCCTTCCACTGCCCTCTCCGTGTTATATTTATATTCGTCCACAGCCATGTGATATATGTTAATCCCCAAATATCTGAATGTTCTGGTCTGCCAGGGCATCGGCAAGATGGGTAGGTTCTCATGCGTGGCCCCCCTATATCTCCCCAGGGGGAACATAAATGACTTTTTGGGGTTTACCGCTATGCCGGAAAGGGCCACATAACGTTCCATCACTTCCAGGACATACTGCAAGTTTTCTTCTGGGAATCGCAGGTATAACAACATGTCGTCGGCATACAATGATATCAAGTGCGGTCCCCCCTTCGTGTGAATCCCTATCTCTCTGTACGGTTGTCTGAGACAGATCGCTAGTGGTTCTAATGCAAGAATATATAGCATGGGGGACCAGGGGAAGCCATGTCTCGTGCCCCTGCTGAGTTGCCATTTATCTGAGATTATCGTGTCCATTTTGACCCTAGCTATAGGGGAGCTGTATACCATCCTAACCCACCTCAAATACCCTGGTCCCAACCCATATTCTTTCAAGGCCGCCAACATCTACGGCCACCTCACGGAATCAAAAGCTTTAATTGCGTCCAACGAGACTATTGCCATTTCGCTGAGGTCGCTCTCTGTCTGTTCTATGATATGGTGGAGTCTCTTATGGTTATCGGTTATAGTTCTGCCCGGGAGATAGCCTGTTTGATCAGGGTGTATGAGTTTGCTAATTACCCTTTTGAATCTATTTGCTAACACTGCCGTGATAATTTTTCTGTCCTGGTTTAACATAGATAGGGGGCTATATGACCCGCAGTCTATGCTTGGTTTACCCAGTTTTACGAGCAGAATAATCACCATCTCCCTCAGAGACTCCGGCAGCCTTCCCCTCTCAAACGAATCATTTAGCATGGCCAGCAGCAGGGGGAATACTTCCAGCCTATATGTTTTGTAAAATTCACTAGGGAGCCCATCCGACCCCGGGGATTTACATGTGGGTAGGTGCTGGACCACCGTCTCTAGTTCCACTATTGTAATTTGGGCCTCCAGGTTCTCCCGTTCTTCATCATTTAATTTGGGTAATCCTATGTCTTCCAATGTTTCCTGAGTCTCCCGGCCTGCCTCCTCCCCTGTGTCTTAGTAGAGGTGTTTGTAGAATCTAAGGAACTCCTTGTTCACTCTCTCTTGGGTATCCCAGGTCTGACCTTCTTCTCCCTTTATCTTTCTGACTACTGGTCTCGGGGTCTCATTTTTATATAACCATGCTAGCAGCCTCCCTGGTTTGTCTCCTCCTTCGTGTTGCCTTTCGATATATATTTTTTATAGCTCAGTTTACAAAGCCTTTCCCATTGCTCTCTGCTGGTTTGTTGTAGTAGGTTCACCTGTTCTGCATCCTCCTGTGAGGTGCCCTCCCTCTGCATCAATTCTTCCAGTTTATTCTCTGTCTCTTGTAGCTCTCGCTGTATGCCCCCTTGGAGCCCTCTGGATTTAGATATAGCCGCACCTCTTACTATCACTGTAAACACCTCCCATAAGGTTTCTTCTGATTGCACGCTCCCTGTGTTAGTGTCGAAGTACTCAATAATCTCCTCCCTTAAATCCTCTCGAAATACCGAGTCCTGTAGGGCCTCGGCTCTGAGCCTCCATGTCAGGATTCTTGCTCTGGGGGGCTGATGCCTCCACTCCAAGTCCAGGGGGGAGTGGTCCGATAATATTCTCGCCTTGTATTCCGAGCCTGTCATTTCCCCTACGAGGTCAGAGGCGACAAAAATGTAATCCAGTCTCATATACAGATTGTGTGGGGCAGCGTAGTGTGAATAATGCCTATCATTTGGGTGCTGCTGTCTCCAGATATCCTCTAGTCCGAAATCTCTCAACAGGGCCTGGAATGCCTTTGTGGCAGGGGTGGGTTTATCTAGTTTCATATCTGACCTGTCCATTTTGGGATATAGCGTGCAGTTGAAATCCCCTCCCTAAATAATCACGCCTCCCAAGAGGGGGCTGATCTTACCATATAGAGTCATAAAGTACGCTGCTGTGTCTTGGTTGGGAGCGTATGTATTTATGATACTCAATTCTCTATTCTCCAGCAGCCCTCCCATCGATACCATCCTCCCATCTGGTTCCACCGTGGTCTGAAGCATATGGAATGACACATGAGGTGCCATCCAGATAACCAACCACTAGCATAAGCAGAATATGTCGCTCCCACAGTGGTCCCTCTCTACTTTTTTTTGACCACCTCTAATTTCTCTTTAGTAAGGTGGGTTTCCTGTAGTAATGCTATGTCCACTTTCAGCCTTTTCAAATACATCATTACTTTGTTCTTTTTCAGGTAACTATTTAGACCTCTCACGTTCCAAGTTACAATTCTAAGACATCCCATTGCCATCTGTATTTTATCCCCCCTCCTTCCCTCTTTGTTCTTCCCTCTGATCTTGTTTAGCATGAATGTGGGCTTGTTCCCTATCTAATTTTAACATTAACTCCCCAACTAGGCTCCTCCACCCCTTCCTCCCCAACTATGTTCACTGCACACATTCCCCCTCCCTCCTCCCTACCCGTCACCAACTGATGCCCAGCTCCATCCCTGGATCTCAGGCTCCCCCTCATTTGGTCCTATCGCAGAATGTCTAGATCAGGAACCCAACAGGGTGTTGCCGTTCTACCGGCAACCTAACTAGTCTATTCACAGGGCTGTGAGATCTGGTTCCGTTAGGCTCCTAACGTTCACACTATATTTCCGTGCTTGAGGGATCATCTTTATACAGCCTGTATAACACCTGTCCCAAATATCTTTGCCCTGTCTTATATTCTAGTCCCAGTGTCTGAGTCTGCAGCACAGTGAGTACCGCAGACTCTCGATTACTTATCTGCACCATCCTGCTTCTGGATACCCATTTACGATGGGCAGTTCTGTGTGTCAAGCCACTCTGACGCATCCTCTGGAGTGTCGAAGAACAATGATCTGTTGTTGTGGTACACCTTCAGTTTCGCCGGTTATATTTACATGCACTTGTAGCCTGCTTCCCGCAATCTTCTTTTCACTGCTCCATAGTTCATACGACATCTTTGTACAAACAGTGTTTAATCCGGGTATGCCGTGATGTTAACTGATGCCCTTTGAATCATCCCTCCCTTCTGTAAATGCTCTAGGATTTTTTCCATGTCTCGATAGTTCAGGATCTTGGCGATTATTGGCCTTGGGGGGGCTCCTGGCGGTGGCCTCCTCGTCAGGGCCCTGTGTGCCCGTTCCACCACAAATCCTTGAGTCAGAAACCCTCCCCTTATTTCTTGCAGCAGCATTGTTTCAATGGGGGTCATTACGACCTGGGCGCAAAGGGATACCAGGCACCGGTAATGACACCAGTGCCGGTAATCCCTTTGTGTCCTATTCCGAGGTCCCTTTGCGGGTCCCTCCCTTAACGCCTGGTTTTACCAGGCATGATGGACGGGACCCGCAAAGGGATACTGGGGTCAATAACGGTACCGCAATTTGCGGTACCGTTATTGACGCCTTCCCCCTTCCCATTGAGCCCTATGGGGGCTCAAATGGGAATGGGGAATGGCTTTTCAAATGGGGATTTACCATTCCCGCTAATGTCGGGATAGACCGGTAAGTCCCCATACCACCACGTCGGTGGCAGTACCGGTATTAGTGCTAGTCATGGCGCCAATAGCGCCATGACTAGCACCAACCTCGGAATGAGGGCCATTGTAATCCGTGGGGTTTGGTCCCTCTGCTCCTTCTGGCAATCCCACGATGCATACGTTATATCTCCAGGCGCGTCTCTCCCCTTCTTCTGCCCTGTTTTCCAAGTTACTCACGCGTTGCTCTGGGATGTGAATCTCCGATTTGTGAGACATTATGCAGCTGTATTTGGGGCCACCTCCTTTTCCAATTCACCTGTGTGTTCTGCTAGCGTTCTAACATCTTGCCTGAGGAGATTCACCTCTTCCTGCACTGCCCCTACTTTAAGTTCCAGTGCCACCTTCAGTTCAACCATAGCTGATTCCAGTTTAGTTTCCCATGCCAGTTTCAAGTCTGCAATCGCTTCCAGGATTTGCTGATCTTTACTTCCTGTAGCAGTGTCCGTGGTGGGGGTCCTCTCCTTGCTCCTGGCCCCTTCTGTCATTTGCGGTGTTCTGGCTTATTCTTCCAGCGTGGGTTGTTTGCCCTTTGCCTTCCCGATGTTGCTGTGCATTTCTCTCCGGGCGCTCCAAGGTGTGGTCTTTAGCACCTCAGGGTTAGTCTGTACTCGACTCTGGTGCTTGAGGGGGGCTATAGTGGGAGTCCACGTGTCCTGTTAGTTTTGTGTCAAGAATGGGTTATGTCCTCCCACGTACTTCGCTGCTACTGTTTCTTGTTGTCACTATGCGCCGGCTCCTGGTGGTACATCGCACTGTCAGTGCACCCAAGGGCTTGTGGACCTGTTAGGGTGTCCCTATAGGCCTAGCAATACACAGCAGTGAGTGTTGTTGGGCTGCTGGTGCTGCCTATATGTATATAGGGTCCTCAATGGCACTTTCCACTGTACCTCGCGCAACCTCCTTTTGTCACCTCATAGGCCCGTGGATGCCTTCTTTGTTGGGCTCCTTTGATCTCCCCACTTGTCCACTCATTTTAAATTCGGGCTCCATCGGGTCCCCCAGTCCAGGTTTTACCCCAGGTTGTGCCTTCAGCACATCTCGTCTGCACAGGGCAGTTTGACAAGAGACCGCCGGCTTCCTTGTGTTGTAGACAGCGAGGTCTCCACCGGGGCCATCAACCTCAGGGGGACCAGTCTCTGCTGCCTATCTGACTGTCCATCGATTGCATCCGTTATTATTCTGCTTATGAATGACCTTCAGTGCTCTCACAACTGCCCTGCAGTATAGTGTTGCCGAGGCCCTCCGAGCCAACCCTGTGGCAGCCTCTCACGTGAGTGTGCTCACTGTATGTTTCCCCCTTTGTGCTTAGTGTTCGCGTCTAGGCGCACAGTGCAACAATGTGTCCTAGGCCGTTTTCCTCAAGGCAGCGCAGTGCCCGCTGCATATGCATATACTTGCGAACGCTATGGGATGTGCTCACCATGCAATCCGGTGTGGTCGCCCCAAGCATGTGCGCGCAGTCTGGTTCCGTTCCTTAGTTAGGGTTCGATCCACTCCGGGACACTGCTACTTTGCTTTGCTTGCCAGCCGCTGCGACCCATGCAATATTATTATTCAGCTGCGGGTACCTCCTGCCCACAGGGCCCGCACTGGCGCACTCCCGGCGGGGGTATTTTGCGCCACTCCATATCGCTGCACCAGTGGCGTCCCGGTGTTGACTCTGTGTGGCGCTTGTGCGCTCCTCAAACATCTGCCTTTCCGTGGGGTTGCTCGCTTGCCGGCCATGTTGTTTTACGTTTAGTGCAATGAGGGCGCTGGGGCTTTGACTATTCGGTCGGGTCCTTCCCGACTGCCTGTGCACTCTCACAGGACCCCAGCAGCCATGGCAGGCAGCCGTTCACCGCCGCCGGCGAACCTCAAGAGGGGTTCGTTTTGGGGGGTCCCGCTGCTGTATGTCGGGCTCGGCGCCCGCTCATCCACCTCCATGAGTTCTGGCTCCTCTGCACCCGTGTCTGTGACGTGAGGGTCCCAGTGCGCTGCCCCTCTTTGCTGTGTCTGCGCTTTGTTGGTTTTGCAAGGTCCTTGCGCAGCCGGATGATTCCTTTGTTCTTACGTTCTGTCCGCCATTTTGTGTCACCCCTCTTAGATGTACGGGACCTCTTCGATATGCATAACTTTGTCTATATGCATCTTACGGGCTCCAGAAGTCCACCAGACGTGTGCTCTGCATTCATAAGCGGGCCTGTAATTTTTCAGTGCTTATAGGCGTCCGTGTGTGCACCGTTTGCAAGGATCTTTTTGCGGGATCTTGGGAGCTCCTCCGGAACACATCTCCTCACATGGCTCACTTAGCCACGCCCCCGGACATACAATTTCTTAATTGCTTCAAATATCGTGGGGGAGGAGTCACTCTGGAATGCACAGCACGCTGACCCCACCAATTTGCATACTCCTCCACAATCAGCCAACATTATATCAAGCACCATTCTATTTTGAAGTGCAATTAATCTGATTGCTTTTTGTTCCAATGCCATATTATAGAGTATATCTGTTGTCCCATTTATCGTTTTTTCTAACACCCTGGACAGTTTTCTTATATTCCATGAGTTTATTGCTTGTCTCCAAAATGGTATAAATGATTTTGCTATATCCCCAGCAATCTATCCAGCGGTATCATCTCGTTGTGGCTGAGATCTAGATCATTTTTGCTATTTCAGAAGTTTTGGAAAGAAACACACCAGGTAAAAGTATACCTAAATAACAGGTCCCTTCCCAAGTTCTAGGTAAGCATGGATAAGCCTGATCTCCACATATAAAATAGGGAGAACCTCCTATATTTAATGGTTTTTCTTCTTGTTCAAGTACAGCAATATTCATGCATCTAGTGAATGTTCCCACTGAGTAGGAACCTTTTTTCCGCAAGCAAAATGGGACAGAACGTGGACTATGATTAATAGTATAGGAGGGAGGCACAGCATTGTATTTCCTGCCAGAGCCATTTTAAAGGTGATTCGGGATGGGTAAGGCCTAGAGAGCCTATCTACAGGACTTGTTGTTACCAGTTTTATTTTGCTTCTTCTTGTAAATACGGAACAACCCAACGGTTCCAATACCAATCTTTCAAATTCATTTATGTTTGTTCAATCAAACTGACCAGTGACACTATCATTCCATTTTCCCAAAAATAGCGCTCTTATTGATGCATAGCAGGCGGTATTACGTGGCAAAGGATGTACATACCAACCCATTCCTCTTTCCCTCTGCTGGAGTAAATGGGAACAAACCCAACAATTGGACCTATTCAAGATAGCATAGGTCATATTCATAATCAGTACAATGTATTATTATCATATATTTTTCTATGTTTCACTTCTTGTGAAGGGAGAGTATAAAAGAGCGCATGTACTGGGCTGATCATGGTAGGAGCATTGGTAGCAGTCAGGAGAGAGTTTAAGGGATGCACAGTTTCTAGATACCAAAATATTGGGATCAGTTTAATCAAAATGCAAAGCGATATCATAATCATTAGCATATTATTCTTTCCGAACCAAGTCTTTCTTGGAGTAGGCTTATTCTCTATCTCTATATCATCACCAGCATCTCAGCAGGAGGGAGCAGGAGCAAATATAGGCATTGTCTGTAATGTTTATCTCAGGAAAAGTTTTTCAGTGTCCGTCGGGGAAAGTTCTCCAAAGCAACACACGTTAGCAACACACGTTCAGGCCAGTCCAGGCTAGCCTGCTTATATATGATAGCAAGCTGATGTTAATCTGCACAGAGCTCCAAAAAGGCAGGAGCAAGTATTAATTTCATGGTGTCGGTACCATTTGTCCCTGCTTGTCCGCGCCAGGTTGCAAAGACCTTCACTTTCAATGGTAGCACCGGAAAACCGCATGTCAGAGCTTTCAAATTGAAACAGCTCGTAGCTCCTTTTCCCTAGGCCTCCGTTCCCAGCTTCATCCATGAGCTAAGAACAAAGGCGAAACTAAAGCTGATCACTTCCGATTTTGTGAACGTAGATTGTACCTTACAGATCCAGGTACAGTATGATCGATGAACAATGCGCTCTCATTTCCAGATGCAGGATCAGTGCCAACTTGTGATACACTGCGTGCTGATAAGGCAGCACTCGGACAAAGTTGGGGCAACTTTGGCCTTTTGATCTTCTTTGCAATCTCTTCAGGCCCTTTCTCGGGCTTAGGAAGTACTTTTGACAGGGAACTGGCGATGATATCTTTGTGATCAAGTACAGCTGTCTTTCTTTCAACATCACGATCACCAATCTGTTTCTCATGTGGCAAAGGAAACAGAACTCTTTTTGTGTGTGTTGCGTGGATCCAGTGCTTGCGGCCATTCACTCGGACTGCAGTCTGCGTGGCCAGTAGCACCTGGAAGGGTCCCGTCCAGCGCGGTGGAAGCAAAGATATTCTTTCAAAAATGTTCACCAGAGTCCTGTCGCCAGGCTGCAGACAATGTCCTGGGCCGGTATATCTGACAGGAAGAGCCTCCTGCACCTGCTGATGAATCAAACGCAAGTTTTGAGTCAACTGTTGGCAGTAATCAATAAGTAATGGGTATTCAATATCCCTCAACCGTTTTGGTCGGGGCACGTTCCAGACATTCGCGGGTCTCCTCATCACGATCTCGTAATGGGAGAGACCAGTCCTCTCTTGTACAGCTGTTTGCATGCAAAGTAAAGCTAGGGGTAGTGCATCGGGCCATTTCAAATTGCTCCCTGCACAGATTTTACTCAGATTGTTTTTCAAGATACTGTTTTGGCGTTCTACCAAGCCAACACTCATCAGGTGTCTGGCCGAATGGAATCGTTTTTCAATTTGGATAATATCAGAGCCGTAATAAAGTGCAGCTGTTGTCTGACCATATGACACAGGGTAGCCCGAATCAGGGAAAATATTCTTTTAGCATGGCTTTAGCTGAGGATACAGCTGTACAAACTTTCAAGGGATAGGCCTCTAACCATTTGCTGAATGCGCAGACCACTACAAGGACATACTTATAGTTTTGGCACATCTCCATTTCTATGAAATCAAAATGGATGACTTCAAATGGCATAGACGGTGGGACAAAACTACCTACTGGTGTCACTGTTCCCTTTCCAAAGTTATGTTGTAAACAAGTCATACAACTCTGAACCAATCTTTCAGCAGTTTTTCTAATGTGTGGATTCTGCCATACAGAATCCAGGTGTTGAATAATTTTTCTACCACATATGTGTGTCGGACTGTGAGCCATAGTGACCATGACCATCACATAGGCATTTGGCAACATCCATTGGTTATTTTGCTTGTCCACCCAACAACCCTCAGAATCTAATTCTGCTGGACACTCAGAACAATTATTTATTTCATCTACAGTAGCTTCTGCTTGGATCTCCCTAACTGTTGCAATTCCATTTTCTATCATGCAGGGTACTTCTATTCTTTCGACATACATTTTTGTGTGTAAATCAGTGGCATTTTGTTTCGCAATTTTCTCTGCAAATGCGTTTCCCTTTCCTACATTACATGTTAATTTTTAATGTGCTTCACATTTCATTATCGCTAATCGCTTGGGAAGCAAAAGTGCTGACAAGAGATTCACTATCAAAGTGCCATGTTGGATTTTGGTTCCGTGTGATGTCAGGAAACCCCTTTCAGCCCATAATCGACCAACATTGTGTACCAACCCAAAGGCATACTGACTGTCAGTATATGTGTTTACATTGAGGTTTGCAGAAATTTCACATGCTCTTGTTAACACTATTATTTCTGCAGCTTGTGCTGAGTTATATGGGATTTGTTTGCTTTCTATAATAGTTTTCATTGTAGTGATGGCATAAGCAGCAGTTGATGTGCCATCTGGTAATTTAAAACAAGAACCATCACAAAAAGTTCTTCATCTGGCTCTTTCTGTGGGGTGTCAGTTAGGTCAATTCTTCCTTTTGTCTCTTGCTCAGTAACCATTAAGCAATCATGGGGGAATTGTTTTCCACCCCCTTTCTCATTTGGAGGAGGCATTAACTCAGCCAGATTTAAAGCGCAACATCTCTTAATTTGGATATGCGGTGCAAATAGAACAATATTATACCTTGTTATTCTGGCTGATGTAAGATGTTGCGTCTGCGTTCTATTGAAAAGAATATCCACTGAATGAGGTACCATTATGGTTAAAGCGTGACCTAAAACCATTCCCTCTGTTTGTTCTACTGACGCAGCAGCTGCCGCAACAGCTTGCAAACAATGCAGCACACGATGTGTGTTCCCAAACACCCTGAGATGCGAGAGAGACCGAACAGCTCTCAAGCAGCAATATATATATACATCAGACATATTCTTTGTTAATGCAATTCGACCCGCCCTCATACTTGTCATACAGGCTAGGGTTCAGTGATTGACAATTATGACAATTATGACACGTTATGACAAGTCTTCATTCAGCCTAAACATAATGGTTTTAGCAAAGGCAGCAGAGACAGGTTTCTGTTATGAGCAACATGGAGCTCTGGCTCGGCAAGGATATCGTGTTCTTAGCAGGGAGACATACCTTACTATGTTATCTGTGTGTTTCGGCTCATGAGCTAAGGGTAAGATAGTTCTGAAGCAGAAAATACCACTCTCTGTGAAGGGGCACCGCTTGGAGAATATAATTCATGTTTAACTGCCTTTTACAACAGCGCTTGCAAGACAAACCGGCACCTGGACTACTGATTAGATGCGGTTTCTGCTCGACATCAAGGACTTAGTGAGAGAGAAAAACAATGTATTTCTGTACAGTTTGACATTCCTGTATGTGTTAGTATTTCAGCGTTCAAGCCGTGGCCTCGCACGGTGTGCGAGTCTAAAACATAGAATACATTTGCAAAGGATTATGACAGAAGGAAAAAAGCAAATGGCCCACCTCTGGTTACATTGACGATTCTAGAATTGCGATGTTTGTCAAATGATTCGAATGGCTTCTGACCAACATATTATGCATACTATAGGGTTGCTTTTCTGGTCTAACACGCCAGAAGAGTCTCCCCCAGGACTGCACATCCTTCGTCATCAATGGCAGAAGATTGTCGTCGCACCTTCTGTTAAGACCCTTGGGATCTTCCTCGACTCTTTGCTCTCCATGTCCCGCCACGTCAACCATATCGCTTTGACATCAGGCTACGCAATTAAACTAATCAACCCCAACAAGCCTTTCCTCACTACCACTAACCGTTTGGAAGTTGCACTAGTACTAATATGCTCGAAACTTGACTACAGCAACTCTCTGATTTGCGGCACTTCAGAAAAAACCTGCGCAAACTTCAAACTACCCAGAACAATGCTCTCAGAGCCGCCCTTAACATTGGCAAAAATGACCACATATCAGGGGTCAGGAGATCTGCCCACTGGCTTCCAGTTAAGGATAGAATCACTTTTAAAATCCTATCCCTCACCCATCGCTGCCTCTCGAATCATGTTCCAGGCTACCTTGCTGCCAATCTAAGAAAAAACACTTTTGGCAATTCTTGCCATTGCATTTCGGTGCTGTACTGCCCCTGGGCAGGACAAAGACTGATATGCAAATGGATATTTCCCATCTGTGAAAGGCACAGTGAGTAAAAGCAGTGGCTGCGAACTCTCAAGTGGTTAATAACCACTGAACAGTTTGTCAAGTCTGTTCTTTCGAGAGAGGGGCGCCCGCTACCTTTGCAAAACTATTTTTCAAGGAACCTGGGATTGGTAACCCTAGGTCTCCTGGGGGCAACCAGACGTGGTCTCCCTCTCACTGTGCTTAGAGAGGCATCAGCTTCACCTCACTGATGATCCCCAACAAGGGTGAAACACGTGTATGTGGTTGCTGGTGGTACTCTCGTTTAGGTTGGAATTGCCATTGCATTTCGGGAGTTGGACTGCCCCTGGGCAGGACAAAGACTGTTATGCAAATGGATATTTCCCATCTGTGAAAGGCACAGTGAGTAAAAGCAGTGGCTGCGAACTCTCAAGTGGTTAATAACCACTGAACAGGTTATCAATTCTGTTCTTTCAAGAGAGGGGCGCCCACTACCTTTGCAAACTATTTTTCAAGGAACCTGGGATTGGTAACCCTACGTCTCCTGGGGGCAACCAGACGTGGTCTCCCTCTCACTGTGCTTAGAGAGGCATCAGCTTCACCTCACTGAAGATCCCCAACAAGGGTGAAACACGTGTATGGGGTTGCTGGTGGTACTCTCGTTCAGGTTGGAATTGCCATTGCATTTCGGTGCTGGACTGCGCCTGGGCAGGACAAAGACTGATATGCAAATGGATATTTCCCATCTGTGAAAGGCACAGTGAGTAAACGCAGTGGCTGCGAACTCTCACGTGGTTAATAACCACTGAACAGGTTATCAGACCTTGTTCTGTCGAGAGAGGGGCGCCCGCTACCTTTGCAAACTAAATTTCAAGGAACCTGGGATTGGTAACCCTAGGTCTCCTGGGGGCAACCAGACGTGGTCTCCCTCTCACCGTGCTTAGAGAGGCATCAGCTTCACCTCACTGATGATCCCCAACAAGGGTGAAACACTTGTATGGGGTTGCTGGTGGTACTCTCGTTCAGGTTGGAATTGCCATTTCATTTCGGTGCTGGACTGCTCCTGGGCAGGACAAAGACTGATATGCAAATGGATATTTCCCATCTGTGAAAGGCACAGTGAGTAAAAGCAGTGGCTGCGAACTCTCAAGTGGTTAATAACCACTGAACAGGTTATCAGGCCTTGTTCTGTCGAGAGAGGGGCGCCCGCTACCTTTGCAAACTAAGAAAAAACACCTCAGAAAGACCCATTAGGCCTGCCTACAGTCACCGCCTCGTCACCCCAAAGTTCAATCGTGCTTAAGCCGGGGGCACCAGCTTCCCAGTATGTGCGCCGTCTCTCTGGAAAAAGCAACCCCCTCACCTACGTGCAGAGCCTTCCTACAATGTTTTAAGAAAGCATCTTAAAACATTGTTGTTCAACTGACATGCCTCCCCTCTGCCCGGCCCCCACTGACGTCTGCTTTCTATACATGTATCAAGCACCTAGATGCCTATGGGCTGTGCACGCTGCTATAAATGTACAAATAAATAGATACATTTGGGTACATGGCTCTCTAACTTTCAGACATTTGTTGTCACTAGGGGCGAACATGAACCCCTTCGAAATCTGTATCCATAGACAAACCAACATACTTTGTTTTGAATGTAGCTGAATTGATGTATGCATATCAATGGTTCATGTGCTTGCTATTGTTCATTTCATGTGTTAAGGATATTCCTGTATAATATGTTGATAGATAAGTAAACATTATATGCAGAGGTGTTTCTGGCTACCATATTTTCATTCTCTGGATTTTCTTATGTTTATGGACTTTATGTGGTTGGAAATTGATCACTAATGGGCTAGCCGTTCAGGCTAGCTGTATATGTACTTTTCTGTCCTGTTATTCATTTTTATATTCTAAATTACTGCTGCTTTGTGCTACGGATGGTCCTGTTACTTCATGTGAAAAGGTTGGTCATGTGTTTGTATGTACATTACAGTGTGTGTCTCCTATTCATATTCTAAATGCACCGATCCAGCTGCCTAATCCGGATTTCTTTTGTACTGAACATTCATATTCCACATTTAGCTGTGGTAAGAAGAATAGAAGTGGGTCTCGTTCTGTAGAAATGTGTGTATTTTTGTATGTTCATCGTCCCTTGCTCTTGTGTGTTCATAATGGAGTGAAAAAACTGGAGTGGGGGTCTGTGAAATATATGGGTGGGGTAGAGGCAGAGAGGCACCCCAGCCAAGGCTCTCAAATGGTAAGAGTGGACGAGCAACCAGGACTGAGACTCAAGGGAGGTAATGCAGGATGGTTGTTAGGTACAGTGAAACCCCAAGCCCTCCACAATAGAATGTCCAAACACTATGGGATGTGCTAGTAAAGTTCTTTTATAAACTGTGAATAAATACAAATAAATAAGACTCACTTTGTACTATGAAATTCTACCCAAATAGTTAACATAATATATGCAGTACTATTTGGTACCACAGTTAATCTTATTTCAGCAATAATCCACCAACTGGTAATAATTATTAAAAAGCATTACAATAACGAAACATTGTTTAACCCCACAGTCAATTCATGTAGAAATGTAAGTAATACTTTAAAACACTGGCAGAATACTTTTCAGAATAAAAATGCAATTCTGTGTGGAGATCCGCCACATGGGCAACCTGTAAAAAACTGTGAGCTATACATTGCTTGTATGTCAACGCCCAGTCCTTATATGCTCATTAATTGTCTGCTTTTGTTTGTACAGATCCCACCATCCTAAAGTACCTGGAAAGCAACAGGAGAGCCCAGCCCAAGATGAATCTGGGATCATTGGATGGAACCTGCGGGAGGAAGCCCCTCTTCCTCTTCATTGTACCTTGGCTGCCTTGGAAGGTGAAGTGGTGGTGTCTCTCAGCTTTTCTCGACAATACCCTTTGAGAATGGACCTCTTCTGGAAGAAGTCACTGGGTCATTGCGGTCATGCAGGAGAAGGGTACCAAGCAGTGCCGGAAAGGCAGCAGTGAAGGTCTGTCACAGTGGCCTTCTTGGTCGGGTTGCTACGCCGGCTCTGGATGTCAAATGAAGCTAAAACTCACTGTGGACCTCAACAAGGTAAGGAGGTAAGGATGAGTATTTTTGTTTTTGTCGATGACCTCTTGATTTCAATACAACAGTCTCTGTAATTAAACTGCGATGAGTAAGATTGGCCCCATGGTGATTTTCATTAATTCCTCTAGGGTTTAATATTACAGTTTTTTATCTTGACTGGGATGAGTAGGATTTCTCCCATAATGATTTTCCGCCCCCCTCCGGGTCACTCATTTTCCCTATTACCTGTTGCTCTTAGGGATAACATCATTGGGGCCTCTACTCGCTCTGGTCAGTTCTCTCTTCTGCCTGACTGGCCTCTGTTGCTCCTTCAATCCTTCAACCTTTGCGCCGTTTTCTAGTATGGTCATTTGGTATTACTATTACCGCTATGTTCCGTGTCTTCAGTCATGCAGCAGTCTCAGCGTTTATGGGACAGCCGGTCCACCACAAGCTTTCCATGATCATGCCACCACTTTCCTTCTCTCTCTCTCTCACACTGATTACCAGGATGCCCACAGCCGGCTTTATATCTATTGTTCGCCTCTTGGTAAGATGCAGCGCGTCTACTTCTATTTCTAGTTCTCTTCTGGTCACAGGACGCTGTACGTCTGACTTTGTCTCTGTGCGAGCTTTCCCGCTGGTTTGTAACTCACTGGTTTTCTCTCTTCTCCAATCTCCTACCCTCTCACTGTAGACGTGGTGAGGGACTTCCCAGACCCATGTCCAATTCTCTCTATGCCAGATGGCTTCTGTCC
Source organism: Ambystoma mexicanum (assembly GCF_040938575.1). Classification (NCBI taxonomy): domain Eukaryota; kingdom Metazoa; phylum Chordata; class Amphibia; order Caudata; family Ambystomatidae; genus Ambystoma; species Ambystoma mexicanum. The sequence continues at coordinate 460,799,448 of NC_090923.1, read as the reverse complement.
TCCTCCTCCACACAATCCTCCTTGACCCAGATAAATGGGATGTTTCCTTTAAAGAAACATTTACATTTTCTATTTCACAATAACACATACTGGTTTTTTCTTATTAAAAGTGAAATAGGACATGTTCCAAGTGGTATTGTTGATTGTTTTCTAGGAGTGTCTCACAGGAATGGGAGTATTTGTCCCCAAAGGTTGGAGTTTCTCCCGGTGAGGTCTCACTTGCCTCAACCCTTAGAGAGTGTTTTGCAATCTGGGCTCAGATCCATAGCCTCACCGAGAGGGCTCTCCCTTGGGGAGAAGGGAAGGAAATCCCTCGATTCATCACAGTTCCTTTATCTATAGGTATATTTAAAAATAACAGTGATACATGTATAACTGTATGTAAAAGCTTATTGTGATTACACAATGATTGTATGTGCAACATTTTCAAATAGGGAATACATTACTGTTTAAACGTGCAAGCAATCATAAAATGTTTTGAGTTGAATTGGCTAATGTTGTTTTCTTGCTGATTGACCACGCTAAACTTCACTTCAGCCATGCTTCCATGTCCAAATGGGGAGGGTTCAGTGCTCCAGGAGATTTTGCTAGAATATCTGGCATGAATAAGGTTTGTTTGCCTTTCATCATGAAAACACATTGGGCCCGATTCATACCATCAGGAGCAGAAATGGTGCAAGAGCCGCGCACCGAAAAGAAGAAATATTGCGTGCCCCGTGTATTCATGGCATTACTAGATGTTGCGAAGGTAAAAACAAGCTGCGAGAGGAATGTCCACAACACGCCCCACGCCAGGGGAGTTGCTAGGTCTGGAAAAGACCCGGGGCTAAGCTGATGTCAGAACTGTTGGGACTGGGGGCTAGCTAGTCTTTTGGCTGTAGCTCCTGAGATTCTATCCGGGGCTACAACCAAAAGATCAGGGGCTATAGCCCCCTTAGCCCCCCCCTAGCAACGCCCACGCACAACAAAAATCAAGCTAAAGGCCAAACCGGGCACAAACCTCTGTGTCCATCTCTGGCCCACCATCCAGTACCGCTGTGAGAAGGCGTGCCCTCCCCCGCAAGCCCAGGCTGCACCCCTGTGAAATCGCAGGACTCTCTCATAAGTGGAGGCAGCACCCCAGCGAGATCGCACACCTCACCTCGCAAACCCAGGCTGCAATTGGAGGCTGCACCCCTGAAAAACCTCACTCCTCACCTCGCAAGCCCATGCTGCAATCCCGTGAAAATGCATGACTCCCTTGTAAGTGGAAGCTGCACCCCTGCAAAATGTTGCACCTCACCTCGCAAGCCCAGGCTGCACTCCAGCTACTCTGAACAAGGACACACATAAGTAACGGCTGTACTCCAGCTACTCTGCCCGAGGACCCACATAAGTAATATCTGCGCCGCAGCTACTCTGCATGAGGACCCACAGAATTAAGAGCTGCACCCCAGCTACTCTGTGCAAGGTCCCACGTAATTAAAGGCTACGCCCCAGCTACTCTGCGCAAGGCCACACCAAGGAATGTCTGCACCCCTATGAACCATCACTCCTACTCCCACTCCCACTGCACACAAAGTGCCAGCCCACACCCCAACTGCACACCAGGCTGCGCCCACACCACCCCACAGTATGGGGAGTGTTGTGTGTTGGTGGTCATCCATGCATTGAGTGGCAACCCCCCATGCATGACTGATGAGTGCATGTCACATCTCCACAGTCATGGCCACAACCCACCTGACAGTCACATAACGAAAACATAGCAAAATGAATGTAAACCACATGCTGCCCATGAACAAAGAGACAACAAACAATGTGTGTGCAACAACAGAAAAATGTATTACTAACATGTACACAAAAATAAACATGGATGTTGGAAGGGGGAACTGTTCAAGCGGAAAACAGAAAAAACAGAGACACACATGAACTATTTTCATGGGAAGCAGGCTCATTGATCGTCCCTTAGGTTATCCAGGGCAGACTCATATTCCTCCTCTTCCTCTTAGAGGTGGGCCATTGCCTGCTCCTGGATGGCTTGCAGGCTGTCCCTCATCCTCCTCTCCAGCACCCCTGCATCCCTGCAAGCCTCTTCCAGGATATGGACACACCTCTGTGCCCTCCTCTCCACTGCCTCTGCCTTGGCCCTGGCAAAGATGTGCCTCACAAGCCCGCTCCCTCTCCACCACCAGCAGCATCATCAGTTCGATCTGGACACACACCATGTCCCTTGAGCGGCGGGGCACCTCCTGCCTGGTCACCGTTGACCTCTGTGCAGCTTGCCTCTTTGATCTAAATTGGCCCTGGGAAGAGTGCCCCTGTGCACTGCCCTACTGCAGCTGCCTGTTCCAGCATGAACTGAATATGCACCCCCACCATCTTGATGTTGGTTGATGGGGGGGGTACTGTGCCAGCACTGTCCTGCTGTACCAGTTGCCACACTGATGCCTGGTCCTGTGTAGGAGCCTGGTCAGGCACAGCAGCCACCTCCAATGTACTCCCTTGGACATCCACCTCAGGCAGGGACATTCCAACCACCTGAATGGGTGCAGTGGGCATGACAGGAGTAGAGGGGGCTGTGATGAGAACCGGCAAGGAATGCCGCCTGGAGGATGACTGGGGTACAGAGGAGGCAGTGGAGGAGTGGACAGCTGAATGTGCCAGAGCACACAGACCACCCGAGAGTAGTGCATGCGTTAGTTGGGACATGGAGTTGCTCATTGATCCATGATGATCTGAGAGTCCCTCACGAATTACCCTCAAATCATCACAGATCACGCCCACCCGTCTCACAATCCCAGCCAGCAGGGCATGTGAAAGCTCTAGGGTGACCACCATGGCCCCAAAGTGTTTGATCCCTACTGCATCAGATGGATCAGGAATGGTATTGGAGAACATAATTAAAGAAAAGACAGACCAATTATTTTGTAAGTTAAATGAAACACACATGCAGACTGTCCCTACAGTGAAGAACAGCCTGTCCCTTTCCCTATGGATCTCTCCCTAGGAGACGGATGGTGCACCACCGATCTAAAAGGGGTAGCAGAAAGGAATTTTCCTATCCAACAAACAATAAAATATCAGATTTAGGTCACCAGGGTACCATATAAAAGTCAAAAACATACTATTGTATCTTTTTGAAAGTGACCTGACCCATCCTCTTATCTGGAATTTTTCTCTATGTTTTAATCACCAGTTTCTAGAGGTAGTCGTGCAAACTCAAACCTAGTGTTGATAGTAAAAGACTAATATGCTCCTTGAGATGCGTGAAAAACCCTAGAGGATGATACAGCTATCTAGCAATAAAAAACAAACATTATTTGTGATGTGTACGGATATATTGAGTTGGACATCGTCATCCGCATGAGAATACTCATGACTGGTTGGGTCGACCGGTTTCGATAATCATAGCTATTGGGATCATCTTCTTCAGGACCATTCATGCTTTTTGTAGGGTGTTATTCCCTCTCTAAGTCACCAACACAATCCAGGTGACACTTCCGCTTCCTGTGAGAAAACATAAGGTAGTGAAAACAGCAGGCTAAGTATACCCCCTATGGTAGCACGCATGTAAATGACTGCAAACTACTTTTGTGTGTATATTTTTACAGTCATTCTTAATTACAGTGCAATAACTGCAGGATCAACTAAGTAGCCTTTTAAAAGCTCCAGGTTCATGCGGGGAAAGGGGTGGGAAAAGGGGGGGGGGGTGAATAATATTAGCCCAAGACTGAGTGTATGGTGCCTAGAAAAAAATGTATTCTTATCTTACATAAAAGACCAGAGGGCACCTCTGTGGTGTAACGTGTTCCACATGTAACCCACAGTTATGGCAATTTTATCACATGCTAAATATCCTACCCGGGATCCATAAAGAGGTTATCTACCATGTTCGGGTAACCCCTTACATCAATTAGTGTAGGGTATATCTGCATCTCATGGCATCTGTCAATATAGATATAGATGTTACTCATACATCCGCTAGTATAGCAATTCTGTAAAATTGAATGGGAATGGAATCCCAGCTTACCTTAGTGGTTGTGTGATGGATGCAACGCATATTTATTCAAAGCTCAAGCTGTTTCATGCCGCAAGGCGTATTGTGTCTATGTGTTCCTATGGGGCTCATTAAGTATATGATTTTCCATATGTACTTATGGAGGTGCAGCCTGAATCCCCTCCTGGATTTCTCCAACCAACCCTTTGCGCTGGCCTTCATCTTCCTCCTCCTCCACGCCACCTCCATCTCCCTGGATGACTTCAGAGAGGCTTCTTCCCTCGATGGCTCCTCCATCCCTGCACCTTTTCCCACAGCCACTGAAGAGTCCCCTTCCACACCAACCTTCTGGGACGTACCCTCAGCAGCTGCACCTGATGGACCATCCGCACCCCCAGCCGACTCACCCTCAGATGAGGTGGACTCAAGTCGACCTGTCTGGGGAGTGCACTTACGCCTGGCAGTCTTGTCCATGACATGATGCTCCACAAGGATGCCTCCATCCTCTCCATGAGCCGCAGCAACTGTACAAACATAGTAGAGAAAATATTGACTTCAGTCATGGTTGCCAATAGATGTCTGGCATACACAAAATAAACATGGAGAGTCAGGACTCATTTCACATCCATGAACTGAGTTACACACAATGCACACAATTCACACACACACACGCATTTGAGCATCTGTGTCACATCCATCACATGTGCCTGCATGCATGCACTGGCAGTACTACCACACATAGACTTGGACATCATGCATGTCCCACACATGCCCACAACCCAGCCAGTCAACATCTGTCATGTCCAAGCACCTACACCACGCACACACCCTGCATGTGATCAACAACAAGCCATGGCTGTGCCATACACCAATGGACACTCAAATGCTACTATACAATGTCAAACACAAAACATGTCTGCCATTGGCATGAGATGGCAATGAGCTGCATCTCACAACACACACAACACAAACAGGATGTAGCACCTGCAAACATGCATTCCACACATACGCCGTAGGGCATACATCCCACACGGGTTCTCACCAGCGCATCCCGATGTCACTTCCAAACCAAGTACTGGGAGCGGAGGTCCGGGTAGAACCACTCAAGTACCCTCAGCAGTGTACCGGCGGAAGCAGTGGCAGGCTGAGTGGTGCAACTCCATGGTGGGTTCCATCTCGAGGGCTGCCAAAACCTTGATATGGCTGCGGGTCTTGAGATCGTCTCAATGTTTCTTCACCAGGTCCCTGGTGCAGACTGCCACCCCCTTTGCATTGATGGCAGTCGTGATCTCAGCCTTGTGTCGGAGCCCAGCTGTGTCAATGGGTTGTAGAGGGCATCATAGGCTTCCGGGACTTGATCCACCAGGATCCCAACTTCAATGCCAGTGAAGTTGGGTGCACTCTGCTTCAAGGTGGGGGTGCTGCCCTCACCAGATGATACAGATGGGCCAGACATGACACCCCTAGGTAGGTATGGGCCTCCTGGGTCCTGGATGAGTGTTGTGAAGTAACTGTGGTATTTGCAGAGGTGGATTTTCCTGGAATACAGTGGAGGTGGTTGCAGGGCCAACACAGGATTCCAGCAAAAGTGGGGCAGCTGGTACAAGAAGACAGTGCCGGTTGCAAGCAGGCACTCACACCCGAGCATGCAGCAGCACTGCGGGGGGTGAATGAGGCAAAGCCGGGCCGGAGGAGGCAAGTCAAGCAGCAGTGTGGAACACATCTCCGGAACACATCTCCTCACATGGCTCTCTTAGCCACGCCCCCGGACATGCAATTTCTTAATTGCTTCAAATATTGTGGGGGAGGAGTCACTCTCGAATACACAGCACGCTGACCCCACCAATTTGCATACTCCTCCACAATCAGCCAAAATTATATCAAGCACCATTCTATTTTGAAGTGCAATTAATCTTATTGCTTTTTGTTCCAATGCCATATTATAGAGTATATCTGTTGTCCCATTTATCTTTTTTTCTAACACCCTGGACAGTTTTCTTATATTCCATGAGTTTATTGCTTGTCTCCAAAATGGTATAAATGATTTTGCTATATCCCCAGCAATCTATCCAGCGATATCATCTCGTTGTGGCTGAGATCTAGATCATTTTTGCTATTTCAGAAGTTTTGGAAAGAAACACACCAGGTAAACGTATACCTAAATAACAGGTCCCTTCCCAAGTTCTAGGTAAGCATGGATAAGCCTGATCTCCACATATAAAATAGAGAGAACCTCCTATATTTAATGGTTTTTCTTCTTGTTCAAGTACAGCAATATTCATGCATCTAGTGAATGTTCCCACTGAGTAGGAACCTTTTTTCCGCAAGCAAAATGGGACAGAACGTGGACTATGATTAATAGTATAGGAGGGAGGCACAGCATTGTATTTCCTGCCAGAGCCATTTTAAAGGTGATTCGGGATGGGTAAGGCCTAGAGAGCCTATCTACAGGACTTGTTGTTACCAGTTTTATTTTGCTTCTTCTTGTAAATACGGAACAACCCAACGGTTCCAATACCAATCTTTCAAATTCATTTATGTTTGTTCCATCAAACTGACCAGTGACACTATCATTCCATTTTCCCAAAAATAGTGCTCTTATTGATGCATAGCAGGCGGTATTACGTGGCAAAGGATGTACATACCAACCCATTCCTCTTTCCCTGTGCTGGGGTAAATGGGAACAAACCCAACAATTGGACCTATTCAAGATAGCATGGGTCATATTCATAATCAGTACAATGTATTATTATCATATCTTTTTCTATGTTTCACTTCTTGTGAAGGGAGAGTATAAAAGAGCGCATGTACTGGGCTGCTCATGGTAGGAGCATTAGTAGCAGTCAGGAGAGAGTTTAAGGGACGCACAGTTTCTAGATACCAAAATATTGGGATCAGTGTAATCAAAATGCAAAGCGATATCATAATCATTAGCATATTACTCTTTCCGAACCAAGTCTTTCTTGGAGTAGGCTTATTCTCTATCTCTATATCATCAACAGCATCTCAGCAGGAGGGAGCAGGAGCAAATATAGGCATTGTCTGTAATGTTTATCTCAGGAAAAGTTTTTCAGTGTCCGTCGGGGAAAGTTCTCCAAAGCAACACACGTTAGCAACACACGTTCAGGCCAGTCCAGGCTAGCCTGCTTATATATGATAGCAAGCTGATGTTAAACTGCACAGAGCTCCAAAAAGGCAGGAGCAAGTGTTAATTTCATAGTGTCGGTACCATTTTTCCCTGCTTGTCCGCGCCAGGTTGCAAAGACCTTCACTTTCAATGGTAGCACCGGAAAACCGCATGTCAGAGCTTTCAAATTGATACAGCTCATAAGCTCCTTTTCCCTAGGCCTCCGTTCCCAGCTTCATCCATGAGCTAAGAACAAAGGCGAAACTAAAGCTGATGTCACAATCACTTCCGGATTCAGTTGGTTCCACACCGCTTTCCCAAGTGTCCCTTAAGCCCTCCTGCTCACCTGCAGTCTCCTCTTCTGCTGGGAGTCCAAATCTCCGAATCCTTAAGGTCTCTTCTCTGGAATGCAGATGGGGTCTGCCTCGAGAGGAAGCCACCCTGCCCCTCTAACTCGGGGCCTAGGGGGGCCCCCGAACCGGGGCAGACCGGTGAAGGGGAAAAAGCCCACAGGCACAAAAAACCCCTTCCTTGTTGGGTATGGTGACAGGATGCCGACAGGATACCAATTCGGAATTATTGGAATGGAAAAAAATGAACCAAACTCCTCCGGGGGAGTAGGAGGGAAGAGACGAAAGAAAGGGAAAAGGTGAGAGCCTAAGGAAGCGAAAACCGGAGGACTGAAATGGGATGGGGAAGCCAGAGAGGAACGAGAGAGCCGGGGAGACAAGGCAAGACGGACAAAATCACTGGAGAAGGAAGAGGATAGCAAGGCTCAGAAGAAAGGACTGGAGCGTACCAACCCGGAAGCCTAACGCGAATAGGTTGCAACGCGCGGACTTCCGGGTTGGCGCTCGTAATAAAGGACGCCGCTGGTCAGAAGGCGGAAAGCTAGACCGCTGCTGGAGAACGCACAGCGGCGTAACGGCTTTCTCAATGGCCGCTCCAGCGCCAGCGTCTCCACAGCTGCCAGCGACCGCCGTGCGTGACAGTATGCCCCCCTCCAGATCCAAACCCTCCGGGTTTTCCCGGATGTGTCCGGTGAAAACGCTTGACCAGTTGAGGAGCATGTACGTAGGACATGGGTTCCCAAGAATCCTCGGAACTGGGATAGTTCTTCCAAGACACAAGATATTCCAATCTGCCCCTGCGATATCTGGAATCTAAGATGGCAGATACCTCGTATTCTTCTGGCATAGACTTGGGATTACCCAATATCCCTGTGGTCTTCCTAACAGGGGTGTCTGGATCGACTGGACGGAGAAGAGAGGAGTGAAAGACCGGGTGTACTCGAGACAGGGACTTGGGGAGTTGTAATTTGTACGCCACTGGGTTAATTCTCTTGGTTATTCTGAAGGGTCCGATAAACCGGAGGGTTAGTTTGGTGGGGTGTACCCATCTGGGCAAGTATTTAGTAGATAACCAGACCCGATCGCCCTCCTGCCAATCGGGTCCTGGTAAACGACCTTGATCAGACAAATCCTAATACCTGCGTCTGGCAGATACTAAACCTTGTTGGGCGGTAGTGTGGGCTGTGGTTATTTGGTCTAAGGTGGATTCAATGGTGGGTATATTAGTGGGTGAGGAATCACTGGAGAAGGAAGAGGATAGCAAGGCTCAGAAGAAAGGACTGGAGCGAACCAACCCGGAAGCCTAACGCGAATAGGTTGCAACGCGCGGACTTCCGGGTTGGCGCTCGTAATAAAGGACGCCGCTGGTCAGAAGGCGGAAAGCTAGAACGCTGCTGGAGAACGCACAGCGGCGTAACGGCTTTCTCAATGGCCGCTCCAGCGCCAGCGTCTCCACAGCTGCCAGCGACCGCCGTGCGTGACAGCTGATCACTTCCGATTTTGTGAACGTAGATTGTACCTTACAGATCCAGGTACAGTATGATCGATGAACAATGCGCTCTCATTTCCAGATGCAGGATCAGTGCCAACTTGTGATACACTGCGTGCTGATAAGGCAGCACTCGGACAAAGTTGGGGCAACTTTGGCCTTTTGATCTTCTTTGCAATCTCTTCAAGCCCTTTCTCGGGCTTAGGAAGTACTTTTGACAGGGAACTGGCGATGATATCTTTGTGATCAAGTACAGCTGTCTTTCTTTCGACATCACGATCATCAATCTCTTTCTCATGTGGCAAAGGAAACAGAACTCTTTTCGTGTGTGTTGCGTGGATCCAGTGCTTGCGGCCATTCACTCGGACTGCAGTCTGCGTGGCCAATAGCACCTGGAAGGGTCCCGTCCAGCGCGGTGGAAGCAAAGATTTTCTTTCAAAAATGTTCACCAGAGTCCAGTCGCCAGGCTGCAGACAATGTCCCGGGCTGGTATATCTGACAGGAAGAGCCTCCTGCACCTGCTGATGAATCAAACGCAAGTTTTGAGTCAACTGTTGGCAGTAATCAATAAGTAATGGGTATTCAATATCCCTCAACCGTTTTGGTCGGGGCACGTTCCAGACATTCGCGGGTCTCCTCATCACGATCTCGTAATGGGAGAGACAGTCCTCTCTTGTACAGCTGTTTGCATGCAAAGTAAAGCTAGGGGTAGTGCATCGGGCCATTTCAAATTGCTCCCTGCACAGATTTTACTCAGATTGTTTTTCAAGATACTGTTTTGGCGTTCTACCAAACCAGCACTCATCAGGTGTCTGGCCGAATGGAATCGTTTTTCAATTTGGATAATATCAGAGCCGTAATAAAGTGCAGCTGTTGTCTGACCATATGACACAGGGTAGCCCGATTCAGGGAAAATATTCTTTTAGCATGGCTTTAGCTGAGGATACAGCTGTACAATCTTTCAAGGGATAGGCCTCTAACCATTTGCTGAATGCGCAGACCACTACAAGGACATACTTATAGTTTTGGCACCTCTCCATTTCTATGAAATCAAAATGGATGACTTCAAATGGCATAGACGGTGGGACAAAACTACCTACTGGTGTCACTGTTCCCTTTCCAAAGTTATGTTGTAAACAAGTCATACAACTCTGAACCAATCTTTCAGCAGTTTTTCTAATGTGTGGATTCTGCCATACAGAATCCAGGTGTTGAATAATTTTTCTACCACATATGTGTGTCGGACTGTGAGCCATAGTGACCATGACCATCACATAGGCATTTGGCAACATCCATCGGTTATTTTGCCTGTCCACCCAACAACCCTCAGAATCTAATTCTGCTGGACACTCAGAACAATTTTTTATTTCATCTACAGTAGCTTCTGCTTGGATCTCCCTAACTGTTGCAATTCAATTTTCTATCATGCAGGATACTTCTATTCTTTCGACATACATTTTTGTGTGTAAATCAGTGGCATTTTGTTTCGCAATTTTGTCTGCAAATGCTTTTCCCTTTCCTACATTACATGTTAATTTTTAATGTGCTTCACATTTCATTATCGCTAATCGCTTGGGAAGCAAAAGTGCTGACAAGAGATTCACTATCAAAGTGCCATGTTGGATTTTGGTTCCGTGTGATGTCAGGAAACCCCTTTCAGCCCATAATCGACCAATATTGTGTACCACCCCAAAGGCATACTGACTGTCAGTATATGTGTTTACATTGAGGTTTGCAGAAATTTCACATGCTCTTGTTAACACTATTATTTCTGCAGCTTGTGCTGAGTTATATGGGATTTGTTTGCTTTCTATAATAGTTTTCAGTGTAGTGATGGCATAAGCAGCAGTTGATGTGCCATCTGGTAATTTAAAACAAGAACCATCACAAAAAGTTCTTCATCTGGCTCTTTCTGTGGGGTGTCAGTTAGGTCAATTCTTCCTTTTGTCTCTTGCTCAGTAACCATTAAGCAATCATGGGGGAATTGTTTTCCACCCCCTTTCTCATTTGGAGGAGGCATTAACTCAGCCAGATTTAAAGCGCAACATCTCTTAATTTGGATATGCGGTGCAAATAGAACAATATAATACCTTGTTATTCTGGCTGATGTAAGATGTTGCGTCTGCGTTCTATTTAAAAGAACGTCCACTTAATGAGGTACCATTGCGGTTAAAGCGTGACCTAAAACCATTCCCTCTGTTTGTTCTTCTGATGCAGCAGCTGCCGAAAGACAGCTTGCAAACAATGCAGCACACGATGTGTGTTCTCAAACACCCTGAGATGCGAGAGAGAGCGAACAGCTCTCAAGCAGCAATATATATGTACATTAGACATATTGTTTGTTAATGCAATTCGACCCGCCCTCATACTTGTCATACAGGCTAGGGTTCAGTGATTGACAATTATGACAATTATGACACGTTATGACAAGTCTTCATTCAGCCTAAACATAATTATTTTAGCAAAGGCAGCAGAGACAGGTTTCTGTTATGAGCAACATGGAGCTCTGGCTCGGCAAGGATATCGTGTTCTTAGCAGGGAGACATACCTTACTATGTTATCTGTGTGTTTCGGCTCATGAGCTAAGGGTAAGATAGTTCTGAAGCAGAAAATACCACTCTCTGTGAAGGGGCACCGCTTGGAGAATATAATTCATGTTTAACTGCCTTTTACAACAGCGCTTGCAAGACAAACCGGCACCTGGACTACTGATTAGATGCGGTTTCTGATCGACTTCAAGGACTTAGTGAGAGAGAAAAACAATGTATTTCTGTACAGTTTGACATTCCTGTCTGTGTTAGTATTTCAGCGTTCAAGCCGTGGCCTCGCACGGTGTGCGAGTCTAAAACATAGAATACATTTGCAAAGCATTATGACAGAAGGAAAAAAGCAAATGGCCGACCTCTGGTTACATTGACGATTCTAGGATTGCGATGTTTGTCACATGATTCGAATGGCTTCTGACCAACATATTATACATACTATAGGGTTGCTTTTCTGGTCTAACACGCCAGAAGAGTCTGACCCAGGACTACACATCCTTCGTCATCAACGGCAGAAGATTGTCATTGCACCTTCTGTTAAGACCCTTGGGATCTTCCTCGACTCTTTGCTCTCCATGTCCCGCTACGTCAACCATATCGCTTTGACATCAGGCTACGCAATTAAACTAATCAACCCCAACAAACCTTTCCTCACTACCACTAACCGTCTGGAAGTTGCACTAGTACTAATATGCTCGAAACTTGACTACAGCAACTCCCTGATTTGCGGCACTTCAGAAAAAACCTGCGCAAACTTCAAACTACCCAGAACAATGCTCTCAGAGCCGCCCTTAACATTGGCAAAAATGACCACATATCAGGGGTCAGGAGATCTGCCCACTGGCTTCCAGTTAAGGATAGAATCACTTTTAAAATCCTATCCCTCACCCATCGCTGCCTCTCGAATCATGTTCCAGGCTACCTTGCTGCCAATCTAAGAAAAAACACTTTTGGCAATTCTTGCCATTGCATTTCGGTGCTGTACTGCCCCTGGGCAGGACAAAGACTGATATGCAAATGGATATTTCCCATCTGTGAAAGGCACAGTGAGTAAAAGCAGTGGCTGCGAACTCTCAAGTGGTTAATAACCACTGAACAGTTTGTCAAGTCTGTTCTTTCGAGAGAGGGGCGCCCGCTACCTTTGCAAAACTATTTTTCAAGGAACCTGGGATTGGTAACCCTACGTCTCCTGGGGGCAACCAGACGTGGTCTCCCTCTCACTGTGCTTAGAGAGGCATCAGCTTCACCTCACTGATGATCCCCAACAAGGGTGAAACATGTGTATGGGGTTGCTGGTGGTACTCTCGTTCAGGTTGGAATTGCCATTGCATTTCGGTGCTGGACTGCCCCTGGGCAGGACAAAGACTGATATGCAAATGGATATTTCCCATCTGTGAAAGGCACAGTGAGTAAAAGCAGTGGCTGCGAACTCTCAAGTGGTTAATAACCACTGAACAGGTTATCAGGCCTTGTTCTGTCGAGAGAGGGGCGCCCGCTACCTTTGCAAACTAAATTTCAAGGAACCTGGGATTGGTAACCCTAGGTCTCCTGGGGGCAACCAGACGTGGTCGCCCTCTCACTGTGCTTAGAGAGGCATCAGCTTCACCTCACTGATGATCCCCAACAAGGGTGAAACACGTGTATGGGGTTGCTGGTGGTACTCTCGTTCAGGTTGGAATTGCCATTGCATTTCGGTGCTGGACTGCGCCTGGGCAGGACAAAGACTGATATGCAAATGGATATTTCCCATCTGTGAAAGGCACAGTGAGTAAACGCAGTGGCTGCAAACTCTCACGTGGTTAATTACCACTGAACAGGTTATCAGACCTTGTTCTGTCGAGAGAGGGGCGCCCGCTACCTTTGCAAACTAAATTTCAAGGAACCTGGGATTGGTAACCCTAGGTCTCCTGGGGGCAACCAGACGTGGTCTCCCTCTCACCGTGCTTAGAGAGGCATCAGCTTCACCTCACTGATGATCCCCAACAAGGGTGAAACACTTGTATGGGGTTGCTGGTGGTACTCTCGTTCAGGTTGGAATTGCCATTTCATTTTGGTGCTGGACTGCCCCTGGGCAGGACAAAGACTGATATGCAAATGGATATTTCCCATCTGTGAAAGGCACAGTGAGTAAAAGCAGTGGCTGCGAACTCTCAAGTGGTTAATAACCACTGAACAGGTTATCAGGCCTTGTTCTGTCGAGAGAGGGGCGCCCGCTACCTTTGCAAACTAAGAAAAAACACCTCAGAAAGACCCATTAGGCCTGCCTACAGTCACCACCTCGTCACCCCAAAGTTCAATCGTGCTGAAGCCGGGGGCACCAGCTTCCCAGTATGTGCGCCGTCTCTCTGGAAAAAGCAACCCCCTCACCTACGTGCAGAGCCTTCCTACAATGTTTTAAGAAAGCATCTTAAAACATTGTTGTTCAATTGACATGCCTCCCCTCTGCCCGGCCCCCACTGACGTCTGCTTTCTATACATGTAACAAGCACCTAGATGCCTATGGGCTGTGCACGCTGCTATAAATGTACAAATAAATAGATACATTTGGGTACATGGCTCTCTAACTTTCAGACATTTGTTGTCACTAGGGGCGAACATGAACCCCTTCGAAATCTGTATCCATAGACAAACCAACATACTTTGTTTTGAATGTAGCTGAATTGATGTATGCATATCAATGGTTCATGTGCTTGCTATTGTTCATTTCATGTGTTAAGGATATTCCTGTATAATATGTTGATAGATAAGTAAACATTATATGCAGAGGTGTTTCTGGCTACCATATTTTCATTCTCTGGATTTTCTTATGTTTATGGACTTTATGTGGTTGGAAATTGATCACTAATGGGCTAGCCGTTCAGGCTAGCTGTATATGTACTTTTCTGTCCTGTTATTCATTTTTATATTCTAAATTACTGCTGCTTTGTGCTACGGATGGTCCTGTTACTTCATGTGAAAAGGTTGGTCATGTGTTTGTATGTACATTACAGTGTGTGTCTCCTATTCATATTCTAAATGCACCGATCCAGCTGCCTAATCCGGATTTCTTTTGTACTGAACATTCATATTCCACATTTAGCTGTGGTAAGAAGAATAGAAGTGGGTCTCGTTCTGTAGAAATGTGTGTATTTTTGTATGTTCATCGTCCCTTGCTCTTGTGTGTTCATAATGGAGTGAAAAAACTGGAGGGGGGGTCTGTGAAATATATGGGTGGGGTAGAGGCACAGAGTCACCCCAGCCAAGGCTCTCAAATGGTAAGAGTGGACGAGCAACCAGGACTGAGACTCAAGGGAGGTAATGCAGGATGGTTGTTAGGTACAGTGAAACCCCAAGCCCTCCACAATAGAATGTCCAAACACTATGGGATGTGCTAGTAAAGTTCTTTTATAAACTGTGAATAAATACAAATAAATAAGACTCACTTTGTACTATGAAATTCTACCCAAATAGTTAACATAATATATGCAGTACTATTTGGTACCACAGTTAATCTTATTTCAGCAATAATCCACCAACTGGTAATAGTTATTAAAAAGCATTACAATAACGAAACATTGTTTAACCCCACAGTCAATTCATGTAGAAATGTAAGTAATACTTTAAAACACTGGCAGAATACTTTTCAGAATAAAAATGCAATTCTGTGTGGAGATCCGCCACATGGGCAACCTGTAAAAAAACTGTGAGCTATACATTGCTTGTATGTCAACGCCCAGTCCTTATATGCTCATTAATTGTCTGCTTTTGTTTCTACAGATCCCACCATCCTAAAGTACCTGGAAAGCAACAGGAGAGCCCAGCCCAAGATGAATCTGGGATCATTGGATGGAACCTGCGGGAGGAAGCCCCTCTTCCTCGTCATTGTACCTTGGCTGCCTTGGAAGGTGAAGTGGTGGTGTCTCTCAGCTTTTCTCGACAATACCCTTTGAGAATGGACCTCTTCTGGAAGAAGTCACTGGGTCATTGCGGTCATGCAGGAGAAGGGTACCAAGCAGTGCCGGAAAGGCAGCAGTGAAGGTCTGTCACAGTGGCCTTCTTGGTCGGGTTGCTACGCCGGCTCTGGATGTCAAATGAAGCTAAAACTCACTGTGGACCTCAACAAGGTAAGGAGGTAAGGATGAGTATTTTTGTTTTTGTCGATGACCTCTTGATTTCAATACAACAGTCTCTGTAATTAAACTGCGATGAGTAAGATTGGCCCCATGGTGATTTTCATCAATTCCTCTAGGGTTTAATATTACAGTTTTTTATCTTGACTGGGATGAGTAGGATTTCTCCCATAATGATTTTCCGCCCCCCTCCGGGTCACTCATTTTCCCTATTACCTGTTGCTCTTAGGGATAACATCATTGGGGCCTCTACTCGCTCTGGTCAGTTCTCTCTTCTGCCTGACTGGCCTCTGTTGCTCCTTCAATCCTTCAACCTTTGCGCCGTTTTCTAGTATGGTCATTTGGTATTACTATTACCGCTATGTTCCGTGTCTTCAGTCATGCAGCAGTCTCAGCGTTTATGGGACAGCCGGTCCACCACAAGCTTTCCATGATCATGCCACCACTTTCCTTCTCTCTCTCTCTCTCACACTGATTACCAGGATGCCCACAGCCGGCTTTATATCTATTGTTCGCCTCTTGGTAAGATGCAGCGCGTCTACTTCCATTTCTCGTTCTCTTCTGGTCACAGGACGCTGTACGTCTGACTTTGTCTCTGTGCGAGCTTTCCCGCTGGTTTGTAACTCACTGGTTTTCTCTCTTCTCCAATCTCCTACCCTCTCACCGTAGACGTGGTGAGGGACTTCCCAGACCCATGTCCAATTCTCTCTATGCCAGATGGCTTCTGTCCTCCTCCTCCACACAATCCTCCTTGACCCAGATAAATGGGATGTTTCCTTTAAAGAAACATTTACATTTTCTATTTCACAATAACACATACTGGTTTTTTCTTATTAAAAGTGAAATAGGACATGTTCCAAGTGGTATTGTTGATTGTTTTCTAGGAGTGTCTCACAGGAATGGGAGTATTTGTCCCCAAAGGTTGGAGTTTCTCCCGGTGAGGTCTCACTTGCCTCAACCCTTAGAGAGTGTTTTGCAATCTGGGCTCAGATCCATAGCCTCACCGAGAGGGCTCTCCCTTGGGGAGAAGGGAAGGAAATCCCTCGATTCATCACAGTTCCTTTATCTATAGGTATATTTAAAAATAACAGTGATACATGTATAACTGTAGGTAAAAGCTTATTGTGATTACACAATGATCGTATGTGCAACATTTTCAAATAGGGAATACATTACTGTTTAAACGTGCAAGCAATCATAAAATGTTTTGAGTTGAATTGGCTAATGTTGTTTTCTTGCTGATTGACCACGCTAAACTTCACTTCAGCCATGCTTCCATGTCCAAATGGGGAGGGTTCAGTGCTCCAGGAGATTTTGCTAGAATATCTGGCATGAATAAGGTTTGTTTGCCTTTCATCATGAAAACACATTGGGCCCGATTCATACCATCAGGAGCAGAAATGGTGCAAGAGCCGCGCACCGAAAAGAAGAAATATTGCGTGCCCCGTGTATTCATGGCATTACTAGATGTTGCGAAGGTAAAAACAAGCTGCGAGAGGAATGCCCACAACACGCCCCACGCCAGGGGAGTTGCTAGGTCTGGAAAAGACCCGGGGCTAAGCTGATGTCAGAACTGTTGGGACTGGGGGCTAGCTAGTCTTTTGGCTGTAGCTCCTGAGATTCTATCCGGGGCTACAACCAAAAGATCAGGGGCTATAGCCCCCTTAGCCCCCCCCTAGCAACGCCCACGCACAACAAAAATCAAGCTAAAGGCCAAACCGGGCACAAACCTCTGTGTCCATCTCTGGCCCACCATCCAGTACCGCTGTGAGAAGGCGTGCCCTCCCCCGCAAGCCCAGGCTGCACCCCTGTGAAATCGCAGGACTCTCTCATAAGTGGAGGCAGCACCCCAGCGAGATCGCACACCTCACCTCGCAAACCCAGGCTGCACTCCTGCGAAAACGTGGGCCTCGCTGGTAATTGGAGGCTGCACCCCTGAAAAACCTCACTCCTCACCTCGCAAGCCCATGCTGCACCCCCGTGAAAATGCATGACTCCCTTGTAAGTGGAAGCTGCACCCCTGCACAATGTTGCACCTCACCTCGCAAGCCCAGGCTGCACTCCAGCTACTCTGAACAAGGACACACATAAGTAACGGCTGTACTCCAGCTACTCTGCCCGAGGACCCACATAAGTAATATCTGCGCCGCAGCTACTCTGCATTAGGACCCACAGAATTAAGAGCTGCACCCCAGCTACTCTGTGCAAGGTCCCACGTAATTAAAGGCTACGCCCCAGCTACTCTGCGCAAGGCCACACCAAGGAATGTCTGCACCCCTGTGAACCATCACTCCTACTCCCACTCCCACTGCACACAAAGTGCCAGCCCACACCCCAACTGCACACCAGGCTGCGCCCACACCACCCCACAGTATGGGGAGTGTTGTGTGTTGGTGGTCATCCATGCATTGAGTGGCAACCCCCCATGCATGACTGATGAGTGCATGTCACATCTCCACAGTCATGGCCACAACCCACCTGACAGTCACATAACGAAAACATAGCAAAATGAATGTAAACCACATGCTGCCCATGAACAAAGAGACAACAAACAATGTGTGTGCAACAACAGAAAAATGTATTACTAACATGTACACAAAAATAAACATGGATGTTGGAAGGGGGAACTGTTCAAGCGGAAAACAGAAAAAACAGAGACACACATGAACTATTTTCATGGGAAGCAGGCTCATTGATCGTCCCTTAGGTTATCCAGGGCAGACTCATATTCCTCCTCTTCCTCTTAGAGGTGGGCCATTGCCTGCTCCTGGATGGCTTGCAGGCTGTCCCTCATCCTCCTCTCCAGCACCCCTGAATCCCTGCAAGCCTCTTCCAGGATATGGACACACCTCTGTGCCCTCCTCTCCACTGCCTCTGCCTTGGCCCTGGCAAAGATGTGCCTCACAAGCCCGCTCCCTCTCCACCACCAGCAGCATCATCAGTTCGATCTGGACACACACCATGTCCCTTGAGCGGCGGGGCACCTCCTGCCTGGTCACCGTTGACCTCTGTGCAGCTTGCCTCTTTGATCTAAATTGGCCCTGGGAAGAGTGCCCCTGTGCACTGCCATACTGCAGCTGCCTGTTCCAGCATGAACTGCATATGCACCCCCACCATCTTGATGTTGGTTGATGGGGGGGGGTACTGTGCCAGCACTGTCCTGCTGTACCAGTTGCCACACTGATGCCTGGTCCTGTGTAGGAGCCTGGTCAGGCACAGCAGCCACCTCCAATGTACTCCCTTGGACATCCACCTCAGGCAGGGACATTCCAACCACCTGAATGGGTGCAGTGGGCATGACAGGAGTAGAGGGGGCTGTGACGAGAACCGGCAAGGAATGCCGCCTGGAGGATGACTGGGGTACAGAGGAGGCAGTGGAGGAGTGGACAGCTGAATGTGCCAGAGCACACAGACCACCCGAGAGTAGTGCATGCGTTAGTTGGGACATGGAGTTGCTCATTGATCCATGATGATCTGAGAGTCCCTCACGAATTACCCTCAAATCATCACAGATCACGCCCACCCGTCTCACAATCCCAGCCAGCAGGGCATGTGAAAGCTCTAGGGTGACCACCATGGCCCAAAAGTGTTTGATCCCTACTGCATCAGATGGATCAGGAATGGTATTGGAGAACATAATTAAAGAAAAGACAGACCAATTATTTTGTAAGTTAAATGAAACACACATGCAGACTGTCCCTACAGTGAAGAACAGCCTGTCCCTTTCCCTATGGATCTCTCCCTAGGAGACGGATGGTGCACCACCGATCTAAAAGGGGTAGCAGAAAGGAATTTCCCTATCCAACAAACAATAAAATATCAGATTTAGGTCACCAGGGTACCATATAAAAGACAAAAACATACTATTGTATCTTTTTGAAAGTGACATGACCCATCCTCTTATCTGGAATTTTTCTCTATGTTTTAATCACCAGTTTCTAGAGGTAGCCGTGCAAACTCAAACCTAGTGTTGATAGTAAAAGACTAATATGCTCCTTGAGATGCGCGAAAAACCCTAGAGGATGATACAGCTATCTAGCAATAAAAAACAAACATTATTTGTGATGTGTACGGATATATTGAGTTGGACATCGTCATCCGCATGAGAACACTCATGACTGGTTGGGTCGACCGGTTTCGATAATCATAGCTATTGGGATCATCTTCTTCAGGACCATTCATGCTTTTTGTAGGGTGTTATTCCCTCTCTAAGTCACCAACACAATCCAGGTGACACTTCCGCTTCCTGTGAGAAAACATAAGGTAGTGAAAACAGCAGGCTAAGTATACCCCCTATGGTAGCACGCATGTAAATGACTGCAAACTACTTTTGTGTGTATATTTTTACAGTCATTCTTAATTACAGTGCAATAACTGCAGGATCAACTAAGTAGCCTTTTAAAAGCTCCAGGTTCATGCGGGGAAAGGGGTGGGAAAAGGGGGGGGGAATAATATTAGCCCAAGACTGAGTGTATGGTGCCTAGAAAAAAATGTGTTCTTATCTTACATAAAAGACCAGAGGGCACCTCTGTGGTGTAACGTGTTCCACATGTAACCCACAGTTATGGCAATTTTATCACATGCTAAATATCCTACCCGGGATCCATGAAGAGGTTATCTACCATGTTCGGGTAACCCCTTACATCAATTAGTGTAGGGTATATCTGCATCTCATGGCATCTGTCAATATAGATATAGATGTTACTCATACATCCGCTAGTATAGCAATTCTGTAAAATTGAATGGGAATGGAATCCCAGCTTACCTTAGTGGTTGTGTGATGGATGCAACGCATATTTATTCAAAGCTCAAGCTGTTTCATGCCGCAATGCGTATTGTGTCTATGTGTTCCTATGGGGCTCATTAAGTATATGATTTTCCATATGTACATATGGAGGTGCAGCCTGAATCCCCTCCTGGATTTCTCCAACCAACCCTTTGCGCTGGCCTTCATCTTCCTCCTCCTCCACGCCACCTCCATCTCCCTGGATGACTTCAGAGAGGCTTCTTCCCTCGATGGCTCCTCCATCCCTGCACCTTTTCCCACAGCCACTGAAGAGTCCCCTTCCACACCAACCTTCTGGGACGTACCCTCAGCAGCTGCACCTGATGGACCATCCGCACCCCCAGCCGACTCACCCTCAGATGAGGTGGACTCAAGTCGACCTGTCTGGGGAGTGCACTTACGCCTGGCAGTCTTGTCCATGACATGATGCTCCACAAGGATGCCTCCATCCTCTCCATGAGCCGCAGCAACTGTACAAACATAGTAGAGAAAATATTGACTTCAGTCATGGTTGCCAATAGATGTCTGGCATACACAAAATAAACATGGAGAGTCAGGACTCATTTCACATCCATGAACTGAGTTACACACAATGCACACAATTCACACACACACACGCATTTGAGCATCTGTGTCACATCCATCACATGTGCCTGCATGCATGCACTGGCAGTACTACCACACATAGACTTGGACATCATGCATGTCCCACACATGCCCACAACCCAGCCAGTCAACATCTGTCATGTCCAAGCACCTACACCACGCACACACCCTGCATGTGATCAACAACAAGCCATGGCTGTGCCATACACCAATGGACACTCAAATGCTACTATACAATGTCAAACACAAAACATGTCTGCCATTGGCATGAGATGGCAATGAGCTGCATCTCACAACACACACAACACAAACAGGATGTAGCACCTGCAAACATGCATTCCACACATACACCGTAGGGCATACATCCCACAGGGGTTCTCACCAGCGCATCCCGATGTCTCTTCCAAACCAAGTACTGGGAGCGGAGGTCCGGGTAGAACCACTCAAGTACCCTCAGCAGTGTACCGGCGGAAGCAGTGGCAGGCTGAGTGGTGCAACTCCATGGTGGGTTCCATCTCGAAGGCTGCCAAAACCTTGATATGGCTGCGGGTCTTGAGATCGTCCCAATGTTTCTTCACCAGGTCCCTGGTGCAGACTGCCACCCCCTTTGCATTGATGGCAGTCGTGATCTCAGCCTTGTGTCGGAGCCCAGCTGTGTCAATGGGTTGTAGAGGGCATCATAGGCTTCCGGGACTTGATCCACCAGGATCCCAACTTCAATGCCAGTGAAGTTGGGTGCACTCTGCTTCAAGGTGGGGGTGCTGCCCTCACCAGATGATACAGATGGGCCAGACATGGCACCCCTAGGCAGGTATGGGCCTCCTGGGTCCTGGATGAGTGTTGTGAAGTAACTGTGGTATTTGCAGAGGTGGATTTCCCTGGAATACAGTGGAGGTGGTTGCAGGGCCAACACAGGATTCCAGCAAAAGTGGGGCAGCTGGTACAAGAAGACAGTGCTGGTTGCAAGCAGGCACTCACACCCGAGCATGCAGCAGCACTGCGGGGGGTGAATGAGGCAAAGCCGGGCCGGAGGAGGCAAGTCAAGCAGCAGTGTGGAACACATCTCCCGAACACATCTCCTCACATGGCTCTCTTAGCCACGCCCCCGGACATGCAATTTCTTAATTGCTTCAAATATTGTGGGGGAGGAGTCACTCTCGAATACACAGCACGCTGACCCCACCAATTTGCATACTCCTCCACAATCAGCCAAAATTATATCAAGCACCATTCTATTTTGAAGTGCAATTAATCTGATTGCTTTTTGTTCCAATGCCATATTATAGAGTATATCTGTTGTCCCATTTATCTTTTTTTCTAACACCCTGGACAGTTTTCTTATATTCCATGAGTTTATTGCTTGTCTCCAAAATGGTATAAATGATTTTGCTATATCCCCAGCAATCTATCCAGCGATATCATCTCGTTGTGGCTGAGATCTAGATCATTTTTGCTATTTCAGAAGTTTTGGAAAGAAACACACCAGGTAAACGTATACCTAAATAACAGGTCCCTTCCCAAGTTCTAGGTAAGCATGGATAAGCCTGATCTCCACATATAAAATAGAGAGAACCTCCTATATTTAATGGTTTTTCTTCTTGTTCAAGTACAGCAATATTCATGCATCTAGTGAATGTTCCCACTGAGTAGGAACCTTTTTTCCGCAAGCAAAATGGGACAGAACGTGGACTATGATTAATAGTATAGGAGGGAGGCACAGCATTGTATTTCCTGCCAGAGCCATTTTAAAGGTGATTCGGGATGGGTAAGGCCTAGAGAGCCTATCTACAGGACTTGTTGTTACCAGTTTTATTTTGCTTCTTCTTGTAAATACAGAACAACCCAACGGTTCCAATACCAATCTTTCAAATTCATTTATGTTTGTTCCATCAAACTGACCAGTGACACTATCATTCCATTTTCCCAAAAATAGTGCTCTTATTGATGCATAGCAGGCGGTATTACGTGGCAAAGGATGTACATACCAACCCATTCCTCTTTCCCTGTGCTGGGGTAAATGGGAACAAACCCAACAATTGGACCTATTCAAGATAGCATGGGTCATATTCATAATCAGTACAATGTATTATTATCATATCTTTTTCTATGTTTCACTTCTTGTGAAGGGAGAGTATAAAAGAGCGCATGTACTGGGCTGCTCATGGTAGGAGCATTAGTAGCAGTCAGGAGAGAGTTTAAGGGACGCACAGTTTCTAGATACCAAAATATTGGGATCAGTGTAATCAAAATGCAAAGCGATATCATAATCATTAGCATATTACTCTTTCCGAACCAAGTCTTTCTTGGAGTAGGCTTATTCTCTATCTCTATATCATCAACAGCATCTCAGCAGGAGGGAGCAGGAGCAAATATAGGCATTGTCTGTAATGTTTATCTCAGGAAAAGTTTTTCAGTGTCCGTCGGGGAAAGTTCTCCAAAGCAACACACGTTAGCAACACACGTTCAGGCCAGTCCAGGCTAGCCTGCTTATATATGATAGCAAGCTGATGTTAAACTGCACAGAGCTCCAAAAAGGCAGGAGCAAGTGTTAATTTCATAGTGTCGGTACCATTTTTCCCTGCTTGTCCGCGCCAGGTTGCAAAGACCTTCACTTTCAATGGTAGCACCGGAAAACCGCATGTCAGAGCTTTCAAATTGATACAGCTCATAAGCTCCTTTTCCCTAGGCCTCCGTTCCCAGCTTCATCCATGAGCTAAGAACAAAGGCGAAACTAAAGCTGATGTCGCAATCACTTCCGGATTCAGTTGGTTCCACACCGCTTTCCCAAGTGTCCCTTAAGCCCTCCTGCTCACCTGCAGTCTCCTCTTCTGCTGGGAGTCCAAATCTCCGAATCCTTAAGGTCTCTTCTCTGGAATGCAGATGGGGTCTGCCTCGAGAGGAAGCTACCCTGCCCCTCTAACTCGGGGCCTAGGGGGGCCCCCAAACCGGGGCAGACCGGTGAAGGGGAAAAAGCCCACAGGCACAAAAAACCCCTTCCTTGTTGGGTATGGTGACAGGATGCCGACAGGATACCAATTCGGAATTATTGGAATGGAAAAAAATGAACCAAACTCCTCCGGGGGAGTAGGAGGGAAGAGACGAAAGAAAGGGAAAAGGTGAGAGCCTAAGGAAGCGAAAACCGGAGGACTGAAATGGGATGGGGAAGCCAGAGAGGAACAAGAGAGCCGGGGAGACAAGGCAAGACGGACAAAATCACTGGAGAAGGAAGAGGATAGCAAGGCTCAGAAGAAAGGACTGGAGCGTACCAACCCGGAAGCCTAACGCGAATAGGTTGCAACACGCGGACTTCCGGGTTGGCGCTCGTAATAAAGGACGCCGCTGGTCAGAAGGCGGAAAGCTAGACCGCTGCTGGAGAACGCACAGCGGCGTAACTGCTTTCTCAATGGCCGCTCCAGCGCCAGCGTCTCCACAGCTGTGCGTGACAGTATGCCCCCCTCCAGATCCAAACCCTCCGGGTTTTCCCGGATGTGTCCGGTGAAAACGCTTGACCAGTTGAGGAGCATGTACGTAGGACATGGGTTCCCAAGAATCCTCGGAACTGGGATAGTTCTTCCAAGACACAAGATATTCCAATCTGCCCCTGCGATATCTGGAATCTAAGATGGCAGATACCTCGTATTCTTCTGGCATAGACTTGGGATTACCCAATATCCCTGTGGTCTTCCTAACAGGGGTGTCTGGATCGACTGGACGGAGAAGAGAGGAGTGAAAGACCGGGTGTACTCGAGACAGGGACTTGGGGAGTTGTAATTTGTACGCCACTGGGTTAATTCTCTTGGTTATTCTGAAGGGTCCGATAAACCGGAGGGTTAGTTTGGTGGGGTGTACCCATCTGGGCAAGTATTTAGTAGATAACCAGACCCGATCGCCCTCCTGCCAATCGGGTCCTGGTAAACGACCTTGATCAGACAAATCCTTATACCTGCGTCTGGCAGATACTAAACCTTGTTGGGCGGTAGTGTGGGCTGTGGTTATTTGGTCTAAGGTGGATTCAATGGTGGGTATATTAGTGGGTGAGGAATCACTGGAGAAGGAAGAGGATAGCAAGGCTCAGAAGAAAGCACTGGAGCGTACCAACCCGGAAGCCTAACGCGAATAGGTTGCAACGCGCGGACTTCCGGGTTGGCGCTCGTAATAAAGGACGCCGCTGGTCAGAAGGCGGAAAGCTAGACCGCTGCTGGAGAACGCACAGCGGCGTAACGGCTTTCTCAATGGCCGCTCCAGCGCCAGCGTCTCCACAGCTGCCAGCGACCGCCGTGCGTGACAGCTGATCACTTCCGATTTTGTGAACGTAGATTGTACCTTACAGATCCAGGTACAGTATGATCGATGAACAATGCGCTCTCATTTCCAGATGCAGGATCAGTGCCAACTTGTGATACACTGCGTGCTGATAAGGCAGCACTCGGACAAAGTTGGGGCAACTTTGGCCTTTTGATCTTCTTTGCAATCTCTTCAGGCCCTTTCTCGGGCTTAGGAAGTACTTTTGACAGGGAACTGGCGATGATATCTTTGTGATCAAGTACAGCTGTCTTTCTTTCGACATCACGATCATCAATCTCTTTCTCGTGTGGCAAAGGAAACAGAACTCTTTTTGTGTGTGTTGCGTGGATCCAGTGCTTGCGGCCATTCACTCGGACTGCAGTCTGCGTGGCCAATAGCACCTGGAAGGGTCCCGTCCAGCGCGGTGGAAGCAAAGATTTTCTTTCAAAAATGTTCACCAGAGTCCAGTCGCCAGGCTGCAGACAATGTCCTGGGCTGGTATATCTGACAGGAAGAGCCTCCTGCACCTGCTGATGAATCAAACGCAAGTTTTGAGTCAACTGTTGGCAGTAATCAATAAGTAATGGGTATTCAATATCCCTCAACCGTTTTGGTCGGGGCACGTTCCAGACATTCGCGGGTCTCTTCATCACGATCTCGTAATGGGAGAGATCAGTCCTCTCTTGTACAGCTGTTTGCATGCAAAGTAAAGCTAGGGGTAGTGCATCGGGCCATTTCAAATTGCTCCCTGCACAGATTTTACTCAGATTGTTTTTCAAGATACTGTTTTGGCGTTCTACCAAACCAGCACTCATCAGGTGTCTGGCCGAATGGAATCGTTTTTCAATTTGGATAATATCAGAGCCGTAATAAAGTGCAGCTGTTGTCTGACCATATGACACAGGGTAGCCCGATTCAGGGAAAATATTCTTTTAGCATGGCTTTAGCTGAGGATACAGCTGTACAATCTTTCAAGGGATAGGCCTCTAACCATTTGCTGAATGCGCAGACCACTACAAGGACATACTTATAGTTTTGGCACCTCTCCATTTCTATGAAATCAAAATGGATGACTTCAAATGGCATAGACGGTGGGACAAAACTACCTACTGGTGTCACTGTTCCCTTTCCAAAGTTATGTTGTAAACAAGTCATACAACTCTGAACCAACCTTTCAGCAGTTTTTCTAATGTGTGGATTCTGCCATACAGAATCCAGGTGTTGAATAATTTTTCTACCACATATGTGTGTCGGACTGTGAGCCATAGTGACCATGACCATCACATAGGCATTTGGCAACATCCATCGGTTATTTTGCCTGTCCACCCAACAACCCTCAGAATCTAATTCTGCTGGACACTCAGAACAATTTTTTATTTCATCTACAGTAGCTTCTGCCTGGATCTCCCTAACTGTTGCAATTCCATTTTCTATCATGCAGGATACTTCTATTCTTTCGACATACATTTTTGTGTGTAAATCAGTGGCATTTTGTTTCGCAATTTTGTCTGCAAATGCTTTTCCCTTTCCTACATTACATGTTAATTTTTAATGTGCTTCACATTTCATTATCGCTAATCGCTTGGGAAGCAAACGTGCTGACAAGAGATTCACTATCAAAGTGCCATGTTGGATTTTGGTTCCGTGTGATGTCAGGAAACCCCTTTCAGCCCATAATCGACCAATATTGTGTACCACCCCAAAGGCATACTGACTGTCAGTATATGTGTTTACATTGAGGTTTGCAGAAATTTCACATGCTCTTGTTAACACTATTATTTCTGCAGCTTGTGCTGAGTTATATGGGATTTGTTTGCTTTCTATAATAGTTTTCAGTGTAGTGATGGCATAAGCAGCAGTTGATGTGCCATCTGGTAATTTAAAACAAGAACCATCACAAAAAGTTCTTCATCTGGCTCTTTCTGTGGGGTGTCAGTTAGGTCAATTCTTCCTTTTGTCTCTTGCTCAGTAACCATTAAGCAATCATGGGTGAATTGTTTTCCACCCCTTTCTCATTTGGAGGAGGCATTAACTCAGCCAGATTTAAAGCGCAACATCTCTTAATTTGGATATGCGGTGCAAATAGAACAATATAATACCTTGTTATTCTGGCTGATGTAAGATGTTGCGTCTGCGTTCTATTTAAAAGAACGTCCACTTAATGAGGTACCATTACGGTTAAAGCGTGACCTAAAACCATTCCCTCTGTTTGTTCTTCTGATGCAGCAGCTGCCGCAACAGCTTGCAAACAATGCAGCACACGATGTGTGTTCTCAAACACCCTGAGATGCGAGAGAGAGCGAACAGCTCTCAAGCAGCAATATATATGTACATTAGACATATTGTTTGTTAATGCAATTCGACCCGCCCTCATACTTGTCATACAGGCTAGGGTTCAGTGATTGACAATTATGACAATTATGACACGTTATGACAAGTCTTCATTCAGCCTAAACATAATTATTTTAGCAAAGGCAGCAGAGACAGGTTTCTGTTATGAGCAACATGGAGCTCTGGCTCGGCAAGGATATCGTGTTCTTAGCAGGGAGACATACCTTACTATGTTATCTGTGTGTTTCGGCTCATGAGCTAAGGGTAAGATAGTTCTGAAGCAGAAAATACCACTCTCTGTGAAGGGGCACCGCTTGGAGAATATAATTCATGTTTAACTGCCTTTTACAACAGCGCTTGCAAGACAAACCGGCACCTGGACTACTGATTAGATGCGGTTTCTGATCGACTTCAAGGACTTAGTGAGAGAGAAAAACAATGTATTTCTGTACAGTTTGACATTCCTGTCTGTGTTAGTATTTCAGCGTTCAAGCCGTGGCCTCGCACGGTGTGCGAGTCTAAAACATAGAATACATTTGCAAAGCATTATGACAGAAGGAAAAAAGCAAATGGCCGACCTCTGGTTACATTGACGATTCTAGGATTGCGATGTTTGTCACATGATTCGAATGGCTTCTGACCAACATATTATACATACTATAGGGTTGCTCTTCTGGTCTAACACGCCAGAAGAGTCTGACCCAGGACTACACATCCTTCGTCATCAACGGCAGAAGATTGTCGTCGCACCTTCTGTTAAGACCCTTGGGATCTTCCTCGACTCTTTGCTCTCCATGTCCCGCCACGTCAACCATATCGCTTTGACATCAGGCTACGCAATTAAACTAATCAACCCCAACAAACCTTTCCTCACTACCACTAACCGTCTGGAAGTTGCACTAGTACTAATATGCTCGAAACTTGACTACAGCAACTCCCTGATTTGCGGCACTTCAGAAAAAACCTGCGCAAACTTCAAACTACCCAGAACAATGCTCTCAGAGCCGCCCTTAACATTGGCAAAAATGACCACATATCAGGGGTCAGGAGATCTGCCCACTGGCTTCCAGTTAAGGATAGAATCACTTTTAAAATCCTATCCCTCACCCATCGCTGCCTCTCGAATCATGTTCCAGGCTACCTTGCTGCTAATCTAAGAAAAAACACTTTTGGCAATTCTTGCCATTGCATTTCGGTGCTGTACTGCCCCTGGGCAGGACAAAGACTGATATGCAAATGGATATTTCCCATCTGTGAAAGGCACAGTGAGTAAAAGCAGTGGCTGCGAACTCTCAAGTGGTTAATAACCACTGAACAGTTTGTCAAGTCTGTTCTTTCGAGAGAGGGGCGCCCGCTACCTTTGCAAAACTATTTTTCAAGGAACCTGGGATTGGTAACCCTAGGTCTCCTGGGGGCAACCAGACGTGGTCTCCCTCTCACTGTGCTTAGAGAGGCATCAGCTTCACCTCACTGATGATCCCCAACAAGGGTGAAACACGTGTATGTGGTTGCTGGTGGTACTCTCGTTTAGGTTGGAATTACCATTGCATTTCGGGAGTTGGACTGCCCCTGGGCAGGACAAAGACTGATATGCAAATGGATATTTCCCATCTGTGAAAGGCACAGTGAGTAAAAGCAGTGGCTGCGAACTCTCAAGTGGTTAATAACCACTGAACAGGTTATCAATTCTGTTCTTTCAAGAGAGGGGCGCCCGCTACCTTTGCAAACTATTTTTCAAGGAACCTGGGATTGGTAACCCTACGTCTCCTGGGGGCAACCAGACGTGGTCTCCCTCTCACTGTGCTTAGAGAGGCATCAGCTTCACCTCACTGATGATCCCCAACAAGGGTGAAACATGTGTATGGGGTTGCTGGTGGTACTCTCGTTCAGGTTGGAATTGCCATTGCATTTCGGTGCTGGACTGCGCCTGGGCAGGACAAAGACTGATATGCAAATGGATATTTCCCATCTGTGAAAGGCACAGTGAGTAAAAGTAGTGGCTGCGAACTCTCAAGTGGTTAATAACCACTGAACAGGTTATCAGGCCTTGTTCTGTCGAGAGAGGGGCGCCCGCTACCTTTGCAAACTAAGAAAAAACACCTCAGAAAGACCCATTAGGCCTGCGTACAGTCACCGCCTCGTCACCCCAAAGTTCAATCGTGCTGAAGCCGGGGGCACCAGCTTCCCAGTATGTGCGCCGTCTCTCTGGAAAAAGCAACCCCCTCACCTGCGTGCAGAACCTTCCTACAATGTTTTAAGAAAGCATCTTAAAACATTGTTGTTCAACTGACATGCCTCCCCTCTGCCCGGCCCCCACTGACGTCTGCTTTCTATACATGTAACAAGCACCTAGATGCCTATGGGCTGTGCACGCTGCTATAAATGTACAAATAAATAGATACATTTTGGGTACATGGCTCTTTAACTTTCAGACATTTGTTGTCACTAGGGGCGAACATGAACCCCTTCGAAATCTGTATCCATAGACAAACCAACATACTTTGTTTTGAATGTAGCTGTATTGATGTATGCATATCAATGGTTCATGTGCTTGCTATTGTTCATTTCATGTGTTAAGGATATTCCTGTATAATATGTTGATAGATAAGTAAACATTATATGCAGAGGTGTTTCTGGCTACCATATTTTCATTCTCTGGATTTTCTTATGTTTATGGACTTTATGTGGTTGGGAATTAATCACTAATGGGCTAGCTGTTCAGGCTAGCTGTATATGTACTTTTCTGTCCTGTTATTCATTTTTATATTCTAAATTACTGCTGCTTTGTGCTACGGATGGTCCTGTTACTTCATGTGAAAAGGTTGGTCATGTGTTTGTATGTACATTACAGTGTGTGTCTCCTATTCATATTCTAAATGCACCGATCCAGCTGCCTAATCCGGATTTCTTTTGTACTGAACATTCATATTCCACATTTAGCTGTGGTAAGAAGAATAGAAGTGGGTCTCGTTCTGTAGAAATGTGTGTATTTTTGTATGTTCATCGTCCCTTGCTCTTGTGTGTTCATAATGGAGTGAAAAAACTGGAGGGGGGGTCTGTGAAATATATGGGTGGGGTAGAGGCACAGAAGCACCCCAGCCAAGGCTCTCAAATGGTAAGAGTGGACGAGCAACAAGGACTGAGACTCAAGGGAGGTAGTTAGGTACAGTGAAACCCCAAGCCCTCCACAATAGAATGTCCAAACACTATGGGATGTGCTAGTAAAGTTCTTTTATAAACTGTGAATAAATACAAATAAATAAGACTCACTTTGTACTATGAAATTCTACCCAAATAGTTAACATAATATATGCAGTACTATTTGGTACCACAGTTAATCTTATTTCAGCAATAATCCACCAACTGGTAATAGTTATTAAAAAGCATTACAATAACGAAACATTGTTTAACCCCACAGTCAATTCATGTAGAAATGTAAGTAATACTTTAAAACACTGGCAGAATACTTTTCAGAATAAAAATGCAATTCTGTGTGGAGATCCGCCACATGGGCAACCTGTAAAAAACTGTGAGCTATACATTGCTTGTATGTCAACGCCCAGTCCTTATATGCTCATTAATTGTCTGCTTTTGTTTCTACAGATCCCACCATCCTAAAGTACCTGAAAGCAACAGGAGAGCCCAGCCCAAGATGAATCTGGGATCATTGGATGGACCCTGCGGGAGGAAGCCCCTCTTCCTCGTCACTGTACCTTGGCTGCCTTGGAAGGTGAAGTGGTGGTGTCTCTCAGCTTTTCTCGACAATGCCCTTTGAGAATGGACCTCTTCTGGAAGAAGTCACTGGGTCATTGCGGTCATGCAGGAGAAGGGTACCAAGCAGTGCCGGAAAGGCAGCAGTGAAGGTCTGTCACAGTGGCCTTCTTGGTCGGGTTGCTACGCCGGCTCTGGATGTCAAATGAAGCTAAAACTCACTGTGGACCTCAACAAGGTGTGGGAGGTAAGGATGAGTATTTTTGATTTTTTCGATGACCTATTGATTTCAATACTACAGTCTCTGTATCTTAACTGCGATGAGTAAGATTGGCCCCATGGTGATTTTCATTAATTCCTCTAGGGTTTAATATTACAGTTTTTTATCTTGACTGGGATGAGTAGGATTTCTCCCATAATGATTTTCCGCCCCCCTCCGGGTCACTCATTTTCCCTATTACCTGTTGCTCTTAGGGATAACATCATTGGGGCCTCTACTCGCTCTGGTCAGTTCTCTCTTCTGCCTGACTGGCCTCTGTTGCTCCTTCAATCCTTCAACCTTTGTGCCGTTTTCTAGTATGGTCATTTGGTATTACTATTACCGCTATGTTCTGTGTCTTCAGTCATGCAGCAGTCTCAGCGTTTATGGGACAGCCGGTCCACCACAAGCTTTCCATAATCATGCCACCACTTTCCTTCTCTCTCTCTCACACTGATTACCAGGATGCCCACAGCCGGCTTTATATCTATTGTTCGCCTCTTGGTAAAATGCAGCGCGTCTATTTCTATTTCTCGTTCTCTTCTGGTCACAGGACGCTGTACGTCTGACTTTGCCTCTGTGCGAGCTTTCCCGCTGGTTTGTAACTCGCTGGTTTTCTCTCTTCTCCAATCTCCTACCCTCTCGCCGTAGACGTGGTTGAGGGACTTCCCCGACGTATGTCCAATTCTCTCTATGCCAGATGGCTTCTGTCCTCCTCCTCCACACATTCCTCCTTGACCCAGATAAATGGGATGTTTCCTTTAAAGAAACATTTACATTTTCTATTTCACAATAACACATACTGGTTTTTTCTTATTAAAAGTGAAATAGGACATGTTCCAAGTGGTATTGTTGATTGTTTTCTAGGAGTGTCTCACAGGAATGGGAGTATTTGTCCCCAAAGGTTGGAGTTTCTCCTGGTGAGGTCTCACTTGCCTCAACCCTTAGAGAGTGTTTTGCAATCTGGGCTCAGATCCATAGCCTCACCGAGAGGGCTCTCCCTTGGGGAGAAGAGAAGGAAATCCCTCGATTCATCGCAGTTCCTTTATCTATAGGTATATTTAAAAATAACAGTGATACATGTATAACTGTATGTAAAAGCTTATTGTGATTACACAATGATCGTATGTGCAACATTTTCAAATAGGGAATACGTTACTGTTTAAACGTGCAAGCAATCATAAAATGTTTTGAGTTGAATTGGCTAATGTTGTTTTCTTGCTGATTGACCACGCTAAACTTCACTTCAGCCATGCGTCATGTCCAAATGGGGAGGGTTCAGTGCTCCAGGAGATTTTGCTAGAATATTTGGCATGAATAAGGTTTGTTTGCCTTTCATCATGAAAACACATTGGGCCCGATTCATACCATCAGGAGCAGAAATGGTGCAAGAGCCGCGCGCCGAAAAGAAGAAATATTGCGTGCCCCGTGTATTCATGGCATTACTAAATGTTGCGAAGGTAAAAACAAGCTGCGAGAGGAATGCCCACAACACGCCCCACGCATCGCAGGACTCTCATAAGTGGAGGCAGCACCCCAGCGAGATCGCACACCTCACCTCGCAAACCCAGGCTGCACTCCTGCGAAAACGTGGGCCTCGCTCGTAGTTGGAGGCTGCACCCCTGAAAAATCTCACTCCTCACCTCGCAAGCCCATGCTGCTCCCCCGTGAAAATGCATGACTCCCTTGTAAGTGGAAGCTGCACCCCAGCAAAATCGCATACCTCACCTTGCTAGTCCAGGTTGCACCCCTGCAAAATCTTGCACCTCACCTCGCAAGCCCAGGCTGCACTCCAGCACTCTGAACAAGGACACACATAAGTAACGGCTGTACTCCAGCTACTCTGCGCAAGGACCCACATAAGCAATGTCTGTGCCGCAGCTACTCTGCATGAGAACCCACAGAATTAAGAGCTGCACCCCAGCTACTCTGTGCAAGGTCCCACGTAATTAAAGGCTACGCCCCAGCTACTCTGCGCAAGGCCAAACCAGGGAATGTCTGCACCCCTGTGAACCATCACTCCTACTCCCACTCCCACTGCACACAAAGTGCCAGCGCACACCCCAACTGCACACCAGGCAGCGCCCACACCACCCCACAGTATGGGGAGTGTTGTGTGTTGGTGGTCATCCATGCATTGAGTGGCAACCCCCCATGCATGACTGATGAGTGCATGTCACATCTCCAGAGTCATGGCCACAACCCACCTGACAGTCAAATAACAAAACCATAGCAAAATGAATGTAAACCACATGCTGCCCATGAACAAAGAGACAACAAACAATGTGTGTGCAACAACAGAAAAATGTATTACTAACATGTACACAAAAATAAACATGGATGTTGGAAGGGGGAACTGTTCAAGCGGAAAACAGAAAAAACAGAGACACACATGAACTATTTTCATGGGAAGCAGGCTCATTGATCGTCCCTTAGGTTATCCAGGGCAGACTCATATTCCTCCTCTTCCTCTTAGAGGTGGGCCATTGCCTGCTCCTGGATGGCTTGCAGGCTGTCCCTCATCCTCCTCTCCAGCACCCCTGCATCCCTGCAAGCCTCTTCCAGGATATGTACACACCTCTGTGCCCTCCTCTCCACTGCCTCTGCCTTGGCCCTGGCAACATGTGCCTCACAAGCCCGCTCCCTCTCCACCACCAGCAGCATCATCAGTTCGATCTGGACACACACCATGTCCCTTGAACGGCGGGGCACCTCCTGCCTGGTCACCGTTGACCTCTGTGCAGCTTGCCTCTTTGATCTAAATTGGCCCTGGGAAGAGTGCCCCTGTGCACTGCCATACTGCAGCTGCCTGTTCCAGCATGAACTGCATATGCACCCCCACCATCTTGATGTTGGTTGATGGGGGGTACTGTGCCAGCACTGTCCTGCTGTACCAGTTGCCACACTGATGCCTGGTCCTGTGTAGGAGCCTGGTCAGGCACAGCAGCCACCTCCAATGTACTCCCTTGGACATCCACCTCAGGCAGGGACATTCCAACCACCTGAATGGGTGCAGTGGGCATGACAGGAGTAGAGGGGGCCGTGACGAGAACCGGCAAGGAATGCCGCCTGGAGGATGGCTGGGGTACAGAGGAGGCAGTGGAGGAGTGGACAGCTGAATGTGCCAGAGCACACAGACCACCCGAGAGTAGTGCATGCGTTAGTTGGGACATGGAGTTGCTCATTGATCCATGATGATCTGAGAGTCCCTCACGAATTACCCTCAAATCATCACAGATCACGCCCACCCGTCTCACAATCCCAGCCAGCAGGGCATGTGAAAGCTCTAGGGTGACCACCATGGCCCCAAAGTGTTAGATCCCTACTGCATCAGATGGATCAGGAATGGTATTGGAGAACATAATTAAAGAAAAAACAGACCAATTATTTTGTAAGTTAAATGAAACACACATGCAGACTGTCCCTACAGTGAAGAGCAGCCTGTCCCTTTCCCTATGGATCTCTCCCTAGGAGACGGATGGTGCACCATCTATCTAAAAGGGGTAGCAGAAAGGAATCTCCCTATCCAACAAACAATAAAATATCAGATTTAGGTCACCAGGGTACCATATAAAAGACAAAAACATACTATTGTATCTTTTTGAAAGTGACATGACCCATCCTCTTATCTGGAATTTTTCTCTATGTTTTAATCACCAGTTTCTAGAGGTAGTCGTGCGAACTCAAACCTAGTGTTGATAGTAAAAGACTAATATGCTCCTTGAGATGCGCGACAAACCCTAGAGGATGATACAGCTATCTAGCAATAAAAAACAAACATTATTTGTGATGTGTACGGATATATTGAGTTGGA
Source organism: Ambystoma mexicanum (assembly GCF_040938575.1). NCBI lineage: Eukaryota > Metazoa > Chordata > Amphibia > Caudata > Ambystomatidae > Ambystoma > Ambystoma mexicanum. The sequence continues at coordinate 460,764,063 of NC_090923.1, read as the reverse complement.
CATCGTCATCTGCATGAGAACACTCATGACTGGTTGGGTCGACCGGTTTCGATAATCATAGCTATTGGGATCATCTTCTTCAGGACCATTCATGCTTTTTGTAGGGTGTTATTCCCTCTCTAAGTCACCAACGCAATCCAGGTGACACTTCTGCTTCCTGTGAGAAAACATAAGGTAGAGAAAACAGCAGGCTAAGCATACCCCCTATGGTAGCACGCATGTAAATGACTGCAAACTACTTTTGTGTGTATATTTTTACAGTCATTCTTATTACAGTGCAATAACTGCAGGATCAACTAAGTAGCCTTTTAAAAGCTCCAGGTTCATGCAGGGAAAGGGGTGGGAAAAGGGGGGGGTGAATAATATTAGCCCAAGACTGAGTGTATGGTGCCTAGAAAAAAACGTGTTCTTATCTTACATAAAAGACCAGAGGCCACCTCTATGGTGTAACGTGTTCCACATGTAACCCACAGTTATGGCAATTTTATCACATGCTAAATTTCCTACCCGGGATCCATGAAGTGGTTATCTACCATGTTCGGGTACCCCCGTACATCAATTAGTGTAGGGTATATCTGCATCTCATGGCATCTGTCAATACAGATATAGATGTTACTCATACATCCGCTAGTATATCCGCTAGTATAGCAATTCTGTAAAATTGAATGGGAATGGAATCCCAGCTTACCTTAGTGGTTGCGTGATGGATGCAATGCATATTTATTCAAAGCTCAAGCAGTTTCATGCCGCAATGCGTATTGTGTCTACGTGTTCCTATGATTTTCCATATGTACTTATGGAGGTGCAGCCTGAATCCCCTCCTGGATTTCTCCAACCAACCCTTTGCGCTGGCCTTCATCTTCCTCCTCCTCCACGCCACCTCCATCTCCCTGGATGACTTCAGAGAGGCTTCTTCCCTAGATGGCTTCTCCATCCCTGCACCTTTTCCCACAGCCACTGAAGAGTCCCCTTCCACACCAACCTTCTGGGACATACCCTCAGCAGCTGCACCCGATGGACCATCCGCACCCCCAGCCGACTCACCCTCAGATGAGGGGGACTCAAGTCGACCTGTCTGGGGAGTGCACTTACGCCTGGCAGTCTTGTCCATGACATGATGCTCCACAAGGATGCCTCCATCCTCTCCATGAGCCGCAGCAACTGTACAAACATAGGAGACAAAATATTGACTTCAGTCATGGTTGCCAATAGATGTTTGGCATACACAAAATAAACATGGAGAGTCAGGACTCATTTCACATCCATGAACTGAGTTACACACAATGCACACACACACACACACATTTGAGCACCTGTGTCACATCCATCACATGTGCCTGTATGCATGCACTGGCAGTACTACCACACATAGACTTGGACATCATGCATGTCCCACACATGCCCACAACCCAGCGAGTCAACATCTGTCATGTCCAAGCACCTACACCACGCACACACCCTGCATGTGATCAACAACAACCCATGGCTGCGCCATACACCAATTGACACTCAAATGCTACTATACAATGTCAAACACAAAACATGTCTGCCATTGGCATGAGACGGCAATGAGCTGCATCTCACAACACACACGACACAAACAGGATGTAGCACCTGCAAACATGCATTCCACACATACGCCGTTGGGCATACATCCCACAGGGGTTCTCACCAGCGTCATCCCGATGTCTCTTCCAGACCAAGTACTGGGAGCGGAGGTCCGGGTAGAACCACTAAAGTACCCTCAGCAGTGTCTGGCGGAAGCAGTGGCAGGCTGAGTGGTGCAACTCCATGGTGGGTTCCATCTCGAGGGCTGCCAACACCTTGATATGGCTGCGGGTCTTGAGATCGTCGCAATGTTTCTTCACCAGGTCCCTGATGCTGACTGCCACCCCCTTTGCATTGATGGCAGTCGTGATCTCAGCCTTGTGTCGGAGCCCAGCTGTGTCAATGGGTTGTATAGGGCATCATAGGCTTCCGGGACTTGATCCACCAGGATCCCAACTTCAATGCCAGTGAAGTTGGGTGCACTCTGCTTCAAGGTGGGGTGCTGCCCTCACCAGATGATACAGATGGGCCAGGCATGGCACCCCGAGGCAGGTATGGGCCTCCTAGGTCCTGGATGAGTGTTGTGAAGTAACTGTGGTATTTGCAGAGGTGGATTTCCCTGGAATACAGTGGAGGTGGTTGCAGGGCCAACACAGGATTCCAGCAAAAGTGGGGCAGCTGGTACAAGAAGACAGTGCCGGATGCAAGCAGGCACTCACACCCGAGCATGCAGCAGCACTGCGGGGGGTGAATGAGGCAAAGCCAGGCCAGAGGAGGCAAGTCAAGCAGCAGTGTGTGCAGAAGGTACCGTGGTGTGCGTCACGCAACCGCAGATGCTGGCAGCAGAGTAAAGTCCCTTGTTTTGTGATAAAACAAGCATAAGTTATGTCCTGCAAGCGTAGATTTTGCATGCCTACGTGGAACGCCTACACGTTCATGTCATTGATGAATCCATTTAAGTTGCGAGACACGCATCACAAGTCAAGGGCATGAAGGTCGGGATTACGAACCACATTCGTATGGTGTTATACTTGATACAAAATCATTCCCTTCAGGTATCTCGTACCCATTTTCTTTTGGGGGGGGCTTTGCCTCCGCTCATACATGCATTTACTTTTGATTTTTGCGAGGCTAGCAGTGAGTCGCGTACACATTTTCTTCATCTATGGGTGCCCCTGTGTATTGCATACCACTATATTTACACTTCTGGCAGCTTTCTGGGGTTCACGTACACATTTTTAGTGTTGCTGGGTGTCACTGCGTATCGTGTACCACTTTTTTCTTATTCTGGAAGCTATCCTGGTATACACTTTTTCTTTTTGTTTTGGTGTGCCTGTGCATTATGCGTAGCATACTATCCACAACTGGGGTACATTTTTGCTTTGCTGGACCACAGAACTATGTCTCTCATTGCGTAGACTGCCCCTTTGCTCATATTGCCCAGGACAATAACTTGATTTGCCTTCCATATTTTGTTACACCTGGAACATGAGTGGGAGGGCCCCAAGAGGGAAAGGGGGCAGATGGGGCCGGGGTTAGAGGTATGCTGTGGAAGCAGCTGTCCCAGCCCAAGGGGTCATGGGCATGCTGTGGATGCAGCTGCACCAGCCTCAAAGGGTCATGACATGCCCCAGGCCACTTGTGGTTCAGCATCAGGATCCCTAAGTGGTCCCAGCCACTCAGGGGTGGCACCAACACCTCATGGCACCCGTGGCAAGAAGGCAGAGTCTGCACAGCAGGAACAGGCTCCACCCCATGACACAGCATAGGACACTGGCACGTTGAGGAAGAAGAACTTCCGTGAAGAAGAACTCCAGATCCTCATGGACTACGTGGCCAGTCACCATCGTGGCATGTGTCAGCATCCGGGGAGCATCCATACAATTACTCCACGTACGGTGCATTGGCAGTATGTCACGGATGAGATCAACGTTTTAGGGTTTGAGAAGAGTACTGCTGCACAGGTAGAGAAGCGCTGGAATGATCTCACCTGTCGCATCAAGTCTAACATTGGACAAGCTCGGTGCCAACATGGCCTCTGCTCAGACCACTGGAGGGGGGTCGCCAGAGGAGCAGGAGCTAACCCAGCAAGAAGAGGCTATGATCCAATTCATAGTACTGGAGCAGGTGCAAGGCGTGGGAGGCCTGGAAAATTACAAGGACACATCTGGTGAGTGACCAACATTGTACATCCTGAATATGTGAAGTAATGCATAACCAAGATGTATAATTGTGGTTCACATCTGGCTGCATTGGAATGACTGCCCTGGGTGAACCATGTCATGTGGTGTAATGATTCCTGTCCAATAGTGGATACAACCCATGTGGTGTACATCAGTGGACCATATCGGTTTGACACTACTCATCCTCCACAAGCACCCTCCTCAACATCTGCAACATGATACTACTATGTGCACAGTTGTTTGCTGCACCCGTCATGTGGGTGACTCTGCTCTGCTAGACATGTGCGTGTGTCCAAAATCCTAGTTATACTTCATGCCATGCAGGGTATTGCATTTCTTTTCACACATGTACATATGTGCTGCCATGCCACATAGACCATCCAAGCTGACGCACAACACGCCTGCAAACCACAGTAGGTGCGGGCAAAGCTGATTTGACCAAGGGAGGAAGACATTGACTTGAGTACCACTTGAAAAACCATCCGGGCATGGTAGCATGCAAAGCAAATATAAGGAAACTTCCACATGCAGCAAAAATTGGGAAAAATTACGCATGCTGGACATGCAAGGCAGTGCACATGCTTACCTGTTGACTCAGCCGGCATGATGTGAATGCTGCATCACCTTCACCGGGAATTGTGCCTCCAAATGAGTGACAGGAGGGCCACTGCCTGGCGGACGGCATGGGGAGCATGGCTGTCAAATGGTGCAGGGTGTCTCCCCCTGGACAGCAGCCACTGCCTCATTACGGATTACTGAAACAGCATTGGACAAGACATAACAACAGGCTAAGTACCATTCACACAGCACACATGTGTCAGGGTGCACTGAACCCATAGTTAACTGCCATCATGTGCACCACCATCCACACATGCAAGTTGATCTCACTCTGCATGCCTGCGTGTCCACCATTGCATACGTCATGGCCTTGAGAGGGCAACTGCACAACTTAAGTAAAAAATAAACCCACCCAAAAAAAATAAACCTGGAAAGGGCAACTCAAAAATAACATGCCAACATCTGTGCCTGGGGTCTACAAAAGGGACAGTAAAACAAATAAAATGTTCAGCATGGACGGGCGGCGGGGGGGCAGCCACGTTGGGGGGAGGGGTAGGGTGCATGTGAACACCCAAAGGGTACAGCCAATTAAATTTAAAAAACAAACCTCCATGAGCTCATGGACCTCATGGCTACGGTGGACAGGGAGGCATGTCTGTGCTCGCAATCCCCATCCTGCGTTGAATCTGCAGGTGGAAGTGGTGCTGGAGACTGACCACACAATGCCATCGCCTGGTCCTTAGTGGCAGGCGCATGTGTGACACTGATGAATGCAATAGCAGACTGAGGGCTGTGAGGTCACTATTCACAACTTCATGGGTTGCACAGAGTTCCTCTGAGATTGTATGCCTCAATGCTAACACCTCCTGCTGGAACAGTCTTCTGTTGGCTGCATGTTCCTCATGGATTGCAGTCCTGTGGGCCAACATCTCACACCTCATGTCATCCCTGTGTGCACGACTCTCTGCAACTAGGGATGCTTGCAGACACTGCAGATATGCCCGTTGGCCCCTGATGTTGGCCTCCATGTGCAGTCAGTGGGAGCGTCATGTGGACCACATGACCTGCAGATGTTGCACCACCTGTGTTGTGGAAGTGGCCACCCTATCAATGCCCTTAGCCAAACTCTCAAAGGCAACACCCTGTTGATGTTCTGGATGCAGCATCTGCTGCTCCCACTCTGTCAGCCCAGGCTGCACACATCCCCTGTTTGTGCAGGGCCCACGACTGCCTGATGCAAGGGAGTATGGCCCTTGCTGTGATGCCCCTGTCCGTGGCTGCAGGTCTGCAACCATCCCTTGGACATTTGTGCCAGGACCGGAAACCAATACATGGGACAGTGGCCTTGCAACCATAACCACCACAGATGAGGGTGCCACCACTGACTGGCCTTGTGAAGGCACCTGACCCCTGCACACTCACATGCCTCAGCTGCTCCACCCATTGATGCACTCACCTCCGCCAGCATTGAGGACTGCACATCCAGTTCAGCATCAAGCCAGCTGAGTTCAAAGAGTCCGAAGAGTTTGCAGCATGGCTGAGGATTCTCTGTAGCTCCAGTGGGTTCTCACAGCCCACGCCACATCCTCCACAGGTGGTCTGAAGCACCACAGACTCTTTTTCATCCTCCTATGCATCTGTTGCATCCTCACATGCACATGGACAGAAAAAGACACATGGCGTCATGTGCAACCACCACCACCACCAGCTCCTGCCCTCTTCCCGAATCCCCCGTTACAAAGGGGCCCAATATGCAGATATGGGATTGAGGCTTGAATCCACCTATATCTGTCTCCCCGGCGGCCAGTGAGACTCGCTATGCACATCCCGGCTCACCAACAGAGGGTCTTCCTGGGTAAGCAACACGAGCCCCAGACCCCTTCATAAGACGACTCGCCACCTGGGGATCCGGACACTGTCGCTAACATAAAGGCCATGACAAGAACGGTGCATGATTTATGAGACTCTGACCCGTGCTGGAGACCATGACCCCTACCTTGAGCAGTGATAACTTGGTATAGCGACTCCTCTACTTTGCCTACTGGGCCAATACAACCTATCTACCACTACTTCATCCCTATCCTGCTCTGGCTATACCAAGTAAGTGCTGGGGGGAGCAGGGTGGTTCTATTGAGTCCTCCTTGCGACCTGCTCGAACACTGCTGGTGGCCTTTACCTCCCTGAGACATGGTCCAACGCGTGCATAACCTCCTGCGCCTACTGACATTACTGCTATAACCCACAAGTGCCTGAGGTTCGGCATGCGCACGTGAGATTTCCCATCCAGGGCTGCTTACCTACCTGCGCAATCTACCTATGACCCCGCCAATGCCTTACACGAGAACGGGGCAGCCTAGACTACAACGGTACTGCTCCGGAACCGTGGATCTCAGGCCCTGAAGACCACTAGCGTGACCCAGCTTCTAGCTCACCTTGGAGTTCAGGGGTCCTCTACCTCAATTCCCATGCCCTCTGAGACCCCTATTAACAACATAAAACACCCTATTCGCCATCTGCAGCTTACACCTGACTTGTATGCACAAGCTCCTGCGCTGCTCCACCAGGTGAATATATCGGTCTACAGCCTTCACTATAAATCCTGATGAGTACTCCGACACCGAGCTGACGCAGCTATCTGGTAAAGGGACTCGCCACCTATCATGACAAGGGGAGCCCGGAGGGGTAAGAAAACCGGAGTAATGGAAAAATATGCAAAATCCACACCAAGGTCAGAACAGGGGCAATCAACAATTAGTCAAGGATACACCTCCTTACCTGTTGTCACCACGACCCCTGACCTCACTAATATGATGGAGACTATGGCCAAAAACTTTGCAGCCATACACGAAAAACTGAACGATATAAACGCACACGTGTCCTCTATCAGATCCAAATTAGCCCATGAAGGTGCCAGAATCATGGAGGCCGAGACCAGAATTGGAGCTAATGAAGATGGACTGGCTGCACTCCATGACACTGTAACTGCCCTCACCCGGTATATGAAGTTTGTTAAGAGTAAGTGTGACGACCTTGGCTCTCGCTCACGCAGAAATGATATACGAATCATAGGAGTTCCGAAAGACGCACTTATTGGTAAAATGGAGTTGGCCACTGAGAACCTGCTCAACACTCTCCTGCGGAACCCTGAACTTCCCCCTTATTGACTGTTGAACGCGCTCATCTCGCGCTGGCCCCACGGCCCAAACCTGGTGATTTTCCGAGGCCCATCATTGCAAAGATCCTTATCTTCCAGGATAGAGATCATCTTCCTCGGCTCGCCAGGGAAAAAAGAATTGAGACTCGGCTCTGAGATTATCAGAATTTTCCCTGACTTCTCCATAGGAGTGCACAGGAAGGTCACCAATTATTGGGGGTGAAAAAGATGCTTAGAGAGTGCAATATCCAGTATGCAATGTTGTTCCCGGCACATCTACCTTCAAGGACAAACTTTATTTTTTTACCATGCCAAACGGAGCTGTAAAGAGTATTGAAGTGGCGCAAATACCATTAAACAATCCTGCCAACGACCAAATGAATGACAACCAGGTCGGATGACAATGTCGAGGCCATGTTGTTACACCTGTGAATACATACTTGCCAACCCTACAGATTTAGGCAGTAGGCTACTGCTTTTTAAGCAGTCCTACCGCGTACAGAGTTGGGTGACAGATCCTACTGCTTTTTACAGTGGCAGGTCATTTATGTGCCTCTAAGGCAGGCTGCAGGACAAAGCATGCAGCAAATGAATTGTTCTGTCTGTACAGTGGACTGGTAGGTGATTACTTTGATTGGGGTCAGACCAACCCACTGACCTGACAGCTACGTGACTCTGTCCTGCACTCTTGCCAGTACAACTATTAGGTGAACCACCAGTGAAGGCAAGTGGCAAAACGTGACACCATCACACCGCATCTGCCTATCAGACTGAGGGGGCATCAGTCTCCATATCATTCAGTGTTCAACTTGCACTGCAGGAATACATATGTATTGCCCAGGCTGCTGCTACAGAGCAGTGGCAAACGTTGCCTACCAGCTCCCTGTGATTATCTTCTGTGAAGGTAATTGAATTTGGTGTTAACTTACCATTCAGATTTATACATTTTTAACATTTGAATATCTTTCCATGTTGTGCTGTTTGACGGGTTGAGTATTTTAGAATGCTTCAAGCGTGCCAACAATGTATGTTTTGTATTTTCCCGTGATGCCATTGTTATGCAAATTATTATATTTGAAACTTTAAAAAATCACACATCTTTTTGGTCACCGAATGTTGGCAAGTATGTGAATATCTTCTCCTTGCTAACATGAGCTGATAGTGGCGTACCAAAACTACAGCCGCCACACCCGTAAGCCATAGATGGGCGCAATGCCCCAGATCTAGTACTCGTGGATGTGCGGCCACAGCATACCCCCCTTGTAGTTGCAATGTTTGAGTCAAGGGTTAAGTTGTTTATGAGTCCCTGTTGGACTTTCTGGAGAGATGTGCCAAGTTGGGGTGGGCCATCAGAGAGCAGAACTAGGAGGTGGGTTGTGTACACGGCTTGGTTGGAGTGGGCAGTGAGGGTGGGGGGAGGTCGAGTTGCGGGATGTAACAATAAAACAGGGAGGAGCATTGAGGCATGACACATGTTCGTATTGGAATGTATGAGTGTAACAGATGCACTATCATTGAGTAAGGGCAGAAAATCTGGGATGTTCCCTGAGGCAGGAAATGGAGACTGAGTTATTGTCATGAAATGCTAGAGGGGTGAGCAATTTTACTAAAGCACGCAGGATCACCGTGTATGCGCAGAGACACAGGGTAAAGATACTCCTTTTACAGGAGACTCACGCCATGGTTCACATAGCGGCCGGAATGGCGCCTTCTTGGGGACCAAGCCATTTCTAAACTACCTTCTCTACCCATTCTAGGGGTGTACTGACGATTCACAAATCAGTTAGATTCTCGTTGAAAAAAAGCTATGTTGACTCCAAAGGCAGGTATGTTATCCTGTATTGCACAATCGCTGGGGGCGAGTATCTACTGATAAATACGTACTGTTCTAATGTGGACACCTCCAAGTTTTTTGATAATGTGGTTTCTATTCTGATGGGATACATTGGGGTACAGATTATCTGAGGGTGAGACATGAATCTGATACTCAATGTGCACCTGGACAGAACGGGGTTGGCACCCAGCTCTCGGTCCCGGGCCGCACTTTGATTAACCTCCCATATGACAGCACTGGGCCTGCAAGATGCCTGGATTGTGCTGCACACCCACACATGAATATACTCATTTTACTCACCGGTACACAACAGTTCATCTCGCATCGACATGTTCCTCACATCTGGAACCCTGATAGGCAAGGTTGATAACATTGAAATACTCACCCGCACGCTATCACACCACTCCCCAGGGACACTGTCCATCGCTCTGGGAACATCACCACGCATTCACTCAGTATGTTGCTTTAAATCAGAAACACTGTTAGACATTTTTCAAGTGTAACACCCCACGGGATACATCTCCAGGAATTAGATGGGAAGCATTCAAGGCATTTAGAAGAGGCATGTCCATCTCCAGGAAGGCAGGCATATTAAACGTGATTAAAACAATCTCTGGCACTCAGAAGCTAAACTTAAGATCCTTGAATGGGAATGTGCAACAGCAGCAAGCCCAGATAAACTGGCACAGATACATGCCGAACTAGAAGTCTTCAACTCGCACGCCATTAGGGAAATACAATATTTCTCATGGCCACAAGCAGTGAGGAAATATGATGAAGGTGAGAGACCATGCAGGACACGAGCAAAGCTGACTAGATTGGAGGGAGGGCAAAACCAAGTAGAATGTATTACTTACAATCAAGGCACCCTACAGTTGGCGGACTGACACATTTTAGACACTTTCTCTAAATTATACACTGCCCTATACAGATTGAACCAACCACATGAAGACCATTCTATTCACACCTCGCTCAACCGGATCCCCATGTCCTCCATTAGCCCCCTAACACGGGATAACCTAGAAAGCCCTATCACCTTGGATGTAATAGTAGCAGCTATTTCGGAACTTCAGAAAGGTAACGCCCCCGGGCTTACGGGCTCACTCGAGAGTTCTACTAGGAACACATAGCGCTCCTGGCCCGTGACTTCTAGAGGTCTGGATGGAATCATTACGTGACTCTATTCGTCCCCCCTCCATACGTGAAGCAGTCATCACTATCCTCCTTAAACTTGGCAAACCAGGCACTGAGTGTGGATCATATAGACCTGTGTCATTAATGAACATGGATACCAAAATCTTTGCCAAAACACTTGCTAAGAGGTTCTTACCACTCATGCCACACTTAGTACATGCTGATCAAGGAGGGTTCATTCCTGGCAGGTCCACGTCCTCAAACATAAGGAGACTCTTTAACGTGCTTTCCAGGATGGACCAAAAAGCAGAGGCAGTTGCCGTTACACTAAATGCCCAAAAAGCCTTCAATATGGTCTCATGACAATACATGTGGGAGGCCCTGAAACAGATGGATATCGGCCCAGAAGTGATTAGGTACATCTAATTACTATACACACATCCTACAGCCAGTGTACTGGTCAATTCCCAGAAATCACCTCCCTTCCCACTGGGCAGAGGCACCTGCCAAGGTTGTCCTTTCTCCCCCATTCTTTTTGCACTAGTTGTAGAACAAATGGCCGATTTCATTAGAGCACAGCACGCCCATAAAGGAATATGTTTACCAGGCCATCCTGAGATAATAACGTTATATGCAGATAATGTCATTTTATACATCAGAGACCCTTCCGTAAACCTAGATATAAATATTGAGGGATGTGATACCGATTGGCACCTTCTCGGGATTCACAATCAATTATGGTAAATCCGAAATGTTCCCACTCACCGAGACGACCCCACTAGTGAGTACCCACTCCGGTGGACACCGTAAGGTATTAAGTACCTAGGGGTTCAGGTGTCCAGGATGAGACCGATGCTAATGGCTAATAACTACTCTACGGCAAAAAAATAAATTGAAACTAAAACCGCGAGATGACGCTCTCTCCCAATCTCTATGGTGGGCAGATTGTCACTGGTAAAAATGATCCTGGTCCCAAAACTACAATATGTCTTTGCAAATGTCCCCATATGGCCTGGAAAGCAATACTTCGACAGGCTTCATAGTGTAAATGCACAGTTCCTCTGGCACGCCGGAGCAGTGCGCAAAAAGTGGGTACATATGACACTACCCTACAAGAGAGGCGGATTCACTGCCCCCAACCTTCAATTGTATTGGATGGTGGCAGCACAGGCCCAATATGCCTCGTACTGGTATGCTGACCCAGGGGTCCGCCCCATGTCAAATTGACAAGACAAGTGAAGTGAATCCTAAAACCCTAATCTTACATGGGACCTATGCAGACGACTCCCCGTTAGGCCCCACGGCTGCCACGTTGCTAGCTTGATGCTGAGTGCTACTGACATCGACCGAGCCACGGCCCTACTATAAGTGGCTACCGATTTAGAAATTCCCTAGCCAGGAGCCCACGCACGACACAGCAAGGACTGGGTTATAGAGCCATTACTGACTTATTCCCTGAAGGAAGGTTCATTACACTACAGGCGTGGCAGGCGGGACATACTGGCTCAACACTGGAAATGCTACAATACTACATGCTACATGCCTCTTTTCGCACCATGTGGCCTTCCTACCGAGATGAGCCCGCATATTCTCCAGAAATAAACTAAATTGCCAACTCCAGTGGTGCCAAGGGAGTAGTCTCCTCCCTATATAAGTTACTTCTAGAGAGGATACCAAATCAATCATTCTAAGTACGCGATACATGGGCGAGGGAACTCGACCTCGAAATTCCAGACACTGTATGGAAGGACATGTGCTCCCACACACACACAAGGTCTCCCTCATTTCCGGTACCGTTGCATACAATACAAATTTCTGAATAGGCTATATTACACACCCATAGACTCTATAAATTCAATCAACACCTGTCCCACACTTGCCTTCGGTGCTACGATGATGAGGCCGACCATACACATATTTTTTGGGCATGTCCCAGACTGCAAATCTTTTGGAGAGAAATCCTGCAGGCACTCTCTGAGACAACAGGCATCACTATAGAACCAGACCCACTAGAGATCTTGTTCGGGGTATGGAATATTGCCATGAACAAGAAATTGCTAACCTTTTTAAATGTCAGTTGCGTGGAGGCCAAGAAACGTATTCTTCAACACTGGAAGCTGCCCCCCCCCTTCATTTGTAATGTGGTTGAATGCACTTACCTGGACACAAAAATGTGAGGAGGAGTACCTAAACTTGCTACCTTTGCAATCCCGTCCTAAAAACATATGGACTGAATTCTGCACCTGCCTCTCTAACCGCGCTGATACGGACCCAATGATTTCCTGAACTGTAAATAACTTACACATTGCTTTATGTGATGAAATGTATTCTCATTGTATCTAAGTGTTGCTGCAACTAAGCTCTGCATACCTGCGTAAGTATGCATACTCTATCTGTTCACGCTTCTTGGTTTAAATGATTGAACATGTAAGCTGCAATCTTCTGCCAATAAATAAAAGGCTACAAAAAAAATCTGTCCCTGACTTTGCTCCCTGCAATGGGAGGAACTCCTCTATAGCGCTCCATCCTACGACTGGACTCGGCTCCATTAACTCTTTATGAATGTGATTAATCTTGCGCTCCATCTGTTTTCTTTTTTGCTCCATTTCTTTGTCTGATTCTCTTTGCTTTCTCGCTTTGCATTTGTGATGCTGGAAATGCATCAGAGGGACAGGGCCTCTGAATCATTGTCCTTTATTCCTTTATCATGTATGTTCTAACTTTTTTCCGTGCAGGAGTTCATGGGGGATCCCCGGTGGTGCAGCTCTTCCTGTATTTGGTTTGGTGAACAGACCGTTGGGATACCCTTATGGCACCCATGGGTGGGAGTACAACCCTGTACTCCTATTGTATGTTTTTGGGCACCTGTGTGTGGCCCATGGAGCAGGGTATGGGCTGGTGGCAGCTCCGTGCTGAATTGACATGTGCCCTGCGCATCCTCCATTTTGGGATACCCAGGCCCTGTCATTGGAATCAATGGATTCCTGATGGAGGCAAGATGGCCCCTGTGGCATCTTGCCATCCATCGCCTGTTACCCTGGTTTTCCCTAAAGTCCTGGGAAGCCCTGAATCTGTCCCTTTCCCCTAACTGGCTGTTGGGTGGAAGTTCCATATATGGTAGTGTGGGGAAGTGCCCACCAGACTGGCTGGAGCCTTCCCAACGACTGTATGTTGTGGGTACGCCCGTGGGTTGGGACCTTGGTGAATGGAGTGTGTGACGAATACGCAATCTGTGTTGTGAGTGTCTATTATCTGGTGTTTGACACAATGACTGAGACAGCCCTGCCCGAAACTGGTATGAATGCAGTGTGTAATGCTGAATGGCAGAGTACTTGTCTGAATCCACATTCTATGTTGTGAGTGTCTGGATGGAGAAGAATGGCCTCAATGCACTGTGTGCCTGATAGGCTAACTGACTGCCTGAATGCCCTTCTGGATGATTGGTTGCCTTAGTGTGACCCAGCAGAGTGAATGTGAGATCAACAGTATATATGGGGGCCTCTCACTGCTAAAAATTGTTCAGAAGCTGAAGTTAATACTTGATGCTTACTCTCGAAGCCGAGCCGGAAGAAGAAGGTGTACCGCTGGTCCCTTCCGTGTAATCTGAAAGCTGCTGTGTCTTCAAGAGCTGATCCAAGAGAGGACCTGGTAAGGAGACCTCTCCCCAAGCTACGAGGGACCATCGTGCACAAGCTGATCTTTGCCAAAGCTCCCTGGTAGACAGACCTAGGAAAGGCTGCCGACCGGAGAAGGGGGCCGCCGAGGAGAACGAAGAGAAGCACCGGACAGCCGTCCACCACCGACGACCGCTGTCACCGACCGGAGCAGCCATCCTCCCATTTGCCTAAGAACATTTGATCCAAGAGCTCCCTTGTTCATCACCGTCGGCTGCTTTTGTCCTGCCAGAGAAGGTCGAGGTCGTTGATGACCGAGGAAAATCCGCTGGTGGGTTTCCCGCCACCCAAAGAGCTCAGAGACCCCGACGTAGCTACTGAAGCCAGCCGTGGTCATGTCCTGTTCGCCGATGCCAGACGCTGATGACTTGTCGCCCTTGCTGAGCCAAAGTTCTTCACTAACTCTTTGCAGCAACGAACCATCATTGTCAAGGTGCACCGCACGCCTCCCCTGTTCCAGGATGTTTTTGATTACTCATCTATGAGAACCGCAAGGACCGAAGCTGCTGCCTCAACGACACCATTTGCTCTTTCTTTATCTCAGAAGCTTTATGACCCTTGGCGCCCGCTTGAAAGGGAGCGCATTCAAGACCGGCCCGTCAATTCCCCGACGCAGAACTCTACAACACAAGGTACATTTGGGTTGCAGAACTATAGACAAAGATAAGACTCTTATGGACAATATATGGACTGGGCTTGTAGTGTATCTTCATTTAACAGGTTACCCAGGTGGGGGGATCCTTATATGGAACTGTGCCTAGGGGTAGGGGCTCAATATTATGCCAATTGTCTAAGCAACTTATCTTCCTCCTAAGTCTACAGTTGATATAATTTTGCTGTGTTGATTTGTATGCTATTTGAACTGAGTACAGTTGATGTATTTGAATGGAAACAGAGTAATAGTGGTACCACCTAGGACTGTATATATTTACCATTTTAGAATTGTCGGAGCACAAAGTGTATTATAACGTGATAGTGTATATAACATTGAACCTTATTTATATAAAGACTGTGTTTTAACTAATACAGTGTGCCTTTGTGGGTGCCTAGGGACTACACTGTAGTTAAGAACCAGCCCACATCACCTCCCGAGAAGCTAGACCCTGATTGCTCGTCCATTGCTACCAACAATGGAGCATCTTGGCTGGGGTGCTCTGTGCCTCTCCTCTGCCGTATAGAGAGTAGGAGTACAGCTACACCCTCAAGTGCATTTTTGCTCTACACTGGTGGCAGCGGTGGGATGCCTATGGTTTTAAGAATCAGTGTGTAACCTTTGCACTTACAAAATATCTACACTTTGTTAAATTGAGGTTTAGTTCTATACACGATAACTACATTAAAAGCAATGGAATCTATTGCGAATGGTAAATTGACTCGGATGAGCTTAGACGCTCTCCAGAGTGCTTGTGAAGCCAGGGAATTAGACTTTGTGGATAAGTCTAGGGCTGAGCTGATAGCTGCCCTGGTGGACTACCAGACTGATTGTGAAGCTCTTGAAGGGGGGAATGCGACCAATGAGGACTCTGCCCCTGTGGTTGTTACTGAATCTGATTCTTGGAACGCCACCAATCCTTCTGCCTCTGTTCCGAACCCCAGCACTGCTCTTCAGGGGGAAGCCCTGAAGATTGAACTTAAGCTGTAGGAGCTATAACGGGAACAGTTAGACTTTCAATACAAAAAGTTGGCAACAGAAGCTGAATTGAAGAAAGAGGTGTTGGCACAACAAGTAGCACTCAAAGATAGAGACCCTGTGCACCAGAATATTCAGCTAGTGAAAGCTAGAGTGGAGACTTCAGCGAAACCAGTTGAGAGTGTCAGGTCCCCAACCACCAAGTTTATGAAATATTTGGTGGGTATGTATGTGGAGGGTTCTGATATCCTCCAATGGATTGAAGCGTTTGAGATGGCTTGTGGAATCCATGATGTTGACAAGAGAGATTGCGCTAAGTGTTTGTTAAGCAGAGTGCCTCAGACTGGATATGACTGTATTCTGAAGCTGAGTGTGGAAGAAATGAGTCAGTATGAGTGCGTGAAGTCTGCTTTGATTGCCAAGTTTGGCAAGACACTGACCCAATACCTTAAAAGGTTCATGGAATTTAAGAAACAAGGGAATGTGTCTTGGATTGACTGGGTGAGTGCTGCGCATGTGAACATGATGGAGTGGATTGATGGTTACAAAGTGAAGACGTTTGTTGAATTAGCACACCTTTTGTTTTTTGAGCATTTTTCGGAAGCCTGTTCACCGGAGCTGCGTCAGTATGTTGCTGACCAGAACATTTTAGATCCCTTTAAGCTGGCCAGGCTGGCTGACAAGTGGGTCTCCCACCGGGTGTCCCCTAAGGACTCCAATGCGAAGGACAAGTACAAAGAAAAGGGGACCTCTCAGAAGGCTGAGGAGTCCCAAAAGCAGTCACAGTCGAATAAACCAAAACCATCCTCTTCTAAGATGCAAAAAATCTAGTGGGGATAAGTCTTTTGTGGGTGGGAGTAAGAGTAGTGGTCCGCCTGCTGCAAAGCAGGGTTTAAGTGGCTTCAGTACTGTACCCCACATTCCTGGCACTTGTTGGGACTGTGGGGTTCTGGATCACAAAAGGGGTGACCCCAAGTGTAAGGGTAGGGCACTTGGAGTTCAGGCTGTCAGCCTGAGCTACCCCTATTCCGTCCCTGAGGTGGAGGCCACTGTCCTCCCCTCCTCTACTGGGATCACATTCAGTGCTCCCTTAGAGATTTCCCTAGTGTCCCATGGGGCCGGGGACCAGTATGCAGAAGTACTGGCAACAATCACAAAAAACACCCGTAGGTTTTTGAGAAGTGTCCTCTTGAATGGCCAGCCTTCTACTGGTTTGAGAGACACTGGGGGAAGCATGCCAGTGGTGGACAGGGCCCTGCTCGAGCCAGAGGACTATGTAGGTGCTCCTCTGAGAACCACCATGTTAGCTGGTGGGCCTCCCAAATGATCACCTGTAGCCTTAGTCAACATTATGATAGGAGACAAGACAGCAAAGCTTCCTGTCCTGCTTCAGGACAATGGGCCTCATTACACAGTAGGTGGTAAGGGATTACCGGCACTGGTAAGGGCACCAGTGCCGGTAATCCCTTACCGCCCTACTACGAGGTCCCTTAGCGGATCCTTTCCCTAACGCCCGGTTTTACCAGGCATTAAGGAAGGGACCCGTTAAACGACTTCAGAGCTAATAATGGTACCACAAGTTGCGGTACCGTTATTAGCTCCATCCCCATTCCCATTGAGCCCTATGGGGGCTCGAATGGGAATGGGGAATGGTTCCCGGAATGGGGACTTACCGGGTCCTCCAAGGTCGGAATGACCCGGGAAGTCCCTATTCCGGGAACACGGACCCGGAATGCGGTAATGGGGTAGCCATGGTGCTAATAGTGCCATGGCTACCGCCTACCGTGTAATGAGGCCCAATGAACCTGCTAACATTTTGTTAGGAAATTATTTGATAGAATTGGAGATGATCGTGGATGGTCTACTCATGACTGCTGCGGTAGTCACATGATTGCAGGTCACACAGGCCCGGCTGTGAGTCCGGTATCCTCGCTGACGGGGGAAACCAAAGGCACAACAAAGATGGAAGAGCAAGAAGGTCACCTCTGCGAAAGGGACCCCTTCTCTTCATGCTGCTCCAGCAGCACCCATTGGGATTCATGCCCTGGCTGGACTGGATCCAGTGGGGACCCAAGCCTCAACTCCTTTGGGAGAAGAGCCAGAAGACTCTCCTGTGGGAGAGGTACTCAACCCGGAGGACCACCCTGACCTTCAATGCTTGTTAGCTGAAGGTGGACCCTCCCGCACTGACTTCTGTAAGTGTCAGAGAGAGTGCCACTCTCTCGAGGGTCTGAGGAAACAGGCCATGTCCCAGGCACAAGGAGAAGTGCCTAGGACATTCTGCATTTATTGGGAGGGTGTGCTCCTTGTTAGTGAGCCAACTAAGCCTGAACCTTTTGCCCTCAAGAGGTTGGTGGACCCCAGGTTTACAGGCTATTCCTACTGCAGTTGTGCATGAGGTGCCCTTGGATAGTCATCTTGGGACCAAGGAGACAAAGCAAGGGCTCTCTGCCCATTTCTACTGGCCCTGGATCGGAGTAGAAGTGGAGTCCCACTGCAAGACCTGGCCAACTTGTCAGTTGTCTGGCAAGACTGGAGGCAGTGTCACTGCCCCACTGCAGCCATTTCCAGGGGTTGGCACACCGTTTGAGAGGGTGAGCATCGACATTGTTGGTCTCCTTGACCCTCCCACTTCGGGTGGACATTGGTTCATCCTGGTCTTGGTTGATCATGCCACCAGGTACCCTGAGGCTATACCCCTTCAGACGGTTACGGCCAAGGTGGTTGCCAGGGCGCTCCTGTGCATTTTCACCCATGTTGGATTCCATAAG
Organism: Ambystoma mexicanum; assembly: GCF_040938575.1. Taxonomy (NCBI): domain Eukaryota; kingdom Metazoa; phylum Chordata; class Amphibia; order Caudata; family Ambystomatidae; genus Ambystoma; species Ambystoma mexicanum. Next base: position 460,745,577 of record NC_090923.1, on the reverse strand, counting down.
GAGGTTATCTCTGACAGAGGATCCAACATCATGTCGAGCTACATGAAAACAATGTGGAAAGAGTGCGGGGTAACTTACTACAAGTTCTCCACCTCTTATCATCCCCAGACCAATGGTCTGGTTGAGAGATTTAATAAAACTCTAAAGGGCATGCTAGGCACTTTGGAAGAGCCCCTAAGCAGGAAATGGGATCTCCTCCTGACATGCCTGCTGTTCGCTTACAGAGCGGTACCTCAAGAGGGTGTTGGTTTCAGCCCCTTCGAGTTACTCTTTGGACATCCTGTGAGGGGGCCCCTTGACTTGATCTGAGAAGGTTTGGAAGCCACCCCTCCAGGTCCTGCCAAGCAAGTGGGGGACTATGGGCCTCATTACAACCCAGGCGGTAAGTTCCCTACTTTACCACCATGGTGTAAACTCTGTTTACACCATGGTGGATGGCGGATTTACCGCCCCATTCCAAGGTGAGTGAGGCGGTAAATCCCCATTCCCCATTTACCCTTCCCCATTCCCATTTTTGCCCCATAGGGCATAATGGGAGTGGGGAAGGCGCTAATTACGGCACCGTAAATTACGGGTTAGCGCCTTGCATTTTAACGGCTGTTAAAAGCAAGCGTTAAAATGGTAATCAGGCGTTAAGGGTTAATGGCGCCGATGCCGCCGTTAAACCCTTAACGCCTGGGTTGTAATGAGGCCCTATATGTTAGGCCTTAGATGGAGGATTACACAGATGATGGGTCAGGCAACAGCAAATCCTAAGGAAAGCCAGGAACTGACCAAATACTGGCATGACCTTAAAGCATCACAAGTGGATTGGACTCCAGGACAGGAGATCCTTGTGATGGAGCCTACCAAGCCTCGAGCTTTGGCAGATAAGTGGACTGGACCCTTCAGGAAAATCTCCAAGATGAGCGAAGTCAACTATCTGGTTGTCATGGGAGTCCCTGGGGTAGACCCTTGGGTATTCCACATCAACAGGCTCAAGACTTTCCACAGGCAAGCAGAAGTCTCATGACTCTTGCTGGCTTCCGAGCAAGAAGAGGACGAGAATGAGCCCCTTCCTGATTTGCTGCATAGGAACCCTCAGGATTGCCTAGTGGAGGGAGTGCATCTCTCTCCAGAGCTGACAACAGAGCAGCGGAGGGCCTGCAGGGCTTTGCTCGGGCAGTATGCCTATCTGTTCTCACTGATGCCAGGCCTTAGACTGTGGTGTAGGCACGAAATGGACACTGGTGACAGTGTGCCTGTCAAAAGCAGGTGCTATAGTATGTCAGATACAGTTAAGAACCACATCCAGGCTGGGGTCGCAAAGATGTTGGATCTGGGTGTTATTGAACCCTCAACCAGTCCCTGGTCCAGTCCTGTGGTTGTTGTCCCAAAGGCAAGTTCCCAGGCAGGTACCAAGGATTGGAGGTTATGTTTGGACTATAGAGGAGTCAATACCGTCACCAAGACTGACATGCACCCATTACCCAGGGCTGATGAGCTCGTAGACACCATAGGTGCTGCCAAATTTGTGAGCACCTTTGACCTTACCTCAAGCTATTGGCAAATAGCTCTAATGGACCATGCCAAGGAAAAGACTGTGCTTTCAACACCAGAGGGGCTCTACCAGTTTAGAGTCATGCCTTTTGGTTTGAAGAATGCACCTGCCACTTTCCAACCTTTAGTCAATCATGCGCTCAGTGGGCTGGAGTCCTTTTGTGTGGCCTACTTAGATGACATCTCCGTCTACAGTTCCACTTGGTAGGAGCATTTTACTCACTTGGGTAAAGTGTTGCACGCCTTGAAAATGGCTAACATCACTATCAAGGCCATCAAGTGGCAGATAGCTCAAGGGAAAGTCACATATCTTGGTCATGAGGCAGGAGGGGGTCAAATCCAACCTCTCCCCAGTAAAGTACAAGATGTGCGTGACTGGGAGACTCCCACTACTCAAACCCAGGTCTCACTGGGTATTATCGCAACTTCATGGCAGACTATGGAACTATAGCTGCACCCCTGACAGCTCTGACTTCGCCCAAACAACCGAGGAATGTTAACTGGACTGAAGACTGCCAGAGGGCCTTGAATGGCTTGAAGGAAATTCTGTGTAAGGCACCTGTGTTGTGTGTGCCTGATTAGAGCAAGCCCTTTATCGTTCAAATTGACGCCTGCTATGTTATGTTATGTTAACAGAACTTGGATAGTGCACGTACACCCTAAGGCATCTTGGCGCTGGTAGTGTGAGAGGACGTCTAAAAGAAAGAGCTACTTTTTTTAAATAGAGTTGTTTTTAAGACGAGAGGTGATCAGAAGTGCCACGTAGCGCAAGAGGGAGGTCATTCCAAGCTTTCGCAGCTGCCACTGAAAAGTCACGTCCTCCTGTTAAAGCAAGTCAGAAGCAGGGAACAGCTACCAGGAGAGCAAGGATCGAATAGGCACATAGCGCGGAAAATTAGTTTGAAAGTACTCTGCTCCGATGCCGTAAAAGTCTTGGGGCCTCATTACGACCCGTGCAGAATTGGTTAACGGGTTCCGCTAATGGATGCAGACCCGTTAACACCATTCCGCAAGATTACGAGGTCCCTTCGTGGGACCTGGTAAGGACGCCTGGCAAAACCAGGCGTTGTTACTGGGTCCCGCGAGGGGACCAGGGAGCTAACAACAAGCCGGTTATAATCGGCCCATTGTTAGCTCCCTCTCCCATTCCCATTGAGCCCTATGGGGGCTAAAATGGGAATGGGGAAGGTCTGTGCCCGGGTTCCCTTAGGGAGGAATTACCGGGCCCTCCGAACTCGGAATGGAATGGTAATTCCCTATTCAGGGAACCCGGTAAAGGAGCCCGGTTTGGCCGCAGCCATGGAGCTAGTAGCTCCATGGCTGCTGCCAAACTCGTAATGCGGACCTTGGTGTACTATATGGACTTGAAGGAAATCCGGTCTGCTACCGGAAGCCAGTGCAGTTTCTTGAGCAAAGGAGATATATGTGCTCCAAATGGAGGATGAAGAGTAGCTCTGGCCGCCGTGTTCTGCAGTAGCTATAGCCGCTTAATAAAGTATTAGGGCTGAGCCAGGTAGAGTGAGTTGCAGTAGTCCTACATACTGAGGACCAAAGGTGCAACCACTGCAGCCTGGCAAGCTGTTGGGTTGAAAGGGAGAACCTTTCAAAGAAAGCAGAGCTTAAAGTGGCCGGATTTACACACCGCTGCCACCTGCTCATCCATAGAGAGGGATGCAGAGAAATTAACCACCAGATTTCTGACCAACATAACAGGAATGGGAGAGGGCCTAGAGAGGAGGGCCAGAACTCAGTGGTCCAGAATAGGCGCAGAGATGTAGTACCGACAACTAAGTCCTCAGTCTTACTACCATTCAACTTTAACCAGTTAGTCCCCATCCAGGCCCCCAAGTCCACAATACATCTTTTGAGACCACTGGCTGTCTCAGATTGGGTGAGGTCGAGGTGGAAAAGAATTTGGGTGTCATTTGCGTATGAGCAATAGCGGAATCTGTATGATTGGATGAGATGCAGAAGGGGTCTGATATACACGTTGAACAGGATAGGGGAGAGTGCCGAACCATGCGGAACCCCACAAAATGCAGGAACTGCTTCAGAGCGAAAGGGGGGCAGGGAGACAGATTGAGATCTATCGGCCAAAAAGGCCTTAGACCAGTTTAGAACTTGGCCTGAGAGGCCGGCCGCAGATAGACGGGAGATCAGGGTAGCATGGTCGACTGTATCGAAAGCAGGCGAAAGATATAACAATAGAACTGCTCCAACACCATCTTGATCCACCAGACACCGCAGGTCATCAAGTACTGAGTTCAGTACAGATTTGGTCCCTCTCCCGGGTTGAAATCTGGACTGGAAAGGATCAAAATAACTGTAATATTCCAGAAAATTGGATAGAAGGGGAGAAACAAGAGCTTCCAAGACCTTCATCAAAAATGGAAGAAGGGAGATGAGGCGATAGTTGGCCAAAACCTTGGGATCTAAAGAAGGCTTTTTCAACAAAGGAATGACCAATGCATGCTTCAAAGATGAGGGAATCACACCAGTGACAAAGGAGGCATTAACTGCAGTAGTAATGTGACCAATCAGCTCAGTGGATCTATTTTTATGATGGCCAGAGGTATGGCATCAGCCGGGAATGCTGATTTGAGACAATAAATTGATGCCAGTATATCAGAGTTAGAGAAGAGGGGAAATGTAGACCACTGCAGTCCTTGACGGCTGAGGACGTAGATGCCTCAGCTTTTATATTGTCACGGATGGTGGATATTTTGTTTACAAAAAAAGTTGAAAGGGAGTTACAAAGGTGCTGTGAGGGAGACACTGAAGCACGCCCTTTTTCAGGGTTCGATAGATCAATTAGGGTCTTAGGTTTATTCATCCCCCCCTCTACCATGTGACCAAAATAGGCTTTTATTGCGTTGATAATAGCTTTGTGATAGGTGGTGACAGAAAGGCGGAAAGGGATTTTAGCCTCCTCAGAATAGCTAAGGCGCCTGCACCACTGGAATTTAAGCTGTCTTGTCCCAGTTAGATGACAAAGGAAGAGAACATCCGATCATATTCATCAGTAGACAACTCAAGGGTAGAGAACCTAGGTGGGCTACTGTTGAGAAGGAATGTTTTAGTATAGTTTGGAGCCTTCAATGTCAAAACATATTATAAGCCCTTAAAATGGCTTATGCAGATGAAGGGTGTGTACCGGAAACTGCTCAGGTGGTCTATTAGCCTGCAAGGGCTAGACTTCACCATAGAGCATAGACCAGGAAAGAGTCATGATAATGCAGATGGCCTTTCCAGAAGGTATGTTGACCGTCTGGATGAGGGTGTCTATCTCGTGGGATATCCAAATCCAACCTCTCCCCAGTAAAGTACAAGATGTGCGTGACTGGGAGACTCCCACTACTCAAACCCAGGTCTCACTGGGTATTATCGCAACTTCATGGCAGACTATGGAACTATAGCTGCACCCCTGACAGCTCTGACTTCGCCCAAACAACCGAGGAATGTTAACTGAACTGAAGACTGTCAGAGGGCCTTGAATGGCTCGAAGGAAATTCTGTGTAAGGCACCTGTGTTGTGTGTGCCTGATTAGAGCAAGCCCTTTATCGTTCAAATTGACGCCTGCTATGTTATGTTATGTTAACAGAACTTGGATAATGCACGTACACCCTAAGGCATCTTGGCGCTGGTAGCGTGAGAGGACGTCTAAAAGAAAGAGCTACTTTTTTTAAATAGAGTTGTTTTTAAGACGAGAGGTGATCAGAAGTGCCACGTAGCGCAAGAGGGAGGTCATTCCAAGCTTTCGCAGCTGCCACTGAAAAGTCACGTCCTCCTGTTAAAGCAAGTCAGAAGCAGGGAACAGCTACCAGGAGAGCAAGGATCGAATAGGCACATAGCGCGGAAAATTAGTTTGAAAGTACTCTGCTCCGATGCCGTAAAAGTCTTGGGGCCTCATTACGACCCGTGCAGAATGGGTTAACGGGTTCCGCTAATGGATGCAGACCCGTTAACACCATTCCGCAAGATTACGAGGTCCCTTCGTGGGACCCGGTAAGGACGCCTGGCAAAACCAGGCGTTGTTACCGGGTCCCGCGAGGGGACCAGGGAGCTAACAACAAGCCGGTTATAATCGGCCCATTGTTAGCTCCCTCTCCCATTCCCATTGAGCCCTATGGGGGCTAAAATGGGAATGGGGAAGGTCTGTGCCCGGGTTCCCTGAGGGAGGAATTACCGGGCCCTCCGAACTCGGAATGGAATGGTAATTCCCTATTCAGGGAACCCGGTAAAGGAGCCCGGTTTGGCTGCAGCCATGGAGCTAGTAGCTCCATGGCTGCTGCCAAACTCGTAATGAGGACCTTGGTGTACTATATGGACTTGAAGGAAATCCGGTCTGCTACCGGAAGCCAGTGCAGTTTCTTGAGCAAAGGAGATATATGTGCTCCAAATGGAGGATGAAGAGTAGCTCTGGCCGCCGTGTTCTGCAGTAGCTATAGCCGCTTAATAAAGTATCAGGGCTGAGCCAGGTAGAGTGAGTTGCAGTAGTCCAACATACTGAGGACCAAAGATGCAACCACTGCAGCCTGGCAAGCTGTTGGGTTGAAATCGAACCCGAGATCCATCGAACCCGGAAAGGGATTTTAGCCTCCTCAGAATAGCTAAGGCGCCTGCACCACTGGAATTTAAGCTGTCTTGTCCCAGTTAGATGACAAAGGAAGAGAACATCCGATCATATTCATCAGTAGACAACTCAAGGGTAGAGAACCTAGGTGGGCTACTGTTGAGAAGGAATGTTTTAGTATAGTTTGGAGCCTTCAATGTCAAAACATATTATAAGCCCTTAAAATGGCTTATGCAGATGAAGGGTGTGTACCGGAAACTGCTCAGGTGGTCTATTAGCCTGCAAGGGCTAGACTTCACCATAGAGCATAGACCAGGAAAGAGTCATCATAATGCAGATGGCCTTTCCAGAAGGTATGTTGACCGTCTGGATGAGGGTGTCTATCTCTTGGGAGATTAGGCAGCCTAACCTCAGTCTGGTGGGGGCGACTGTGATGCTGGAAATGCATTGGAGGGGCAGGGCCTCTGAATCTTTGTCCTTTATTGCTTTATCATGTATGTTCTGACTTGTTTTCCGCACAGGAGGTTTTGGGGGATTCCTGGTGGTGCGGCTCTTCCTGTATTTGGTTTGGTGAACATACCGTTGGGATACCTTCATGGCACCATGGGTGGGAGTACAACACTGTACTCCTACTCTATGTTTTTGGGCACCTGTGTGTGGTCCACAGAGCAGGGTATGGGCTGGTGGCAGTTCCGTGCTGAATTGACATGTGCCCTGCGCATCCTCCATTTTTGGATGCCCATCCCCTGTCATTGGAATCAATGTATTCCTGTGGGAGACAAAATGCCCCCGTGGCCATCCATCGCCTGTTACCTTGAAGTCCCGGGAAGCCCTGAATCTGTCCCTTTCCCCTAACTGGCTGTTGGGTGGAAGTTCCATATATGGTAGTGTGGGGAAGTGCCGACCAGACTGGCTGGAGCCTTCCCAACGACTGTATGTTGTGGGTACGCCCGTGGGTTGGGACCTTGGTGAATGGAGTGTGTGACGAATACGCAATCTGTGTTGTGAGTGTCTATTATCTGGTGTTTGACACAATGACTGAGACAGCCCTGCCGAAACTTGTATGCATGCAGTGTGTAATGCTGAATGGCAGAGTACTTGTCTGAATCCACATTCTGTGTTGTGAGTGTCTGGATGGAGAAGAATGGCCTGAAAGCACTGTGCGCCTGATTGGCTGACTGACTGCCTGAATGCATTTCTCGATGATTGGTTGCCTGAGTGTCACACAGCAGAGTGAATGGGAGATCAACAGTATATCCGGGGGCCTCTCACTGCTAGAAATCATTCAGAAGCTGAAGTTGATACTTGATACTTACTCTCAAAGCCGAGCCGGAAGAAGAAGGCGAACGGCTTGTCCCTTCCATGTAATCTGAAAGCTGTTGTGTCTTCAAGAACTGATCCAAGAGAGGACATGGTAAGGAGACCTCTCCCCGAGCTACGAGGGACAATTGTGCACCAGCTGATCTTTGTCAAAGCTCCCTGGTAGACAGACCTACAAAAGGCTACCCACCGGAGAAGGGGGCCGCAGAGGAGAACAAAGAGAAGCACCGGACAGACGTCCACCGTCGATGGCCGCCACCAACGACCAGAGCCGCAGTGTTCCTGTTTGCCTAAGAACATTTGATCCAAGGTCTCCCTTGTTCATCGCCGTCGACCGCTTTCATCTTGCCGGAGATCGTTGACGACCAAGGAGAATCCGCCAGTGGGTTTCCCACCACCCGTAGACCTCAGAGATGCCAACAAAGCTACTGAAGCCACCCATGGTCACGTCCCATTTGCCAACGCCAGATACCGACGACTCGACGCCCTGGCTAGGCCAAAGTTCTTCACTAACTCTTTGCGGCAATGACCCATAATTGTTGAGGTGCACCGCGCGCCTCCCCTACTGCAGGATGTTTTCGATCACTCGTCTACGAGCACTGCAAGGACCGAAGCTACTGCCTCAATGACACCATTTGCCCTTTCTTCATCTCAGAAGTTTGACGACCCATGCCTCCCGCTTGAAAGAGAGTGCACTCAAGATGGGCCCGGCGATTCCCTGATGAAGAACTCTACAACACAAGGTATATTTGGGTTGCAGAACTATAGAAGAAGATAAGACTCTAATAGACAATATATGGACTGGGCTTGTAGTGTATCTTCATTTACAGGTTGCCCAGGCTACCCATACCGAACTGTGCCTAAGGGTAGGGGCTCAATATTCTGCCAATTGTCTAACCAACTTATTTTTCTCCTAAGTCTATGGTTGATATTGTTTTGCTGTGTTGATTTGTATGCCATTTGAACTGAGTACAGTTGATGCATTTTAATGGAATCAGAGTAATAATGCTACCACCTAGGATTGTATATGTTTACCATTTTAGAATTGTCGGAGCACAAAGTGTATTATCGTGATAGTGTATATAACATTAAATATTATTTATATAAAGACTGTGGGCCTCATTACACGGAAGGCGGTGATCCAGGGTGCTATTAGCACCCTGGACCATGCCGGTAAATTACCGGCACCGCCTTGGCGGAAAGGGGATTTACCGCCCCATTCCAAGGTTGGTGGGGCGGTAAATCCCCCTTCCGCCATTGCCCTTCCCCATTCCAATTTCTGCCCCATAGGGCTCTATGGGAATGGGGAAGGCGCTAATTACGGCACCGCAATTTTGCGGTGCCGTAATTAGCTCCGAGGTCCCTTAGCGGGTTGGTTTTTAACGCCTGCAAAAAGCAGGCGTTAAAGCACCTACCCGCTAAGGGACCTCGTAGTAAGGCGGTAATGGTTAACGGTCACCGTTACCATTAACGGTGGCCGTTAACCATTACCGCCTTCCGTGTAATGAGGCCCTGTGTTTTAACGAATACAGTGTGTAGACATTCCTTTGTGGGTGCTTGAGGACTACACTGTACTTAAGAACCAGCCCACATCACCTCCTGAAAAGATAGGCCCTGATTGCTCGTCCATTGCTACCAACAATAGAGAATCTTGGCTGGGGTCCTCTGTGCCTCTCCTCTGCCGTATAGAGAGCAGGAGTACAGATACACCCCTCCAGTGCGTTTTTTCTATACACATTTAACTCTTTCCTCTTCTTGTCTTCTCTCTTCTTTTATTTGCCGTTCGCTCTTCTTCTTCCCTTTGTCTCTGCAACCTTTTATCCCTTAAGCTCTATGTTTCTTCCTCTTCTCTCTTCCTTTATTGCCTATCTCGTTCTTCTTTTGCTCTCTGTCTCTTTTCATACTTTCTTTGTTCCTCCGCCCTTTCTTCTTTCTTTTGCTGTTCCTCCTGAAACATCTGGTCTAGTCGCTGTCTGCTCTTTCTTGTACTTTGATCTAACTTCAACCTTTTTCTCATTCCCAGTCTTTTTGATCCTTTTCATCTTGATCTTCCCTTTGCCTGACTTCCTCAATACTTTTCCCATGAAGTTTAAGCAATATCTGTCCACCCATCCATTTGTTCAGTAGCAGCGTTACCTCATCAACTTTCTCCTTTTCTCCTTTCCATCTCTTAATCTCTTGTCCTATGTCTATCAATAAATGTGATTGTTCACTTTTCTCGTACTTATCTTGTAAGATCTTAAAGATCTCCTGCTTTCTTTTAGTCCCTTATGTACTATCGTCACTGCTATATGCAGGCGGTTCATATTTCGGGTTACTATAACCTGTTGCCGCTTTCATTTCTTTTAACGAATACAGTCCTATATCTTCCATACTATCACTGTTTACTTCTGGCGACGTAAGGGGAGCAGAGGGCTAGACACCTTCCTCCTTACACTGATTGAGCATCCAATCCTCAGGAGGTGGATCCTCCCGCTCCTCCTGGTACATTTTCTAAAAGCTCTAAAATAGCTAACCTCTTTTCCAATTTCTTTCCTGTGTATGCAGTGTGCAAGTATGTGGTAATATGTTGCAAAACCGCCTTTGACAGTGATCCCCCTTGTGCCCATGGCATGAACATTTTGTCTGCTGTGTCCTTTAACCATTCCGCACTTTACTGCCTGAGCGTAGGCGCATGTTTTGGCAGCGTCTTGCACAGATGCATCAGTGGAGCAACATCCCCCATCGTGACAACTCTCAATTGACTGACAATACTTACCAGTTTTTCACGCAAAATAAGTCTCCAACACTCGCCGCTCATAGCCTCTATTTCTCAATTATCTTAATCTATCTATTCAGTCCGTGCTGACAATGACTAAAATAGATAATAACTTTTTTATATCTGCTTTGACTTTGCACAGTTTACTTTTGTAAACAGTTTACTCTTCGACACCTTTTTTCAGTTACAAAATACACAAACAGACAAACTAATCGACATTTCACAAAAACACCATAGTACTCCTTTTCTATAGCAACCTGATTGGAGTTTGAGTCATTCCCTCTCATAAACGTGTTTATGTGCCGCCTAATTTACCCACTTAGGTTTTGAAATGAGTCCTTCTAAAGCTCCTTCAGCTAGGACACTGGGCTCTCTAACACTCCTTCTTATATATCTCTAACGCTCCTCGTTATATATCTTAAACAACTCCCAGTTACCTTTTTATATTACCACAATCCCGTCTCCATATTTTGCCATTTCCCTTAGTCTACTCACCATTCTCTCTTCAGCTCTAGGCCTTCCGTATCATCTCCCGTCCTCCAATCGACCACTGTTGCCTTCAGACCACTCAACGCCTGTGGAAACCAGGAGGTATTTCGTCTAAGAGGGACCCGTTCCACCATCTCGATTTTCTTGCAAGAATTCTATGTCGGCTGCTCTCCACAGGAAACTTTGCGATCTTCTGGCTAGATGGCGGAGGGTGTCCGATTAGTCGGAAATCTTGAGACTTACACATCGATGGGTCTTATTGAACCATCCGCCCTCTTGTACCATGTGAACCCGTAGGCCCTTTTTAAGCAAATTAGCATTCTATGGGATGGATGGGGATGCAGAAGTTGCTCAAACATCAATGATACGACTGACTGTTTCATTAACAATTATCTAAAACAGGGAGTACAACAGACATCAACGGACGTTCGCTCAAGTCTCTCTCAAGAATTGTCTCAATGCATTTCATAAAAAATTACATCTATATAGTAAAAACACGTCATACGTGATGTCATACTATGTGACAAAATAAGTAAACTTAAGCAGGATTGTGATGGGACAACGGGAATCATCTAGGTATACTTTCTATAGGTGATAGGATTGTTATTCGATCATTAAGGTCAGATGGACAGCTATGCCCACCCCTAGTGCAAGTCATTTTCGCTGTCATGAAATATATTACATTTCATTGGCTTCTAAACTATAGGGCTTTTGCTACATGGCCCTCTACATTTTATTGGCATGCGTGTACCCTTTTGGAATTTTCCCCTCGCTAGCAGCACGCAAGTTGGTTCCCCAGGTGCTGGAGCGTTGGCTTGGTCATGCCTCCCCACCCAAATAGCCCAACACCCATCATCACTCCTACTGTCTGCAATTCAAATTAGTTTTGAACTCGGCCTTGCAAGTATCACTGTGCCTGAGAATAGAAGGGAGTGTGAGCATAGTCCTATCTTCAGGTCTCGGTGTAGCTCGCCCAAAATCTATTTCCATCTAGACCATGTGACAGGAAACCATATTTTGAGCTCCTTCTTCGCATTTAATACTACTAAAGTTGAATAAAACCTGGCACTCATTGTCTTTTTGTTGCATATTAACAGGAGCCCGTCTCAGCTCTCACGTTCATTGTATCTTTCCATGATAGATAACCAAATTCTTGGCTGCCTCAACCCTTGACACTGGGCCAGACAAGTCTTCTCGATTCTTCCTCCATTGTCAGCCTTTCTTATTCTACTGCACCACACTTCCAGCCCTTCTGCTCATGGGGTCTCAGTTTGCTAAAATACATCATGGTACATCCAGATTCTTTATATATATATATATATATATATATTTTGGTGGCACCTCCTGCAGTCTATTCACTACGTATAGCCAGCCTTACTTATCATTACATTGGGCCTCATTACATGGATGGCGGTGAACCATGGCGCTATTAGCGCCATGGTTCATGCCGGAAAAATACTGGCACCGCCTTGGTGAAAAGGGGAATTACCGCCCTATTCCAAGGTTGGCGGGGCTGTAATTCCCCCTTCCACCATTGCCCTTCCCCATTCCCATTTTTGCCCCATAGGGCTCTATGGGAATGGGGAAGGCGCTAATGACGGTACCGCAAATTGCAGTACCGTAATTAGCTCCCTGGTCCCTTTGCGGGTTGGATTTTTAACGCCTGCAAAAAGCAGGCGTTAAATTCCCTAACCCGCAAAGGGACCTCGTAGTAAGGCGGTAAGGATTTACCAGTACCGGTAAAATACCGGTACCGGTAAACCCTTACCGCCATCCGTGTAATGAGGCCCTTAGTCTACTTGCATGTCAGCCTCCGTACATTTATAAAACGGCTTGCTTTTTCTTCAGTGCTTCTCGTACGTGTTATCTACATTCTACGCAGTAAATGTTGCTCAATTCTTTACTTCGCCATCAGAATTTATAAAGTCCATATCCTCTCTTCATTGGCATCTCTTCTGGGTGCTTCATTTCTGCTTCATGTGACGTTACCAGTCTTCTTTCATTCATCTTTACACTTCTTCCAGAACCTCTTTTAAAAGACAGTTATTTCTCTGCGTGTACATCATATAGAGTTTTCTCAATGGATACCTTGTTTCAAAGATTGTCCACGGGAAAGGTAGCATTACTGGAGATGTGCCTATCGCAATTCCTGGTTTCCAACATATGGGAAAATGGGGGTAGGACTTCCGATAGAGGCACCTGGCTCCTCCTCTACAGTTATTTATTTTTAATTTTAATCATCTTAATTGTAACATTTGGGCCACCGATACCAGGTCATATAAGAAGAAACATGCTATATCTGGTTAAGTGGGACATGCTTAACTGGCTTTAGATGGTGAAACGCAAGGCTAGGCAAGCCCTATCACCAGTACACCATTTTAAGAAAACACTTACAAAGGACTCTATAACTAAACAAGGCAAGATATTGATCGGTGAAATTGAATCCTGGCTCTCGTGGTATCATTGTCAAACAACTACTACAACTGCCAATGAGCATAAGCAAATTGAATGTTCATCATGTGGACCTCCAACCGTAGCTCCACCTAAGTAAGTTATGTCTGCATAAGTGTGTCTCTGTCTAATTCATGTTGCCTGAAGTATTCTGATGTTATTGATGTGTCACCAGTTAAAAAAGGTCAATGCTGTCTCAACTATTGGTGGACCTACACTGCACAATACATTAAGCTCTAACAGCCATAAGACTGTTGAGAAGGGCCCTTTGTTGGAGTATGAGATCCCAGGAGCGCCTCACTAAGAGGGTGCGAGATGCGTTTCTATCCTTATAGAAATCCACTCTTAGCAAAGTTCACTATTGGGGTCTGTAATACCCCTGAGGTACCAGTTGTTATTGCTGATGATATGGTAGGTGACACTGTTTTGGTTATCAATGCTAATATATGTGTCACCAAAGATATGTGTGAATAGGATCATGTGATTCGGTTAACCAACTTACAATGCCAGAGATAAAAGGATATGGTATTTTTTAAACAGTGCTGTTTTTCTTGTCACAATGCAGTTAAAGAACTTACAAAGATGTGGCATCATTAAGGGATGAGTTATCTAGTCTCTCTGTTAGATATATGAAATTATGTAGCATGCTTAATGCTTCATTGCAGGTGAGGTCCAAGCTGAATGTGGGTTGATGATATTAACATTGTTAGTACGGTTAAGTGTTTGCCTGTGAGAGGGTCTTTCAGTACTAATCATGGCGCTGGGTAGAGAAAAGGTAATGACTCAAATATTAATGGAATGCATACGAGGGAATTACTGAAGGTCATTTATAAGAAAGATAATATTAGTAAACACCCCTCTTGGCTATATTACTCACAGATTAATTCTACATCTGAGATGTAATTAGTGAAAAGCCTGATACGGACAGGAGGCCTAATTCCTCTAAATCGTGTTTAAGAAATTGGAATTGATCCCCATTAAGGAAAGTCAAAAGGGGATAGAGCCCAAAATGATCTATATTTGTGATGTCAAGAGGGGAACAAGAGGGATGTTGGAAAATGAGGATTCAATCAATGATAAAGTAATTCATTGGCTGAAAATGTTAAAAGGGTGTTTTTTGGTTATTCATTGCGAACATGTTTCTGCCCATAGAGTACCTTCTAGAGGTGAGAAGAGTTTGGATTGTATACAAATTGTACTCTCAGATAATAGAATAGTAGAAGCTTCACTATCAATTGTATATCGTCCACTCCCCGTTGAATTCCCCTATATAATTAAGGACCAATCCCGTATTTCTATCTCCTCTTGGACTTTCTTGCATGACCATTAGTCCCAACACTAGTCAATCCATCTCTAGTGAGGATAATCTTATCTCCTTTGATTGATATGTCAACCAATCCCCCTTGTTAGGAATGAGCCTTCAACTACGAATAGATGTAAGGTTATGGGGAACTGTAGAATCACATTTTATTGGAATAAACAGTGAGCTATCTACCGCTGCACTATCAACTAGCATTAGTCTAGAGGCTGCAACAGAGATGGTCACTGTGATTGGGGCTCAGGATGAGGGTCAGAAAGTGTGGTGGCTAATATTACCGAGATTGGTTTTGCTGCTCTACCAACCTCTTTGCGATGTCATGGCACCAATTTTGTTGAATTAAATGAGGGTCAATCAGAGCCTGATCAGCTGTGCCATACAGAGAAGATTTCTAAAGAGCTGAAATAGTCTATTCTATCATGGAATATCGCTCGGTTAGGCTAGAATTGAAATGATCCTGATTGGTATTCCTTTATTTCTCCATATAATATTATTTGGCTGCAAGAAACATGGGCACTTGAGTGCCGTTTTATGCAAGGGTATCAAACTTTCTATACCCCTCATGTAGCTTTTATTAGAGGTCGAGCCAAGGAGTATTGGTCTGCTGGATTAAGAATAATATGGCTGCTGTCTTTAATCCTAAAACTGGTTCTACTGGTTCTATATCTCTATACAAATTCTTAACTTCAGGATGGGTTAAGTTGCAATTGAGTTTATCTTTAATATATACAATACTTGTATGGTGCTGACCCACATTCAATAGTTTTAGATGCTTTTGCAAGCCTTTACAAACACATTTCTGTATCATTATTGCAGGTGATTTTAATGCTTCAATTGGTCTTGGTGAATATGGAATTGAATTTGATATGAATGAATTTGACTCGTGGTGCATTCCTAATTTTCAGAATAATTCAGGTTTTCTAAATAATTAAGGGAAATGTTTGTGGAACTTATTTAGAGATTTTAATGTGTGTTGATCAATGGCAGATCTGAATAGGATAGACCTCCTAAGGACACTTTTAAAACATTTGCTGCACCTATTGATTATTTTGTTACCCGTTTGCATGATTTGTGGTGGGTAGTTGATTTAGATATCATGGATAGAGTTGAAAGTGATCAACAAGCTATGCTACTAGATATGAACTTGGTTATATATTTAATTGAGTCCTCTAATAGTATAGGTCCTTAGCTTCCAGCCATTATTAATATGAGAATGGTTAATTGGTCTTTAAAACTAGTATTGTGTTAATGGATGTTTATAACCAAATAATAGTATGTCTTTCCGATGATGTTGTTGAAGAATGTATTGTGGAAGCCTACTGCTTTATTTTAGTGAGGTATTTTGATCAGAGGATAGCAGTGATGTGCTCAACGATAAGCCTTGGGTTAGGCGTGAGAAATTGACAGATGAATTCACGTTTCCCCCTGTTATTGAGAGTATTAATCAACTTTCCTCTTGTAAGGCCATGGGCTAGATTGAATTTCCAGGGACCTTCTTAAATCAACCACAGATGTGTGCGATCTGTTAATTTGGAACGTGATCAGGGCTATTTTAATTTCATGTAAGTTACCAGATGAAAAGGATCATGTGACATTGTTACCTATTATCAACCCATTTCTCTGAGTGATGTTTCTTTGAAAATTTTGGGTAAGCTTATACGAAATTGTTACGCTCACCTGGTCTCTGCGGAGGCGTTGGGGCACAGATGCAGCCCTCCCAGGAATTAGATTACCCCTGTCAGATCTCTCCCCCTGCGAATAGACTGTGGACCTGCGACAATTGGTGACACTGCTCCTGCGTGGATATGAGAAAACATGAGTGCGCTGATCGGTGACTATGGTACCTCTCAAACCCTTCTACCCAAGGTGCGATTTCTGTGGGCATGTACTGGCCCATAAGGCTCACCTGTTATTTATTGATTGTGAGCTCTCTGCACTACTACTTCTGGCAGGGGTGCTTGTTGATGGGATCTATTTCCTTCACTGATCCCTGGTAAGGAATAGTCCAGTCCAGCAGCGACTATGCTTCTCTTGGTTGGTAGTCATTGTCTCAGAATGTCTTGTCTTTTCCTCTTTCTGTTTTCTCTTTGCCCCTTCTCGCTTTCTGTCTTGTATTATTGCTCTCGATATTGTTGTTAATTCCTGAATACCGTTTTCTCTTCTGTTTTCTTCCCACTAGATGGAATTTCGGCCCAAAAGCAGCTGCAGAGGTGCATAACGCTGCTGGGAGGAAGATAGATGAAACCACAATGTCCAACAACAGGTGAGTGATGGTTTAAGGAAAAGCATGAGGTGCGGTGGTAGCGCGACCATAAACTTAATGTCTTTTTAAGGTATAACCTTGCCTTTCACTTTTACTTGCAGGTGCTGTGGTCGCGGCCAAAGCAGGTAGTGCTGTGGTGCCAAGAAGAAGATTTCACCATCCCTGAAGCTTTGAATGTGAGTTGCGGTGCCAAGATGAAGAGTTCAGCTTCCGGAAGGTTTGAAGGTGAGCTGCGGTGCCAGGATGAAGATGTCGGCGTTCTGGTAGATTTGAAGAAGACGTGCACAGGTGAGAGCAGATTCCCCAGGTGGTAAATGTAATCCCAGACGGTGGTGAGCGTTACACTCCATGGAAGTGCAGAATAACGCAAAGCGTCTGCCTCGTGGATTGGAGCAGTTTATATAGCTGTGATAGTGGGCACGCCCATAGGCCTGGCTTGCCTGCCACACCCTGCCACTCCTAGTGAGTCAGCATGTGCAAGGCAACCCAATAATAGCAGCCCCACCCAAGAGTATACTTGGGGCTGCTTTAGTGATGGAAGTTCCCATGTTAAATTTACCTTGCACCCGAAATGAGGTGCTATGTTCACAATAAGCATTTTTGTCCTTTCAGAGGTATGAAATGGGGCATTTTGGAGAATAAATCCACAATGACTAAGATGGTGTTGTAACCATTGCAGGGAGGAAGATCTGTGATAAAGTCCATTGACCGAGTATGCCAATGTGCTGCTGGTACCACCTAATAAACCAGCAGGGTTTTGCTTCTGAGACTTGTGTTGTGCACAAACACCACAGGGTGCAATAAACTGGGCAATATCTTTTCTCCAAGTTGGCCACCAGTAGTTTTGCTTTATCTTAGCCTGCGTTTTGGCTATTCCTGGATGTCCTCCACTAATGAATCATGATCGTTCCTGATGATCTGGTTTTGCAGTTTCTTGTCCTGGATATATAAGCGTCCTTGAAAATATGGTAGATTGTTTTCGATGGTGTACTGGTCTCCCTTTAAAAGCCATTCCTGTTGTATTGACTGGAGGTGAGGTGTTAGTGCGACCATAAACTTAATGGGCCTCATTACGAGTCCGGCGGTAACCGCGGTGGTAAAACCGCCTGTTTACCGCTGCACTCATATTACCATTCCGCCTCCGTGACTCCCGGAAATACCAGGGCATTACGACCATGGTGTCCTGGGAATCCCGGAGGCAGAATGGTGTAAATCCCCATTCCCATTGAGTCCTATAGGACTCCCATTGAGTCCTATAGGACTCCTATAGGACTCAATGGGAATGGGGAAGTGGAAACACCGGCACCATCTCGTGATGGTGCTGATGTTTCCATGTCCGCCTGCAGGCGGGAGATGTTTAACCCGCCAGGTCAGACCTGGCGGGAAGATCACCTCCCGTCTGCAGGACTCGGGATCGGGCGGTCCGGAATTACCAGTGGCGGCGGGTTTACCGCCACTGTTAATTCCGGACCGCGAGACCTGTTATGAGGCCCAATGTCTTTTTAATGTCTAACCTTGCCTTTCGCTTTTACTTGCAGGTGCTGCGGTCGTGGTCGAAGCAGGTAGTGCTGTGGTGCCAAGAAGAAGATTTCAATGTCCCTGAAGCTTTGAAGGTGAGCTGCGGTGCCAAGATGAAGAGTTCAGCTTCCGGAAGGTTTGAAGGTGAGCTGCGGTGCCAGGATGAAGATGTCAGCGTTCTGGTAGATTTGAAGAAGACGCGCACAGGTGAGAGCAGATTCCCCAGGTGGTAAGTATAAAAGCAGGAAGCAGAACTTCCAAGGTAAATTTAATCCCAGACGGTGGTGAGCGCTACGCGTCATGGAAGTGCAGAATAATGCAAAGCTTCTGCCTCGTGGATTGGAGCAGTTTATATAGCTGTGATAGTGGGCACGGGCACTAGGCCTGGCTTGCCTGCCACACCCTGCCACTCCTAGTGAGTCTGCATGTGCAAGGCAACCCAATAATAGCAGCCCCACCCAAGAGTACACATGGGGCTGCTTTAGTGATGGAACTTCCCATGTTAAATTTACCTTGCACCCAAAATGAGGTGCTATGTTCACAATAAGCATTTTTGTCCTTCAGAGGGATGAAATGGACCATTTTGGAGAATAAATCCACAATGACTAAGATGGTGTTGTAACCATTGCAGGGAGGAAGAGCCGTGATAAAGTCCATTGACCGAGTATGCCAATGTGATGGCGGTGCCATGTAGTAAACCAGCAGGGTTTTGCTTCTGAGACTTGTGTTGTGTGCAAACACCACAGGGTGCAATAAACTAGGCTATATCTTGTCTCCAAGTTCGCCACTAGTAGTTTTGCTTTATCTTAGTCTGCGTTTTGGCTATTCCTGGATGTCCTTCCACTAATGAATCATGATAGTTCATGATGATCCGGTTTTGCAGTTTCTAGTCCTGGATATAGAAGCGTCCTTGAAAATATGGTAGATTGTTTTCGATGGTGTACTGGTCTCCCTTTAAAAGCCATTCCTGTTGTATTGACCGAGTCATCTGGGACTGCAAACTGGTTTTTAAGTCATCTACACACATGGTAGCGGTGATCTTGGTTTGGATTTATTCTTCGGGAATGATGGCCACGGGATCAGCTGTTGTAAAAGCCTCTTTTTCTTCACTCATGCGTGATAGTGCGTCTGCCTTTCCATTCGTACTGCCAGTCTATAGGCGATAATAAAGTCGTATTCTGCGAAAAAGAGAGCCCAACGAAGTTGTCGCGAGGATTGTGGTTGGGCAGTCTTTTAGTATTGTAAGTTACAGTGGTCAGTGATGATGGTGACCGTGTGTCTTGCCCCAAGATGATAGTGTCTCCATGCCTTGAATGCTGCTTTAAACGCCAGTAATTCCTTATCTGTGATCGTGCAAGTTCATTTTGTGGGCAGAAAACCTGCAGGACCAGAATGAAACTGGATGTAACTGTCCTGTTTCCGGGTCCCATTGGGACAATACCGCCCCCATTGCCATGTTTGAAGCATCTGTTTCAGCCACGTATGGCAGGTCCGGTTGAGGGTGTCTAAGAACTGGTGCTGTGGTAAATGCTAGTTTCAGTTTCTGGAAGGCTTCCTCAGCTTCAGTGGACCAATGGAATTTCTTGTTCTTTCTCAGTAGAGAGGTAATTGGGCGTAAAATTTGTGAGAACCCAGGTATAAATCGACGATAGAAATTGGCGAATCTGAGCACACTTTGTACTCCTTTCGAGGATGTTGGTGAGGGCCGTTGGAGGATTGCGTCCACTTTTTGTGTGTCCATATGTACACCCTGTGGTGTGAGCATGACACCGAGAAATTCGACCTCGGTCACATGGAAGAAACATTTTTCCAGCGTGGCATACAACTGGTGTTGTCGAAGCTTTTCTAAAATTGCCCGGACATGACCGACATGTTCTTCCTTGGAACTTGAGCAGATGAGAATGTCATCTATCTAGACAAGTGCGCAAACGTCCAATAGTTCACGATGCATGTCATTCATAAAGAAATGGAACGCTGTGGGGGCGTTACATAACCAGAAGGGCATGACCTGGTATTCAAAGAGGCCACACTTCGTACGAAAGGCCGTCTTCCACTCATCTCCTTTTTTGACTCTTACAAGATGGTAGGCCCCCTCGTGCAAATCTGAGTGTGTTTCACCTGATCCAGGGGCCTTGGTATAAGTGGTAAGGGGTATAGTTCTTTTACTGTGATCTGATTGATTTCGCTGTAGTCAATATAGGTTCTTAAGTCCCCCTCCTTTTTAGGCACAAAGAAGAGGGGCAAACAAGCAGGGGACTTGGATGGGCGGATAAAGCCATTTGCCAGATACTAATCCAGGTAAGTTCTAAGATGTTGGTTTTCCGGTTCTGTTAGAGCATAATTACGGCTGCAGGGAATTTGGGCTCTGGGCACAAGGTCTATTTGTCAATCGTAGGGTCTGTGCGGGGGTCAAACGTTGGCTTGCTCCTTTTGGAAGACATCCTGGTATTCAAGTGGTAAAGAGCCAGTGAGGCACAGCACGATTCCTTTCTTTGGTTTCAGGTTCACAATGTCTTTGTTGTAACAGGTGTTGGCACAGTCTTGAGGAAAGGTCAGAACTCGTTTTTGCCAGTCGATCCTAGGGTTATGGGACTCCAGCCAAGGTATTCCCAAAATCATCTGGAACTGAGGAGCTCCGATGAGATTGAAGGTAATGTCCTCTTGATTTCCATCATGCAACAGAAGCTTGACTTTTTCGGTGTGTTGTGTCACTTCTGGTGACACAGTCTGCTTCTGGTGGAGAGGAAGGCCTATTCGGGTAGCCAAATAATGGTCAATGTAGTTTCCCACCGCTCCACTGTCAATGTACGCCTCCAAGGCATGTATCTTTGATGATTGCTTGTGATTCACCAAAAGTACCGGAAAGACTAGATGTGAGGTCTGCACTGATTCCTTTTCCTCGCTCGACAAGTGGACCACTACGCTTGCCGGACATTGGAGTTTCCCGAGTCATGTACTTCTGCTTTTTCGTCATTTTTCACGGTTGCTCCAACGATTTTATTTGGTGGTTTTACCAGGCATTCACTGAGGAAGTGACCGGCTTTACCACAATATAAGCAAAGCTGTTGCTATCTTCTTTTCTCTCTTTCCGCCTTGTTAAGAGGACTCCATAATCCACCAATTTGCATGGGTTCTGACTGTTTGTGTGGTTTGGTCTGGTTCTCAAGGGGTCGTACATAAACCGACCTTCCCTCTGTACTAACTCGATCAATTTTCCTATTCTGCAACCTATGATCAAGTTGCACTGTCAGGTTTATGTAGTCTGCACACCCCTCAAGTGGGTTCACAACTTGAGCCAACACATCCTTAAGTTCTCCACGTAACCGTCGATAAAAGAGAGTAGTTCTCTTTTCTTCTGGCCAGTTGGTTTGGACTATGAGACGATTGAAGTTTGCAATGTAGGTTAACAGATCTTGATTCCCCTATCTGAGAGATAACAATTCATTGTCCAGAGCTTGTCCTTGAGTATGTCAGGCAAACAATTTCTCCATCTCGTGCTGAAAATCCCTAAAGTTCCAAAGGAAAGGATCATCTTGAGTTACCAATGGTATTGACTAGTCCGCCGCATTGCCTCCTAGATATGAGAGTACGAATGCAACTTTGGCTTGATCATTAGGAAAGGCTCCTGGTATGCATAAGAAATGAAGACGACATTGGTTCATGAATATGGCAAGCTTGTTTGGATCACCAATGAAATGTTCGGGCGGGGCTAGAGGCACTGGCCCTGGAAGAACAACCTGAACCGGTGCTGATTGCTGTGGCGTGGAAGAGTGGGCTATCCCAGGCAAGGGAACCTGTCAGAATTGTGCCGTAGCATCTGTCTTGCCAAGTCATCAGTTCTTTCTCGAGTTACAATAAGATCCCTCTTTAATGCACAGGTCTCCTGCCTTGAAGCATGTACTTCAGCCCATAATTCCCTTACTAGTTTGGCCAATCGGTCTGTCTCTGAAGTTTCCATAATGCCCAGGCAGAGAGTTGTAGAGGCTTTGTGTTCTGTTACGCTCCCTTGGTCTCTGCGAAGGCGTTGGGGCACGGATGCAGCCCTCCCAGGAATTAGATCACCCCCGTCAGATCTCTCCCCATGCGGATAGGCTGTGGACTGCGACAATTGGTGACACTGCTCCTGCGCGGATATGAGAAAATGTGAGTGCGCTGATTCGTGACTATGGTACCTCTCAAACCCTTCTACCCAAGGTGCGAATTCTGTGGGCATGTACCGGCCCACAAGGTTCACCCCTTATTTATTGATGGTGAGCTCTCTGTCCTGCTACTTCTGGCAGGGGCGCTTGTTGATGGGATCTAGTTCCTTCACTGATCCCTGGTAATTAATAGTCCAGTCCAGCTGCGACTGTGCTTCTCTTGGTTGGTAGTAAGTGTCTCTCAATATCTCTTGTCTTTTCCTCTTTCTGTTTTCTCTTTGCCCCTTCTCGTTTTCTGTCTTGTATTATTGCTCTCGATATTGTTGTTAATTCCCGAATAATGTTTTCTCTTCTGTTTTCTTCCCAATAGATGGAATTGCAGCCCAAAAGCAGCTGCGGAGGTGCAGAATGCGGCCAGGAGGAAGATAGATGAAACTGCAATGTCTGACAACAGGTGAGTGATGGTTTAAGGAAAAGCACGAGGTGCAGTGGGAGCACGACGTTAAACTTAATGTCTTTTTAATGTCTAACCTTGCCTTCGCACTTGGAGGTGCTGCGGTCGCGGATGAAGCGCGTAGTGCTGCGGTACCAAGAAGAAGATTTCAATGTCCCTGACGCTTTGAAGGTGAGCTGCGGTGCCAAGATGAAGAGTTCAGCGTTCCGGAAGGTTTGAAGGTGGGCTGCGTGCCAAGATGAGGATGTCGGCATTCCGGAAGATTTGAAGAAGATGCACACAGATGAGAGCAGATTCCCCACGTGGTAAGTATAAATGCAGGAAGCAGGATTTCCAAGGTAAATTTAATCCCAGGTGGCGGTGAGCGTTACGCTGCATGGAAATGCAGAATAACTCTAAGCGTCTTGCTCGTGGATTGGAGCAGCTTATATAGCTGTTATCGTGGGCACGCCCATTAGGCCTGGCTTGCCTGCCACACCCTGCCACTCCTAGTGAGTCAGCACGTGCAAGGCAACCCAATAATAGCAGCAACAACCAAGACTACACGTGGGGCTGCTTTAGTGCTGGAAGTTGCCATGTTAAATGCACCTTGCACTGAAATGAGGTGCTATGTTCACAATAAAAGCATTTTTGTCCCGAATAAATATTCTTGTTGACTGTTATTTATGAGCCTGGACCCAAAGGCACCAGGATTGTGTCCATCCGGACCCTGTCTGTGTTCTTGGCCCGGTGACCATGATAAAAATAATTTGATTTGTTTTATGATATTCCCAACTGGGTTTTTGCCCAGGTTTGGGCATACTCATTGATAAGTTTCACAGTATCAAAAAATGGCCACCGTAGCTTACATTCATGGATTATCCATGGATTTTGACAAAGTGCAGAGAGTTTTGGTGTGGAATGATTTTCTTAAATTGGGTATTGATCTTTACCTTCTGAATATTATTTAGTCAGCTCTATTCACAGAAGGAAGCTTTTGTTCCATATGGTTCTCATGGCGAAGGTACACCTATATTCCATATTAATCATGGAGTTTGTCAGGTGGGTGTAATTTCCCCATTACATTTTAACATTTACTTGTATGGGCTTGATTTATTCTTAAAGAAGGTCACTGTAGATGTTCCAATGCCAAAATTCAGCTTATTACGCGTCTAACATATCCAAAAGATGTGGTGCTTATAGGTAGGATCCCTGTTACTCTACACAAGCTATTGAATGTGTATGTGGATTTTATGCATTTGGACGGCATGCTAATGAACTAAAATAAATTCCATGTGAAGCTCTATCGTAAGAACAAAAAAAGAATGCCTACCTTCTATGTAAATATGGTAGCACTCACTAGATTTAAAACAGGGCTTTTGACAAAATGGAGAGAGTTATGTAGAATGATTTTCTTAAATTTGGTATTGATCTTGATCTTTTGAGTATTTTGAGTCAACTCTATTCATGTAAGGAAGCTGTTGTTCTGTTTGGGCTTGATGGCGAAGGTACAGCTATATTCCTCATTAATCAGGGAGTTTGTCAGGTAAGCATACATTCCCCATTACTGTTCAACATTTACTTGTATGGGCCAGATTTACTTTTAAAGAGGGCCACTGTAGATGTCCCAATGGCAAAAATCAGCTTATTCCATGTCTAACATATTCAGATTATGTGGTGTTTTTAGGTAGGATTCCCATTGCTCTACAAAAGCTTTTAAATGCATATGTTGATTTTATGTCTTTGAATGGCATGATGATTATCAATAATAAATCCCATGTGCAGATCGATCATGGGAAGAACAAACAAAGAATGCCTACCTTCTATGCAAATATGGTAGTACTCACTAGATTTAAACATTTTGACAACCTTGGTGTACGATTCTAAGAATCTAAATCCTGGCAATGCCAGATCGACCTAGTTGCATGTAGAATGAAACAAAGCATTATGGGCATTCTTTGTTTCTTGTCATCACATGGTGGTTAGGATGTAATTTCGGCCCTTAACGTTTATGAGATTAAATCATAGAGCATGCAACATATGGTGCAGGAGTGTGGGCTATTAATACTTTTCACCAGTGTGCACATTCTGAAAGAAAGTTTCTTACAACTATTTATGGGTATCTTTGGCAACTGCAGAGGAATTGTTGTATTTTGAGACTAATCTCACCCCAATATCTTTTAAACACCAATATGCCTCTGAATGCTCATGGTTTCATGTGTTTCAATATGGAGCAACAAACATACTGACTTGAATACGTTGATTGTAAGGTATGTACTGAGTTCAGGAAATTATCAGAACATCCCATGGTTATGCTGTTTGAATAGGTCCCTGTCAGATATTGGTTGTTTGTATTCCCAACCGGAGCTAATTAATGAGAGCTCTAAGACTATGTTGAATAATGCTTTACTGTCCACATTTTTTTTTATGTTCTCAGAAGATCAGAATGCTACAGGTAAAGCTTATTTACCACATCCATATAGCAGAGTTCATTGTAGATAATTGTTTAACATTAGTATTTAACAGAAAATTAATTTCTTTGGTTTCGCCAACTTCCCCTTTCCTCAAATACACAGGCATGGAAAAAGTTGAGGACCAATGTCTGCACTTTTGGTAATATTTCAATAGAAACTAATATTCATATGTTCTTTTTTGTAAACTGTATGAATTACCACATACATGCTTCTTGAATTTTAGGCACTGTTGTGCTTCTTATTTTTATATGATGCAAGAGGAAGCACAGGCTGATTTGGAGTTTATTTAAACGTCATGAGGGTTCCTACTGGCTCAGTTCCTTAAATAATATAGTTATTTCAAAGTGAGTATGAAAAAGCCCCATATGTAATTAGATAGGTCCCCCTGAATCATTGCCCTGCTAAGTCCCAGGCATGGGAGGGAACTGCAGAGGTGATGCCATTATGCTGCCCCCATTTCCAATAGAATACTTAAATACTATAATGTGAAATGCATTTTGCTTTCTCACTGTACTCAAAACCATGTGAGATTTCATTTAAATGAAAACCAGTAACATTTTCTAAGATGTGTGTACAGTGTAAAATGGATACCATTACGCCGCAGATAAAGTGTAGTTCTTTGTAAAGTAAATCCAACCAAATTGTATCCAGAGTGTTTTACAGGTGTAGTCAAACACCATGAGCTGTGTGAATCGGTGGCCTAGCTTCATAGCTTAAAATGAGAATTGATAAATCAACACCTTTGAAAGACATAGGGCCTCATTACAAGTTAGCTGGTCCGGATTTTTTCCGGACCGGCTAACTCCGAGTAATGTGGCCGTGTGGTCTTACACCCACCAAGTCCGACCTGGCGTGTGTAAGGCCACCGGCCGCACATGGACGTGGAAACACTGGGACCATTACCGCATGGTGCTGGTGTTTCCACTGCCCCCATTCCCATGGAGTCCTATCAGATTATCAGATTCCATGGGAATGGGGAGTAACAGAATGCTGGCTCCAGAATTACCGGACCACCAGGGCTTTAATTCCAGAATAATTGCTATTATTATTTTACCAAAATAATTAAGTGAACTCTGAGGACATGGTTGCTGTCTTTAGGAAAGTTATAATCTGGGGTGGACACATACAGTAGATAAATTAATGTTGTGACTTCTAAATAGAATGCACCGTTTTCCTAACCACATGCCTGTTGATCATAATGAAACCTATTATAGTATGTATTTTACTTCCTTGCACATGTGTAACTCTCACCTGACTCCCACGGAGGCGCTGGCCTGGTTCGCGCTGCTGTGACCTCTTCTAAGGTGATGCGCAGGGTTCGGAAGATGGACTGGACCGGGCCCCCAAATCTGGCTTGTCTGGCTCGCAGAAGTATCCTTCTGTAGGCGAAAATAGGGGATTAAGTGTCTGCGGGGTAATGCAATCGGCCTCCCACTTTCCCCTCTCACCCTCCTCGAAACCTTTCTGTGATTCCCCGTAGCGTCTCACCTTAGGGTCTGGAAGGACGAGCTCTCCATCCTGCTTCTGATGCAGGGGCGCGTTGGTATCCAGTTACTTCAGTGGATTTTCGGATTGGTGAGAACCAAACTTGCTTGGCTTCCAGGTAAGTTTTTTGATAAGAGATTCCCGTTGTGTCCATGCATTAATGTACTAATGCTAGTGTCTTTTTCCCCATAGGGGCCGGGGTACGGAATGGCGGGGAACAGGCACCGACCGGAGATGAGAGGTGAAATCCTTGTAGAAATCAGGTAAGTCTTTAATGAGCGTTTTTTTGGTAATGTCTTTTCATTCGCTCATTAACGCTGATGTCTCTTTTTCCGCTTAGGGGCCGGGGTCCGGAAATGCCAGGATGCGGCGCGAACCCGAAATGAAGAGAGAATGAATCAACTGGTAAGTCTTAACATGGAGGTTTAGCTTTCCTTATTCCCTTCTCTCTCTCACCTTTTGTTCTTGTCTTTTTCTCCCTAGGCGATGGGGCGTGACTGCGAATCCGGATGATCGCTGCTGAACTTGGAGGCATCCTGTAAAGGTGAGTGGAATGCGGCGCTGCAGCGATCGACGCGATGAGCTTTTAAATAAAAGTCTTCCTTTTCAGGATTGTCGGCGAGATGCCTCCGGGATGCGGATTTTGCAGGTAAGGACTTTTCCTTCTTCTGTTCTCTTCTTCTCTTCCTTTGCAGGTGATCCAGGATGCTGGCAGGGGTGGCAGAAGTCATGATGCAGGAGCAGACACAGTGAGCGTCCAGCTGCTAGATGCAGAACAATGCGAAGCACGTGCGGCTGTTCGGGTGGGATTTAAATAGCCTTGGAAGAAGTTCCAGGTATGTATCCTTCCTCCAATCAGGTATGTATCCTTCCCCGACCACGCCCGGATGGTAAATTAGCCCCACAGGTAAAGTAGTTCCTTTCAGGCCTCAAGGAGGCCGGGATCCTGCAGCATGGTCTGCATCAGGTAAGTGCACCCAAGCACTCCCATAATGAGCCTGGCGCCTATGGCGCCAGGACTGATGTCTTTTATGAGCCTGGCGCCATAGGCGCCAGGACACTGTCCAAAGGACCCCTATATGGGGTTGCTGGGTCCTTCCTTGGGGACTGGATGTCCGCTTTCGGGGACGCAGGGCTTGAACCGGCTCCCCGGGAGCGGGCATCATGACAGCACTCCCCCCCCAAGGCCCCTCCCAAGGTTGTTCCCTCTGGGGGTTTTGGTTTGTCTGGGAAGAGTCGGTGGAATTTCCTGACTAATCGAGGTGCATGCACATGGTCGCTGGGTTCCCACGACCTCTCCTGAGGTCCGTACCCCTTCCAATCAATTAGGTAGAACAGTTTTGACCTAAACATTTTTGAGTCTAAAATGTTCTTCACTTCGAATTCGGGCTCCCCATCTATTAGAATAGGTTTTGGAGGTTTCAGTAGTCGGGTTCCGGGTACCACTGGTTTCAGAAGTGACACATGAAAAACAGGGTGAATTCGCATACTAGCTGGTAAATCAAGTTTAACAGCCACTGGGTTAATTATTGCCATAATAGAATAAGGTCCCAGATATTTAGGGTTAAAAGTTCGAGGCCCTTTGAGTGGTAAATGTCTGGTAGCTAACCACACTTGATCCCCAATCTGATACGGAGGTGCTTCACTCCGATGTAGATCAGCATTCTCCTTGTATTTTCTCTTGGCTTGTTGTAAATGCGTAGTTGCCTCTTTGAAGGCTTGGGTAATTGTAGAATGCAGATGTTCTACTGCAGGCATTCCGAGGTTCTGAGTTGAGTCAAGGTTTGAGGTTTGAGGGTGATGCACAAACAAAGTATAAAAAGGACTGTGGCCAGTTCCAGAGTGTACCGAATTATTATATGCGTATTCGGCTATCCAAAGAATGTCTTTCCAGTTGCTTTCAGATTGCTGTAACATACACCGTAAGTACTGCTCCAGGGTCTGATTTGTCCTCTCGGTCTGACCATCTGTCTGAGGGTGGTGACTGGTCGATAATCTTACGTCGATCTGCGTCATTTGACAACATTTGCGCCAGAAGTGGGAAATTAATTGGCTTCCCCGGTCAGAGATTAGTATAGATGGGAATCCATGTAGCCAAACAATATTTTCGAGGAATTCTTTGGCTAGGACAGAAGCTGAAGGTAAACCTTTCAAAGGAATAAAGTGGGCGATTTTGGAAAACAAATCCACAATTATCTGAATAGTATTGTACCCCGAACAAGGAGGCAGGTCCGTAATAAAATCCATTGATAGGGTGTGCCAGGCTGCTGGCGGTATGTCTAGAGGTTGAAGGAGACCGGCTGGTCTTTTCTTTTGACTTTTATTTTGGGCGCAAACACCACAGGACATCACAAAAGATTTAACATCTTTTCGCCAAGAGGGCCACCAAATTTGTCGCTTCACCTTTTCCTCTGTCTTGGCAATACCGGGGTGTCCCTCTATTAATGTATCATGATAACCAGAAATAACTAGTTTGTGTAATTCCTTATGTGGCAGGAATAAGCGTCCTTGGAAATAAGGTAAACCATTATCTATGGTAAAGTCTGATCCCTTTTGTATCCAATCCTGTAAGGCTGTAGGGTCCAGGAGTTGTTTCACTCTGGCTTGAATGTCTTCAAGCGTCTGTAACGAAGTCATGCCTAGAATCCTCTGTTCGGGAATTATTGGTACTGGTTCTGAGTTTGTATCAGATTCTCCCATTCCAATTTGGGATAAGGCGTCTGCTTTTCCATTCTTGCAGCCAGGTCGATAGGTAATCACGAAATCAAATTCAGCGAAAAACAAAGCCCATCGGAGCTACCGTGATGACTGAGCCTTGGCGGTTTTCAAATACTGCAAATTCCGGTGATCAGTGATCACTGTGATGGTATGTCGAGCGCCAAGCAGATAATGCCGCCAGGCTTTAAAAGCGGACTTAATGGCTAACAGTTATTTGTCAGTGATTGCATAATTAACCTCGGGTGCCGAGAATCTTCTGGACCAAAATGCTACGGGATGCAGTTGGTTGGTTTCGGGATCTCTTTGGGACAGGACAGCTCCCATGGCTAGGCTGGATGCGTCAGTCTCGACGACATAAGGGAGATCTGGACGCGGGTGTTTCAATATAGGTGCGGAGGTAAACTTAGCTTTTAAATCCTGAAAGGCCTTCTCGGCTTCTTCAGACCATTCAAAACGTTTATTTTTCCTCAAGAGTGCAGTAATGGGTTGTACCACGCGTGAAAATTCCGGGATAAACCTGCGATAGAAATTGGCAAAGCCGAGCATGTTTTGAACCCCTTTTACAGAGCTAGGTGATGGCCATTTGAGGATGGCATCCACTTTTCTTGAGTCCATTCGGACTCCTTTGGGTGTCAGGATGAAACCTAGAAACTCGACTTCTGTGGTATGGAAAACACATTTCTCCAATTTAGCAAATAGTTTGTGTTGGCGCAGTTTTTCAAGTACTGCCCTGATGTGTTTTCTGTGATCAGATTCCGAAGAGGAGTACACCAGAATGTCATCGATATATACGACCACACAAACGTCGATGAGTTCCCGAAGGACATCATTCATGAAGTATTGGAAGGCAGCCGGCGCATTACACAATCCGAAAGGCATCACCTGTTACTCGAATAATCTGTATTTAGTACGGAAGGCAGTTTTCCATTCGTCGCCTTCTTTAACTCGTACCAGATGATAAGCCCCCCGGAGATCTAACTTGGTGTATATGCAAGCGTCCTTCACCCGGTCAAGGAGTTCAGGGATCAGAGGCAGAGGATAACGGTTTTTAACCGTTATCTGGTTCAATGCGCGTTAATCGATACAAGTTCTAAGGTCGCCTTCTTTTTTGGGCATGAAGAACAAAGCCGAGGATGCCGGGGACTTTGACGGGCGAATAAAACCATTAGCTAGGTATTGATCCAAATATTGTCTCAAATGCAGGTTCTCAGGTTCGGTAGGGGCATAAATCTGTAACGCTCACCTGATTCCCGTAGAGGCGCCGGTCTTGACTGGGCGTATACCGTATCTTCAAAGGTGATGTGTAACACACGGCTGGCTCTTTGGGCTGGACCTCTGTGCACTGTATGTCTGACTTGAAGGGTAAGATGTCTGCAGATAGAAAATATGGGATTAAGGAACTGGGTTATTGAATGTCTCTCTCTTCTTCCCTTTCTCTTCTCCTGTAGAACCCCAAAGGTTAACGCTCTCACCTTAGGTAAGTGAACGCCGTGCTCTCCATCTGCCTCGGGGCAGGGTGCTGTAACCAGTTTCTTCACTGGATAAGGGGAGCAGGCCTCTTGACTTCAGAGGACTGCTGTCCGTCGTTTACTGCACGAACGGTAAGTTTCGAGTAATTCTAATGTCTTTAAAGTCTTTAGTAATGATGTTTCTTGTTTTGCAGGGTTCCGGCGATGGCGGATGACGGGCTGAAGTGAGTTGAAGATGGAGCCCGTGTGATGAATAGAAGCGCCCGGAAGCACGTAAGTAAGCGCTTGTTGCCTGCTTCACGATGCGCTCTAACTGTCTTTTTATTTTGCAGGTACAAGTTCGGAGCGGCTGCAGGGTGCCGGAATACCCACTGGGTTAGATGTGGAAAGGAGTAATGGCACGTGAGTATTAAAGTTCCCCAATGTCTTTAAACGCACCTTGTTTTGTCTTTCAGATGCGGGATGCAGCGCCGAAGGCCTCCGGAGCGTGCGAAGAGTTGGTAAGCTTTTGTCTTTCAGATGCCGGAATGCAGTGTGAAGACCTCCGGAGCGCACGAAGAGTAGGTAAGCCTTTGTCTTTCAGATGCCGGAATGCAGCGCGAGGCGTTGGTCACAGCCGATGGACCAGGTAAGTGAAGAGCTGTCACTGAAGACCGTAATGCTAACCTGTTCTTTCTTGTCTTTATAGGTGTTGCTGAAGACTGGATTCAGGATGGTAAGCCTTTTTCCTTAGGCCCAGGATCAGATGCAGAAGACACGATGAGCGTTCTGCTGCAGAGGATGCAGAATAACGCAAAGCAAGATTCATCCATCGGGTGTGGTTTAAATAGCCTCCTGTAGTGCTTAGGTGTCTCCTTCCACAGCCACGCCTAGGTAAGAAAAGAGTTCCTGCTTTCCAGAAGAGTTCCAGTGTTCTGAATCTAGGGAGTGGCTCCTGCCCCACCCAACAGGAAAAGTAGTTCCAAACAGAAGAGGATCAGAGGCTCAACTGGCAGGCAAGTAAGCAGCATGGTCTGCTGCAGGTAAGTCCACCCAAGCATTATGAGCCCGGCGCTTCCAGCGCTGGGACTGGGCATATTTATGAGCCTGGTGCCACTGGCGCCAGGACTGGGTCCAAAAGGTCCCAATTGGGACTGGTTGGCACTCGGAACCTGGGTTATGGATCTGCTTCCAAGGGAGTTGGGAAAACCCTGACCTTTTGGAAGCAGAGATCATGACAGTACCCCCCTCAACGCCCCTCCCAAACCGGGCTTCTCCGGGGGTTTTGGCTTGTCAGGAAATGTTCGGTGAAATCTTTTGATTAGGCGAGGAGCGTGGACATATTCAGCAGGTTCCCAGGATCCCTCTTGGGGGCCGTAGCCTTTCCAGTCAATTAGGTAAAATAGTTTAGATTTGGAGATCTTGGAGTCCAGAATGCTTTTGACTTCAAACTCGAGTTCTCCATCAACTAGGATAGGTTTTGGAGATTTAGTTAGTCGGGTTTGAGGTTGCACGGGTTTTAATAGAGAGACGTGGAAGACCGGATGTATCTTCATGTGCGGGGGCAAGTCCAACTTGACCGCTACTGGGTTTACTATGGTAGTGATGGAATAGGGACCAAGGTATCTTGGGTTGAATGTGCGTGGCCCTTTTAGAGGTAGATATTTGGTGGATAACCAGACTTGATCCCCTACTTGATATTGAGGGGCTTCCTTCCGATGTTGATCTTCTCCTTTCTTGTATTGTTCTTTAGCCCTTTGAAGGTGAGAAACAGCTTCCTTAAAGGCTTGGGTGATTGTAGAATGCAGGTAGTCTACTGCTGGCGTTTCAAGATCTTGGAGGGGATCCAACTCCGAGGTTCGAGGGTGACTGCCGTACAAAAGAAAAAACGGGGTTTTCCCAGTTCCCGAATGGACAGAGTTATTGTAGGCATATTCGGCTATCCAAAGGATGTCTTTGCAAGTTTTTTCAGTTTGTTGCAGCATGCAGCGTAAATACTGTTCCAGAGTTTGATTGGTCCTCTCGGTTTGTCCGTCGGTCTGAGGGTGGTGACTGGTCGATAGTCTCACATCAATTTGAGCCGACCGACAGCAACTTCGCCAAAAATGAGAAATAAATTGACTACATCGATCCGAAATTAGAACCGAAGGAAAACCGTGCAGTCGGACGATGTTTTCGAGAAATTCTCGGGCCAGAGTTGCTGCTGTTGGCAAGCCTTTGAGCGGAATGAAATGCGCCATCTTGGAGAATAAGTCCACGATTACTAGAATCGTATTGTATCCGGAGCATGGAGGTAGATCGGTGATGAAGTCCATAGAAAGCGTATGCCAAGGGCGAGGTGGGATGTCAATAGGGCGTAAGAGGCCTGCTGGTCTTTCCTTTTGACTCTTGTTTTGGGCGCATACTCCACAGGACATTATAAAGTCTCTGATATCTTTTTTCCAAGACGGCCACCAGAAGTAGCGCTTGATCTTTTCTGAGGTCTTGGCCATACCGGGATGTCCTTCCATTAAAGAATCGTGATAACAAGAGATTACTTTTTTCTGTAAATCTGTGCTGGGTAGGTATAATCGTTCTTGGAAATACAATAAGTTGTCCTTTACTGCAAAGTCCTTTCCCTGCAGATGCCAATTCTGTATGTCTGCTGGAGTTACAAGTTGCCTGGCTTTATCCTTAACTTCCTCTATGGATTCTGTGGCGATTACACCCAGAATTCTTTGTTCGGGAATGATTGGTACAGGTTTAGGGTTGATCAAGTGTTCTTCCACTCCCATCCGAGAAAGGGCATCAGCTTTACCGTTCTTTGTACCAGGTCGATAGGTAATTATGGAGTCAAACTCGGCAAAGAATAATGCCCAACGGAGTTGTCTAGAGGATTGGGCTTTTGCGGTTTTCAAATATTGCAGGTTTGGTGATCCGTAATCACAGTAACGGTATGTCGGCCCCCAGCAGATAATGCCGCCAAGCCTTAAAGGCAGACTTGATAGCCAGAAGTTCCTTGTCAGTAATCGTGTAATTGATTTCAGGAGGCGAGAATTTGCGGGACCAAAATGCCACGGGATGCAACTGATTGGTTACCGGGTCCTTTTGTGATAGAACTGCCCCCATGGCAAGGCTTGAAGCATCAGTTTCCACGATGTAGGGGAGTTCGGGGCGAGGGTGTTTTAAGATTGGTGCAGAGATAAATTTAGTCTTCAAATCCTGGAAAGCTTGTTCCGCCTCGGTAGACCATTCAAAACGTTTGTTTTTCTTTAACAAGGCAGTGATGGGCTGGACTATTTGAGAGAATTCGGGGATAAACCTGCGGTAAAAGTTAGCGAAGCCTAACATGCTTTGCACACCTTTTACGGAGGATGGTGATGGCCATTTGAGAACTGCATCGACCTTCTTTGAATCCATACGCACTCCGCCAGGTGATAATATGAATCCCAAGAATTCAACTTCAGTCACGTTGAAAACACATTTTTCCAACTTAGCGAAAAGTTTGTGTTGACGCAATCTTTCGAGGACCATTTTCACGTGTTTCCGATGTTCAGATTCCGATGAAGAATAAACGAGGATGTCGTCAATGTAAACAACAACACACACATCTATGAGCTCTCTGAGGACATCATTCATAAAATATTGAAAGGCGGCCGGGGCATTGCAAAGTCCGAATGGGCATGACCTGATATTCAAATAGCCCATACTTGGTGCGGAAGGCCGTCTTCCATTCATCGCCCTCTTTTACTCGTACCAAGTGGTAAGCTCCTCTAAGATCCAGCTTTGTATATATGCATGCTTTTCTGACTTGGTCCAGGAGTTCAGGGATCAAAGGTAACGGATATCTATTCTTAACGGTGATCTGGTTCAGGGAGCGATAATCTATACAAGTTCTAAGGTCTCCTTCCTTTTTTGGAACAAAGAACAAAGCTGAAGAAGCAGGGGACTTGGAAGGACGAATAAACCCATTTGCCAGGTATTGATCCAGGTATTGTCGAAGGTGAAGGTTCTCAGGCTCGGTGAGGGCATACATTCTACTACAAGGAGGAGTAGATCCAGGTATCAGGTCTATCTGGCAGTCATAAGACCTATGAGGAGGTAGAGAGTTAGCCTGAATTCTTCCGGAAAACATCTTGGTATTCTAGGTATTCGGGAGGTAACTGGGGAGTCTCTGAAGAAATTGCTGCCAGTGCAACACCAGGTGGAGGGTGACAAGTAGAGACACATTCTGGAAACTGGACCGTTCTTGCTCGCCAATCGATCAGAGGATTGTGTTTCTCTAACCAAGGTATTCCTAGAATAATCTGAAACTGAGGGGCCTTGATCACATCGAACACGATCTTCTCATGGTGTCCATCTTGACTTACTAGCGTCACCTCTTGAGTGGTATGCGTTACTGGCCCGGAGGCTATCTCCTTACCATCCACCGTAGTAATGACGTCCTTTACAGCCTTGGGACAAAGAGTTAGATTCATCCTCAAAACCATTTCATGATCCACATAATTGCCGATGGCACCGCTGTCGACGTAAGCTTCAATTGCATGTAATCGATCCGGATTATCAGGGCTAATGAGGACCATAGGTATCACGAAATGCGAGGTCACGGAACTGGTTTTCACGCTCGGCAAGAGGACCTCTATTCTTGTCGGGCGAGGTCGTTTCCCTGCTCAGAGTTTGTAACTTTGGTAACTGCAGCTCCTACTGCCTTCTTGGCAGGTTTCACCGGACAGTCTCGAAGAAAGTGCCCTGAGTTTCCACAATAGAGGCATAATTGCAACTGTTTTCTCCTTTCCCGCTCCTTTTGTGTTAGAGGACCTTTCAGACCCCCTATTTGCATGGGTTCCCCGGAGTCTACTCCTTTGGAAGGAGTTGGCGGTTTGGAAAATACTCGAGCATCAAACTTGGAACGATCGGCCTTCCTGTTCTGCAGTCTGTGATCTATTTGAACGACTAAGTCTATATAGTCCGCACAATCTTGTGGGGGATTCACTACTTGGGCTAACACATCTTTGAGCTCTCCACGTAGACCTCTATAAAACAGCGTAATCCTTTTGTCCTCAGGCCATTGAGTTTCCACTATCAGTCTGTTGAAAGACGCAATATAAGCCAAAAGGTCTTGATTACCTTGTCGCAACGAAAGAAGCTCATTGTCCAAGGCCTGCCCCTGTGAATGTCTTGCGAACAGTTTTTCCATACTGAGCTGAAAAGCTTGAAAATCATGGAGGACCGGATCATCTTGATTTACTAGAGGGATCGACCAGTCTGCCGCATTGCCACTAAGGTACGAAAGCACGAAAGCTACTTTAGCTTGATCAGTTGGAAAGGCTGCTGGCCGGCATAAGAAATGCAACCGGCACTGATTGATAAATACTGCAAACCTCTTTGGGTCACCAGAAAATCGTTCGGGCGGAGCCAGAGGTACATTCCCAGGTAGGTTGATCTGCACTGGATTCATAGAGGATGTAGAAGGAAGATTTCCCCCAGATGCGGGTAACGGGGTCTGTCCGGCTTGTGACTGTAGCAATTGTCTAGCGAGATCATCTGTTCGCTCCTTGGAAATAATCAGTTCCCTTCTTAGAGCGTTCGTTTCCTGACAGGCTGCATGCACTTCTGCCCTTAGTTCCCCAAGTAACTGGGCTAGCTGGTCGGTATCCGAGGTTTCCATAGCGCCTGGACGGGAGTTTTGTGGTAGGCTTTGCGTTCTGTAACGCTCACCTGATTCCCGTAGAGGCGCCGGTCTTGACTGGGCGTATACCGTATCTTCAAAGGTGATGTGTAACACACGGCTGGCTCTTTGGGCTGGACCTCTGTGCACTGTATGTCTGACTTGAAGGGTAAGATGTCTGCAGATAGAAAATATGGGATTAAGGAACTGGGTTATTGAATGTCTCTCTCTTCTTCCCTTTCTCTTCTCCTGTAGAACCCCAAAGGTTAACGCTCTCACCTTAGGTAAGTGAACGCCGTGCTCTCCATCTGCCTCGGGGCAGGGTGCTGTAACCAGTTTCTTCACTGGATAAGGGGAGCAGGCCTCTTGACTTCAGAGGACTGCTGTCCGTCGTTTACTGCACGAACGGTAAGTTTCGAGTAATTCTAATGTCTTTAAAGTCTTTAGTAATGATGTTTCTTGTTTTGCAGGGTTCCGGCGATGGCGGATGACGGGCTGAAGTGAGTTGAAGATGGAGCCCGTGTGATGAATAGAAGCGCCTGGAAGCACGTAAGTAAGCGCTTGTTGCCTGCTTCACGATGCGCTCTAACTGTCTTTTTATTTTGCAGGTACAAGTTCGGAGCGGCTGCAGGGTGCCGGAATACCCACTGGGTTAGATGTGGAAAGGAGTAATGGCACGTGAGTATTAAAGTTCCCCAATGTCTTTAAACGCACCTTGTTTTGTCTTTCAGATGCGGGATGCAGCGCCGAAGGCCTCCGGAGCGTGCGAAGAGTTGGTAAGCTTTTGTCTTTCAGATGCCGGAATGCAGTGTGAAGACCTCCGGAGCGCACGAAGAGTAGGTAAGCCTTTGTCTTTCAGATGCCGAAATGCAGCGCGAGGCGTTGGTGACAGCCGATGGACCAGGTAAGTGAAGAGCTGTCACTGAAGACCGTAATGCTAACCTGTTCTTTCTTGTCTTTATAGGTGTTGCTGAAGACTGGATTCAGGATGGTAAGCCTTTTTCCTTAGGCCCAGGATCAGATGCAGAAGACACGATGAGCGTTCTGCTGCAGAGGATGCAGAATAACGCAAAGCAAGATTCATCCATCGGGTGTGGTTTAAATAGCCTCCTGTAGTGCTTAGGTGTCTCCTTCCACAGCCACGCCTAGGTAAGAAAAGAGTTCCTGCTTTCCAGAAGAGTTCCAGTGTTCTGAATCTAGGGAGTGGCTCCTGCCCCACCCAACAGGAAAAGTAGTTCCAAACAGAAGAGGATCAGAGGCTCAACTGGCAGGCAAGTAAGCAGCATGTTCTGCTGCAGGTAAGTCCACCCAAGCATTATGAGCCCGGCGCTTCCAGCGCTGGGACTGGGCATATTTATGAGCCTGGTGCCACTGGCGCCAGGACTGGGTCCAAAAGGTCCCGATTGGGACTGGTTGGCACTCGGAACCTGGGTTATGGATCTGCTTCCAAGGGAGTTGGGAAAACCCTGACCTTTTGGAAGCAGAGATCATGACAAAATCCTGCTACAAGGGGGTTGTGCACCGGGCACCAGATCGATCTGGCAATCGTACGATCTGTGAGGAGGTAACGTGTTGGCCTGTTCCTTTTGGAAGACGCCCTGAAAGTCTTGGTATTCCGGAGGTAGTTGCATGGAGGCAGAGGTTACAGATGCTAGATTAATCTTCAGGTTTTCTAGGTAGCAGGTTTGTGTACAATCCGGGAAGGTTATTCTCTTAGCTCGCCAATCAATTTGAGGATTATGTGTCTCTAACCAAGGGATTCCAAGAATGACCTGAAACTGTGGAGCCTTGATTACATCAAACACAACACCCTCCCGATGGCCGTCGGGACCAATAAGAGTCACCTCAGTAGTGGAATGTGTTACCGGTCCAGAGGCAATTTCAGTTCCATCGACTGTGGTGATGACATCTTTGCTGGTTTTAGGACGGAGAGGGAGGTTAATCCTCGAGACCAATTCACGATCCACATAGTTTCCAATAGCCCCACTATCGATGTATGCCTTTATTGCATGCAACCGCTTAGGCTGTTCTGGATCTACGAGAACCATTGGCACAATGAAAGGCGAGGTCTGAGAGTTAGTTTTCAAGCTCGGCAAGCAGACCCCTACGCTTGTCGGGCGGAGTCGTTTCCCGAAACAGAGTCTTCATGGTTTTTATCAGCGGCTCCTACCGCCTTTCGGGGCGGTTTTGCCGGGCAATCTCGTAGAAAGTGTCCAGAATTCCCACAATAAAGACATAATTTTAACTGCCGCCTCCTTTCACGTTCCTTTTCAGTTAAGGGTCCTTTAACTCCTCCAATTTGCATAGGCTCAGAGACATCAACTCCCTTGGGGTTAGCATGGGTCTTGACCAACACCCGGGTCTCAAACCTGTATATATACTCAGTGCATTCTTGGGGCGGATTTACAACTTGAGCCAAGACATCTTTAAGTTCTCCGCGTAGGCCTCGATAAAACAACGTGACCCTTTTATCCTCTGGCCATCCCGTTTCCACAATTAGTCTATTAAAGGTTGCAATATAGGATAGGAGGTCCTGATTGCCCTGTCGCAGGGATAGAAGTTCGTCATCCAGAGCCTGCCCCTGAGAGTGTCGAGCAAATAATCTTTCCATGCTTGCTTAAAACCCTTGAAAATCACAGAGAATCGGGTCATCTTGAGTAACCAGTGGAACTGACCAATCGGCAGCGCAGCCGCTGAGATATGACAATAC
Source organism: Ambystoma mexicanum (assembly GCF_040938575.1). Classification (NCBI taxonomy): domain Eukaryota; kingdom Metazoa; phylum Chordata; class Amphibia; order Caudata; family Ambystomatidae; genus Ambystoma; species Ambystoma mexicanum. Next base: position 460,706,294 of record NC_090923.1, on the reverse strand, counting down.
AAAGGCTACCTTGGTCTGATCATTAGGGAAGGCCCCAGGTCTGCATAGGAAGTGCAAACGACACTGATTCATGAATACGGCGAATCGTTTGGGGTCCCCAGCAAAGCGTTCAGGTGGGGCCAGCGGCATGTTTCCACGTAGATTAATCTGCACAGGGTTACTGGAAACGACAGGAGCGGGGTTCCCTCCGGAACCGGGTAGAGGAGTTTGCCCAGCTTGACCTTGCAAAAGCTGTCTGGCCAGGTCATCAGTTCTTTCCTTTGATATTATTAATTCCCTCCTGAGGGCATTAGTCTCTTGACGAGCGGCATGTACTTCGGCCCGTAATTCCCCCAGTAATTGGGCCAACTGATCAGTCTCAGAACTTTCCATAGCGCCTGGGTGGGAATTTGTAGGAAGGCTTCGCGTTCTGTAACGCTCACCTAAATCCCACGGAGGCGCTGACCTGGTTTGCGCTGCTGTGACCTCTTCTAACGTGATGCGCAGGGTTTGGAAGACGGACTGGACCGGGCCCCCAAATCTGGCTTGTCTGGCTCGCTGAAGTATCCTTCTGTAGGCGAAAATAGGGGATTAACTGTCTGCGGGGTAATGCAATCGGCCTCCCACTTTCCCCTCTCACCCTCCTCGAAACCTTTCTGTGATTGCCCGTAGCATCTAACCTTAGGGCCTGGAAGGACGAGCTCTCCATCCTGCTTCTGATGCAGGGGCGCGTTGGTATCCAGTTACTTCACTGGATTTTCGGATTGGTGAGAACCAAACTTGCTTGGCTTCCAGGTAACTTTTTTGATAAGAGGTTCCCCTTTGTGTCCATGCATTAATGTACTAATGCTAGTGTCTTTTTCCCCATAGGGGCCGGGGTACGGAATGCCGGGGAACAGGCACCGACCCGAGATGAGAGGTGATATCCTTGTAGAAATAAGGTAAGTCTTTAATGAGCGTTGTTTTTGGTAATGTCTTTTCATTCACTCATTAACGCTGATGTCTCTTTTTCCCCTTAGAGGCTGGGGTCCGGAAATGCCAGTATGCGGCGCGGACCCGAAATGAAGAGGGAATGAATCAACTGGTAAGTCTTAACATGGAGGTTTAGCTTTCCTTATTCCCTTCTCTCTCTTACCTTTTGTTCTTGTCTTTTTCTCCCTAGGCGCTGGGGCGTGACTGCGAATCCGGATGATCGCTGCTGAACATGGAGGCGCCCTGTAAAGGTGAGTGGAATGCGGCGCTGCAGGGATTGACGCGATGAGCTTTTAAATAAAAGTCTTCCTTTTCAGGATTGTCGGCGAGATGCCTCCGGGATGCGGATTTTGCAGGTAAGGACGTTTCCTTCTTCTGTTCTCTTCTTCTCTTGCTTTGCAGGTGATCCAGGATGCTGGCAGGCGTGGCTGAAGTCAGGATGCAGGAGCAGACACGGTGAGCGTCCAGCTGCTAGATGCAGAACAACGCGAAGCACGTGTGGCTGTTCGGGTGGGGTTTAAATAGCCTTGGAAGAAGTTCCAGGTATGTATCCTTCCTCCAATCAGGTATGTATCCTTCCCCGACCACGCCCGGATGGTAAATTAGTCCCACAGGTAAAGTAGTTCCTTTCAGGCTTCAAGGAGGCCGGGATCCTGCAGCATGGTCTGCATCAGGTAAGTGCACCCAAGCACTCCCATAATGAGCCTGGCGCCTATGGCGCCAGGACTGATGTCTTTTATGAGCCTGGAGCCATAGGCGCCAGGACACTGTCCAAAGGGCCCCTATATGGGGTTGCTGGGTCCTTCCTTGGGGACTGGATGTCCGCTTTCGGGGACGCAGGGCTTGAACCAGGTCCCCGGGAGCGGGCATCATGACAACATGCTAGAAACCCACAACCCGATGCTCACAGAGGGGGGCAAGTTCATGTGTTTACATAAATGTCAATTTTAGATGCAACTTTCTCTGAACCAAGTACTTGTTTTTGATATTGGATAAAATACCAGTTGTAATCTGCTATTTATTAACAGAAACTAATTTTATATAAATGTTAACTGAAGAGAGTTTAAATATACTGGCCAGAAAGCAGCAATTTAATTACGAAGTACAATTAAGTTTACCAGTTAGATTCCTTCATTAGAATTAAAATCAGCAATATCATTAATACTTCGGATTGAATGTGTGTATTACATTTAGTGAAACACATTTGGCCTCATCACAAGTTGGGCGGTATCCCGGTGGTATTACTGCTGGGGCTATTAGCGTTACCACCAAACCCCTGGTGCTATTAGCACCGGATCACGGGTTTAGCTGAATGGTAATTCCCCATTCCCCATTGGGCGCATTCAAGAATTCCCCGTTCCCCATTGGGCCGAATGGGGAATTTGTCAGTGCTTCTACCATTGACGTTATTACCGTGCGATAATAGCGTTTCTAATCGGCAAATTTGCAGCGGATTTATCCCCAGCTCAGAGCTGTGATTAGGCTCAAACCCGTGATTTGGTGGACACTTAGATGTGGCGGTAATAGCCTCACCGCCGCATTTAAGGGATACCGCCAAACTCGTAATGAGGCAGATTGTGTCATGATCTCTGCTTCCAAAAGTTCAGGGTTTTCCCAACTCCCTTGGAAGCAGATCCATAACCTAGGTTCCGAGGGCCAACCAGTCCCAATTGGGACCTTTTGGACCCAGTCCTGGCGCCAGTGGCACCAGGCTCATAAATGTGCCCAGTCCCAGCGCTGGAAGCGCCGGGCTCATAATGCTTGTGTGGACTTACCTGCAGCAGACCATGCTGCTTACTTGCCTGCCAGCTGAGCCTCTGATCCTCTTCTGTTTGGAACTACTTTTCCTGTTGGGTGGGGCAGGAGCCACTCCCTAGATTCAGAACACTGGAACTCTTCTGGAAAGCAGGAACTCTTTTCTTACCTAGGCGTGGCTGTGGAAGGAGACACCTAAGCACTACAGGAGGCTATTTAAACCACACCCGGTGGATGAATCTTGCTTTGCGTTATTCTGCATCCTCTGCAGCAGAACGCTCATTGTGTCTTCTGCATTGTATCCTGGGCCTAAGGAAAAAGGCTTACCATCCTGAATCCAGTCTTCAGCAACACCTATAAAGACAAGAAAGAACAGGTTAGCATTCCGGCATCTGAAAGACAAAGGCTTACCTACTCTTCGTGCGCTCCGGAGGTCTTCACACTGCATTCCGGCATCTGAAAGACAAAAGCTTACCGACTCTTCACACGCTCCGGAGGCCTTCGGCGCTGCATCCTGCATCTGAAAGACAAAACAAGGTGCGTTTAAAGACATTGGGGAACTTTAATACTCACGTGCCATTACTCCTTTCCACATCAACCCCAGTGGGTATTCCGGCACCCTGCAGCCGCTCCGAACTCGTACCTGCAAAATAAAAGACAGTTAGAGCGCATCGTGAAGCAGGCAACAAGCGCTTACTTACGTGCTTCCAGGCGCTTCTATTCATCATACGGACTCCATCTTCAACTCACTTCAGCCCGTCATCCGCCATCGCCGGAACCTGCAAAACAAGAGACATCATTGCTAAAGACTTTAAAGACAATAGAATTACTCGAAACTTACCGTTCGTGCAGTAAACGACGGACAGCAGTCCTCTGAAGTCAAGAGGCCTGCGCTACCGATCCAGTGAAGAAACTGGTTACAGCACCCTGCCCCGAGGCAGATGGAGAGCTCGGCATTCACTTACCATACTTTCATAGAGCCACCCTCCCAACCACAGCGCACACTCTGGGATCTACCACCGGTCTCTGGACCCATAAGTGCGGCCAGTGTGTCGCCTGCCCTCTGACCCTACAAAATAAATCATTCAAACACGATAAGGTGCAATGGACTATGAATGATTTCACCAATTGTAACACCAAGGGTGTTATATACATCATACAGTGTCCATGCAATCTTCTATACGTGGGGAAAACAGTACGTGCAATTAAAATGCGCATTTCCGAGCATCGTTCCTGCATCAGGAACAAAATACCAGACAAGCCCCTAGTAGAACATTTTACTAATAAAAATCACAAAGACACAGATTTAAGGTGGTTTGTTCTTCAGAAAGTGAACCCAACAAGGAGGGGTGGGGATTTGAATAAAACATTGACTCAGTTAGAGCAACGGTGGGTGCACAGACTTAACACCGTAAATTCTGGCTTAAATATTTCAGTGAAATGGAAGTCTTTTCTTTAAACCATCTTTGACACACTTGAATGTCCATTGTAACACTGTTCTCAAAAATGTTGTGTTTTGGTTTCTTGAACATTCATTTGTTTAGATATTTTTACATCTAGACCAAATTATGTGCCACGTATGCCTACTAGAATGCTTTTCCAAAAAATGCCATTGTTTTTTCGGTTTTCTATACATCGATTTCCATCCAGTCCAATTCTTATGTCTGTGTGCACATTTAGTGAGCATTTTGTTGCGGCTCTCTTTTGCAATCTATTTAGGATAGCGGTACAATTTACATGTTCTTTTGCCCACGGCTGGTATTTAATCAGTACACTCTGTGGCTCTCTATGACTGTGCAATTATGTACTTGCACCACGTGCCTTGTATTTATTATTGCTTTACTATTGCCTATGCATTCCAAGAGTTCTACCTATTAATGCATTTTGCGGCTTTCTATGACTATGCAATTATGTACCTGCATTATGTGCCATGTATTTATTATTGCTTTACTATTTGCCTATGCATTCCAAGAGCTTTACATATTGGCCCCATTTTCTAATCATGCGCCGATTTTTCAACAAATTTGTTAACATCCCCATGAGGTCATCTTACACTCTGTTGATGCATGATTTTTTTGTATGAGTCACATGACGGTTACCATGACAACCAGTTGGCTAATTTTAGCTCCTAAATTAATTTTTAAGACAGATGTGTATCCCGTGTGCCCTCTGAATTGATTTAATATCACTATGCTCCACCAGTTCGAGCGCTATACATTTTTTCTCTGGCTGCTCGATTTCAGCCTGATCCTAACATGGCTGCCATATAAAACACTCATGCAGCCTTGGCAACAGCTTTTTCCCACGCTGTGCAGTGTGCTCCTTCAGTCACTCGAAGATGCCCCGCTCTCTGCACGCAGCCTTTTGACAGCCTATCTGGCCCACCACCAAAGGTAAATTCGCCAGCATGGGCACTTTTAGTTCCACATGAGCAGTCGTTACATTCAGACACTTAAATGTGACTTTCTGTTTACTTGCAGCCATACCTTTAATGGCTGACCGCTTTACAACACATTGGACCTTTTCACCTGTAGTTATTCGGTGAAAGATAAGACACGTTTTATGCTTTGTGTTTTTATATTTATTATGTACATAACGGTTGGGGTTTAGACTCACCCCCCCTTTTTTCTGTTTAATACAACAGGAGTACCTAGAGACCAGCCCAGTGTGGCGTATGGATCTATAATACAGTGCCTATCAAATGCTACATAGGTAAGCTGTGTGTTTTCTATTTTGTGACTACACATTTTTGATTCAGTTAATTTAAATTAGTTCTGCGGCTCATACACCCACCTCATTGTGATCTCCCTTCCCCACAGCTTAGACGTTCCGTGTACAGAACCGTGTCCTGATGATGGCCGTCCCAAAGATGAGGCTCATTTAGCCCAATTCTAAACGGCCGAAACACCTGGTGTAGACATACTACTCCCCGAATTCACAGCACATTGATTGCTGTTCACACATGAAAAATCTTATCTGTTGCATCTTAGTTGTTTTTCGTTGTCTTTAGAATTCCGCTTTGAATTGTTTCGCAATTGAACTGTGTCTGTTTTGACAAACCTCCACAGAGGTTGGGTTTGTGGCACACACACCATTTTCAACTTTGTCCCGAGCATTGGTGGTAAATGGTGTTTTAAAGCATTTACGTTTATGTTCTGTTATGGTCCAACAAACCATTGATGATGTATATCAACATAAAAAGTCCTCTAGAGATCTTTCTCTATGATAACAATTTCGAAGAGTCATTTTTTCGAACCAATTGTGGGAGCCCGTCGTGTCTGAATACCCTTGAACCTATTCATTGGTGTATTTTGTTGCAAAACCGGGCTCCTTTAACGGGTTCCCAGAATGAGGAATTACCGGGCCATTCCGAGTTCGGAGGGCCCGGTAATTCCTCCCTCTGGGAAACCGGGCCTGGACCTTCCCCATTCCCACCTGAGCCCCCATAGGGCTCAATGGGAATGGGAGAGGGATCTAACAACGGGCCGATTACGACTAGCCCGTTGTTAGCTCCCTCTTCCCCTCGCGGGACGGGTTTAACAGGTCCGCCTCCATTAGCAGAGCCCATTAACCCGTTCTGTGAAACTTATAATGAGGCCCAGGGAGTGGTGGAAACCGACTGAGGCAGCAACCTGCCATCTTTAGCCCACATCATTTCCATTTAAATAAATGTGCTTGATCTACCTTATTAACATCTGCCAATAGTGGTAAGAGGTGTCGCTAAGCAGGTCGATTATTGTTGTAGAAGATCCTAATAAGCCCCTGATTAACAACATTGTGACTAACTCAGCAGGCCGTTCATGTGAACCCTCAGCTTGTAATATACCATACTCTTTCCCTATGAGTTATGGAATGTAGACTCCAGGATAAAGAGGACAATACAGAAAAAGGAACATTGGACGAGGTGTTAAGTATTCAAGTATGACTTACAATTTAATAGACCAAACTCAGCAGATAATGGACAAATCATGCCATTTGGCACCCTCCAGCAAGCTGTGCGAAGAACAACAATACAATTCTTAACTAACAATGTTTGGGGGGAAATGCACAATCAAGCAATTACCAACTAGCATTGGCCATGAATTAGAGCAGACTCCCTTATCAATAGGGGTGATACAACAATAATATGTTTGTTTCGTCCAATGTCTTTTAGAAAATAAATCATGTTTCCATCACCTTTAAGTAAATAATTGATCATATTCACTGAGTGAGGCGAAAACATGGAAAATGAACATGGAGAGAGCTATTATACATGTATTTTTGGGGACAAATAATTGATATAATATGATGTGAGTTTAGCAAACAATGGTATTGAACGTAAGGTGGAAACAACTGGGAAATGGTGTGAGAATAAGGACATCCAATGAAACAATCAAATGCTTCCACCAAAGCCAAAACTGTTGGATTTGTTACTGCTTGATTTACGTTGGCAAACCCTCAAATGTTAGCATTCTGAACTTAGGAGTTATCATTAATAGCTGTGTGCAGGACAGTGGATAATATTACATTTTCCTACTGATAATGAGTAACAAGAAACACTTCCATGTTCTCAGAAATCACGCGCATGGTTTATTCAATGGGAGTCTGTAGCACCGGTGTGCATTGGCCTGTCAATATCTACAATGCACACATTTCTTCTGCAAAAAGGATTACGTATTCAATAAATGGACAAATCTGCACACCATACGCTGTGTCACTCAGTTATGGACTTCCTCTGCAGACCCCTACCTTTTGACTCTTGAGTTCATTGTTTATAAGCGTTTGTGGTCTTTATTACAGGGCCTGCAGTAGCAGTCCTTTAATTATGGTTAAGTTGCTCAACCCATAGGAAGAGCACGATTTGGGCGGCTTATAACTTCGCCCCGTTGGACAAATCCTCACAAAACTTTGCAAACAAAGTATATGGCACTGTCAGATCGATCCTGCGAGGTTTGGTGAGGTTTCGTCAAGAGGGACAAAGTTACAGGGTGGTGCATTAATGTGTGGTTTTTCCAACAGACGCAATGGAAAAAAAAACATTGCTCCTGTCTACAGCCCCAACCGCTGGATGGATTTTCACCAAAATTGCGGCAGGAGCGGCAGCTTGGTCTGGAAAGTATGCTTTTATAAATTTGGTGTAAATACGTCAAGTAGTTTGATTTTAAAACGACCGAAAAGTAGGCCTCTAATTTGAAGTATTATGAAATTGAGAAATTGGGAAAAAACAGAACTGGAAAAAAAAAACGAAATACAAATATTACAAATAGTTGCATGTAAACAGTTTTGAGACACTTCAACACGTTCAAACATATAAGGGTATTGTTACATATTGGTGTTCAATAACACATCCCCCCCTGTCTAGTATCCATGGCAGTTGGTACCTATGATGGTGGGCTCGCAAGGGGGCAGGGTAGATGGAGACGCTGAAGGTTTGGTACATCATGTGCACCAGAAAGGCATCTTGGGCACTGTGGCTATTGTGGAAATTGACACTACAGTGCTGGTGTCTGCAGACTCTACTTTGAGGAACTTATTCCTGTAATTAGTCCATTGAATGTTATCCCAGGACCATTGTGCTTACCCCATACGCTGAGGACCAGCAATGGCCCCCTGGGCCTTTTGTGTTATTACCCCCTACTCCGAACCTTGTTGGGGTTTTGTCCAAAACACTACTGACACACTGTAGGTAGTGGTGGCAATAAAAGGCAGTGGATTTTACTGCACAATTACATATATCATAATACAATTTTATTCATAACATTTTGCGTAAAAAATATGAAAATGTGTCCTTTTCTCATTGCAGTAACTAGAAGCAACATGGTTGGATACAGGTTCTAGAAAAGTGCAGATGTGAAAATATTGCATTTATTTCAATTTCCAAGCAGTAATTTGTCCTCCGTAATGTAGTGGCATTTGCACAGATTATTTGTCGTTGTTGTGAAAAATCATTTTTGAAGGAGAGCGCAAAGACTTGCATTGATGGATCGATGATCGGATTTGGCAGTAGAATATTACAGTTGTGAGTTTTAGTGAAAATCTGAACGCTGCAACGTTTGGTAGCTATGAACTGTGCTCAAAAAAGTTAAAAAACATTTTGTGGACTTAAGTGAATGTTTTCATCATTGTGTCAAAATGAAAAGTATTTTTTACGGTCCCCACTGCTGTTGTCTTCAAAATAAACTGTTTCGGTAAAAAAAGACCATCGTTTTGCATTTGTTGTGAATGCTTTAAGTTCCTTGTTCATGCGTAACATAACTTTATGACTTTGGTGATGACCGTGTACATTTGGCTACGCTGCCCACTAACATCATTGAAGTAGGTGGAGCTCATTCTGTATAGTGATGTTAGCGTTAGGGGCCGGCAAATGTAATCAGTGCCACAAAGCTCTTTGAAGTTCGGCCAATAGAATCCTATTGAGTTTATCTACTTTATTGAACATGCAAAATAGATGAATTCTATAAGATTACTTTTTTAGTTCTATTTTTTAACTGTGAGAGGTAGTTCTTACCAGGAAGCTTCTTTTTTTTTTTTTTGTTTCATCCGGTAAAGTGACAATGTAAGGTGGGGTGGGAAATGAGGAAGTAGGCACCAAGCTTTAATACGGAGGGACAGGTGGACGGGGAGGAAGATATTGCACGTGTGCTACATCTAAGGTAGGGGTGTTACGCTCACCTGGTATCCACAGGGACGACACCCAGCCGGATTACTTGCTGGTATGCTTCTCAGCTTTGCTCTGATGTGGTCTGTGGGGAAGGTTCTGCCTGAAAATACAGGAGGACTGTGTTCAAGACTGACCGACTGGGGTAAGTATCCCCCCTCGACCCCCGTATGATTTCAGTCCCTCTGGCGCCCTCTCCTCACCTTGTGGTAGAATTAGGCTAGCTCTCCGTCCTGCCTTCTTTGCAGGGGCGCGTTGTCTTTCATGGGCGAATGCAGTCCAGTTACTTCACTGATGTGGCCCGTATGATATTGTTCAGGTAGGTCTTATTGCTGTTCTTTAGTTTTGTTGCTATCCTGCAAGCCTTTCTTTGTTAAAATGTCTCTTTTTTCTCCCTTAGGTATGCAGAGCTTAGCGTGGCGAAATGGCTTGGTTGAGCTCCGCTGGTAAATGATCGCACATTAAGAGCACTATGATGCGGTAAGTAAGCGCTATGCGCAGTGCTCTGAAGTCTTGCCTTTGCTAACCTGTGTTTTCCTTCCTTGTAGGTCGCAGTGTTCTTCAGCATGAGTGGAATGTCTGGAGTGGTGCCAGCCGAGAGACGCCCAGCCAGGTAAGCCTTTTGAGCAGTTCGTAATTTGTAAATGTCTCTACTGCTTTCTTTAATGTTGCCTCCATCTTCCTCTTTTAGGTTGTTCTGTCCGGGAGAAGTGCAGATTCGAGGAAGCTGTTCTCAGTAGTTGCGAGTGTTTAAAGATGAAGACTGCAGGTAAGATGCTGCTGCTAATGATGTTTCTTTTGTTTCCTTGCAGGTTCTGCTTCTCCGAGGGAATAGCTGGACACGGTGAGCGTCACGTTGCAAGCTGCAAAGTAACACGAAGCGTATTGTCTTGCTCGGGTGTGGTTTAAATAGCCCCAACAAAATAGTCCAGGTAAAGTAGTCCCAGGCTACCACACCCAAAACACTAGACCGCATATCTTGGTTCTTAGGTACCAAGCTATGTGGATGCCTCCATGTTGGCTGACAATACAATAAAGTAGTTCCCAAGCACATTGTTTTTCATGGTGTATGAGCCTGGCGCCATAGACCCCAGGACTGGCCCCATGAGGGATTTTGAAGAGGATGCCAGGCGCTAGAGGCCCGGGTCCTGACTCCACCTGGCCAATGGCCTCCACCATTTGCCAGAGGGGGTTTTGGGCGAGGGTCGTGACAAGGGGGAGTGTTTTTCATGCTCTTTGATTACAGCTTCAAAAGCACTTTGAAATTTCTCCCCCCTGTAGAGTGGTGTGTTGCAGTATAAACAGAGGACTGTTGGCTTAGAAAGATATGGATCAACAGCCTCTTTTATTGCTTGCAAGGTAGTCGGTGGAATAGTGTGTCCCTCAGAACTAGGCTGTGTGGATATAGTATTGGTTGACGAAGATCAGGTGGAGGAAGACATGCCACTACTTGCTAAGAAAGCACCAGCCTTTCTGAGAGCAATGCAGTCGTTGGATCCAGTGTGACGGCGCATGGATGTGGGCCCGTACAAGTACTGTCCGGGTAGACACTCAGTCCATTTCACTTTTGTAGCTTTAGCCTTTGGTACATTCCCAACAGTGGTAAAGAACTGCTACACCCATGATTCTCTCTTGGTGCTAGAGGTGGGTACTTCCTCTACCTCCGTTTCTTGGTCCTCTTCGTTATCTTAGAAGGTGCTGCACTTTTTTTGTTGTGGTCATCCTGCAGCTGGTAGTGGTGATGGTGGCTCTTGGGGAGGAGGTATGGCAGTAGATGATGCTATTTTTAAGATAAATAGAAGTTTTGCTATAATTATTCCAAGTATATGCAGTGTGCTAGATTGTTCGTTGATAATGAGTAAGAATAGGTGTAGGAGCTGTGCAAGGGCAAATGTTGAGCTTTAAAGTTACTATATCAGTAGAAAGTGCAATTCAGAACTGTCCACGAAAGACAGACGCTATCTCAAAGTGCAGAGGCATTTGCAAACACGTCATCATGTTGCGCGGGCACGCAAGGTCACATGACACAGTCTGGAAAGTCTTCGATGACGTTTGACATTCATGAATGTTGACGGATGCAAAAACAGTGGAAAAAGCTGCAAAAACTGTATAAAAATGTTCAAAATGATGTTAGAAGGTTGGAAATGGCAGGGTTGTAAGGTGAAACTTTGAAAATTGGACAGAAATGTTGCTACATTGGGGTAAGTATGATATCAGTAAGTTGTAGGTCGTTAACATGCACTGGTAAAAACCCATGAAATTCACTGAAAAAACGTTGTTAAGGGACGTTATGGTTAAGTTGCACTAACAAAAACCTATGAAATTGAATAAAAAAAACATTTTAAACATTTTTAAGGGGACGTTATGATAAGGTAATAATCATATTTGATGAAGAAAAGGGCCCACCGTAATTGGCGTGAGGACTGGGCCTTGGCTGTTTTGAGATATTGCAGGTTTCGGTGGTCTGTGATGACTGTAATGGTATGTCTGGCCCCCAGAAGGTAGTGCCCCCAGGCTTTAAATGCGGATTTGATAGCCAGGAGTTCCTTGTCCATGATGGCATAATTAATCTCTGGAGGTGAGATCTTTTTCGATCAGAAGGCCACAGGATGTAGCTGGCCAGTTTCCGGGTCTCTCTGTGAAAGCACAGCCCCCATTGCGAGACTGGATGCATCAGTTTCAACGACATAAAGGCGGTCTGGACGAGGATGTCACAGGATTGGAGCGGAGGTAAACCTTTGTTTAAGTTCCTGAACAAAAACCTATGAAATTGAATTAAAAAAAAAGATTTTTAAAGGGACGTTATTGTTACAAGTAAAACCCAAAAACCTCTGAAATTCGCCAGTTATGGTAAGCTAAGCAACCATAACTTGTGCCACCACCGTGCACTGCTAAGACTAACACCCAGGACATCAAAGATGACATCATACATGTCATTGATAACATCACTGATGTCACTGATTAACAAAGCTTTTTCAGTGAATATATATACACAGAAGTTGTAATTTTACAGAAAACATTAACCTGTCATTATTTGCCTCAGAATTTCCAAGGATCATCCCCGCTTTTCAAATCAATTGTTTTTTAAACTATTTGAAGTGCCTGTAAGTTCCTTTTAAAGTGGGATCCAAATTAATTTGCAATAAACAGGTATCAAACTTCTACAATAGCAATGAACAAGTCATCTGCTAAAAAATATACGTATAAAGACATACAATTATGTTGAGTTTCAAGGATGCAAGGACAAAAAGAGCTTAAACTGGCGGGAAGGGAAAGTTATAGTCAAATCAAAGCAAGTTCCAAATAACCTCTGGTAATTATTTTACCGAATGCATGTTTTCTGACAATTATCCTGACATAAACGCTATGTCTATCTGTGGTAACGTGCATGTTTTAAAACACATGTATTGACCACACTGTGTTTTTGTTGTTTCAGAATTAACTTGGTAACATTTTCTCAGATTTTTGTTTCTGAATGAGACGCCTGCAATTTAAGTTCTTGAAAGAAACCCCGAGTCAGGGAATCTTACAAGTTTAAATGAATGCATTGCTCCTGAGTTTCCTGTCAGCAGTCTCTCTATTTTTGCATACAACTCGAACTGCATTACAAGAAAAAGTAAAACAAAATGAAAAGTTGTGGGTAAAGTGAGGAGTGCAAAATTGGTTTTGAATGCTTTTTGAAATGCGGTGATGATTGTTGTAAAATAAAAATTGTCGCTCTGAGGCAGAAAACCACTTTTCTTTTTGCACATAATTTTTTTTAAGCAATTTTGGCAGGAATTCGTGTAGTCTGCCTGTTTTATGAAAAAAAGTCACAGTCTTGTCTGACAACATAGCAACAACCATAGTGACTGTTGCATTCACCCCTTTTAGGCAGAAAGTATATTCCCTTTGCTAATTACGATATCCAGTTCTATTTCTTCCCTTAAAAATTCTTGGTTGAGCACTTTGGACCAGCAAACTGGAACTGTTTTTGTTTTTGTTATAATCCAAATTTACTGTGGCTCCTAATTCAACATTTTATGTAAGGGGAGCTGGAAGTATGTTGGTTTAACGCAGCAAAGAAAACTTCCAAATAGCTTACAATAGTCACGTTTTAAACATGCAACTCTGCATAATAAAGCGGTGACAACAATAGTGTACAATTTATTTTTGTAATAATACAGGATGGAAGTTAATGATGGCGCTGTATGCTCAATTGTTGACACCAGCTAATAGATATGTGTGCAGCTCCATCGATGCCCAGTTGATCTCTGCTCTGGCACGCCTGCCCCCCCACCATGCATGCTCCATCATGAGCAGAATTACGCTGTGACGCGTCGCGTCGTGGAGGGCACAATCACCAAAGGCGTGACACTACCTCATCCCTAATTGTCATTTATAAAGTTAATACTGTCTGAACCTTTCAGGAATGAGTCTTCTTTTTGGGTCTATCTTCTTCTGGTTTGGCGTGTGCTTTCTCCCCCACCTGTTCTCAGTGTTCTCTACATTCCTCCTGGAATCTTCCCCACCACCATGTGCAGCTTCCTCTTCTTCTTTTGATAAATTGTTTTGTTCAGTCATTTCAGATAGAGGATCATTGTCGTTTCTTGCTTGTGAGCACTCATTACCCACTTCATTTCTGTTTATTCTGTGGAAGATCTCTACCCTGGCCATATTTCCTTTCTTGCTGCCTTCAGTTGTTACAGTAATAATTGTGTACTCCTATGACTTCTATGGGTTTCGTGTCTTTCTGAGGCTTTTGTATCTTCACTATACTATGCCGATCTTTCGTAGTTTGAAGGTTTCTCTTTGGTGTTGTTGGATGTTCTTCACTGCTCTCATGATTCAAGGTGTGTCTATTGATTGATCATTGTTCTTGGGGTGCGCCCAAGCTGGACACAGTTTCGTGTTGGCCTCTCATCGATTGTAAAAGAGTAACTCCTACGGTTGAATGTGTTGTCACTCTTAAGGTAATATCACTTTTTAAGACAGACTTATAGCAATCAACAGCTCACACTCACACACTCATCCTTGCTGGATCGCTTCTTTGATCATGTGATTTGCTTGTTCCACCTGTCCATTTCTCCTCGGGTGAACTCCATTGACTGAGACTATTTGTCCGGGACATTCTTCTCTCATGAAAACAATCATGAGTACTTGTGTGGTCAATCTGGTGGTTATTTCTTTCATGAATTCCACTTCAACCCATTTGGAGGTGTAGTTCACAAACACCAGTGCATATTTCTGTTCGTTGGGAATATGGTCCATTGGCCCAATAGAATTCAATCCTATCTTTTGCCAGGTTTGCTCACTCGATTACATGGATGTCATGAGTTGGGTTTGAGTAATGAGAAGCTTATTTCCTTCCTTACATGCTTCACAAGAAGTAATGTGACTCTCCATTTCACTGTCCATGCCTGGCTACCAGTAGTGTTCTCTTAACCTTCGCTTTACTAATATGTGACATAAGTGACCCTCATGACTTATATAGATCGTAAGGTATCAATGAGCATTGATAGGGGTATCAGCTTGTCAGTTCAGCAATGAGTCCTTCCTCTTCTGTACTTTTTGTCTGTATTTTGCTGGAGGGGCCAATTGAAGTAGGAGATTCTTTTCAAATGGTGCCCTGATTTGGTGAATCCTGCCAGTTGCTGAATAATGTTTTCTGCTTTGGTGTGTTGTAGCTATTGGCTTGCTGATATGCTGTGAGCTGTATGTTCCTCCAAATCATAACTGGATTTATTTAGTTATTTTTACATGTATTGAGGGCTATTATCCTGGTGGCATCAAGACGCTGATTACACGTGGTGGTATCATGTAAGCCAACATAGAGCTTCAGTTTCTCGACAAGTTAATTAGCTCAGACGGGGGTAGGAATAGTAGAAAAAAGCAGTGTTTTAAGATGTTTCCGTTGGCATCAGAAATGTGCTCACAGCTCAGGATGTTTAGAGCGGGCCTGAGGGCATTATTTTGGATGACTTGGGATTTATTAATGTTGAAGAAGGAGGATGCTGGGAATAAGGCGTTACAGTAATCCAGTCTGGAGACAAATAGTGCATGGGCAAGACAGCTATTGGTCGACAGAAAGGATATGCATGCATTAATTAACTTGGTGATGTGTGCCGCTGAGGATGCCTTGCTATTGACAGTGTAGCTTCTAGGTATACACCCAAAGTCTTGATATTGCTGGAAACTAGAATGGTATTGTCATCAATGTTGAATCATTTGTAGGCTTGGACCAGTTTGCTGAATGAGCTTTGCCAACTGACTATCAGGATTTCAGTCTTGTCATCGTTAAGGCAAAGAAGGTGGGTGGCCATCCAGGCCTGGATGGTTTGGTAGACTCAGTGCAGAGTGCTTGAATCAGTGGAGTAGTTTCCGTTGAGGGGGAGGAGGATTTGTGTGTCGTCAGCATAGTTAGTGTAGGATATACCTGTTTCATCTAGCGACTCAAATAGGGGTTTGGTGAAAATGTTGTACAGCGTAGGGGAGACACCAGATCCTTGGGACCGGTAGCGCTGCAGTGTAAGCTGACAAGACTCTCAGAGATCTTTCTGTGAGAAAGGAGGAAATCCAGGAGATGGATTCAGGGGAGAAGTGTGGTGATGAGGTGATGTGATCGCACACGATTTGGTGGTCTACATGGCCAAACGTGGTCAACAGGTCAAGCAGAAGGAGCAGGGCCGAGTTTCCGGCATCTCTGATCTCATCCAGTTGGTTTTTAAAATCCAGCAAGGCAGATTCAGTGACATAGCCAGTTCAGAAACCAGATTGGCGCAGACTTCGTAGGTTTTTGCATTCCAGGTATAACTGGATACGTTGGTTTGCTCGATCCAAGGTTTTAAGGAGGAAGGACACAGTGGTGATAGGGTGGTAGTTTGTGGGGATGGATGGGTAAAGAGTGTTTTTGTGATTGTGTATCCACTTGTTTTCCACCTTACGTTTTGATAGACGGACTGCTTTGAGGTCAGCGGAGAACTAGGTATTAAGATTTTAGGCAGGTTTAGCTTTGCATAAGGTGAGGGGGGCCACACTCTTCACGGATTATGTAAGGGTTTGGTTATACAAGTCTACTAGGGAGGCAGGGTCACTAGCAAAGGTTTGTGGAGAAGGCAGCTTGTCTAGCAAGGGCAGGATAGCTGGTTTTAGTTATAGTACGGGTGCTCTGTGAAGCTGTGGGGGGAGTGGGAAAACTTCAGTAGGGGTGGTGTTAGGCACTGGTATGTGGAAATGGATAATGTTGGGATCGGTCCAGGGGCAAGATATATTGGAGGTGATTATCGTGTTGCAGTTCAGGTCTGCTAACCCACTTAAGGTTCTGTCTTTAGCATGTGTGGGGCTAAGGATGACTTTAATAAAGCCTTGCACCTTAAGAGAGCTGGCTAGGGATAAGGCATTTTTGTGTGCCTCTCATCATTAAGACCATGGTTGAGGTCACCCAGGGGAATGGTTTTGGAGGTGGGTTTGATATTAGAGAGTTGGTACAAGACATCCTCTTCAAAGGAGAAGAGTGGGCCAGAGTTCCGGAAGAAATAGACGATTTACCTGTCTCTTTGATAAGGAGAGAATCTCTAGCTATAAGGGCAACATTCCCCACTCCCTCTGGCAGATGATATGTCTTTACGATGAATGTAGTAGTTGGCCGGTATTGCTAAGGATAGGGCTGGGCCGAATGCAGAATGTAGCCAAGTTTCCAGATGACTAATAGATCCAGATTGTTGGAGGTGATATGATCAGAGATGTCGAAAGGGCAGGCAGTAATTGACCTTGAATGAACTAATGCTCCCTTTAAAGGAGTATCTGTAGGCTTGCTGAGTTTGGTCTGAGCATGAAACAGCATGCAGAAATCAGGGTGGTTCAGTGCCCGGGGGAGGAGTGCAATGCAGGGTAGGGTTGAGCGTAAGATTGTGGAAACAAGGCTTTGCATTCTTGGTACATCCCTAAGGTAGTGGTGGGTGGGACATTGGTTTTGGCATTACATCTGTGTATGGTCTTTGAGTCAAGTGGGTTAGGGCTTTTGTGGTTCTTTTTAGAGGGACTGGGCAGACCGTCAGTGAGTATTGTGGTGAGATATGGTGGCAAAGGTGAGTCAGGTCAGGATTGTGTGTAAATGGCAGTAATCATGGTGGTGCTCCTTGGGTTGATCCGAGGTATTGCTAGCACCACTATAGCGAGTGAACTAATGGTTCTTGGTGGACAGATGGCTACAAGAGTGGGCATACAGCTGACATCGGTATTGATTGAAGGGTCTCAGTGGGGGTAAGCTATAAGGGCAGGCTGCAGGGTGGAATTGCTTGAGCACAAACAGCGCCATTCATAATTGTGAGGAGATGACCGTGGGCTGCTGTGTGGTGCCTGTGGATGAGTGGTGCATGCGGTAAAACGTGTGCCCCCATCATTGCCTAAGCATTGCACTCATGTGCAGTGCAACATGCAATTCGGAAAGGCTTAATGGTGGAATAAGAAGGTGTGGATAGTGAGGCGTGGGTGGGGAAGAGATTGCAGGGAGCATTGCAGGGAGGGTGGAAGCTGGAAGGGGGAAGGGTTGTATGGCGCAGAAGGTTTAGTGTTCAGAGAGAGATTTGGGCACCAGATAGGCAAATAATGACATACCTTGTGTCTGAAGCTGTTTTGAGGCCTTCCCTAGGATCTGCACCTCTGGCCTCAAAAGTAGGCTGTTAAAGGGGGCCAACGTCCCATGCCAGCTTCCTGGTGGTATCATCATCTTTTCTCTAGTGGTGAACGAATCAAAGTCAGACCGGGGCAGGCATTCTGGAAGGCACACATCTAGTTTGCCAGTCGAAGTCAGTGGTGTGGCCATGATTAAATGGCTCATAGTTATATTATGACAAAGCCCAATGGTGCTTACCTGCAGCTTTGATGCCACAGCGCTTGCGTCCCATTAATCATCAGGCTTGTAGGGCCGCAGATGTCCGGCCAGGCAGTCAGCCTGTGGATTTTGCCAGCCTGGTACATACTCAATGGTGAATGTGAATTTCTGGAAATTCGCAGCGATCCTGGCCAGTCTCAATGTCACTTTCTTTGTTCAACCCGGAGTCAATATGTGAATGAGGGGTTTATGGTCTGTGCAAAGCCTGAATGACTGTTGTATTTGTAGTTCCTGAAATATTCAGTTGCCCACACACATGCAAGCGTCTACTTCTTGATGACAAAGCAGTTTTGCTCACAGGCTGTGAGTGCTCAAGATGCGAAAGCCACCTTTGAATGTCCATCTTTTTCTTTCTGCATCATGGCAGCAACTAGACTATAAGCACTGGTGTTTGTTGTTACGACTGTGTGCTTGTCGGGTACAAGTGGCCATTGAGCAGGAATTTATTTTGACATCCTTGTGTCCACTATTTAGGTGCATATATTTCAGTATGAGTCTGAGTGGTTCAGTTTTTGCTGAGCGCGCTTCTAAGAACCTCATGTAGTACTCCAACGAATCCATGATTGTTCATAGTTGTTCCTTGGTGGTTGCTCTGTGAGCCTCTATGATGGCTTACATCAATGAGACTTTGGGAGTAATGCCCACTGTGGAAATGGTGTATCCCATGCATTCCACTTCAGACTTTTTGAACATCCACTTCTCTTTATGCAGTGAGTCCACTCTATTTGAGTGTGTGTAAAACCAGGGCGTGAGTGACACAGTGAGATTCTTCATCAAACCAGTACACCAGGATCTCATCCGAGAACAATGCAACATGAGGAATTCCTTTATGTAAGTTGATGACTAGTCTTTGAAAGACTGCAGCTACGGAGGAGTCCATCCTCCTGCCATGTGAACATGCCCTCTTATTTTGTGTTGCAAGCATCATCCCAGGGACAGTGTGCCATAAAGGTCCTTCTACTCATGATTCTGTCTTTGACATGTGAGAACAGAATACCTGGTAATGTGCATTATGAATTCAGCACAAAAGTTATAGCGGACAACCCCAGTGTAATGTCATGGGATGGGCATGTGGCCCAACTATACCTGCCTTTTCCTGGGTTCTTCTTACTGCTGTCTATGTAAAAGTCATGGCTTAAGAACCACTATCAGCCACTTAGCGAGTAGGCAGTACAATGAATGGTTCACAAGCCATCTGGTGTCTTATGCTCACCCATAATCCTGAGCTGACAGTGATGGCATGTCAGTCATCATATCCTGGCCAGACTGTGAGTTGCAAGTGTGGCCATGGCCACCTTTAACTCACGACAGACATGTTGCATCTGCACAGGAGCATGGGCAAGGACATCAGTGTACTTAAGTAATGTATGGTGGAGAAGGTGGTTATGAGAATGCAAGTCCTACATGTCCTATCATGCATGTTTTTGTTGTAATCCAAGACGTCTGACACTCAGCGGTAGTAAGTAGACAGAACTCATATGCACATATGGAACAATCTTGAAGTCTGATACTGCCAGAGGTCAATGCTACCCATTACATACATATGTATGTTGGCATGGTGATAGACACATCCAATATGTACCTTGATTCAGGCCCCCTAGAGTGTCTGTACGAGGATATCCAGGGTACTGCTCCATGTGTGGATGTCTAGCAGACTAGGTCCATTCTTTTGGGATTGTAGCTCATGATGGCCAGTACATGCACCCACAGCCCCAATGTCTTACCTACCATTGTAGATGTCAACCCAATGACATTGCGTAAAGATCCATGTTCATCCATCTTCAGTCTGACATTTGTTCTTTCTGCTGTTGGCACACAAATGGGACAGAGGTCAGGGTTGCTGCAGCCCAGAATGGCTACTGAGTAGCTGTGCAACTGGCATGGGCGTGTGGGGCACATGTCGAGTTCAATTTCAGTGGAGTCCACATTGCTGTGGTGGCCCAGTATACCTGGTACAGGATGTCATCCACAGACTGTTGGGTCATTACCACAGGACAGACCATTTCTATCATGCCTGGGTAGGCCACGAAAATGTGAGGTCCACTTGTGTGCCAGCCATTCTGAGTGGTAGGAGGAGATGCTGCATGCAAGCAGAAGACAGGGACAAGTCCTGCAGGAGTCATCTCAATATATTTCCGAGATGGGCAGTACAGTGGTAACAGGCATTGTGGATATTTGCCGGACACACGTGCATTGAGGGAGGACATGCAGCGTGAGATGTTATCATTGAGGGATAGCATGCACCAGGAAATTACTGGAGATTGTTGCATGCCTTTCTGTCCCACGTTGATGTGGCAACAGATGATCAGAATGTGTCACTGCACAGTTTTAGTGGTCCCCCAGTGGCCCCCCAGTTTTGCATGCAGCACTGGATGGTGCGGCACAGTGACTGTGGACATTTGGCCTCTCTTGGATTGTCAG
The DNA here is from genome assembly GCF_040938575.1 of Ambystoma mexicanum. NCBI lineage: Eukaryota > Metazoa > Chordata > Amphibia > Caudata > Ambystomatidae > Ambystoma > Ambystoma mexicanum. The sequence goes on along the minus strand of NC_090923.1, from coordinate 460,685,658 downwards.
AATGATATTCGTTTGACCCATTAGTGTTTTGACATTGAGGATTTTGTTTGGGATGTCTGCTGGTGTGGTGTGTTTTATTAGCAGTTCCGTTAAAGGTTTAAGAGGTGTATGTGTTATGTGATCTGCTTTTTGTTGTGGCCAACATATTTTTCTATGCATTTATATTCCTCATGATAAACACTATGTTCCATGGCACAGGCTTGACTGTGATATGGCACCTGCAGGTGTAGGTGATGGCATTCTGTTGCATAGAGTGCACTACTCGTCCACGGATAGGGTCATAGGTGTTGTCCTTTTGCTACATGTCTGTGGGCTATGGGCTCTAATGCAATGGATGAAGTCTCTGTCAGTGTGATTTGTGGCTATGTGTATTCCTTTGCATATCCACATGCTGTTTGTCGCGGGGTTTTGGTGGGTGAGTACTTAAAGTGTTGATTGCAGTGTTAATCTCCTGATGTACGTGGGTTTGTGAGATCCCTGCATGGTTGTCGTATTGTTTTTGTAAATTTAGATTATGTGAAGATGGCACTGATGATGGCACTGCATGTAGTCTATATGTTACTTCTAGGTAGTGATGTTGTGAGGCGTGTTATGGGTGTCCTGTGTGTATGTCTGTGGCACATCGAGAGAGATGGACTTACTGTGTGTTGCTTCTGTGATAGTGCACACACTCATTTCCGCTCTGTGACATGCCCTCTTTCATCATTAAAACCCATCAGGGATGAGGGCTTCTATATGACACAGGGTGTGGTGTATGCAAAAAAAAGATAGTATTGCATTGTTGTGAGCGGCCTATCTCTGCGGCCGTTGCCGTGCTAAAAGTATAGGGTGGACTTGTGGATTGAGGCACAATCCCTCCTGCACCTTCGCGGATATGCCATGCTGTGTTGCAATGTTATGCAGGACACAACAAGCTAATATAATTTTACATACTACTGCTGGTGTGTATAGCAATATACCACCCAAATAATCAAGTTAGCGGAAACAGGACGTGAGCACTCCGAATGTGAACTGTACTATGCACCGAGTGGCAATGTGTACTGCATTATAGCAGGTCTCACCTGGTTGTCACGATTCCAGATTGGTGTGAGGAAGAATGGTGAAAGCGGCCCCTGTCACCTTAAAATGGTTTAATGGTACATATTATTTAGTTTAGGTCCTGTGATAGGTATATTTTTTACGTGAGGTTGTTTGTGTGTTTGGATGAATGTGTGTGATGGATGATAGCCACATGTTGACAAAGGTTCCAGATGCCGGGGCCTTATGGATACGTGAATGGCATAGGATGTAACTGGCATAAGTGCTTTAAAGGAATTTGGCATTCTTGTGCATTATGGTGCCATTTGCATCGCAAATGATCTGCACTATCTTGGAATGGCATTTTTCTATTCTGGTTATATGCTCTGTATCTCTGGGGGTTGCAACATGGCATGTGGGTAGTCAATGGCTCCAAGGACGTGGGGCGCTGTGCGACAGCATAGAACCTCTGGGTCATTCGTTGTCTTGCCTGCAGTAGGCGGGCATTTCTATGCAGTTTTGCGGCTGTGCAGTGATGCACTGCAAGCCACCATGTAGGCACCAAGACTGCTTGGGCTCGGATATGCCCCCTACAATGACTGTGGTCTGCTGACCTAGTGGCCATAAATTGAGATGAAGAAAATACTTTCATATGCCGTGGTACTACTGCACGTGAACACATGCCAGATAATCCTCCCACTCCCTGAACATTTATCGTGGCATAGAGCTCCTCCTCTGATATCCCAAAAATGGGAGTGTTGATGGGGAATATCCTGGGCCACCTCCATACGTTTTGAGCAAGCACAAGTGTGGACAATCCATGTTTGGCCATTCTTTCTGGGTTTCACTATTCTTGTGCAGCATTTAATTTGTTGCTTCTACTCAGGTTAGCTTTGAGTTTCAGGACCATTGGTGCTTGATAGACGGCGCTATTTTGTTTTGTGAATTAGGTTTGTTTTGCACTTTGATGGGCGAGTTTGCCCGAAGCCTCCCTGCCCATGCCTATGTACCTTACCTTTTTCGTACATTAATGAGTCTTGATGAATATTACACCCCATTCCCAGCAGTTGCGTTGGTCCTACGTTTGCACTAATGTGCTGTGGAGTGTGCTTGTGCAGGGCACAAAGTGTGCAAATCCAGCGTCAAATACATTCTGTAAACAGCTATCAGACATTTTGCACCACACAAAATTTGCAACACAACATAAAAACAAATGTGTTTACTACAATTTTTTGATGTGGGACAGCAAACATGAAACATAAAACAGTTTGCTTAATTTTTGCCCTAATGGAAGTAGTTTTAGATCATATGGAATGGGGCTAAACATGTTTGCTCCACTCCACTCGTCAAGCCTTATTCCCAATGACCTGAAGCATGGGCTGGAGATACCTCTGTTAAAAAAACCTTCCCTGGATTCAGCAGTTATGTCTAACTTCCATCTTATTTCGCTTATTTCTATCTCTATGAAGCTGCTCGAATCCTTGCTGTCTTCTTTACTGAGTTCTTTTCTTGAATCTTCTCTCTTGTTGGACCCTTTTCAATCTGGCTTCCGCCCTAGTCGAGGTACGGAATCTGTTCTTGTATCTGTGGTAGATGACCGTGCCCGTCTGGCTGACCAGGGTGGCGCAGGGGCGCTGACTCTATTAAATCTTTCAGCGGGTTTTGACAAGTACTAGTATGCTGGCACATGTAGCTGATACACATTGACTATCAATGTGTACAACATCAAGATAGCGTGGCCAACAATGGAAATATGAGAACTACATCTAGTCACTAAAGAGGCTGAGCAGTAAGTGTGATACACACTCACAATTTACACATACTCAGGTCCATATGTACAGGCCACATCATCATTATGTACCCCTCATTATAAAACTGCATTATGTATACGGCCCTTTATGGCATAGCAATTGCGACATCCTCATCAGATGTATCAGACCTATATGGCATTCTTGTTGTGAATGAGTCAGGCATCGGATTTGGGGGAAATGTTTATTGCCTTGCAATGCAGATCATTTCCATGAAAATTCCATATGCATATACTTCAATAATCACACCACTTCACAATACACATGCAACCCTGGCATCATATGGTTTTCTGACCCATCTATATATGGCTTGGTTACTATAACCAGTGCCTGAAATGTGCATATAGGATGCCATATTCAATTCAATACACACGTGGCAAAACAGAACCCATTTAGTGAAAGACTGCTCTTTCTGGAAGTACCTCACTCATTTACCCATCCTCTTTGCTTTCGGGGCTTTACACAGCATAGCCAAATGACTAGAGGAATACAGGATTCTTGATCTAGACCATCATAAATAAGGAAACCTGTTCTCCGTTTTTATGGATTTTGAGACATAAATGCAGACATAAATCAATATGTTATCTATATGTTTTTATTTATAAAAACAGAGAAAAACCCCCAGAAAAAACAGGCCTCATTTGAAACACATTGTAATTGAACAACCTGGCAGTTTGTGGATTGTAAAACAACCAAGAGAAATCCCTCTTGGAGCTTTGTACATTTCTGTCCCATGCCAGCAGCAGGCACAGGAGTATCGATTTCTTTCAAAATAAGATTGCAAGTGGTTTTGAAGTGCAGGCACTCAGATCAGTTTTTTTCTACCGTGTGTCTCTTGGTGCGCTTGTTATTTCTAAACATAAACATTTTTTCATTTGAATAGATGTGGAAACATACCAATTGCTGCGTTTTTGTTTTATAAAATGAAACACTAAATGTGAATAAATAAAGAAAAAGTCAAAAGTGCAAAAAGAAATAACATAACACTGGGGGAGTTAATCATAAATAGGAACCTGTTCGAAAATGTACATGGGCAAAAACATATTTATTTATAGGAACCTCTCTTAATAAACATAAAAACCCATTTGTTAAAACATCAACCAAATCACAACCTCAAATCATTCGAACCCATCTCTATACAACTTTAAATGCCCATGACCCATTAAGTTCAAAGGCGTGGCTTCAACCTTAGCCTCCCTCAGATTTCCCCTCCATCTCTTTATTGAGGTGAGCAAGGTCCTGTCTTCCCTTGGCCTCAATGTGTTGTGTGACCCTATGGGCCTCGGCCTCTATGAAGGATGGCTCAACAGGTTATATGCAAGTTGCTGTGATCTGTGTTTGATCTGCAGGTTGCAGGTTTGACTCCTGGCAAGGCCAACTCAGCCTTTCATTCTTGTGAGGTTGATAAATGAGTACCAATTTCGATTGGGCAATAATGTATGTAAATATGTCCTATGTAAAGCCCATTAGATTAAAGTGCTTATATATATATACATATATATATATATATATATCCAGTGAAACAGCTTTGTTAAAGGGACATTATTGTTCCAAGTAAAACTGAAAAACCCATGAAATTCGCCAGTTATGGTGAGCTAAGCAACCATAACTCGCGCCGCCACCGTGCACTGCTATGACTAACACCCAGGATATCAAAGATGACATCACAAATGTCATTGATGACATCACTGATGACATCACATGTCTGGCTCACTCTTTTTTCCTTTACTGATATATCTAGGTCAGTAAAGTCAGGAACTAAAAATTCACTCTACTATAGTACAAAGTACTATATTTGTAGACTTGTACTTCAAATATGTTCTTACAGTTATTCACTTAGGGTCCACTCAAAGCATATGAAACATATACAAAGGGGAAAACACAGACTTGCAAGACAGCAATGCTTTCTATGTATGAAGATGATTAGTAAGGTTATCAACACTGTGTTATAGTTCTGTTGTTTTTTTATTACTGTACTTTCCCTGGATATGCTCATATTTGTACACATTGCACTTACACTACTTTCAATAGGGTCTAATCACAATATGTGATAGTTATACATAGGGAAGTAGTAGCTTTTGAAGCAGAGCAATCATTTCTGTGCATGAAGATAATCAGTTAAGTTATGAAGATTGTCAGGTAATACTGCTGTTTTTTTTATTTACTTCACTTTCCCTGTATATGCTCTATTTGTATATGTTGTTGTCTGTTTGTGTTTTGTGTGCAGTAATGCAATAATGTAATAAGTGGGTCTGATTAGGTACTTATTAAATGTTTCACAGTATGCAAGACTCTAATAAGAAAGCATTTATAATGTTAGTATTTAACATGGCAAGGTTATTAATATTGCATCTTCATCATGTCTGCTGCACACTATGCCTATGTTACTACATGTGTACCGTAGTATATTGGAAAAAACTTCATAATACAATGCTATTTGGATTAATGCATTACTTAATGCACTACGTACCTCATCATATTTATTCCAATGATCCTTGACACTTTTTTATTAACATTACAATAAGAATCCCTTGTACAGACTTTTCATGAAAGATAAATGCACATTTGATGTCATCAATGACATTTGTGATGTCATCTTTGATGTCCTGGGTGTTAGTCTTAGCAGTGCACGGTGGTGGCACGAGTTATGGTTGCTTAGATTACCATAACTGGCGAATTTCAGGGGATTTTCAGTTTTACTTGGAACCATATCGTCCCTTTAGCAAAGTGTTTTCATTGAATTTCATAGGTTTTTATTAGTGCAACTTAACCATAATCTCTACAAACATCTAACTTCATTGCAGACCTTCTGGAGAGTGCCACATGACCATACGCTGGTGCGCGGCATGAAGACGTATCCGAGAACCCGTACGCACTTCACGATAAGATCTGTGCTTCACAGACAGTTCAGAACTGCATTTTCTACTGAACTAGGAACTTTCAACTTCAAAATTTCCCTTGCACAGCTCCAACACCTATTCCTACTCATTCATTAACAATCTAGTACACAGTACATACTTTTAGCAAAACTGCTATTTATCTTAAAATAGAATCAGCTAATGCCATCCCTCTTCCCCAAGAGACACCACCACTGCTGTAATCAAGAAGCATGAGAAACACTGCCCCCTACCTTAGAAATAACACACGCGCAACATTTTCCCATATCCACCTGCCCCTCCATATTAGTGTTTGGTGCCTCTTCCCTCATTCCCTCATTTCCCTCCCCACCTTTCTTTCTAAGCTCTCCTGCCAAAAAAATGCATCCAAAAACAAAATAAATGTTCCTTTAGGAACCACCTTTCACAGTTTAAAAATATTACTGAAAAAAAAGGTATAGACTCCATCTACTTTATATTTCTCAGTAAAGTACATAGACTCAATAAGATTTTCCAACATTTCCATTTTCATTTTGTGTTATGCTAATGGGAATATTGTGGCGTTCATCCTCCGTTCCAGGGACTGCAACAGTGGATACTGGACCAGCAGCCAAAGATATCAGCCCAAGCAAAGCGAGGGTGGATAACGAGATCTCTGGACCATTATCCCTACATTCCAGCCCCTGAAAAGGGGGGTGAAGGCCATTAGCACCCTAGGTTCCCAAAGCGGGGTACTAAAAAAGAGGATTTTTCTTCCTACACTGGGACGCTTGTAGCCACCATGGAAAGGGAAGGCGGGGGTTCCATACAGGGCTCCTCTTCACTTTCCATGGCAGCCTGCAGAAGGCAAAAAGAGAACCCTATGACCATATTACCACAAGCACATTTTTCTTCCCTTTCAAATCGCTTTACCACAAAGCCAGTCCCAGGTGGACATGGCCACTTTAATCCTATGGTTTGTCCCTTGTGGTCATGGCCAGTAGCCAGATTGTCTGGATCATGACCTTATTCCATGACCCAGACAATCTGGCCATTGCCCATGGCCACAAGCTACCCCTAATTTAAACAGGGGGTAATCCTGTCCTCACAAACTAAAACATAACAACCAATAACAATTGTGACAGTGTGCAGAATAGTGAACAGTGCAAAATGCTGTCAATTACAGATATAGAAGACAGGCAAATAACATATATGTTTGATGTGCTTATACATAAATTCAAAGAAGCTAGAGATCAACACAATATTACTTCATATGAATCTCAATCTCATAGTTCTTAGTTTTTAGTAAAGTACTGCATTTAGTATCTGCTTTCTTTAATCCAAGCAGTATGGGCCAGTGAAGCTTGAAAAAGAAAGTCTTTTGGCGCCAGGCGCTAGTAGTGTGCCCAGGAGGGGCTTAGTCAGACCTTGAAGAGTTGAGTCTCTGCCTAGCGCTTTGTGGAATGACCAGAAGGGACTGGTCCAAGACCAAGAGAGACTGGTCGACGTCTAAGGAGAAGTGAAGGATATTTGGTGTGGTCCTTGATCGGGGTCCTAAGAATTTTGCCACGTGGATCACTGACATTTCAGTTATTGTGAGTCACAACCTTCTTCTGGGGCCTTTTGTGTGCAGGTCTCTGTTTCCATGAAACAGTAAAGGGGTTCTGCTCCAGGTAATTCTTTTAGTTCTCAAGACAGCAGTAGCATAAATCTTGGAGTGTTCTGCTTGTGTTTCGCTGTGCTGCATGGATGGCAGAGACAGTGTGTTGCAGGGCCTGTCTTAAATTAATGCCCTTGCAAATATATGTGGATGGTCGCTCCGAGGTTCGCCGCAACTGGCTACTCCTCAGTCACTAAAAGTATACTGCTATTTTTTGTAGCTATATTATGACACTTGTCAAAAAATAAAACACTGGCACATTTCCAAAACCATGCTTGTAGGTCCTTGCCAATGCTCCTTACGCAAGTTTGCTGGAAATCCACCCATGTTTTATTTTTTCAAAAGTGTTGAATAAATGCACATACAATCATCATATAACCTAGCCCCCACTTGACAAAATCCATTCAGACTTTATGAAAATATTTATATCTAGATCTATAACCTTTTTGCAAACCTTTGTGTAGATTTGTCAAATGGCAACACATTTATAAGCCTTTACAATATTTTGGGACCCCCCTCTAATTTTGCTCCCTTTTGACAGAATCCCACCAAACTTTGCATAAACATTTATATCTAGATTTATTATAAGTTTGCCAAATGAAGTGTGGATTTGTCAAATGGCACCTCATTTATAAGCCTTTACATTATTTTGGCACCCACTCTAATTTTGGCCCCTTTTGACAAAATCCCACCAATCCTTGCAAAAACATTTATATCTAGATCTATTATCAGTTTCCCAAATTAAGTGTAGATTCGCAAATAACACCTCATTTATAAGCCATTACATTATTTTGGGACCCCCCTCTAATTTTGCCCTCTCATGACAGAATCCCACCAAACTTTGTAAAGTCATTCGGAAACAGGTCAGAAATATACATGAAAAGTTTCATGCAGTTCTATTAATTGGCGCCAAGGTTATAAGCCATTCAAGAACTGCATTTCACCAACCCTGTAATGCTGAGGTGTCCGCGAACTTTTCAGGACTGTTCCCGGACTTTGCGGAAAAAAACACCTGTTTTTGTGCTTCTTGCAGCCATATGCCATCCCATCCTCATCACCCCTCACCTCCCCAGAGATTATTTGATATGTTTGACAAGTGCAATGTTGTGTTTTTTAATATGTTTTTACTGCAATGTTCGCGGACACTGGCAGAAGTCAGCGAATCCAAGATGGTGGGAGTTTCCAAAAATCTGACGCACTTCACGCTCTTTACCAAACAATCAGCGGACACATTGCATGTCCGCAGACATGACGCAAGCTGAAAAAAGCAAAAAAAGTATATGGCCCACTCTGAATTTTTTTGCAAAGTTTTGTGAGATTTGGTCCGGGGGGCAAAGTTATAGAGGGGGGGCCCAACATTTTTTTTTTCCCAGACTGAAAGGGGAAAATATTTTGCTCACGCCTACAGCCCAAACCGCTGGATGGATTTTCACCAAATTTGCCTCAGGAGTGGTGGCTTGGTCCCAAAAGCGTGCTTCTGTAAATTTGGATCAAAATCCGTCCAGGAGTTTTTTTTTAAAAGACCAAAAAGTAGGTCACAAAAAATGAGTGATATATAAGTCTGCTCTGCAGACACACTTCACTGTTCGCTCCGCCGACAGGACCCCGATTGGCTAATTGGCTTGCGTCATGTCCACGGACATGCAACGTGTTTGCTGATTGGCTGGAATGAAGCATGAGGTGCGTCGTATTATTTCGATGCGCCCGTCCTCTTTGATCCGCGGACAGTGCGGCAACGAACGGGGAGAAATACAACTTTGGCAAGTGTGTTGGTGTGTAAGAGTGCTTGGGGAGTATGGGGGAGTAAGAGATGGGTCAAATGCTGTATTAGTTTAGGTGGCAGGCACCCCTGATGTGTTCGCCATGTCCACGGTCACCAAGGCTGTCCGCGGACATAAAAAATGCATTGCAGTAGCCCATATAGCCAGTTAAAATGTTTCATTCTATGGGTGTGATCTATGGGTGTGATATGCTGCAGTGGTTGTGGCCAGGGCCTAGAATCTTGGGTACATGGCCGAAGGCCGTAGGCCATGCACCCAAGATTCTAGCCCCTGGCCACAACCACTGCAGCATATCACACCCATAGATCACACCCATAGAATCAAATATCTATCAAATATTTGCAAATCTACAGTTTGTGTACTGTTTGATTTGTATAGTTTGTATGTGATGTTTTGAGTACGTCATGCCATTAAGATTGTAGAGTTTGGTAACAAGCACTGCAGTATAACATATCCATGGAAGTAAACATGTTGTATTGTGGTGTATGGTTAGATGCTTGCGTCAATGGTTGCGTTATGGAGCAGTATTTATGAGTTGTATTTATTATAATATACTTACTGTTTGATTTTTGTGATTGGATATATTTTTTTCATGACATGGGTAATAGAAGCAGATATATTCTTTTTCAATTTCTGTGATTTGCTCAGTTTCTGTGCTCAGTTTCTGTGTTTGTTGCTTAAATCATTGGGTCTGTGGGAAAAAAATCCATGTTGGATTAAAAAAGAAACCTTTTTTTGTTATCGTACAGCACATTTCTTTCTTTGTTTTCAGTGTTTACTTGGTTTTTCTGGCTAGTGTTCTATCTGTTGGCTTGTTATAATTCGACAACAGGTATCTAACAATCTGCAACTGGTTATAGTTCTTTATTTATATTCTCACGAAGCTAATCTCTCTGTTGGGTTGTTGTAGATTGTAGGGGCAGTTAGATACATGTTGGCGTATTCTAACTGTTTATTTCTTTTGATCATTTAGTGTTATTGATTTATCTGTTTGGTTGTTGCAGAATTCTGGGGCAGTTAGATACCTGTTGGTGTATTGTAGCTGTTTATAGTTTTCTAATTGAAGATTTATTAATGTTTATGCACAGATTCGTTATTGGTGGTATTGATGTATTTGTTTGGTTGTTGCAATATCTTGGGGCAGTTAGATACCTGTTGGCATATTCTAACTGTTTATTTCTTGTTATAATTTAGTGGTATTGATTTATCTGTTTGGTTGCTGCAAGATCTTGGGGCAGTTAGATACCTGTTGGCGTATTCCAAATGTTTATAGTTTTCTAATTGAAGTTTTATTAATGTTTATGCACAGATTAGTTATTAAATTTTGGTTTTAAGAATATTAAATAAGCATTTATAAGATTTGCTGGTAATCTCGCTTTAGAGTAATGGTACTATCCTTACATTCGAACCATCCACAATTCTTTTTCATATATGCAGTGTAGTGACCTACATTGGTTGTGGCTCCTGCGTGGTAGATTATACCTATTGTTGTGAAGGTTTTCTTACCAAGTGATACTTGACCATGTGTGAATCCAGTCAGCTTGCAGTTGTTTTTGGTACCATCTGCATTGTAATGTAAAATCATTAGTATTACGTATTTACTATGTGTTTGTATTTGTAAGGTGGAGCGATTATCTGAATTGCAGGTAGTACATAATCTGCCATGGTTTGCATTTTGTACAAGTTGCTGAAATGGAATGTATTCACAATTAGGTATGGATACATACACAAAACGTTAATTAGGGATTTGTTCCTGTGCCATATTGTTGCACAGAGTGCATGCATGTTTCCACATGTATGAAATCTGAAAGATTTCATTTATAGGTATGTTTTTGTTTTCCAGTACTTGTAGTAAGTACATTAGAAATGCTTGTAGATCCTCTTATGAGTTTATAGTGAATTTCACCATTCAAGCACAGTAGTCCAATTCTTGCCTTATTGCATGAACACTATATGTGTTGTCAAGATTGTTGCTTGCATTTCTATGAAGGACTAACATTTCAAACGCAATTAGTCTGTATTGTGTAAGTAAATGTTGTCAACAATTGGTGACAATTGAAATAGAATATTTATTGCTACATTTGCGTAGCAATTTACACCAGTTATATTTGAAAATTTGAATGGACCAGATAGTTCTGTGTCCAAGTCATTTCTTCAGAGTGTGTGTTGCATCTTTGAAGAAGTACCTGAGTTACTTTGAGTAGTACATTCTTCTTTGGTTGTAGTAATTGATGAAGTATTAGCTTATTTTATTCTCTTTGGAGGATTTGCAGTGAGATCCTGTTGCATTCCTGTTTGAAGTAGTTTTCATTTACAACGTTTTGCTTTTTGTGGAACAGGATAGGTTTTTAGATGGGGGTGTATAGTGAACGTAGTCTATTGTATTCTAAAATGCAAGGAATATCAGCGTTTACTTTACTTGCATCAAACTTGATTAGAAATAGACCGTCAAGTGAACATAAGCGTGATAGTGCTACGTAGCTCATGCCTTCTTTAAAGACTGTGTTCCCAATATCTATCAATGCTTATCTAGGGTAAGACCTTGTGATTTGTGAATAGTGACTGCGTATGCTAGAGTTAGAGAAAATTGTTCTCTGCGTACATACATGTCTTTGAAAAGAAGGAATCGAGCTGTTGAGCATCCTATCCTTTTTACTTCTGATAGTTTGTCAAAGAGAATATTGATAAACTGAAGGTTATTGTCACGTGGGCATGTTTGAAAGCCAACAACTGTACCAAGTGCTCCATTAACTAGTCCTTACTCAATGTCAAGGTTACGTTTAAGCATTACTCTACAGAATAAAGATAATTTTAATATTTTCTCCAAACCAGCTAGTTTGGAGATAGAGTTTTCTCAGGTATTTAGTCTTGTTGTGGCTTGTTGACACATGGGTAGTGTCATACCATGTACATCCAGTTTGTCTGTGGAGCAAATTTCAATTATTGGTTGCATTTCTTTTTTCAACATTGTTTCATTGAATTTGGAACAGCATGAAAGAGTTGGCATCAATTACATACAATTGACATTTTTGTGTGCTAATTGTCCCATGACATCAGTAGCCCATGAGTTATGCCATAAAGTGCATGGATGTGCCAGGTTTTTAATATTGCGTGTGCTCCTTGAGATAGTACAGCAACTCTAATACTTTTTAAAATGTTGGCGTAGGTGAGGTCTGCAGATCGGCACACGTTTTGGTGTTCTGCTGGAAGGAGTAATAATCGGTGTAAAGTCACACCGCCTATGTTGTAGGCAGCTAAACCTGTAGGGGCAGTTACAACAGCTGACAGTTTGTTGTTTGTCAATTGTTGAAGGAATTTGCTGATGATTTTGATTAAGAATGTTTTGCCTGAACCAGCTTCACCACTGACGTATAGTAGTATAGGTTTGTAATTTTGGCAGGTATATTCTTTATTTTCATGTTGTACACCATGTGCAATTACTTTTTTTACTTCTTGAAAAATGGTACGCTGCTCTTTGTTCAGTTTTGATTGCAGTACAGTTATGTCTTCTGTATCTTCTTCATAGTGACAGATGGTGTTTTCTACTTCTGTCATAGCTAATTCTGCCTCATTTGCTATTAGTGGCTGTCCCAGTGGTTCTTGGCTTCCTGTTACAGAAGGTTGACTACTGTTGGGAGTGTCCTTATCTAGTTGGGTCTGGAGTTCTTCCTCGTGTTGCTGTTAATTGTGCAACATTGTTTTGTACTATGTAAAGTTTACATTGGTTATAGTGTGTTCATTTGCTTTGAAAGCATCTTCATAGGAGTCATAGATATCTAGTATCTCTTCTTCTTTTCTCCATGGTTTAAAAAGTTGTAGCAGGGACATGTAATATAGTTCTTTATGTTGAGGAGTTTTTAATGACAATTTGACATGATTAATTAAGCTTCGTTTGGTAAGTTTCACTAAGCTGCCTTCACAATTTGTCACTCTATATCTTCCTTTATTTTCATCGAGTTTCTATGTCATCATGTAATTTGAGAACTCTTTTTCTAGATTTAGTAGGACCAAGACTTAGCCATACTATATTTTCAGATTTCCCATACAGAGAAGTATCGGTTAAACGATCTGCAGCTTCATAGCAGCCACATTCTCTATGAGAGGGCATTTTTATGCCTAAACTGTACAATCTCTGATACAATGCTTTGTCTGATGATAGGTCATTCCAGAGGTCTTGAAGCTCTATTTTTTCTGCGTCGGTTAAGTAGGCTGTAACATATCGTGCAACTGCAGTGGAATTGTCTGCAATGTACTGCACATCTATGTTTGTATTCCATAAGAGGACAATGATTGCATTGTATCACTGATATCTGTTCTTTTTATGTAATATGTGTTCTTAGGTGATTTACCTTTAACACTATGCCTAACTGAAAACATGAAGTTGTTCACTTCACCTGTTTCTGTAACTGGTCTAGGGAAACCAAAGCAGAATTTTGGGTAGTATTTCTCTTTGCTTTTGTATTTGCGACGACAATATTTCCCACATTTGTGTCTTTGAAATTGTACAATTTGTGCATGAAGATCACTATTTGTTGCTTCTGATGGAATTTCACAAGTGACATATTTTTCGATAAACTGTAAAACAGTGGCATCACTGTCTTGACCAAATTTAGGAGCATCTTTAATTCATAAAAGCATGTGGATATGTGGTGCTCCTCTGGCTTGGTATTCTTTTCTCCAAAAGAAGTGTTGAACCTCTCTGAGCGGAGGAACAGTTTTATTACAAATAAACTGTAGCATAGCAATGAAGCGATGATGGAAAATCTTGAGACATTAACAGCATCTAGAGAGCAAAGTTATCCAGGTGTTAGTATATCTATGTTCGTTTAGTTTTTGTTTGATATGCGTAGGAAATCATGTAAATCTTCTCATGCATATTCTACACAACTTAATGTAACAAACCAAGTGGGTGAGCCAAGGTTTCTTATAATATAACATACATCAAGAAACCAGTACTCTTTTTTAACAGGAATGTTTGCTAACAGATTTGTAATGCTTGATTGTAAAAACTCATCTTTTTCTTGTACTTTTTGTAGTAATTGCGTAGCTGACATATTTTGAAAGTGGGTACCTGATTTCAATGTGTGTGCAACTCCGTAGCATAGAGTTGCTAGTTCACTTTCAAAGAGTAGGTGGACTATGTATTCCACAGTTTGTCTAAATCTGGGATCTTCAGAATACATTCGTAATGAGCGGTATTCTGATGCTGTTATCTGAATGTGTCTATCATCGTACCTTCCTCCTTTCCCAGTAGGAAAGAGTAGAGGAAAAGCATGTGCTTCTATACTTTTTTTCCCATACACTGATTGGTGATCCATTGGTTTGTCGAATTTGGTACATTTCTAGTGCATCATCAATGGTGTCATTACAGTGTAATGGATGAATTGTATAATGTCTAAAATATTGGATACTGTAGCAGGATCTAGACGTTCAAACTGACCAGTTTCTGGTGACTCTTGAATTAGTTCAGGGGTTTCCCTCAGGTTTTCTTCAACATTCATTTCTTTGTAGTATTCATTATTGTCTTTTAGATATTGCAAGGCTTGTCTAACTTTATGTAAGTCTACGAGTTGTTGCCAAATTTTTGTCTTTTGAAGGTACACTATTTACTAAGACAATTAAAGATTGCTCTACTGGACGTTGCACTCCCAGAGTGTGCACATTTTCTTTCAGATCTAATGGTAAATAAACTACTTTGCCACAAATGCCTTTCACTAATTCAGAGGGAGGTAATTTTGCTGTTTTTGGTTGAAGGCGTATTATTGCTTGAGATGGGTGCACTGTTTGAATCATGATGATCTCATATATATTCACAGGGTAATTCATAGAATTTCGCAGAAAAGTGTCACAAGCGGCTGGCGCAGAGTGTCCGCGTGCGATTGACTGCGCCAGGCACGTGCGCTAAAACCGATTTCCGCGCACAGCGTATTCATGGATTTTAGGCTCCCAAACCAGCCGTGGCGCAGAGTATCGCAGCGACCCTGCAGCAGCGCCAGTAACGCCCCCAAGAACGCCCTTGCGCAAGGAAAAGCCATAAAAATCGCAAAATCATCGCAAAGGGCTGCGCTAACCCTGGACCAGTTTACAGGGCTGCCAAACAAGGAACGCAAAGCGGGTAACGTGCATATCAGGGGTACGCGTGAAGTTATACACGCGATTAGCCAGGGTACGTGTATTACAGGGGTACGCGGGAAGTTTAACACGCGATTGGCCAGGGTACGTGTATTACAGTGGTATGCGGGAAGTTTAACATGCGATTAGCCAGGGTACGTGTATTACAGGGGTACACGGGAAGTTTAACACGCGATTAGCCAGGGTACGTGTATTACAGGGGTACGCGGGAAGTTTAACACGCGATTGGCCAGGGTACGTGTATTACAGGGGTATGCGGGAAGTTTTACATGCGATTAGCCAGGGTGCGTGTATTACAGGGGTACGCGGGAAGTTGAACACGAGATTGCCCAGGGTACGTGTATTACAGGGGTAGGCGGGAAGTCTCACACGCGATTAGCCAGGGCACGTGTATCACAGGGGTACGCGGGAATTATCACATGCGATTTGGCTGTGTACGTGTATTACAGGGGTACACGGGAAGTTTTACACGCGATTCGGCTGGGTACGTGTATTACAGGGATGCGATTTGGCCAGGTACGTGTATTACAGGGGTGCGCAGGAATTATCACACGCGATTTGGCTGGGTACGTGTATTACAGGGGTGCGTGGGAATCATCACACGCGATTTGGCTGGGTACGTGTATTACAGGGGTGCGTCGGAAGTCACACGCGATTAGGCTGGGTGGGTCCTCACAGGTGTTCCCTGTACACCCTCCACGGCCCCTGCAGGCAGCCTACAAAACAGGGGACTACCCTGCACACCTGCTCATGTCCCCCTGCACCCCCACCCCCCAGCAGTGCAAGGGCAGCCTCCACCAGGCCCCCACCCATGCCTCCCACCACCCCCAACCCCCAGCAGTGCAGGGGCAGCCTCCACCAGGCCCCCACCCATGTCTCCCACCACCCCCACCCCCCCGCCACCAGGGGCACCCTCCACCAGGCCCCCACCCATGTCTCCCACCACCCCCACCCCCCCGCCACCAGGGGCAGCCTCCATCAGGCCCCCACCCATGCCTCCCACCACCCCCAACCCCCAGCAGTGCAGGGGCAGCCTCCACCAGGCCCCCACCCATGCCTCCCACCACCCCCACCCCCCAGCAGTGCAGGGGCAGCCTCCACCAGGCCCCCACCCATGCCTCCCACCACCCCCACCCTCCCGCCACCAGGGGCAGCCTCCACAAGGCCCCCACCCATGCCTCCCACCACCCCCACCCCCCCGCCACCAGGGGCAGCCTCCACCAGGCCCCCACTCATGTCTCCCACCACCCCCACCCTCCCGCCACCAGGGGCAGCCTCCACCAGGCCCCCACCCATGTCTCCCACCACCCCCACCCCCCCGCCACCAGGGGCAGCCTCCACCAGGCCCCCACCCATGCCTCCCACCACCCCCAACCCCCAGCAGTGCAGGGGCAGCCTCCACCAGGCCCCCACCCATGCCTCCCACCACCCCCACCCCCCAGCAGTGCAGGGGCAGCCTCCACCAGGCTCCCACCCATGTCTCCCACCAATCCCACCCTCCCGCCACCAGGGGCAGCCTCCACCAGGCCCCCACCCATGTCTCCCACCACCCCCACCCCCCCTGCCACCAGGGGCAGCCTCCACCAGGCCCCCACCCATGCCTCCCACCACCCCCAACCCCCAGCAGTGCAGGGGCAGCCTCCACCAGGCCCCCACCCATGTCTCCCACCACCCCCACCCTCCCGCCACCAGGGGCAGCCTCCACCAGGCCCCCACCCATGCCTCCCACCACCCCCAACCCCCAGCAGTGCAGGGGCAGCCTCCACCAGGCCCCCACCCATGTCTCCCACCACCCCCACCCCCCCGCCACCAGGGGCACCCTCCACCAGGCCCCCACCCATGTCTCCCACCACCCCCACCCCCCCCGCCACCAGGGGCAGCCTCCACCAGGCCCCCACTCATGTCTCCCACCACCCCAGCCCCCACCATCCAGGGGCACCCTCCACCAGGCCCCCACTCATGTCTCCCACCACCCCCACCCTCCCGCCACCAGGGGCAGCCTCCACCAGGCCCCCACCCATGCCTCCCACAACCCCCACCCCCCCGCCACCAGGGGCAGCCTCCACCAGGCCCCCACTCATGTCTCCCACCACCCCCACCCTCCCGCCACCAGGGGCAGCCTCCACCAGGCCCCCACCCATGTCTCCCACCACCCCCACCCCCCCGCCACCAGGGGCAGCCTCCACCAGGCCCCCACCCATGCCTCCCACCACCCCCAACCCCCAGCAGTGCAGGGGCAGCCTCCACCAGGCCCCCACCCATGCCTCCCACCACCCCCACACCCCAGCAGTGCAGGGGCAGCCTCCACCAGGCCCCCACCCATGCCTCCCACCACCCCCACCCTCCCGCCACCAGGGGCAGCCTCCACCAGGCCCCCACTCATGTCTCCCACCACCCCAGCCCCCCGCCACCATGGGCAGCCTCCACCAGGCCCCCACTCATGTCTCCCACCACCCCCACCCTCCCACCACCAGGGGCAGCCTCCACCAGGCCCCCACCCATGTCTCCCACCACCCCCACCAGTGCAGGGGCACCCTCCACCAGGCCCCCACCCATGTCTCCCAACACCCCCACCCACCAGCACTGTGGGGCACGTGGCCAGCAGGCAGTCAGGCAGCAGCAGGTGGGAGCGTGCTCAGGGCTCTGGGGGGCAGTAATTTGGCCTCCTGGCCAGGAGCGTGGTCTCTCGTGTGTGAACGCGTGGACAGCCTGATAGGGAGTGAAATCCCACACGTCAGCAAAGGCCCTTAGCGCGTAAACCCGTCAACAGCATATGCGCGCCTATAGTCACCTGCACGTGCAGGAAATTGTTGCGTAACACGTCCCAGTGTCAAAGCGTGTGATTGGTGAAAATGGATCTACACGCAGAAGTGACAAAGCGTGTGATTGGTGAAAATGGATCTACACGCAGAAGTGACAAAGCATGTGATTGGTGAAAATGGATCTACACGCAGGAGTGACAAAGCGTGTGATTGGTGAACGTACACGCCGCGTAAGTGACGCTGTACGTGTGTGCCAGTATATAAGGTACATGTAGAACACCATTTCCTTGTACGTGCTTTTCGTGTAGAGCGAGTGGGTGAATTCTGTACTTCTTGTCGTTTCACACGCGATTTACTTCACGGCGTTTCCAGTTCGTATTCCCTGTTACCTCTGACAGCTTTTTCTCTTTTTTCTCTTTTACTGGTTTACCTGGGCCTGTTCCCTCAAACAGTGTTCCCTTTTACTGTTGTCCTGTCTTCTCAGACAGCGTACACATCTTCTTTTGGCGGGGGTTTAGCCAGCCAAACGCGCTCATTTTTCACGCTCTTTTACCTGGCAGACGGTGAGTCACGCACGTATCCAACTTCTGTGCTTGCCCCGTGTGTAGCCTACCCCTTCAGAGGTCATTCTAGGCTGCGTGTGACACGCATACGTTCATTCTTGTGTTACTGGGTGCCACAGCGTAGTGCAGGTTTTTCTTTCTGCACACGTGGTCTAGGAGGGGTTGCGTGCACGTCATCTCCCTTTTTTGGGCCTCCTGTGCGTTGCGTGACCCGTCATCTTTCCCAAGGGGTTACAATCAGCCGTGCTAGAGCACTAGGGTACAATTACCATCTGGTACCCAACCCCTTTGACCCCCAATTGCCCAGGACAATTGTCTACAGCCACTCCCATACGCACATTAATATCAGTGCCATGGCTGGGAGGCGAGGATTCCGTAAGGGTGGCAAAGGTGGAAGAGCCACAAGTGGTGGCCGTGGTGGATCCGGTAGGGGACGTGGTCATAACTTGCAGGGTGAGCCTGTCCCCCCATGTGTGGAGGACCAGTCAAGGGCACCCATCATCCCCCCCCTCCCCCCCTCCCCCCCTCCCGTTGAGGCTGAAGTGGCTGACACCATCCATGCTCAGCCCTTGTTGGACCAGCCCATTGTGGCACCAGACCTGGCTGACTCCATGGCTGACTTCCAGGTCAGCAGGGCTACGACACGTGCGCTGGTGCACGTTGATGCCATCATGCCACGTGGATCTGGGGCAGCAAGGTCATCTGCTGCACCAAGGAGGCAGGGCGGAGAGGCTGCAGGGGCAGCTGCGGCTCCATCCACCCCAGCCCTCACACACCCAGCCAGGACAGTGTCGGTCCTAGTCCATGCTGCTGACATTCCCCCTGACACCATCACACTAGAGCCAATGCCTGCACCAACTCCCATGCTGAGTGTGCAATCCCACACTCCTGATACAGAGTCCACCAGGGCTCCTGCCCCTAGTGTCCAGAGCGGCGCAGGACACTCAGGATCACGACCACCTTCCAAGCGGAAGAGGAAGAGTGCTCGTCCGGCACAGGCTTATGTCCCAGACACGGCTACACAGTCCGGCCCGTCCAGGAAGCCCAGCTTCACGGATGACGAACTGAATGCACTTGTCGAGTATGTGTCCGGACATGACAACGAGATGGTCATTGTTGCAGGATCCAAGACCACACCTGCACAACGCCAGGCACACTGGCAGACCGTTGCGGACATCGTAAGTGCCCTTGGAATCGTGAGGCGCACAGCCAATGATTGCTATAAGCGCTGGAATGACCTAAAGCGCAGGGCAAAGAGTAAGCTGGCCTCAAGTCATGCCGCAACTCTAGTGACTGGAGGTGGGTCTCCAGTAGTAGACATGGAACTCACTCCACATGAGTCAGTCGCTGGGACCTACGTCACGGAGGAACAGATCCAAGGCGTGGGAGATCTGGCTGATTACGAGGCATTGTCCGGTGAGTGCACATGCATGTGTGTGTCATCCATGTGCATGGTGTGTGTGTGAGGGCTTCTGTTCGGGTGCCAGGTGAGAGTGTGTGCGCCTGAGTCGTATGGGTCAGCCATGTGCTTCATGCAATCCTTCCTGCGCAGCTGCATTTGGCCATAGCAGTATCCCTTCTGCCAACAGTAGACATCTAGCACAACTGCACGCCAGTTGCCCTTGAAGTGTCACCTTGACACAACATATTTGCTTCTTTTTCACTGTTCATTCAGTCAGTTTGTTTGCATTCTACCACTTTCACTAGGCATGTCGCTGTCCACTAGTCACATGTCTGACATGGGTATGGTAAAGTAGAGTGACTTTGTTACCTGGATATCATTTGTACACACATGTCCCTGTGCAATTTGACCATTTCAGACTGGCAGCTCCAGGTGAAAAATCTGACCTGTTAGAATTAGAAAAGCTATTACATGCGGGAACTGGACTGAATGAATAGGTGCTGCCCTCCTCTCCATCTTCACTCAATAGCAATGGTACATGCCATCTGTGTGATGGCATGTGTGTTTCACCTGCCAATCACAGGCCAATGTGTGATGCCACTGCCAGGCAGCATGCAGAAAATGTGTTCATCTTCCATCTTGGTGTCATCAGTGTGTGCCATTTGCCTGCACTTCATACGCAGTGAGGGTGCATGCATGGGAGGGTTTTAGTCATGTGGGACATGTGTCAATCAAGTACTGGTTCTCTTGCTTCTCAGCCCTCAATGTGTGCCATGGTGCTAATGCCTGTTTCCATTTCTTTGTTTACATGTCTTTGCAGGGGAAGACGCACCTGATACTGCTGGGGTTGTGGAGATGGTGCAGACTCAGGAGGTGTCCCAGGGCTGACCAACCACCAGTGAGGGACGTGGTGTGGTGGTGGGGGAGAACCCATAAGTGCTGCAGGTCGTGCTCTCAAGGGGTGTCTCTGGCTGCACCTCCCCCGAGCTGTACTCAGGTGTTGATTCGGATGAGACCTACGTGCCGTCGCAGGTGAGTGTTCCAGGGAGGGATTCTGTTCTGTCTCACCCACCTGCACCAGGGTCAGTACCCTCCATGGGGATGTCAGTGTTGGCAGCTACGCCTTCGGTGGTTACGGATGCAGGGTCACACTCCGCGACATCTGATCCTGTTCCTGGGCCAGCAGATCAGAGGGGGAATGCAGTCCTGCAGCCTCAGGCAGTGCCGGCACAGCAAGGCGCAGTTCGCCTTGCCCCAGACAGGTGTGGTGCCCGCCGACGTGGTGGCCGTACGCCACCCAGCAATACCGCATGGGAGCAATCCATTTACGGTATGGCTACCCAACAGGCTGCATCATCCGAGATGATGGCTCAGGCCATGGATAGGGTGGCCACTTCCATTGTCCCCCCAGAAAGGCTGATGGAGCGACTAGAGCAGGCAACCGACTCCATCTGCCAGTCACACAGGGAGGACATGTTGGGGTCCAACAGGGACAGGCGGGCGGCACTGGCGAATCTGCAGGAGGCCATCTCCATTGAGTCCCAGGGCCACAGGGAAGCCCTGAGGCAGGAGCTCCTACACCTCAGGACGACTCTTGTTGAGCTTGAGGCTTCAACACACCAAAGGACAGAACAGCAGCTGGAGCGTCTCACCCGTACGCTCTCAGCTGAGATGCAGGCAACGAGGGCGGAGGTCCGGGCATCCCGTGAGTTGTTGCATGGGGACCTCCGCACACTCATCCTCCAGAACCAGACCTACCACACCCGCATGCTTGCAGCCATGGAGGAGCAGACTAGGGCCTTGCGTGGGCTGCCTCCCATAGTGCAACCACCTCCGGATGCAGCTGCACAGGGTGATAATAGCGACAGCAGTGATACTCCCACAATAGGGTAGCCGTGTGGGCCATGAGCCCATGGAGGTGTTTTATCTTCCCAGGATCCACGCAGGTGGGTTCTGGTGTGCATCCTGTCCTCGGACCTCCTGGGTGGCCTCCCCAACCCCCCCGGGCCCATCAATGGCCATTTTTGATTGTTTCTTATTTTTATTTTTATTTTGATTTCTTTTATTCCCAATTTTTTTGGGACGATCTGTTGGCTTCGATCTGTTGGCTTCGATCTGTTGGCTTCGATCTGTTGGCTTCCGTGGTTCCTGTGGGCATACGCTGCATTGTGGCTGGGCACATGCAGGCTTGTAATGTATTTGGTTCAGATGCTTGGGTTTGAGTCACACACACCCCTCCTGCTTCCCGTTTCCATGGGCTTGCAAAGGGTGTGCCCAACTGACAGTGAATTACACAGTGACGTTGGACTCCCATGAGCTGTGTGGCCAGTCTGTAGTCAATACTGTGTATACATTCATAGTGCATATTGCTGTTGTGTTGTACACTGCATGTTGCATTGATGTGTAACTCTTCTTCTGTGTCTACCTCCCAATTTGCAGGTCCCTTCCTCATGTCCACACAAGGACCTCTAGTCTGGAGATGGGGACCATGTTGGCAGCAGTGCACCTACAACTCTACATGGCGACAACACTGCACAGTTGGTAGTGGTGGGAGTGCAGGCATTTCCAGGTGGTGAGACTACTAATATGTAACATTTGTGATGTAATGTTAATGGTACTACGTGCTCAAGTATGTTGTTGGTCCGGCATTGCTGTGAGCATTTCAGGTGTTGCAGGTTTCTAATAGTGCCACTGTACATAGTGAGACTGATGTCATGTTGTGGGGATTACTTTGTTTACCTGCAATTAGCATGACATGGCACGGTGTGTCGTGTGGCGGTGCTGGGGTTGGGTTGGCACTGTCCTCTTGTTGCATTTTGCAAGTGGGTATTCATTTTAGCTGCTTCAATGTGTAACTTCACAAAACTGCATTGGTGGTGTCTGTGTGGGTAGGGATGCACACATTGTGACACTTCCAGGTGAACAATCTCAGGCTGACATGGTATTCCCTGTTCATTCTCCAGACATTCAGGATCAGTGTCAGGTTGAGTCATCATTGATTGTCAGATGGAATGTGCCAGGGCAGTGTGCACTCCACAGGGGTGTGATTTCTATGTGAAGTAATTAGCCACTAGCTGTGTACAGGCTGCCTCCCCCCGTGCCCTTTCCCCTCCCATGCGCAGCGGCTGTGCATGTGGTTGGGGATGTGGGGCCACCACCATGTCCACGGCCAGGCCCCGGTGTGTTGCAACGTTGTGCACGACACATGCTGCCACTATGATCCTGCACAGTACTGGGGGAGCGTATAACAGCTGCCCGCCAGAACGGTCAAGGGAGCGAAAGCGTGACTTTAGCACTCCGAATGTGCGCTCCACTATGCCCCTGGTTGTAATGTGGGCTGTGTTATATCTTACCTGGGGTGGCGTGGTGGGGTTCCGAATTGGCGTCATCATGTGGGGGCTGAGAGGGTAGGCACTGTCCCCTGTGGAGGTGGTGATTGGTATCATTGGTGGGGTTGTGACCTTGCTCAGTATCCAACATGCATGCATGTGCAGTGGCATACATACTCACCAAGCAGCCATGTATCGCCATGCCGCCCAGCATCTATGTCCCGGCATAGGGTGGACATTCGGTAAATGAAGCTGTCGTGGGTGGACCCGGGATAGTTGGCATATACTGAGGTGATGATTCCCTTGGCATTACATACTACCTGCACGTTGATGGAATGCCAGTGCTTGCGGTTCCTATAGATGT
The DNA here is from genome assembly GCF_040938575.1 of Ambystoma mexicanum. Taxonomy (NCBI): domain Eukaryota; kingdom Metazoa; phylum Chordata; class Amphibia; order Caudata; family Ambystomatidae; genus Ambystoma; species Ambystoma mexicanum. The sequence goes on along the minus strand of NC_090923.1, from coordinate 460,661,985 downwards.
GCTCTGATGCCCTGGGGGGACGTAGAGCCACATGGGTGCAGTCGATGGCACCTAGCACTTTGGGGAATCGTGCCACTCCGTAAAAATCCAGGGCGGCAGCATGCCTTTCTGCAGGTGTTCTGGGCAGGTATATGTGCCTGCGGACTGATGGGCGTGCAGTCATGATGTTCAAGACCTGGTGTAGGCAGCGTGACTGGGTGGCCTGTGACACACCACCCACTATGGCACTTGTCCGCTGAAATGATCCAGTGGCTAAGAAGTGCAGTACATTGAGGACCTTCTCCAGGGGGCTGAGTGCTTGGGAGCACAGGGTGGGTGATGTGAGGTCATCCTCCCACTCACTCACCAGGTCCAGTATGATGTGTGGTGGAAACCTGTACCTCCCATACACCTGGTCATCAGGCATCCCGAAAAGGCTGGTTCTGGGTGTGAATATTCTGGCCCTGACTATCCTCCTCCTCCTCCTTTGGTAGCCCACTGCCACTGCTGCTAGGAACGGTATGTTCATCCTGGCGTCTGAGCTTGTTATTGTTAAAGTCCGCAATTTTATGCTTTGCGCGTGTTCTAGGCGAGCGTGTGACCCGCGCACCCCTGGAATCCAGTTCCCAGTCCAATAGCGTGTGGAAATTCACACGCACCACGGGATACAGCGTGTGACCCGCGCACCCCTGGAAACCAGTTCCCAGTCCAATAGCGTGTGGAAATTCACACGCACCACGGGATACAGCGTGTGACCCGCGCACCCCTGGAATCCAGTTCCCAGTCCAATAGCGTGTGGAAATTCACACGCACCACGGGATACAGGTTCGCTGACGTACTTGCGTGTGTAAGTGGCCGCGCACCCATTAAATACACGTATATAGGCCAATCGCGCGATGACACTCTGACGTGCAGTATTTCCACGTGTGTTCCGTCATCACGTGCTGAGTGGGGAACGCCCGTGCGGGTCACGTCAGACGCGCTTACGCGCTGAGGGACTCTGGTCCAATAGAATCGCGTATGCGTGCTGACGCGCTTACGCGCTAAGGGCCTTTCCTCGGATTTCACGCTGACGTGCAGGATTTTCACGTGCCAAATCACTCCGTATCAAGCTGGCCACCCGAAAACACACGGAACACCACGCTCCTGCCCAGAAGGCCGAGTTACTGCCCCCCAGTGCCCCGAGCAGCCTCCCACGTGCTATCTGCTGCTGCCTGCCTGCCTGCCTGCCTGCTGCCACCGTGCCCTGCCATTTGGTGCCTGCACATCAGCCATCTGCAGGGGTCCAGTTGCTGTGTCCACCCCTGCTGGAACTGAAGACTCCCAACTGGGATTACATCGCTCCACAGCCCAGCCCCAGGACCCAGTTGCCCACCCACACCTGCCTCTGGGGTTGCCATGTCGGGCACTTCCACATCTGGCACCAGTGGCAACCCCAGGCCAGAGGGGCAGAGGGGCACCAGCTTCACTGCCACCGAAGTTGGTGTCCTGGTGGAGCATGTCCTGGGGCAGTATGATGCCCTCTTTGGATCGTCCCGCGCCAGCAAGGAAGGACGGGAGAGGATCTGGGCCGACTGTGTGGTTGCCATCAACGCGGAGGGGGTGGCAACCCGCAACGTCCAGAAGATCAAGAAGCGCTGGGAGGACTTGAGGTCCAGGACCCTTGTGAAGGCCCGGCGCCTCGTGGAGGGGGGCCGGGGCCGCATGAGTTCCATCCAGAAGAGGGTCCTGGAACGCGTACGCCCAGCGCTCCACGCCCAGGTCCTTGGGAGGGAGGCCCGTCTGGAGTTGAGCGGTATGTGTCCAAGCATTACTGTGTGAGACAGGGCATGTTGCGGTGTGCTGGTTCTATGATACTTGCCTGTATGTGTGCCATGGGCCATGTATGCATGTATGTGTGCAGGGACATCATGGTAATGCATGTGCGACCAGTGATGTGTGACCCACATGGTTGTTGCATGTGTTGAAATGCGGCATGGGGAGCCCTATGCAGATTTTGGACATGAGAGCATGCCAGTCTCTGTACCTGGACATGGATGGGGGTGAAGGATGGGTGCTGATGCCAGGTACATATATGGTAGCCATGTCTGTGTGCCTGACCTGCGTGTCTGTGACTTGTGCATGCCATGGATGCATGACACATGTGTGTGACAATGCACAGATTCAGTGACGCACCCAACTTACCCTTGTTTCGCCTGTGTTCGGTGTGTTTGGGGCCAGATGGATGTGACTGAGGTGAAGTGTGTGCATGTGATATGCATGAGCCATGATGCATGTGAGTTACATATCATTGAATGTTTCTAGAGTCCATTGGACATGCATGGAAATGTCCATGGCATGCACCGTGCCTGTTACTGTGTGTGTTTTGGCTGGACTGACCCATGTGTTGTGGAGGGACATGATGGAAGTGTACTTTGACAGTGGTGCTCATCTGCTATTGCTTCCTGTCTAGGGGACCATTGTACAGTAGCCTGATGCTTGTGTCCTTTGTCTCCCTCTACGCAGCGGCTAGTGAAGAAGAGGGCGGAGACGGCGCTGTGGAGCAAGGCGGCGGGGATGCCCCCACGGCTGCAGCGGAAGGGGTGGGTGAGCCCCCACAGGGGCCTGCTATGGCGGGAGACGGTGAGGAGCCATCCAGGTTGGTGGTTTGCACAGAGGAGGAGGAGGCCGACACTGGTGCACACATGGGGCCTGGTGGGAGCATCCCTGCTGGTGCAAGTGGTGCAGTCCAGGGCCAGGGGCAGGAGGCAGCACAGGTCACCGTGGAGGGGCCTGTGCATGTCACTCTCCCTGACCCTGTGAGTGCACCACCATGCACCAGCAGGGATGCCCCGTCCCAGGCCCGTCCGCAGGTAGAGGGGATGTCCATGTCACCTGACTCCCCTCCACCTGCGGACGTGGTAACCCCTGGCCGCGTGGAGAAGGTCCTGATTGGGGTCGCGATGCGCACGGCTGTGATTCGTGATGACGTGCGTGCTTCCCGGGAGGAGCACGCACGTCATCACGAAGTGCACCGTGCCGACGTGGCCCAATTGGGATCGGCCATGTTCGGGGGTTTCCTGCATGTGTTGGCCAATCTGACGGCCCTCTCCTCCTCTGTGCAGGCTATCCACCGGTCGTTCTCCTTGCCGTCTTCCAGCCCAGATGCCTCCAGGGCCCCCTGTGGACCTGCCCCGACCAATGCAGCCAGCTCGGTGGGGATCCCATCCCTGCCACAGTTGGGAGTCGGAGGTCCAGCAGGGGTGGACAACACAGCAAGTGGACCCCAGCAGATGGAAGATGTGACGGCATCATCGGGCAGGGCACGTGCATGACGGCGTCGGTGGTTTCCATCAGCCTGGATGCCGTCGTGCTGGCAGAGGCAGTGGCGTCGGAGGCAGCAGCGGGCTCGACGTGGGAGGCATCATGGCTCGGGGCCATCAAGATCAGAGGGGCAGGCATCGGCCGGAGGGCAGGGCAACCCTGGGATGGTGGTGTGTTCCGTGTGGGAGGAGTTTGGCCAGCGGATAGGTGCGGAGCGGCAGCGGGCGGAAGAGGAGCGGCTCGCCATGGTCAGGGCGGAGTTCTCCATGCGTCGGGCATTGAGGCGGGCTGAGTGCCTCGAGGAAGCTCGCAGGGAGTTTGAGGTGGACATGGGGTTGTCCCTGCGAGACCTCGGGGCCAGGACAGAGTCCCGCCTCCAGGACATCGACATGGAGTTCGATGATGCCCTGGCCAGCAACATCACCAAGTGAGCCGCAGGACTTGCCCGCTGCCTTTGTATATAGTTATTTAGTTAGTTAGTGCTAGGTTTCCTTTATCTATTTTTATTATTTTGGACCGCTCGGACAATGGCCACTTTTTTGTACATATATTTTTCATTAGTTAGTGGGAGGTTTCATTTTTGGTGTTGGGCTCATGGACCCTGGAACATTCCTGTATATAGTTTGTTTTTTTGGGAGATCCATATTTTTAATTTCTTATTGTTTTCACCATGACGTAATGGTTTTTCATTAATTTCCTATGACATGATATTGCTTTGGACAAATTCTTTTTAATTTTTTATTCCTTTGTTTTTTTGTTTATCACTTTTGTTCTCGGACATGGACCATTTATTTACTTAGCCACATCGTTGTATGTTTGAAAAGTTCACTTATTTTTGGTATTTCATACATTTTTTATATTTTCTTACACTTGTGTTATTTTCTCATTGGTTTGTTACATGTCATGATATGGGTTTTGACATTCACTTGCACCCATTGTGTATGTGTGTGTGACGGACATGTGTTCTTTTGCATACTTGGCATTGGGGTTGTGTCATGTGATTGCATTCACTATGTGGGTGGATGCAATCCTTGCCTGGGTGTTTGTGCTGGGTATGCTGGCCATTACTGCCATGATTGTGTATCGTCAGGACCTGGGGCCAGGGGGACATGTGTGGGGGCCTGCTGGCAGGTTCACCACAGTGCTGGGGGGTGGGGGTGGTGGGAGACATGGGTGGGGGCCTGGTGGAGGCTGCCCCTGCACTGCTGGGGGGTGGGGGTGGTGGGAGACATGAGTGGGGGCCTGGTGGAGGGTGCCCCTGGTGACTGGGGGGGTGGGGGTGGTGGGTGACATGAGTGGGGGCCTGGTGGAGGGTGCCCCTGATGGCGGGGGGGTGGGGGTGGTGGGTGACATGAGTGGGGGCCTGGTGGAGGCTGCCCCTGGTGACTGGGGGGGTGGGGGTGGTGGGTGACATGAGTGGGGGCCTGGTGGAGGGTGCCCCTGGTGGCGGGGGGGTGGGGGTGGTGGGAGGCATGGGTGGGGGCCTGGTGGAGGCTGCCCCTGCACTGTTGGGGGGTGGGGGTGGTGGGTGACATGAGTGGGGGCCTGGTGGAGGGTGCCCCTGATGGCGGGGGGTGGGGGTGGTGGGTGACATGAGTGGGGGCCTGGTGGAGGGTGCCCCTGGATGGTGGGGGGTGGGGGTGGTGGGAGACATGGTTGGGGGCCTGGTGGAGGGTGCCCCTGGTGACTGGGGGGGTGGGGGTGGTGGGTGACATGAGTGGGGGCCTGGTGGAGGGTGCCCCTGATGGCGGGGGGGTGGGGGTGGTGGGTGACATGAGTGGGGGCCTGGTGGAGGGTGCCCCTGGATGGTGGGGGGTGGGGGTGGTGGGAGACATGGTTGGGGGCCTGGTGGAGGGTGCCCATGGATGGTGGGGGGTGGGGGTGGTGGGAGACATGGTTGGGGGCCTGGTGGAGGGTGCCCCTGGTGACTGGGGGGGTGGGGGTGGTGGGTGACATGAGTGGGGGCCTGGTGGAGGGTGCCCCAGTGGCGGGGGGTGGGGGTGGTGGGAGGCATGGGTGGGGGCCTGGTGGAGGCTGCCCCTGCACTGCTGGGGGGTGGGGGTGGTGGGAGACATGAGTGGGGGCCTGGTGGAGGGTGCCCCTGGTGGCGGGGGGGTGGGGGTGATAGGGGACATGAGTGGGGGCCTGGTGGAGGCTGCCCCTGGATGGTGGGGGGTGGGGGTGGTGGGTGACATGAGTGGGGGCCTGGTGGAGGGTGCCCCTGGTGGCGGGGGGGTGGGGGTGGTGGGAGACATGGGTGGGGGCCTGGTGGAGGCTGCCCCTGGTGACTGGGGGGGTGGGGGTGGTGGGAGACATGAGTGGGGGCCTGGTGGAGGGTACCCCTGGTGACTGGGGGGTGGGGGTGGTGGGAGACATGAGCAGGTGTGCAGGGTAGTCCCCTGTTTTGTGGGCTGCCTGCAGGGGCCGTCGAGGGTGACAGGACCCAACCAGCCTAATCGCGTGTGTAACTTCGCACGCACCCCTGTAATACACGTACCAAGCCAAATCGCGTGTGATAATTCCCGCGCACCCCTGAAATACACGCGCACAGGCTATTCGCGTGTGGAAATTCCCGCGCACCCCTGAAATACACGTACCCTGCTGTAATCGCGTGTGGGACTTCCCGCGCACCCCTGTAATACACGCGCCCAGCCTATTCGCGTGTGGAAATTCCCGCGCACCCCTGAAATACACGCGCCCAGGCTATTCGCGTGTGGAACTTCCCGCGCACCCCTGAAATACACATACCCTGCTGTAATCGCTTGTGGGACTTCCCGCGCACCCCTGAAATACACGCGGCCAGGCTATTCGCGTGTGGAACTTCGCGCGCACCCCTGTAATACACGTACCAAGCCAAATCGCGTGTGATAATTCCCGCGCACCCCTGAAATACACGCGCCCAGGCTATTCGCGTGTGGAAATTCCCGCGCACCCCTGAAATACACGTACCCTGCTGTAATCGCGTGTGGGACTTCCCGCGCACCCCTGTAATACACGCGCCCAGCCTATTCGCGTGTGGAAATTCCCGCGCACCCCTGAAATACACGCGTCCAGGCTATTCGCGTGTGGAACTTCCCGCGCACCCCTGAAATACACGCGGCCAGGCTATTCGCGTGTGGAACTTCCCGCGCACCCCTGAAATACACGTACCCTGCTGTAATCGCATGTGGGACTTCCCGCGCACCCCTGAAATACACGCGGCCAGGCTATTCGCGTGTGGAACTTCCCGCGCACCCCTGAAATACACGTACCCTGCTGTAATCGCGTGTGGGACTTCCCGCGCACCCCTGAAATACACGCGGCCAGGCTATTCGCGTGTGGACCTTCCCGCGCACCCCTGAAATCCACGTACACGGCCAAATCGCGTGTGAGACTTCCCGCGCACACGTATTTTTTTTCAGCGTGTCCGTGTTTGTGGGTACCCCTTTGCACGTCATTTGTCCTGGAGGGCCACAGTATAGGACATTCATCATGGCAGTATATGGGTGCTATTTGTTGGCGCACCTTTTGGCGCACATTTCTTACAGCCGCTGAGACGCTACCGCCTGCTTTCTTGTGGCGGTCGTGTTTGTGCCTGTGCGCTGGTTTGAGCGTGCGCTTTTTTGACCTATTCTATTCCATGAATATGTGTTGTAGGCGAGCGTGTGGGCGTTCTGCGCACTTTTAGCCTGTGCTTCCCCCGTGATGCCCACATTTTGGCAAGTTGTTCCCCATTCCGAGTGTTACGCCCCGTGTTCCGCCTACTTTTATTGCGTGCGCCGCGCTATGTGCGATTTTCGCTGTGGACTGTGCGTTTTTCGCTGTGACCTGGCGCATGCCTTTAGATGGCCTGTGCGCCAACGTGCGCCGCGCACTTTCTTATCGCACGTCCGATGGTTTTCTCGCGCACGGCCTTCCATGAATCGATGTGCGCTGCTTTTCGTGCGATTTTCGCTATTCCACTGCGATTTTCGCTATTCCACTGCGAATCGCACGTTTTTGGCCACTTGCGCCGCGCTAATTATTCCATGAATCGGCCTGTGAGTTGTTGCAGGGGTTTTGGTAGTGAGAATAATTATAAGTTATTTATGATAGCATGTGAAGAAGTTTGGTTGTTGTCAAGTTTTGTAGTGCAGTAAGTGCAAAGTATTAAGGGGTCCGTTATTTCATATTTGTTTTCTGTTATAAGGTAGAGAGCTAATTCAAACCATTTGGAATCTTCATTGTCTTCTATTTTGAATGTTACGTCTACAGTTTTTGTGTTACTTTTATAAAAAGTTCTGTGGCAACACAAACACACATGGTTCGGTACTTCAGGGGATGCACTTTTAAATTTTAGTATTTCTTTTTTGTATGTGTGTGGTAGAAGGTTGTCATCTGTACAATTGTTGCTAGACTTCTGTAAAGCTATTGCATTTTCTAAGTGGCTTTTACTTCCAAAATATTTTCTCTGGATGTGCTCTATTTCTTCGAGTAGGTCTTTGGCTGTACTATGTAGAAGATTGTTATTTAAATTGGCTAGTGCTAAAGCAGGACTTTTAGCATCATACAGTTTATAGGCTAGATTTCTTATACTTGAATGATGTGTTGATATCATTTTGATATGATGGAAGGTGCTTTTGCAAATAGGTCCTGAAATGCAGGCTAATGAATGTCCTTGTAGTCCTGTGTATTTGCGCACCACACAGGTATCCATATGTTGTAGTTGTTTCATTTTGATTTTGTCTTTGCCTTTCACATACTGATTGAGGAACTGGCATAAAGATTTGGAAGATTTTTTGGCAGTGTTGCACATTGACGTGCATGGCCATTTGTATACAGGATGTTCTGGTTCAGTAGAATGGAGAGGTGATACTGAGTTTTCTGGGGATATTTTTGTAAGCAGTATTTCTTGATCCATTATGGTATTATTACGTTTTTCATACCCTGGTCCACTGCTATGTATGGCAATTGTGGTTGTTTGCGTTTGTTTGTATGCTTCTTCATTGAAATATGGTTCTGTGATCGTGGTGTGACTCCATTCACCTCCACAGATATTTAAGAAGTTATTCTTGTTGACATTCCGCTTATTGAGACGTTTTTTTTCTAATTTAGTAGTTAGTTTTGTTAGTGATTTCATGCTGTTTAACACTAAAATAAATAACTTCCTTTTGAGAAGGATTGCACTATCTATCAAAGCTTCTAAGATTAATTTTCTACGGTAGGTTTTAAGGGTTGTGCATGATTTCTCTCATGGTTTTATAAGATATTGAAGGACTCTGTGGCAGAACATTTTTGTAAAATAATTGTTTGGTATGGTTACTTGCCACTACATCAAGGTTTATAGGAGCAGTGTTAGCAGTAGTGGTAGCTGAATTCTTGTTAATTATTTTCTGTTTCATTTTACATTTTGAAAGAGGAGGGAAGACTTTTTGTATTGGAAGCTTGTTTTGTTTCGCTTAATGACTCTATTAGATCTTTTGTTTGAACTTTTTGTACGAATTCTGCTAGAGATGGATGCTTATTTTGCTCATTTGCTCTACATCTGCGTTGCTTTATACAGACTTGCCTTTTGGGTTGGGCTGTTCTGCAATGCATGTGTGCTTGTGCGCATGAGTGTCTGAGTATAATTCTATGGATGTATGTGTTGGTGTGTGCTTGTGCATTGGACAGCTACAACTAGTTGGGAAGGCTATTCTTGTAGTTGTATGTTGCTATACTGGGGTTCAGATGACAGTTGAAAGTAAGCTAGTGGTGAGGAGAAACACTAATACTAAATCTAATGGTATAGAATTAAAACAGTTCTTTGTTCTGTAATACTAAACCCTGTTTAACAAATGGGGATTTGTGGGCAGAATGGTGCACAAAGCTCTGTTTTTCGGTGCACAAATTCCATGAATCAACCCCACAGTGTGTTTGAGTAACAGTAAGAATATTATGGTAGTATTGTACTTACTCTTTTTGGAATGAGCAGGTTTCTTCTGAGTAGTTGTATGTACTTCAGATAATTCTGCTTTTCAGGTGAGTAATCTTCATTGCAATTGTAAAAGAAAGAAGTTAGTCATTTTGTGTGTTTATAGCATTGATGTTAAGTTAGACGTTGATATTTATGTTTTTGTAGTAGTATTCTTGTTTGATATCTGTACATAGTGTGTGCATGCAGTTTCCTTTGAGTATGTGCAGCCTTTATATTTTACTTACAATATGTTAGTTCAACATGCTTTGCAAATGAGTAGAATTCTAAGTGTATGAAACTCACTTGGTTTTTTAAGGCTGTGTTATTGAATGTTAGGAGAAAGAAGAAGTAATTATATATTTATTTTGCAATTTTATAAGGTAATGGAAGAAACTATATAGAAAAGCATAGAATGTATGCATTTGTGAAGGTGTGGGTAATAAAACAGAAGGATGTGATTTACAGGCAGTGGTGTTATTGCAGCTGGGAGATTTTCAATGATAGTGTCTATCTGTGTGAGTTTATGAAGATGCATGACCTTATCCTGGCTGTGTGTAAATTTATAATACACTACTAAGTGCTTTTTCTACATTTAAACTGTTATTTCCCCGATCTTCTAATATTATAATTTTTTAGATAGCTGTGTGTGTAAAAAGCAAATTTAGATAGCAGATGAATTTGGAAGTGACAGTTGATTATAGCAGATGGGAAAAATGACAGTTAGTTCATTTTATAGGTTATACAGGTTAAGTGCCAGTTACTCTGTTTATATGAATTCATAAGAGTTGTACATGTACTGTGCAGAAAATATGCATAACTGTAGTTTGTATTCATGCATGTGGATATGCATGCAGCTGCAAGTAGAAATCTTGGAGACTTGTACAGTAGTTTTTGTAGTAGGTGCCTTCCAATGATATGAGACTTGTACTCAGAGTGATCAACAGTACATTTGAAGTGCTGAAGTCTGATGATGGAGTTAGATGTAGAGGTCTTGGATGTGATTGTTGGATGGTTGTGTGACTGCTTAGATGTATCCAATGAGGGAATGGCACAGAGAGTGATGTGGAAAGGGTGGAAGGCCTGTCTAAGAGTTACGCGGTCCGCAGACGCCGCGGCTGTCCGCGGACAGGGCGTGCCACATCCAGGGTTTTCCAGCAAATCCAAAATGGAAAGGGGACTGTAGGGATCAGCCAATCAGATGTTGAGGTTGTGGATTTGTTTTGAAAAGAGACTGTGTGTAGTGAAGATGGCAGAGGTGGAGAAAGTCAGGGTGTTGGTGCTTGGAGATATGTTTGTGCATGGTTTACAGCAGTATGCTCAATGCAGGCATGCGGCAAACAATTTTGATGTTAAAGGAGTGGATGTGGTGTGGAGCATTCTGCCTTATTGCAATGTACAGGGAATTGTGCAAGTTTGTAAAGATATGGGCAGGATGAACAGTCCCCATGTGGTAGTTTTGCACTATAGTCCTTTCGATTTGGGCTATGCCAGTGGCCCTACTTTGCTGGCAGATTTGGAACACTTTGTTCAAGCAGTAATGAACATCCTTCCAAATGCCAAAGTAATTTCTTCTGGATTAGTAGCTAGGGCAATATGGGACAATAGTTCTGTTTTTTGTCCTCAGCAAAACCTTGCTAGGTGTGCAATCAACCGAGGCATGTGTGTTGTCATGCTTAAAGCTGGTATGTTCTTCTGTAATAATGAGAATATTGATTCCAGTAATGCTGTTTATTTTAAAGAAGATGGCATTTCCTTATCTTTTATGGGAAATGCCATTCTGTTTTAGAATGTAAAGGTTGATTTGGACATGGTTATGTGAAGATTTAGGAGTAAAGTAAGAATTGTTTTTTAAAAAAAGAAATACAAAATAACAGGTGTCTGTCAAGCATCTGCAAAAAAAACACAAAAAAATGGCTCTTTTCAGAGCCAACCTCAAAGGGGAAATGGGGCACACTATTTAAATTTACATTCACCATGCTCAGATTTTCGATATGTCCAAGGACATGGCGGTAGTCTGCGGAAAGCGCCTATTACATACAGGCATTTTGGGGTGGAGAGGCCTGCAAATGAGAATTAGCAGAGCAAGGGATTGATCAGTGAAGTTTACTGGGTGTGTTGTGTAAAGAGAAAGTTTGTCAGAAAGTATTTTTCCTGAGAGAAGAACAGATAGCTATGGCTGTGTGTTTCAGAAAACAGATTATCTGGCTTTTGGGAGACTCATGGATACATTGGTTGGAGGTGCATGCACAACGCTGTGGAGTAGCTGTAGATCTTGGATTCCCTCATGTGTACCTCTCTGTGCTACTTTGGAGACAGAGCATCATCCAGACATAATTATAATTCATTGTGGAGGGATCAGTTTAGGACATGTGTCTGGAATTTCATTGCAATTTGCAAAGAAGGAAGGACTTGAGAAGGTAATGGACATGTTTCCAAATTCCCAAGTAATTTTTTCTCGAATTGCGCAAAGACAAATGTGGCTGCGTTCTTCTACATTTGTTCCACAAATGGAGAAAGAGAGGTGCAATGTCAATAAGGCTGTTCGTGCCTTTCTAAGAGATGTTGTCATATCCTCTTTTCACAATGAAAATATTATGCTTCCTAGCACATACATTTTTCGCAGAGATTCCATTTTACTTAGGCTGGCAATCAGATTTTTCTGAGAAATGTACAAAATGCATTGTAACCTTTTTTGGAATTACAGCCATCCATTTTGCAGTAGGTGTTGACCATTTCAAGTTTTTCAAACACAAAAAACCCCCCAAAAGGCTCTTCACCACTCCCAGAGAAAAGTGCAATGGTTTTGATAGGGCAGCACCCTAAAATTTTAGATTTCCGCGGACTGTGCGCGGACTTCGAAAAAATGCACAGGGCCCTGCTCCATTTATTTGTCACTTCAATTTTTAAACTGTGAAAGGCGACTCTGAAAAGATTCTTTTTTTGGGGTTTTTTGTTCTTTTATATATTTTTTGGTTTTTACATACGACACACATGGAAAGGAGGGGAAAGGAGGGTAAGGAAGGGACACCAACCACAGGGATAAGAAAGGGCAGGTGGAGAGAGGAAGATGTGGGTGGGCCTTATTTAGGTAGGTAGCAGACCTTCTCATGCTCCTTGACCGCAGTCTTGAAAGCACTTCGAAGATTCCCCCCCCGCAGAGTACAGGGTCAACAGCATTGTGAATGCCCTGTGAGGCAGCTGGAGGCATATGCTCTCCCACAGGAATGTCTCTTGTGGTGAGAGGAGCAGAAACAGAGAATGTGGTAGAGCAACTCAACCTACTACATTGATCACAAGGTACAACCTTGCGAACGGCCCCACTGTGGAACGACCTTAGGCGTCGCTTCATGGATGTCGTATCAAAGCTGTACGAACCAGACCTCCCACGACTCAGCACCATTTTGCACTGGTTGCAGGTGACCTCCACACCCAAGACTCACGGTGAATGCTGGTTTTAGGGACTTCCACTACCTCATCCCCGTAATCCTGTTCATCCTCCTCCTCTACATCGTCACGCCTGTTCCCCTCTGCAGGCCCTTGGGAAGTGGTGGTGGTGGAGGGGTTGGGGGTATTGCTGAGGCAGAAGCAGCACCAGCTGGAAGAACAGCAGCCATGGAAACCATCAGTTTTGATGATGCAACAGCAAAGGCAGCAAAAGCAGGTCAATCTTCAATAGTAGAAAGACAGAATGAAGATGATCTCTGGGGTGTGGCCTTTTATAGGGGTGCTGGTGCGCGCTCCGTGGACAGATCGAACACCCCAAAAAGGCTCAAAAAGTTCCAAAAAGCATGTAGAAAGCCAGGGTCATTGTCTGGGACATGTGCAATGGTGAATTGTTCCTGTAAAATACTTTGGATTGTCTGAAAAACATACTTTTAAAATGTTCAGGGATCCGGACAGTGTCCGAAAATCAGGACACATGCTCAGCGTGGGTGCGGTCACCTGATGACATCACAAACACGTCTGCGAAGGGAAAGGGTGTCCGCAGGACATCAAATGCACAGTTATGGTTGTGCACATGCGCGCAGGTGTACTACAGACAGTGTTCGGGTCCCCAAACTAATTAAAAGTGCGACACAAGTGAGACAGGCAGTTATGGACATGTGCGATGTTCGTAGGATTTATGGGTGTGGTGAGCATGTGCGTAGATGTTCTACAGACAGAACGGACAGGTATAGTGTCTTTAGAACACCCCCATTTGGGTTAATTGTGAACATTCCGGACACTGGGTGTGTTCTAAGAACAGTTTCATGTTGCTTGCGGACAGTACAGACAGGTATACTGTCCTTAGGACACCTCCATTTTGGTTAATTGCAGACATTCAGGACACAGATTGTGTTCTGAGATCAGTTCCATCTTGCTTGCGGACAGTACGGACAGGTATAGTGTCCTTAGGATACCCCCATTTTCCTAATTACAGACATCCTGGACAATGTGCGTGTTCTAAGAACAGTTCCATTTTGCTTGCGGACAGTACGGACAGGTATAGTGTCCTTAGGACACCTCCATTTTAGTTCATTACGGACATCCCAGACACCATGAGTGTTCCAAGAACAGTTCCATCTTTCTTGCGGACGGTACGGACAGGTATAGTGTCCTCAGGACACCTCCTTTTTGGTTAATTTCGGACATTCCGGACACCGGATGTGTTCTAAAAACAGTTCCGTCTTGCTTGCGAACGGTACGGACAGATATAGTGTCCTTAGGACACCTCCATTTTGGGCAATTACGGATATCCCGGACACCGGGTGTGTTCTAAGAACAGTTCCATGTTGCTTGCGGACAATACCTACAGGTATATTGTCCTTAAGACACCCCATTTTGGTTAATTATGGACATCCCGGACACCTGGTATGTTCTAAGAACAGTTCCATGTTGCTTGCGGACAATACAAACAGGTATAGTGTCCTTAGGACACCCCCATTTTGGTTAATTACGGACATCCTGGACACCCACGCTGTCCGCGGACATCCCAACTGCCTTTAAAAAAAAAATAAGACACAAAGGGCTGAATTAAAAGACACATTGGGCCTCATTACGACTGAGGCGGAACGGGTTAACGGGCTCCGCTAAAGGAGGCGGACTCGTTAAACCCGTTCCGCCTCATTACAAGATCCCCTCGCGGGACCCGGTAAGTAACGCCTGGTCAAACCAGGCGTCCTTACCGGGTCCCGTGAGGGGAAGAGAGAGCAAACAACGGGCCGCTCGTAATCGGCCCGTTGTTTGCACCCTCTCCCATTCCCATTGAGCCCTGGGGACTCAGATGGAAATGGGGAAGGTCCGGGCCCGGGTTTCTGGAGGAAGGAATTACCAGGCCCTCCGAACTCGGAATGGCCCGGTAATTCCCCATTCTGGGAACCCAGACCCGATTTCGGCAGTAGCCATGCCGCCAATGGTGCATGGCTACCGCCAAAGTCGTAATGAGGCCCATAATCTTTTTTTAATTATATACAGATATACAATTTATGAAAGAGACGGGAAAGCAGAAACTGACACAAATACAGGGGAATCAGGGGTTTGGAGAGGATGGATGGGAGGGGATGAAGGGATGGAAGTCTCATCAAAACGTTTTTCTTGGTGTTGAGGGTTTGGGGATAGTTGACTGGGACATGGATAGGGGGAACTGGTGCATGTGGGACAATGATATTTAATTTTTTCTTTTATGCGGTCATCCACAAAATGTTTCAAAAGATTGAAATTTTCCATAAGTATGTCAATTTTTTGTTCCATGCGCTGCAGACTATTTTCTAATATCTCTTTTGGTGTATTATTTTCAATGTTTGTATGGTCTGTTAAAATAAATATATATATGTTAAGTGCACATAAAGTAATGATTATTAATTTGCTTATATAGAGAAGTGTCTACCATTAGTATCACTGTCTTCAGACATTTCCTCACGTGGGAAATTTTCCTCAAGCCATTCCAAAGTACTGGAAATTGCTGTGTAAAAGAAAAGATATTACTTTTAGTGCACCTAATACAGAAAGTTTATAAATATATAAGAACAATGAAGTTTACTTAGTAGTTTCTGGTAAATTGTGTTCTTACTGTTGTGTAGGTCTGCTGTTGCAACTAGCTGTACAGTTTCTGTGAGGTAATTATGTTGGAAGGATATCTATTTTGTTTTGGTATATTCCATTTTAGTACATATGGTATTTAAATGGATGGTTGATGTGTTACATAAATAGGTGCCACTTCTTATTTATTATTACATATAATGGGCCTCATTACAACCTCAGCGGTAGTGGTGCTGCTATTGGTGGCATGGCTGCCGCCGAAATCGTGTCCAGGTTCCCAGAATGAGGAATTACTGGGCCATTCCGAGTTCGGAGGGCCCGGTAATTCCTCCCTCCAAGGACCTGGACCCGGACCTTCCCCATTCCCATTGAAGCCCCCATAGGGCTGAATGGGAATGGGAGAGGGAGCAAACAACGGGCCGATTAGGAGTGGCCCGTTGTTTGCTCCCTCTTCCCCACACGGGACCTGGTAAGCACGCCTGGTTTTACCCAGTTTTACCAGGTGTGCTTACCGTGTCCCGCAAGGGGACCTCGTAATGTGGCGGAACGGGTTTAACGGGTCCGCATCCTTTTGCGGCACCCGTTAACCCATTCCGCCAGGGTCGTAATGAGTCCCAATGTGTTTATATGCTGCTTTTTGAACTTGTCAGTGTTTATTTAGCATGTTAGAACAATGTTAGATACCCCCTAAGTTTTTGGGTAGTGTTCCTGTTGTCCGCGTCCGTCCGCGAACATACGCACAGTCCGCAGACATCAAAATCACTAGAAGGGGGGTCGGCATGTTCTATGTTACATGTATATAAAGTAAGGTAATCCTAGTAAACATCTATCAAATTCACACGATGTATATGTGTATTCAGTTAAAATAACTTTGTTAAAGGGATGTTATGGTGAAGTTGCATTACTAAAAACCTATGCAATTCAGTAAAAAAACTTTGTTAAAGGGACGTTAAGGTTAAGTTGCGCTACTAAAAACCTATGAAATTCAGTAAAAACATTGTTAAATGGACATTATGGTTGAGTTGCGCTACTAAAAACCTATGAAATTCAGTAAAAAAGTTGTTAAAAGGACGTTATGGTTCCAAGTAAAACCGAAAAACCCCTGAAATTCACTAGTTATGGTGAGCTAAGCAACCATAACTCGCGCCACCACCGTGCATTGCTAAGACTAACACCCAGGACATCAAAGATGACATCACAAATGTCACAGTTTTTTCCTTTGGTGATATATCTTAGACAGTAATAGTTAGGAACAAAGAAATCAAAAAGTACTATATTTGTAGACTTATACTTCAAATATTTTCTTACAATAATTCACTTAGGGTCCACTCACAACATATGAAACATATAGATAGAAAAAATACACACTTAAAAGATAGCAATGCTTTCTGTGTATGAAACCAATCAGTGAGGTCATCAACACTTTCTTATTGTTCTGCTTTTTTTTTATTACTGTACTTTCTCTGGATGTGCTCATATTTGTATTTGCATTACTTTCTTTAGGGTACAGTCACATCATGCAATATTTGTACATAGGGAAGCAGTAGGTTTGAAGCAGAGCAAGCCTGTCTGTGCATAAAGATAATACGTTAGGTTGTGAACACTTTCTGCTTCTACTGCTGCTTTTTTGCGTACTTCACTTTCTCTTTATATACTCATATTTGTTATTGTGTCTTTGTGTTTTGTATGTAATAATGAAATTATGTAGTAAGTGGTTTTATTAGCTACTATTACATGTTGCACAATACACAAAACACTAATAAGAAAGCATTTATCATTTCACTATTCAACATGGTAAGATTATGAATATTGCACCTCCATCATGTATGCTGCACACAATGCTTATATTTATACATGAGTAGCTTAGTATACTGTAAATAACTTCATTATAGAATGCTATTTATATCAATGCATTGCCTAATGCACTACATAGCTCAAGATATCTATTCCAATGATCCTTGACACTTTTTCTGTCAACATTATAATAAGAATCCCTTGTACTGAGTTTTCATGAGCAGCAAATGCACATGTGATGTCATCAATGATGTTATTAATGACATTTGTGATGTCTTCTTTGATGTCCTGGGTGTTAGTCTATGCAATGCACGGTGGTGGCGTCCTTTAAAAAAAAATCTGTGAATTTCATAGGTTTTTATTAGTGCAACTTAACCATAACATCCCTTTAACAACGTTTTTTCAGTAAATGTCATGGGTGTTTACCAGTGCACCCTTAATTTCTTACAATTTACTAATATATACTTACCCAAATATAGCAACATTTTTGTCCAATTTACAACGTTTCACCTTAATCTTAGACCTCTGCCATTTCCCAACTTCTAGCATCATTTGTAATCCTTCTATTCACTTTTTGCAACTTTTCCACTGATTTTGCATTTGTCGACATTCACAAATGTCTGACATCATCATAGACCTTCTGAACAGAGTCACGTGATCGTACACTTGGGCATGGCATGACATGTTCATGAATGCGTCCGCACCTCACATTCAGGTCTGTGCTTCAAGGACAGTTTGCAGTGCACTTTTTGCTGAACTAGAAACTTTCAAGCTCAAAATGTTCTTCTTGCACAGCAACTACACCTATTCTTACCACTATCCATTAACAATCTCGTACAGAGCACATACTTGGACGAATATTAGCAAAACTGCTATTTATCTTAAAAGTGGCATCAGCTATTGCCATCCCTCCTCCCCAAGAGCCACCACCACCAACAGCTGGAGGACCTACACAACAAAAAAAGTGCAGTACTTCCAAAAACAATGAAGAGGAAAAGAAGATGAGGTAGAGGAAGTACCTGCCTCTAGCACCAAGAGAGAATCATGGGTGTATTTTATAGGAGTGTTTTCTATAAGGCTAGCCAATTGAAAGATATGTAAACATGGAATGTGTCCCAGCGCCAAACGTGCAGCACATGGCAAATGGTAGATAAAATAAGATCAATCCTTGTGTTTTTAACAGATATAGTCAACATTTGGCTGTTGTTCCCTGGTGCCCTGTATCATAACCTAATAAATAATTGATAGTATGTGATTTGTGAAGGCCATAGATACTTAAAAATTATTTCCATGGAAAAATAATCGCAGTATTAAAAATCCTCTCCTCTCTTCTGATACTGCACAGGAGGGAAAGGGCTTTCCACCTGGGTGACCTGATTCACAAAGTGAAGTAGGAGGAGTATTCATGTGGGTGTTAGCAAATCACAAAACCATTTTCCTGTCTTGATTGGGTGGACTGATATCCTGTGCATTCTAAATTGATAGCACTTTGTTTCCAACCCAAACATGCATAATTCGATAAAATACATGATGGTCTACATTTAAACTGCATGCTCATGCTAGACATCTACAACCCCACATTCACAAACGGAAGGGAGTGAATTAATGGACATCTTACTACATACATGTAATTTATCAAACTTTTCTCTACCACAAATCCTTGATTTTGATATTGGAACCAATACAATGTTCTGTAATTTATAAATATTGGTTGAAGCTGATTTATTATAAAAGTTAATTGAAAAGAAATTGAATAAACCAGCCATAAAAGTGGCAATGTTATCATGGCATTGAGAATGCTATTTAGAGGCAGCCTCATATTATTCAAGGTTTGACATGTTAGAAATATGACATTTGACAATATAGTGTGACTGCATGTGTGTGCGACCTCATAGTGAGAGTGTCACAGGCAGGCCTACTCCAATTATGTATGGAATATCACCTATCTATATTCAATGAAAAAACTGTAGTTGCAGGGATGTTAAGGTGAGAACTTAATGTAACAAAACCCCTGAAATTCAGCAAAAGCTACCTTAACTTTGCGCACCCTGTTGTGCAGCCTTTGACAAACAATGACATCACTGACAAGATCACTGGTGACATCACTAATCACATCATCTATGACATAGGGCCTCATTATGACTTTGGCTGTAGCTGTGCCGGCAAAACCGGAGTGGCAGCTGGCGGAGTAATTTTTTTACCGCCACCCGGGAATGGGCAATTAACAGGGTATTACAACCCGAGTGGACCCAGTAATTGCCAATTCCC
Source organism: Ambystoma mexicanum (assembly GCF_040938575.1). Classification (NCBI taxonomy): domain Eukaryota; kingdom Metazoa; phylum Chordata; class Amphibia; order Caudata; family Ambystomatidae; genus Ambystoma; species Ambystoma mexicanum. The sequence goes on along the minus strand of NC_090923.1, from coordinate 460,642,709 downwards.
GGGCACTGGTAAAACAATGCTCCCCATTGGGGAGACCGGATGCACCGGCACCATTCGTGAATGGTGCCAGTACATCTGACATGCTCTCATCGCGGGTGCTGGTCTGTCTGCCAGATCAGACTTTGAGGGCAAAAAGGCACTTGCGAGCAGAACTGTAACAACGGTACTGGCAAGCTTACTGGACCGGCAAACTTGTAATGAGGCCCATACTGTACAAAATGTATAGATCAAAGTGTGTATACCAACTCTCATAGCATTATACAATCATTTTAATTGTAAAAGCAATCTCCTTACATAGGAACCCCATACATTATTAATTTTCGGGTGAGATTAACTGCACCAGTGTCCAGAATTACACACGCTCATGCCACATACTTACTTGCGCACTCATCATTTCCCCTCCTCACCTCCATGTCTGGCTTTCAAGGGCACATTCCATAGTGTCACTCATATATAAAAAATCTCTATAGAACTATATTAGGCAAATAGTGTACAATTGTGGCATTATTCCCCCCATCTTGACTGGGAGACTACAAGTACCAGAATTCAATTCAGCAAAAGGCAAATAAATGCTATCTGAGTGCAATACTTTCAAGCACGGTTTAAAAGAGAATAATGGGGTTGCTGTGTGTTTTCTGAGGGTGTTGCGGTATATTTAAAAAGAAGAAAACACATGAAACCTGGGACTGTAGACTGTTTTCCATCCATGGAGTAACCAGGACAAATCTTGCTTAGCTACAAAGTGAGGAAGGGGTCGTCCTGCTCAGGCCATGGTTCTCTAAATGGTCTTTTAACATGAACTAATGTATTAGGCAACATGGTATGAGGGTGCCAGCCACTCACTACCTTACCTTGAATCTAACACCCACTCCCAAGATGTCATCCTCACCTCCCCTGACATCTTCCTTTCCCCCCACAACACGCACTGTTTCAGTGCTGCAGCTTGCTTTGAGATGACGGCTATCCACGGATGTAGCTGAGGTTGCAGAAAAGCTTTGTGTTACAAACCTCAATCCCTAGACCCCCTCCAACGCCTACATTTCTCTTGGTGTCCCCTGGCAACCACCCCCCCACCTCTAGACTGATGGTTTTTGATCTGAAAATAGCTTTTTACATACTTCTCATTTACTGATATTCTCAGCTATAGCCACAGCTATCTCTCACATTGAAAAAAAAAAGATGGCAGCAGTTTCATTTCTATAAAAGCCCTGTTTTGGCAGTTTATAAGTGTTTTTTTATAACGCGCTTAATAGCGGAGAGCTTTCTAAGCATGGACTCAAGCGTGGACCCAGGATTCAAATCTGTGTTGCTCTGCGTCGAGAGCATTGCCACTGAACTATACTGCTCGAAATATATATTTTTTTTTGTGTTTAATTGTAACTAGACCATCTTTACAAATTGGACGACAGTGTGTGTCTTGATTGGGGCTTTTTTTTAACAGTCTTCTGGGTTTTATTCATATATGGTTGTAGTTTTAACTTTTCCTTCCAGATCCAAACTCTGAAGGAATTTAGCTCTAGCTATAGTCAGGGATGTGTTGTCTCCGCTCATCATCCAATTCCACCAGGATTCTTTGGATAGTGTAAGATGTTTGTGCCTGTGTGTTTGGAGGTATATGAATCTGGTATTTGCAGTCCCTGGACGTAGTAAAAGGAGATGTCGCACTGTCTCGATGTAGTTTGTGTTCTTGCTGTAACAGCATGTGTTGCTCTTGGATTGTTTCCGAATAAAGATAACTTAGTTTGTTTTAGAACATTCAGGCAGGCTATTAAGAAAGGTGTACGAAGTACTTTGTTAGGAAACTTCTTTAAGTACTTTCGGACCTTGTCCACTTTTTGCATATCCAGTGTCAGATGTGCAGAGGATTTGTACTCCTTGGCGTTGTCTAATGTCTCGATCCAGTCCCAAATTTTCAATTTCTCCTTGACTTTATCCGGGATGTATTCAAGATCCCATTGGGAGCATCCAATTTTTTCCATCAGGTCTAATAGGCTTTTTGACCAGGCTGCCATCATCCGGCTTTTTCCACTGTTCATTTCTTTATAAATTATGTCGAGTATTGTTGGTCTTGGCTTTCTTAAGATTTTGCCCAGGAAAAGCACACTGTTCCTCTCGACCACAGATTTCAATGATGACAAACATAGTTCCTGCCTGATTACTGCCATGGGAGTCGAGATTGGTAGTTTCAGGACGATAAGCCAACATAGGCCTTCGAGTTTTATCCAAAGTGTAGATGGCAGATGAGGCATTGCCTCTGCACCGTATGTTATTGCCGGTGTAGCTTTCGCTTTGAAGAAGTTTATCACTGGTAATATTGAGAATTTACCAAACTTTCTTTCCAAGATCAAAGCTTGAGCTGCAAGTGTTTTTGTTTTTGCGAAAAGGTGCTCCTGTATGGTGATTTCTATACTACTGCAGGAAATTCCGACCCCCAGGTAAGTGATGCTTTCCACCATTTCCAGTTTATCTGGGTTCCTATACCACTGTGAACTTCTGGTCGTCTTTGTTGTTTTTTCAATGATCAGCACCTTGGTTTTATTTGCGCTAAAGTCAAGGTTCTTTTTCTTTAGGTATGCCTGAGTTGGCGCTGTAAGCCAATGGGTGTTTGGTCCAAGAGAATTATATCGTCTGCATAGAGGTGCCTTGTAACCTTACACTCCCCTGTTGTTGGCGGAAAACAACAAGTATTGTTTTCGGTGTCCACAATGTCGGCCATATAGGCGTTGTAAAGTGTTGGGGCCCGGTTGCAGCCCTGCTTAACCCCTCTCGATTTCTTTATGGGGTCTACACATTGGCCTGCTGCATTTAGCCGCATTGAGGTGTTGGCATATAGTGCTTTGATTGGATCTAAAATGCTGGCTGGACATCTGGATTTCTCAGTTTTTTTCCACAGTTTTCCACAGTTTTTCTCTATTCGTGTGGTCAAATTCCTGGACCAAATCTATGGAAGCTATGAATATTTTTGGGTGGCCCTCCATCACTTTCACCTTTAGAATACTGATCAGCATAATGTTAATGGATGTACGAAGGTTTTTTATAAAGCCGGATTGGTAAGGGTCCGCTGTTTTTGTCTCCTTCTGCCAATCATGGAATTTGTTCAGGATCAGGGTCCCAAATAGCTTACCTATCCTGTCAAGTAAGGCTATTGGCCTGTAGTTTTTAGGGTCGTTCTTTGGACTCTTCTTGTAAATTGGTGCTATATTGGCCGTCTTCATGATCCAGGAATGTTTCTTGTGGCAAAGCATCTGTTGAAGATATATAGTATCATAGCTGCCCTAACCTCTGGATCCTTCTTTAGATGAATATTAGAAATTCCATTAGGGCCAGGAGCTCTGGAATTTTTCAACGTCTTTATCTTTTTCAAGATAATTGATTTGTCATATGCAATGGCCCAGTTGCAAAGCACATATTTTTCAGCGTTGTGTGCACTTGCTGTAGGCTGTTTGAACAAATTAGTATAGTGCACCACCCATGTTTCCTCACTGATGGTATTTAGGATTTCTGTTTCTGTGGGTATTGTTGTTTGCCTAACTATAGACCAGAAATCTTTGGAATTTCTGCTACAGATGGCACTTAACATTGTCTCCCCATCACATTGATATAACCTCCATCGGGAAGTCTTTAGCCACTTTTTATAACTTTTCCTTAATTCTGCTGCCTGAGCTACATTTTCTTGGGTCGGATGCATTGTGGCATGTCTAGAAGCTTTTCTTGTGCTTGCTTTCCTCACTCTTAGTTCCTCGTTTCGTCTATGAAGATGCGTGTTTCCTAAGCCACTTCTTGTTGGCTTTTGTTGTAGGAGTGGTGCGAGGAGCGGACAATAGTGCAGATTTATTGTTCGCGTGTCTTCTGTATCTAGAGCACAGTTGCCCTTGTAGGTATTCATAATCTGGCTAATTGCTTCTTTAGTCAGCTTTATCCGAGTTCCTTGCAGGTTAGCTTTGACCTGGTGTGGCATTACTGGCGTGTATCTTTAAATGATGGCCATGATGCTGTTAGGAGGTTGTGATCGCTTTGGATAGTTTTGATCACTTTAAATGAGTCGATAAGTGAGTATAATTCTTTGGAGGTGTAAATGTGGTCAATGGTGATTTTATGACCTTCGCACTCCCAGGTTGGCTCTGGAGGTGAAGATTTATTTATTTGGTTTAGGTTATACAGGTCCAGAGAGTCCATGAGGTCGGCCCAGGCACTACCTCATATCATCGATTGCACTCTGTGATGGTTTTGACTTGATCTTACAATATTTTCCCCTCCTATTTCTGGGCATGTTGCATTGAGGTCCCCACATATCAATATGTGGTCCACATTGTAGGCAGTAGTTGCATCGGTTAAGATTAAGTCAACGTCATTTAAGAATTCTTTTGTTGATTGTACACTTGGGTTCCAATAGATGTTTATTAGTAACATGAGTTCCACCTTTGTGATCTTTGGTGACCTCCGCCTTTGGTCCCATTCCAGGAGGGCTGCTTGAATTAAAGTAGACCAGGCTGCATTTTCTTCGTAAGCTCCCTCCTATATGAATCACAATTGAGGGGCCTTTCGGTCATTTGAGTGCAGGGGATAGTAGCGACTCAAAACCATCTGTACTTGGAGGGAGAAGAAGTCAAGTTTCTGGAAGGCTCAAAAGATCAAATTAGCCTATGTTAATCTCTCCCATCTGCGTGAGGTTGGTATGGCCTCTAGTGTTTCATGATCCAATGGTTAATCTATGTTGTTAGGTATTTCCTTTAGTCACTCCTCTCTTGGAGATGTTAGGAGTTGTTGTTAGTTGCTATTTCCTGGAGTAATGAGCCAATGCGGTTGGAATTCATTCCCATCTGTAGGCGTCTTTGTCACTATTCTTGTGTTGCTCTGTTGTTGTAAGGGCTGAAGTTGAGTTTTCCCTGTTTTTTTGTTGCTATTGGGTGTAGGTCTCGGTCTTCCGGTTTTCAAGTTAGATCTCTTTCTGTGTTAGGATGGACTGACCCAGAGGGCATTGATAAGAACGTTGTTTTATTTCTCTCCCCTGTCGTGTCATTGTACTTTCTTTTGGATGGTACTTTGTCTCCAACGGGATGACCTTCTCTGGTTCTTAAGTTGCTTAATGTTTTCTGTTGTGATTGATTTTTCCCCATTATGACCACTGGTCTCATTTTGCCGGTGTCTTTCCTCTTGATTTATGTGGTGTGGATCATGTCGTTGTTTCTTGAAGGTGGTATCCTATCTTGTAAAGTTTACCAGCGGTAAGGTGCAAAAGTTTCATGATGGTTTGAGATGTGATATGTAGAAAGATACTGTTGGTGCGCTATTTGTGGGTGGATTGTACGACGTTTATATCTTCACTTCAGATCTGGTCTTCGTTCATAATTTTATCAAACTGCCTCAGCGTTGCTCTTCTATTTAAAATGATTGTTTCACCTGTATTTGAGTTGCTTAGGTGGTGTCTATTTGTTTTATCAAGAGGTTTTGTCCATGGACTGTTAGCGCCATTAGAGTGGGTTATGTTTCCCTGCTCATGAGAGCGATTTGGTTTTGCTCTATTTCTTTGATTAACTGGATAATTTTCACTGTGTTTTGTTTCCATGTTGTGCGTACCTTCATTAAGCTAAGAGCCAGTTGGTCGCCGATTTGTTGCTCTTCCTGGACTGACAGAGTGATATTCAGTATGTTTTCTTTCCCCTTTAGGCGTGCCTCTGTTTAACTTCACGCCTGACAGACGACGAAAAGTTCTCCTTCCTGGGCTTATCCGGTTTCTTTCGTGAGAACCATCGCTGTTTTTTTATGAGATCTTTTTGATGATGCTGTATAATCACCTGGGCGTAGGCGGAACAGGTTCCGAGTTTTCTATAGAGTAGACACTGATGTTAGACAGGTCAATCGTGTTGTTTCCTGGTTCTCTATGGAGCTCATCTGTGTCTCTCCTTAAATTCGATAAGTTTGGTTGTTTTAAAGATTTATTTTTAAATAAATGGACGGTTACCCATGTTGTTAAAGTCTTGTTGGACTTGGAGATATTCTCAGTTTGGTACTTGCTCTCTGTCGGCTTAGGGTTTTTAGTCAGTGGTGCTAAGGACTGTTTTTTGTTAAGCAACAGTGCGATTGGATTGCTGTCTTTCTCCATTTTACCTGGTGGTAGTTTTGAATTTCTACAGGTTCGTTTTTGGTTCTGATCGGGATTGTACTCCTCTACAGTTGTATTTAGTGTGTCCTTAGCTTACCTTGATGTTTTCTCCCCATGTTTTCTTCACTTGTGATGTCCTCGAATTGCTGTGTTGGGGGTCCTCCAGACAGCCCCGCATGTTGAGATCAATGACCTCGATCATAAGGGCTTTCTCTTTTGTTCTTTCTAGATTTTGAACTTGGTATGTTTGCGTTCTGGCAGCGACAGACTGTTTTTTTTAACTGGAAAACCTCTTGTTTCTGTGGGTCCGGCAAATTGCTTAATGCTTGTGTTATCTCAGTCATTGTACCCTGGTCTCTTGTGTTCCCCTTCCAAGCTTCTGCGGCCATGATATAGCCTTCCACGTGAGTTAGCTTGGAGCTCATGGAGGCTGTCATGGATGTGTGTTCTTTTAATGTTTCATTCAATGCTTCGTATAACTTTCTGAAAGGGACCAGGGCTATGGTCACAGCTAACATTATAGTAAAAATATCCATCATCTTTCTGGTTTTTGTCTATTTATGTTGTTGTGGACATGGTACTTCAGGGAGATTTTGGTTAATTAAATCTCAAATGTCTCTTTCAGTTTGGAGCCTGGAGGGAGAAAGAATCGAAGCACTATTTGGTCCTATCAACGTAATCTCCCCTTTCAGTTTGTCGTTGACATGATAAGTCAGGTCCTTCACCCAATTATGTTCTCTTAAGATATTAAGGTCATCTGTGTCAAAGTCATCATGGTCATCTGAATTAATTGTGGTTGCGTTGAAGGTGGTTCCATTTAGTCAAGGTGTGGGCTTGGTAATTCGCCCCTTGCTGTGACTAGATGAACTTCATTCTCTATGCTTGAGCTAGGAAAGGTTAAATGTGGTTCTGTTTCGTTTTCATTAATCGCATCCCTATGGTTTTGAGAATGTGCGGTAGCTCTCTGTTGACATTCAGCACATTAGCACACAGCTTATTAGGAGTCTTGGCAATTTCTTTACTGTTGAGTGAGAAGGGAGGGGGAGAAAGGTCCAGACTGTGTAAACCTTTGCTTGTTCCTATCACTATACCCATGCGTGTCACCTTAGCCGGAGTAGAGTCCAAATGTGCCAACACTGGCTCGCAAAGCCGCTTTGCAGAGGATGGACGTTACTTTCTCCCGTTTCAGCTTTGGCAACTGCCCCCATTCTGGTATTCGCGGCCTCTGATTGGACGCTCGCTATAGCCGAGGAATTGCTCTGTTTCGAGAGCGAGTCGTAATCACAGGGAGAAGCCGAACCGTCAACAGAACAGTCCGGGCGGCCAGAGGTAGGTTGTAATTGTGTGGGGACCTCAACGGGGGGATTGGAGGGGAAAACTTTGCCTCCAAAGGCATGCTTTTCAAATTTGGGTTTATGTTAATGTCGAGTGGATCAGGACGGTGAATTCCTTTCCTGCTGTCACAACTTTGATTCGGATTCATAAAGGGTGGGTGGAGAGAAGGCTTGCAGGGCTTTTGTTGTGCTGGAAGGGCAAGTCGGTCTAGTCTATCCTGGCAGTCTTTGGTTGTGTAGCGGCCGCTATGCAGGAGATGACCCCTGTCTTCTGATGTATCTACACAGTCTTCCATTACGGGTCCGCTCATCGTCTTCTCTCTCAGGATCTCTGTCCCTCCCGTCACACTCAGTTCAGTCTCGACAGCCTTCTCTGTCACAGACGCTGTCTTGGCCCTGGTACTGGGCTGCTGGACTGCCAGACTGAACCTCCACGCAGCTCTCCGCAGCCGCTCCGTGGCCAGAATGGGTTTTTAAACCCTCCTCCTTCAATGAGAGGCAATGAAAAAAAGACTGATGCTTCTCACAGACAGCAAAACATTTTGAGCTGCCAGACTGCACCTCCACGCAGCACTACGCGGCTGCTCCACGGCAGGAATGGGTTTTTAAACCCTCCCCCTTCAATGAGAGGCAATGGAAAAAAGACTGAGGCTTCTCACAGGCAGCAAAACATTTTGAGCTGTCAGATTTGCACCTCCATGCAGCTCTCCACGGCTGGAATGGATTTTTACACCCTCCTCCTTCAATGAGAGGCAATGAAAAAAAGACTGAGGCTTCTCACAGACAACAACAAATTTTGAGCTGGCAGACTGAACCTCCACGCAGCTCTCCGTGGCCGCTGCGCAGCTGGAATGGGTTTTTAAACCCTCCTCCTTCAATGAGAGGCAATGAAAAAAGACTGAGGCTTCTCACAGACAGCAAAAAATTTCAAACTGCCAGACTGCACCTCCACATAGCTCTCTGCCTGACATATAGCTATCTCTTTTTGAGAAAGGGCACTCCCTCCTCCATCAAATATTTTTAAAACGACTGCAATGAAGAACCCCAAACCACAAAAGGGCCTTTTTAAATGGTCCATGCCCAAGTTATTTTGGACCTGTCTTCTTAATAACTTTCTAAACTTTGCCTTCTGGTGGGGCCTATGCATTGCTAACCAACTTCAGAATTCCATCCAAATACGTCACACAAGTCAAAAGTTAAAGTTCCAGTAGCAGACAGGCATCCCAAGCAATGGGTCAATTCAAATGTTCCCAAGAAGCAGTTACAGAGAATATCTGCACCCTCCTTGGGGACTTTGGACAGACGTAACCTCAACAGGTTTCCAGTGACACCATCTTATAGAGGACTCTTTGGGATGTTTCTTCAAGATTAGTCCAAAGATGATTAAAAAAGTATTACCTCAAGAAGGGCTCAACTCCCTCATATACTAATTTGACCAAAGATAAGATCAATTTGAAAATATTTTTAAGGGAACAATTCATGCTACTGTGACAAGGGTTTTGCATTCTGATACCAGCTGTCAGGGTGCCTTCTTTAGTGCCAGCCTGGGAGGGGTCACAGGAGGAAAGTGTGGCCTAAGTATTTTTAAAATGGCAAGACTCATCTGGGTTGACTCCCTCTCCTCAGCTACAGTGTAATGTCGCCTTCTCCTGCCTGCATGAGATCAAAGATAATCTAGTTATTATACCCGTGGTGTGACTTTCCCATTATAGTGACATGTACTCCTTTGAAATACCAGCTCCCACCCTCCCACCTGGAGTCATGTCCTGTCCACCAGGCAATGTGTAAAGCCTTGCCAACTGAGAATCAAGAGGCATTCTGGACTAGGGCTAACATCTGTTGTGGTTGGCACTCAAAGGAAGGGAGGTTTGTTGTGAAGTGCTTTGCTGGTTGATTGGCTTCATGCTAGCCTGGAATGCATGAGGTCAGATAGAATGGTGGAATGTGAGATGTGTATGTATGCGTGAGAGAATGCTATGTCACTGGCATTCCACCACAGGCAGTTAGTGAGATGTAGCCTGGGTGGTGGGAGTGAGTGGGTTCCTTCATTACATCTTATGGACTTTCAATGTAACTGCATAAAGAAACTTACAGCAGTTATCATTCCAAAATGGACAGTATGATGAACACTCCTATTGTACTCTGCTGAAATATGCCTATGAGAAATAATGAGGCGACAAAGAGCACCAGTGTGGTTTCCTGTCTGCTTTGCATAAAATCAAAGACCATTTTGCAGCATTAGAATGACAAAAGATCTTTATGTTTGTCAATTAGGTCTTAAAAGGGTGGCATGCTTGAACCGTAAGTACACAATGCACTGTGGGATTGGTGCTTATTTCATTTCTCTCAACCTCACTAATTAAAGAGTGAATAATAATCAGCCATATTTGAACCACACCATCTCAACATTTCTATGGGAGGATACAATGGCTCTAGCATGTGTCACTCCATTTGGATCTGTGGGTCCGTTTTCAGAATAGTATAAACGGAAGAGTTAGATCACAGGTTAAGGATGCCTGTGTGTATGAGACTGTGCACATGCTCAGTGGCCAATGCACATATATTCTTAGAGAATATGATTTATTTAGTGATATCTTTTTTATGCTGTGCATGGCGTAGATGACACCCTTGAGCACTGCTGTAAAAGGGAGCATGAGGTAAGATATGAGGAGGAAGAGAAGAAGAGAGCATACAGATGATAGATGAGCTGGTGGGCTCTGTCTGGCCTATAGGGCAATAGGACAATGCCCATACCAAAAAAGCAAAATGCTAGTGTAGGACAGTCAAAATGGGCCACTTTTCTGGCCAATGTGGGACAGTTTCATCAGTTACTTCACTATGCAGCTAGTAGTTTTGACTATTGTTGCAGAATAAATATTCTTTAAATATCACAATTTGCTTACATTTTAACAATCCCCCAACCCCATTGGGTACTATTCAAACAGTCTGTGACTAAAGGAATGAATATCCAATTGCAACCGCTGGTCACTTTTTCACTGGTGCCTGAAACAGTTTCATGGTCCAGTCTGACCATGTCAGCCGCCCCTGCCCATTTTCTCCAATCTAAAAAAAAAGTTTTTTTTTAAACAATTCATTCTGGGGGGTGTGCCCCACAGTTTGAAGACCTCTGCTCTAGGTGCATCAATAATGTCTATAAGAACAACAACATCATGGCCCAGGGCTCTCTGCCCAACTTGTTGCCCCCTCTCCACATCCCTGTACCGCTCCTCGGAAAACCTTTAAAGGTGGCAACCAGCTTCACCTAACTACCCTCAACTCTCGCTCTCCTGTTAAACATGCCTCTGAGATCTTTCTCCTTGAAGACTTTGACCTTGATGTTCTCGCTCTCACTGAGATGTGGTTCACTGCCACATGTGTCACTGCTTTTGACACACTCCTTCCTTAGGGCTACAAGATACTCTCTAAGCCCAGAACTAACCGGTCTGGAGGCGTAGTGGCCTTGATCCTCCCATAATGGGTCCCTGCTACTATCATTCTCACTCAAACCTACTCTTCCTTTGAATGTCTTCTCTGCATGATTGGTGTCTCTCCAACACTTTCTTTGACTCTCGACATCATATACAGGACCCCTGGTCCAGTCTACCTCCTCCTCTCTGAGTGGTCTGGCCTCACCACTTCTCTTTTTCCCTCCACCTCCAAGATTCTCTTCCTCAGAGACTTCAATATTCACCTTGACTTTCCTGATTCAGCCGCTGGACTCTTTTGTGACTTTCTTTTCCTCACTATTCTTCCCTCTGGTCCAATGCACTTGTCAGGTTTGGCTCTGCGTGGAGTGTGAACATGTTGGGGATTAGTTTAAGGGTGATAGCATATGTTTTCTTGTAGAAGTTTTATTTCAGCCTTAACTACAGTGTTTAGAGTGAACGTAACCCAATCAAACATGGAGGAGAGGGGCAGAGTACTGATTGGTCCAGGTAGTCACCTGGTGGACTTGCCAACATTCTAAACTGCCTTTCATCATCCAGTCTGAAGCAGGAAGGTCCTGTTTCTCAAGAGTTCCCCATTCAAGTTTCGAAATATTGTAAAATAAGTTATCGTGAACCCCCCAAGGTGAAGAAACTGTTCAAATTCTGCGTGGGACAAAACAACCAGCAACAACCGGTGGGCGCATTTATTTACCCAGGGATTTTGTGGAGATATATTTCTTGCAAGAGGATTTAACTGTGCCAGTTTTCATTTGCAAATGTTCATGATAAGAACTGTCATTTAGTTTAGGTAATTAGTTAGGAAAGGCAAGCTCTCAGAAGAAATGTTCTACTGTGTAACAAATGATTTAAAGTTAAAACTTATGCCGCTCATTGCCGTCTCAGGCTTCATCACTACATGAAATTCGAATGTTAAGATTAACCAATCTTTTGTCTGGTGACCCAGGAGGCATAGCGACATTATTGGTATTTTGAGGTTATTGCGCGTGAAAGGCGTATTGGGTGTTTTGGGACTATTCGCTTGAGCATGGTTGTGACAGGGTTTAGGTTTGTTGCGCAATATTAAATCTGTTGACCGACATAGAAAATACATTGCGCATGCGCGTAGTATTAAGACTACGTACTTTGTTTGAATTTGTCTCGCGCATGCATGCGCGAACATCAATTGTCCTGAGAAGTCAGGCCGGCACGTGTGCATTGTAGATAGTTTGATAGAGCTTGTTTTACGCATGCACAACTTTTGCTTGTCTCGAGTAGTCAGGCGCTGGCACGTGCGCATTATAGTTTGCATAAGTATCTTGTTAGAGTTTCAGTACAAATGCTTAAAGGTTGAATGTCTCAAGACAATGAGTCAGGCACGCGTGCGCATGAGCTCCGTAGTTGTTGAACTTAGTATTCTTTAGATTTTATTGTGAAACCTGTAATACACTGATACCAGATCACATAATTGCTAACAAAAGTTAAAGGAAGTGCAATGTTTTTCAAATGAAATTAATACATTTCAAAGAATTTGTGAAGTTAAAAGAAGTTTCTTCTAGTAAAAGGAAGTCCTTAAAGCAGGCTGTTATGGTTTTCTTCCTAATTTGATTCTCAATCTAAATACTGAATTTAACTCTTAAAAGGAACAATTTAGAAAGTAATTACTATGTTCTGAAGATAACTTTCCATTCTGGAACTGTGAATTGAGAAAGACATTGGAGTATTTAAGAGACAATTGAATTTCAGTTTGGAGAAAAAGTGAACTAGAAAATTTCAGATTTTTCAAAAGTGATGTAAATAATATTCTGGATAACATTCAAAAAGCTTCTCTGAACTGTAAAGATTATTCTTAATGAGTTTTTAATCAGAGTAAAATACAGTCAAGTCAAAAGAACAGCAACTAATAACCCTCTAAGCAATTAGCAGAGGGATCACAGGTATGAGAGATCTCTGTGGGTATGTATTTGAATGCATACTGGTATGAATGCAGGGTAGACTAATAATTGTTAATTTATTTCTTTTGCAGATTGATGCCGGGTTGGAGATAAGATCTGTGCCATTTGTTATTTTCTCCACTTCCCCTTTCCCTTAGGAGGGTTGTAACTTCAGCTGTTTATTTCGACCAGTTGTTGCTCACACCTTCTTGGGAGACTGTGGGACTCAGCAGCTTCTGCGGACAGCAGACACTCCTTGGATGCTCTCATCTCAGCAGACCTCCCCATCACTAAACCCCTCACTACACCTCTTGTCTGATCTGACCATGCTTTCATGTTCTCTCACCTGGATCTCTTAGGTCCCCCGGATAAGCCTCTGCCTGCACTGACAGTCTCCTTGCTCGTCATTCGACCTATGAAGCGAGAGTAAGTCGTAGTTTTTGCGGCCACTTTCATTCCCCCTCCCATTCCTGCCATACACTCCCACACTGACTCTGCCCATTCGACTCTTCACCTCTCTATCACCAAAACCCTAGACACCCTTGCCCCTGCCATGTGGAAACACATGAAGCCTGCCTCCAAGTGCAACACTTGGAATGACTCCGACTTAATCTCTCTGAAATACTAATGCAGAATTGCTTAGCGGAAGTGGCAGGCTTCAGGTACATCCTCTGACAGACTGACCTGCCTCTGGTCCAAAGGCAAAACAGACTCTGAATACGCTCGAAGAAGAGGGCCAATATCCAAGCCCACATCTCTGGGACCTCTAATAACACAGGCAAACTGTTTAAAATGTGCAAGGAACTCGCCAATCATACTGCAGTCTCCACTTCTCCCCTGCCATCCCTGAACCTCTGTACTTCACTGGCCTCCCACTTCTTAACCAAAGCTCAGGACATCCTGTCCTCACTCTCCTCTACACCCCTCCTTCCTCTCTCTCTAGCTCTTAGGCCTCCCTTGGCCACCCTCTCCCATTCCCACCTACTCTCCTCTTTCTCGCCCATAGCACTGGATGAGGTGTCTAGACAAGTCCTCTCTATGGAAGTCTCCTCCAAACAGGTGCTCCCCTGCTCCTACAGAACTATTAAGGACAACACATCCTCACTTGTGCCAGCCTTGGCAGATTTCTGCAATCACTCCTTTGCATCTGGCTCCTTAGCACTACCACTCAAGCACTCCCTTGTGCACCCTCTCCTCAAAAATCCCTCTGCCGCCACCTCCTGTCTTGCTAACTACCGCCCTATCTCCATTGCCTCCTTCCTGGAGAAGCTGGCCATCGCCCAAATGATCGAACACACTGAATGTGTTGGTTGTCTTCATGATCACCAGTCTGGCTTCAGAGCAGCCAGAGGAATGTAAACTGCTCTCCTAAACACCCATGATGACTTGCTCTCAAATCTTGATAGAATTTCTCCATCCGTTCTTATCATTATGGATCTTTCATCTGCCTTCGAACGGTCAATCATGCCACCATGACAAATCAGATGCATGCTACCCTCGGCATCAGGGCCTGGCACTAGACTGCTTGACCTCATTCCTCTCCTACCATCCATGCTAGGTTCAATTGGGCCCTCTTCCCTCCCCTATCACACTTGTCACTTGTGGCATCCCTCAAGGCTATATCCTCTTGACGTGGCTCTTCAACATCTACCTTACCACCCTGGCCCACCTGAAATCCACCTGATCTCCTCCTACTCTCCTCACTTCCAGTGTTATGTAGATGACATGCAGCTCTCCTTCAATAAACCCCTCCTCTGCCTCGTCTTCCTCCTCTCTCATCCCTGACTGTCTGACTGCTATTCAGGCATGCTGTGCTGCCAATTATCTGTGCCTTAATGTCAGTAAGACAGAGATCCTTCTTATAGTTACCCCAACTCCCTTCTTCCCTCCTATCCTCTAGTCATTCTCTATTGGTCTCTACCCTCACCCTTTTGTAAGGCAAAAAACCTTGGTATCATCTTTGACTCCTCTCTCTCCTTCTCTCCTCACTTCACAGACTTTGTCAAGAAGGCCCACTGTCAGATGCACCTTCTAAAATACATTCTCCCGTTCCTAACATTCCTCCAGAAACTCAAAAGGCCCAATTCATGGATAATTTCCTGCATGGTTCAAAGTGACTTTGCACTGCTGAAAAGTGACTTTGCGCTGCTGCTGATACAAACCCTAAAGTGTATTTTTGCAGTGCAAAGTCAGCTCAAATACATTTTTGCAGTACAAAATTAACTTTGCACTGACTTTGCAATGCAAAAATACACTTTGCACAGTTGCATGAATCAGGTTTTGTGTCAGCAGTGCAGTCACTTTTCAGCAGTACAAAGTCATTTTGAACAATGCAAAAAATTCTGTGAATCAGGCCCAAAGTCTTCGGAGCTGTTATCCTCTGTAGGCTGGACAACTACAACAGCCTCTTTCTCAATATACATTGACTGTCTGGTTTCCATCTCAGTTCTACAGGGCACCTGACCCTCCTGCCAGTCCACCCCTTCAATTGTACTTAGCATGTGGACCTTCATGCCCTGCACCTGTATTAGGGGTCCTCTAGAGTTCGTAATCAATGAGTTATCAGTGGTAGTCCAAAAAGGAGCGTACACCAGGGAAGAAGTAACACACTTTATTACAGCTGGGCAAGCACAAATAAAACAGTACAGTGGAACACAACTTATTGACGAGGGCTGACAAATTGTTTCACAGCAGATAGTACTTTTTATAAAGCTTGTACAATGTGTACAAAGTTAGAAACAGTTACACTTTCACTTTTCACATCTCACTATTCTCATGAAGCTGACTGATTAGAATACATCATGCCCCTATAGCTAGACATAGGGCCTCATTATACATTTGCTGGTCCGGTAACAACGGTACCGTTAAACTTGCTCTGCTCATGGGTGCCTTCCCACCCGCTCGGTCTGACCTGGCGGGCATACCGGCACCCGGGAGCAGAGCATGTCGGATGCACCGGCACCATTTTGAATGGTACCGGTGCATCCTACCTCCCCTTGTAATGAGGCCCATAGGGGAGTTTAAAAAATATTTGGAGCAAAAACAGACCTGCCTTCTCCTGGTTTATTCCCTCCCAGTGTGGCGCCAAATTGCCTCTGGCTCCATCCCATAAACTACCTGCAATTAGCAATAACATAGTTGTGCTGACCTCCGAATCTTTATTCGTCTGCCATTGGTCAGCACCATAAAAGAAGGAACACAAGACAACCTGAGCTAGTGGGAAGGGAGACATTGATACAGCACCTGTCCGATGATAGCCCTCGCAAACACTGTTATGGACACACTGGGCCTCATTACGAGAATCACGGTAAAAACCAAACCTTACCGGCCTGGAGGTAATACCACGTCTAGGTAGCATTGACACTGCATCCAGTATCGTCTGTACCGGCATGCCGTAAATGACCCCAAAACCCCTGTTAGCGGCATCATGGAAAGCATTGACACCTCCTCCGCCTTTGTCCATCCCTTAATAATGGGCACCGGCAATAACGGATCCAGCAATACCGGGCCCGGCAATTCCGGAACCAGAAGTAACATCATTGTGTCGGAACGGGAAATGGCACGGCAGCCATCTTAAAGAACACAATCCATTGCAATCCACGAGATACAGGACCTGGAGCCTCACACCACCAGCTACATCTGCACCCACACCTCCAGCACAATGCCAAAGGCCATAAAAAAAGGGGCATCTAGCCAGAGAATGGAGAGATTCTCATAGGATGAATTAAACATGTTGGCCGACACACTGGCAGAGAAAGCAGACGTTGTCTTTGCCTCAGATCTCAAGAGAGCTGCACAGCTGAAAAATAAAGAGGTATGGGCGCTTGTGGCCCAGAAGGTCAGTGCGGTTGGCACCACCCCCCGCACCGTAAAGGACGTAACAAAACACTGGAATGACTTGCGCCTCTGTGTGCGCAATATCCTATCAGCTAATCGGAGTCTGGGTCTGGCTACTGGTGGCGGGTCCAACTCACCCATAAAACTCATCCGATGGGAAGAAACCTGCACCAGCCCCATTGGAATGGAGTCCATAGAGGGAGTGGGAAAAATGGAACGTGGAATGCCGTCATCAGCAGATGGAGGTGAGCGTCCAAACAAACCACTGTAATGCAAAGTATGATGATGGGCCACCAATGTGACTGACATGAGCCAATGCATGGGCCATCACACACACATGGACACATCCCTGCCTAGATGCTGTCGCCAGCACTGTCACATTCACATGCATGCAGCATGCCAAAGCCATACCTGAGACACACCCCACAAACAGGGAAATGGCATTTGTCACACTGCACGAAGTCCACAACATAAAGGCATGTCACACAGCATACACCACCTTACACATGTGTGAACCAGACGTATGTCTGAATAACCCCACATATACCAAGCAACCTGTATGCCACAACTGTAAGACAGCAAGTCATCAAATGTGTACAACTGCACTAATACCATTGTATGCATGATGCATGTACAACCATCACTGATGCCGTCCCTCTTTCGGTCCCCCACAGGATCTGATGCACAGGACTCTGCTGCAAAGGCCACTACTCCATCGAAGAGGGCCGGGGCCAAGGAAGACAGCAACAGGCCTTCCACGTCCAAGGGCACATGCAGGCCACATCAGCCACTGAGGGCAAAGACAACACAGGATGCCAAGGCGCAGGGGCGTCAAAGGACAGCCGCTATACCAACAGTGCCGACACCGGTGGAATCCACTGCAGTTGAGCCAGTGGCAGATGGGACCCTGTCTGCTGCTAACAGCTCGATAGGGGAGGCAGCTACCACAGCGCCCCAGAGTGGTGATGAGGAACAATCACAAGGCGAGGTATTTGTCCCTGAGGAGGCCAACCGCTCAATGGAAGTTGGTGGCACACCCAGCCCCAGCCAAACACCCCAGTACACCCCAATAAGCACACCCAATGGCACCACGCATGTCCAGTCTGGAGGAGAGGCAGAACCAGAGGCCTTGAGCCCCACGAGGACCCACCTGAATTGGGCCCCTTGCCAGACATCCCATCCACCTTCACAGGGGTCCAGGACGGGGAGTTGAGAATGGCACAAATGGAGGGGTGGCAGCAGGAGCTTATTGTAAAACAATACGTCTCAGATGGTGAACTGACAAAGAAGGAGCCCCAAGAGAACACTGCCGCCATGAAAGGGGCCATTGAGTCTAGCACCGTATGCTTCTGGGAGGAGCTGTCGGCAGTGAGGCAGCTCCTTTCCAGGATTGCTGATGCCTTGGAGGCTCAGCGTCCTGCCCCGACAGTGGTGCATGCGGCCACGGGGTCATCGTCCAGCTCCACACAGATGAGCCCCCGCGCAAGACTGTGCGCACCATGCGGTGCCCTGACATGCCGCCCAAGGAGTTCGACATTGGACAGAAGTAGCAGGGTCAGCCTGCATGTGCAGACTTGTGCAGACTCATGTAGCACACCATTGCACACCATGTGTGGGGGAGTTGTGGAGGGAGGGGGTTTGTGGGGAAGTAGTGGGGGGAAGGGTAGGGGCGAGGTAGTGTGTGGGGGAGTTGTGGGGGGAGGGGGAGGAGGAAGGGGGTGTGTGGGGGAGAAGGAGGGGGTGTGTGTGAGGTAGAGGGTCAGAGCACTTTTTTCATATTTCCTGTTTAATACACCTTTTGTGTAGAAAAAAATCACATGACTGGACATTGCTTATTGTGTATGTGTGCTTTATTGGGTTACAGTGCATAGTGTCCATGTACCCCCACACCCAGTGCCCTGAGTCCCACATTCATGGCACCCTCTGCATCCATGTGTCTTAGAAATATTGGCCTATCACACACTGGTGCACAGCATGTCCCTCCTGTGCATCGCCACCTGGATGATGTGCAACCCCTTCTTCTTCATCATCTTCATCCTCACCTGGTGGTTGCAGTTCAATGTCAGGGGGCAGAGGCATGTCCCGTCGGAAGCACATGTTGTGCAGCATGGCATATGCCATGATGATTTTGGCCCCCTTCTCATGCCCATACACGAGTGCCCTACCCAACCTGCTTGGGCAGTGAAACCGTGCCTTCAGCAGGCCAAAGGTCTGCTCGATCAACACACGGGTACGGGTATGGGCACGATTGTAGTCCTCTTCGTGCATGTTCTGCGGGTTCTGGACAGGAGTGAGGAGCCACGGCTTCAAGGGATAGCCACCATCGCCTGCATGGGTGCAAAATAAGGTATGTGTAAGTCGATTCCTAAAATGACACCTGTACTTATCATTCACATGCCTGTAGATATTTGGTGTTCACGTGCACATGTCCCTGGATGTATGCACACATTTTAACCTGCCACAATGTGTGCTGTCCCATGGTCTACAGGTGTGGGTTGCGTCATCCAGATAATGCAGGGTGTCCACTTTCTTGCTGGTTTTTATGCACTGTGGATGCCTGGTGTTTGGTATTATTAATGTGATGTGTAGCGATTGGTATGATTTTTTTACTAGCAGCATTTGCACGTCTCATCATGATTTCTCATTCAGTACTTATTATTCCCATGGTGACATGCAGCGCTACTGTGGTGGTGGCCCAGTGACAACCAGTGTATTCCCTTGGTGGGATTGATTTGTGCGCACTCATGGATGCATGTCCTGTGTTGTGTTTTGCTGCAGTCATTTACATTGTGCATATTCACAGCTTGTTGCTGGATTGTGTTACAGGGGGTAAGGTCTGATGATGTGCAGTGGACGTGTTGTGGGATGTGTGCTGGTTGCAAGTTAGGCATATTGTCATTGGGTTGCAGCTTCCATCAGTACTATGGGGTTTGGGTGTCATGTTCAGTTTGGGATGCTTTGGGGCACAGTGTTTTGCAGTATGGACATTGTGCAGTCACCACCCCAATCACACCAGAGTGGTGTGTGTATCTCTCCCCCCATTACACTCCCATGTGCATGTCATGCAACTTACCAAGCAGCCAGGCACTTCATCCTGCATGTCGCTCCATGTAGCGTGGTAGCGTGGAGTTCCGCAGGACCATTGAGTCATGAATTGATCCGGGATATCGGGCACAACAATGTGTGATGAGCTTGCTGGAGTCACATACCATCTGCACATTGATGGAGTGGCATAGCTTACGATTGCGGTACACCACCTCCATGGCATGTGGGACCACCAATTCCACCTGGGTGCAGTCAAGAGCACTGATTCAGTCAGTTTGGCATGCCTTTCAGTGCATGGAAGCCAACTTTAGTGTCAAAGATCTCCTGGGCAGTCTGTGGTAGGGATATGTAGTCGCTAGAGTGCTTGGCGGGTTTCACCATACAGCAACTGCTCCCTATTTTGTGGCAGACCCCACACTCCATTGCAGTCATTAGATCAAGAACATTCCTATTCTGGAGGGCCACCAAGCGCAAGGAACAGAGCTCCTCCAGGACTGCATTCAAGCCTTTTTTGGTTGCAGGGTTGTGGAGGGTCACAAGTGCAGATACCCCTTGCCAATCTGGAGGCAGTTGGGCCCAGGCTCTAGATCCACAGGCCCACCAGTAGACCATCACCACTGCTGTCCCTTTCTGCAATGCCGGGATTCTCATTGTCTTCCCGCAGCCAGTGTTCATCCCCATTATGATCATCCACTTTGCCCTGAAACACAAGGAGAGCTGAGTGAGTGGCTTTATGTGCACTAGTCAATGTCTCTCATATATTCATGTCAAGGCATGTACATTAGCATCCCATATTCCACTGCAGTCAATATTTATTTTCTTCTCCAGCCCTTCTTCATATTCCTCCAGCCCCTCTACATGGCACTGCATCACCTCCCTTTCCCACTTCCAGTCGTGAATCACCAAACCCCTTATCCACTTCAGTTATCTGGTGTGGCACCACAGAATATTATGCCCTGTGGATTTCTTGCAATATATTCTCCTGTGGGTAGTGGCCAATTGTTCCCCCCTTTGTGCCCCTTCTGTACTATATTCTAATATTACATGCTGTGTTGCTTCTTCTCTTGCAATGCTTTCCCCTTGTCTACCCATTGCACTTCTACTGTATGCCACTGAAACAGGCCCTGAGTTCTACATAATAACAGGTGCATCAGGCACTCCCTTTTCTTCTGCTACCTCTTGCAGCAAAAATTGTTTTGGTGTCCCTGCAATGTGCGGGATGAGCAAGCACACATAGCAACTGTCTTTAGTGCTCTCTCGCCCCACCCTTTCGTCGTACCATATGTTTCGAGATGCCGTACCTTCCTCCTCCCCAAGGGAATCATAGAACTTTGCAGTGCTAAATATACCTCTCTTGGTACGTGCCTCCCTCCCATTATTCGCTGAAACACCCCTAAGTCTGTTATGCAATAAAAAACAGAAAAAAGAAGAGAAGACAGAAAACAAAGTAAAAAAACAATCCTACCCCTATCACTTTCAGTTGCGATATGGCTGTGGTATGGCTCATGTGTGCGAGTTGAAATGACATGTGTGTTGGGGATTGTGATGGCATGTCTGAGGTTTTCCAATGCCACTCATGTACAACTCTCATGTGTGTATGTGCCCATTGTACAGTGCCCTGATGCCTGTGTTTTATTTCTCCCTGTCTGCAGCGTCAACTGATGAAGAGGGCGGAGAAGGTGCTGTGGAGCACAGCGGCGGGGATCCCACCGCCAGCCGGAGACGCAAGGCCCGTCTCCCTTCCCATGTTGTCATCTCGTCGGGGAGTGAGTCTGAGGCCGCAGCTGCCGAGGGGAGGTCCAAGAGGAGGAGGTTGGAGTTGGACTCCTCGGCAGCAGAAGGGGCAGCTGGGACCCCACAGGGCCCAATGGGGGAAGATGGCACGGAGTCATCCAGGTTGGTGGGGGGTTTGGTGGAGGAGGAGGCTGTGCAAGCAACAGAGACGGGGTCTGGAGGTGGGGGTCCCACTGGTGCTAGTGGTGCAGTGCAGGACCAGGGACAGGAGGCAGCAGAGGCCGCCGCGGAGGTGCCTATGTGCAATCCTGTCCCTGATCCTGTCCCTGCATCATCTTGCACCAGCAGGGATGCCTACGTCCAGACCCGTTTTCAGGCAGGGGATGAGCAAACAACAACTGGCCTTCCTCTGCCTGCGGACGTGGCTATCCGGGTCCGGGTTGAGCCTGTCCTGACTGGTGTGGCGTTGCGTCAACGGGCCATGCAAGGTGACCTGCAGTCTTTTCATGAGGAGACTGCACGTCATCTCGAATGGCTCGTTGATAACATCAGCCTGCTGGGACAGGTCACCAAGGCTGGATTCCTCCGTTTGATGGGGCTTGCTACGACCCCCTCCTCAACTGAACCCCCTACGCGCCAGTCGTCCTCCGTGCCATCTTCCCACCCATCAGTCACCTGGGTGCCCTGTGGAGCTGCCTCTGACGGTGCGGCCAGGCTGGTGGAGGAGGCATCCCTGCCACAGTCAGGAGTCGGACGTCGAGCAGGGGTGGCCACATCAATGACTGCACCCCAGCCGGTGGAGGATGTGCAGGCAGCAGGAGGCAGTGCACGGGCAGAGGCACAGCAGCAGCAGCAACGTGGTGGGAGCCATGAAGGCTCGGGGCCTTCTACATCGGAGGTGCAAGCATCGGCCGGAGGGCAGGAGAACCCAGGACAGAGAGTGTCTTCCGTGTGGCAGCCGTTGGGCCACGCCATAGATGTGGAGTGGCAGCGGGCGGAAGAGACACGGCTCACAATGTTCAGGGCGGAGAACTCCATACGGAGGGCCCTGAGGCGGGCCGAGTGCCTTGAGGCAATTCGCAGGGGCTTGGAGGTGGACACGTCAACGGCCCTGCGGACCCTCGGGGCCATGGAGGAGGACCGCCTCCGGGACATTGAGCAGGAGTTTGATGATGCCCTGGGCCGGGACACCCAAAAGTGAGCCGTCAGACTAGCCCGCTGCCCTTGTACATAGTTATGTAGGTAGTGTTAGGTTTCCTTTGTTTTTTGATTTATTTTGGACCTTTTGGACATTGGCCACATTTTTGTATATAGTTTATTTTATTAGTTAGTGTTGTTAGATAGGTTTCATTTCTTTTTTTGGGATAATGGACCCTGGCTTGTTCGTCTGTACATAGTTCACTGTTGGATTTTATTTTTCTTTCACATTTTACCCATGGAGCAATGGCTTTCAATTATTATTTCCCATTGGATTTGCTTTTGTGGACAGTGACTTTGGACACCATTATTTTGGATTAAGACTTTTGCTTTTGCTTTTTTTCACGGACATGCTTCTTTTCATTTTTGTACATTCCCATTTCTGTTTCTTTATTTTTGATTCTATTTATGTTTCCTTTAATACATATTTTTTTATCGAACTTCAGATTGTAGTATCATCTCATTGGTTTCATGCATATCATGATATGGGTTTTGAGATTCACTGACACCCATTGGGTGTATGTGAGGGACATGTGTTTGTTTCGAAACTTGCAATTGGTGTTCTGTCATGTAATTGCCATTTCTGAGTGGGTGGATGCAATACTCGGGTGGGTGTTTTGCATTTGGAGGCTGGCCATAGGGACCAGGGATCTAGATTGTGATGACATGTTGGCTGGGGAACATGAGTTGGGGCCTGCTGGCAGGTGCCCCACAGTGCTGGGGGGTGGGGGTGGTGGGAGACATGGGTGGGGGCCTGGTGGAGGGTGCCCCTGCACTGCTGGGGGGTGAGGGGGTGGGGAACATGAGTTGGACATGGGTGGGGGCCTGCTGGCAGGTGCCCCACAGTGCTGGGGGTGGGGGTGGTGGGGACATGAGTTGGACATGGGTGGGGGCCTGCTGGCAGGTGCCCCACAGTGCTGGGGGGTGGGGGTGGTGGGGACATGAGTGGGACATGAGTGGGGGCCTGCTGGCAGGTGCCCCGCAATGCTGGGGGGTGGGGGTGGTGGGAAACATGAGTTGGACATGGGTGGGGGCCTGCTGGCAGGTGCCCCACAGTGCTGGAGGGTGGGGGTGGTGGGAGACATGGGTGGGGGCCTGGTGGAGGGTACCCCGGCACTGCTGGTGGGTGGGGGTGGTGGGGACATGAGTGGGGGCCTGCTGGCAGGTGCCCGCAATGCTGTGGGTGGGGGTGCAAGGGGACATGAGTTGGTGATCATTAGTGCAAGGAGACATGTGCCTTTGCTGGTGGGCATGCCCATGTTGGTTGGGCTGCCTACGGGACATGACCAGGGATGCAGGGTAGTCCCCTGTGGTGTGGGCTGCCTGCAGGGGCCGTGGAGGGTGAACAGGGAACACCTGGGAGGACCCACACTGCCAAATCCCATGTAGGACTCCCCGGCACCCCTGAAATACACGTACCCTGCTGAAATCGCGTGTAAAACTTTCCGCGCACCCCTGGAATAAATGCACACGCTCCCCCAGGCCAGATCGCATGTAAAACTTCGCGCGCACCCCTGAAATACCTGCACGCAGCCCAATCGCGTGTGAAACTTCCCGCGCACCCCTGAAATACCCGCACGCAGCCCAATCGCGTGTGGAACTTCCCACGTACCCCTGAAATACACGCGCCCAGGCCAATCGCATGTGGAACTTCCCGCGCACCCCTGAAAAACCTGCACGCAGCCCAATCGCGTGTGAAACTTCCCGCGCACCCCTGAAATACCCACACACAGCCCAATCGCGTGTGAAACTTCTCACTCACCTCTGATATACACGCACACGCTCCCCCAGGCCAATCGCGTGTGGAACTTCTCGCGCACCTCTGAAATACACACACCCAGGCCAATCGCGTGTGGAACTTCTCGCACACCCCTGAAATACACGCGCCCAGGCCAATCGCGTGTGGAACTTCTCGCGCACCCAGGCCATTCGCGTGTAGAACTTCTTGCGCACCCCTGAAATACACGCAAACGCTCCCCCTGGTCCGATCGCGTGTGAGACTTCTCGCGCACCCCTGAAATACACGCACACGCTCCTCCAGGCCAGATCGCGTGTGGAACTTCTCACGCACCTCTGAAATACACGCACACGCTCCCCCAGGCCAATCGCATGTGGAACTTCTCACGCACCTCGGAAATACACGCGCCCAGGCCAATCGCGTGTGGAACTTCTCGCGCACCCCTGAGATACACGCACCCAGGCCAATCGCATGTGGAACTTCTCACGCACCCCTGAAATACATGCGCCCAGGGCAATCGCGTGTGGAACTTCTCGCGCACCTCTGAAATACACGCGCCCAGGCCAATCGCGTGTGGAACTTCTCGTGCACCCCTGAAATACACGCTCCCAGGCCAATCGTGTGTAGAACTTCTCGCGCACCCCTGAAATACACGCACACGCTCCCCCAGGCCCGATCGCGTGTGAGACTTCTCGCACACCCCTGAAATACACGCACACGCTCCCCCAGGCCAGATCGCGTGTGGAACTTCACGATCACGTGTAGTACTTCTCGTGCACCCCTGAAATACACGCGTCCAGGCCATTCGCGTGTGGAACTTCTCGCGCACCCCTGAAATACACGCACCCAGGCCATTCGCATGTAATACTTCTCGCTCAGCCCTGAAATACACGCACACGCTCCCCCAGGCCAGATCGCGTGTGAAACTTCTCACGCACGCATGTTCCCGACACCCGTAATACGCGTTCCCCGCTTTGCGTTTGCTGTTTGCCATTCCGGTAAACTGGTACAGGGTTGGCGCAGCCCTTTGCAATGGTTTTGCGATCCTGATGGTTTTTCCTTGCGCGAGGGCGTTCTTGGGGGCGTAACTGGCGCTGCTGCAGGGTCGCTGCGCCACTCTGCGCCACGTCTGCTTTTGGAGGCGAGAATCCATGAACACGCTGTGCACGGAAATTGATTTTATTGCACGCGGCTGGCGCAGACATTCGCACGGGCACGCTGTGCGCCAGCCGCGTGCGACACTTTTGTGAGGAATTACATGAATCGGCCTGTTAATTTCTCAACAATCCTTTTCGCTTGCAGCCGGTACACTGTTCAAAGCCTATATTTTATACCTATGTGGTGCATTGTTTCCTTAAAAAGGTAATTTCCGAAATGTTGCCCGTAATCAGACCTTATCTTGTCAAACATCCCCCATCTCAAGAACTTTACGACTGATGTGAATTGTTCTTACCACAGGGCCCTGCCTCAAACCAATGGGAAAAAGGGCACACTACTACAAGCATGTAGCTATAAGAGGCACATCTGTCTTACATGTCAACATGCAAGTGCCGGGAGGGCCCTTCTGATCATGGCAATGTCCCCCGCATAGTCTTTAATATATGATCGGACAAAAACTGTTCACACACCACACACTTCCCTGTAAACTCTGTCACTCGCTCAAGTAACTTTGGAACGTACCACCCCTCATTTATCTCTGCCGCTATGTGTTCTTTGGAAGAGTGGGCAGAAAAGTGCAACTGCTCTAACGCTATGCTTAACAACTTCATTGGCATAACTGGTTACCCTGTGCTGTTTTGCTACATATTAAATTGGTGGGAGAGAGGCAACACCCCCTTTGTATCCACAAATCATTTTCCTCCTGCGGGGCTTCTCCTTGTAACTCTATTATCTGTATAATCGGTTGTTGTATTAAAGCCTTCCCCTTTCTCTTGCTCTTGGCCCTTCCTTGTCTCTGCCGCCGTCATTTGTATTTTCCATTTTGCACCTGGGTATAGACTCATGTACCCTTCAGGTAAGTAGGCTGCTTCTTTCACTGCTCTGTCGGGCATTTTGTTCTCTAACAATATCAGATCCTGTTCACCTGTGTGGGCGGCGCATTTGATTATGGTCACCTCCAGTCGCAGCTTCATTGCTTCAATCAGTTGCCCGAGCAACCCTGCATGCTGTACTGGTTACACATCACTCCTCTTGAACCACCTTATTTCCAATCCTGAATGTATGATGAACATCACGTAAGCAGAATCTGAGAATATGTTAGCTACATGCCCTTCCATTATGTTCAATGCATTGCTCATGGCCACTAGCTCTGCTGCCTGTGCTGAATAATGCAATGGTAACCTCTGCTGTGATGCCACTACATACTCCCCATTCTTGTAGCACACTACCGCCACCCCAGTATGTCTCCCTCCCGTATTGGGGTCTATACTCGAAGAGCTGTCAATGGAGACAAAGCGCCTCATTACGAATTTGATGATAACCCACCAAACTCATAACATCAATCCGCTGCCAGATATCCCGTGCCACCAGGACATTACAAGTCCCGGCGGCCTGGGGTGTCAGGTGGCAGAAAGTGTAAGTCCCCATTTCCCTGGAGTCCCATAGGTGCCGGTGCTTCTGTGAAAACCAATCCCTTGCTGTTGTGCCATTCGTATTGCATGTGCCTGACCTTGTTGCCCAAACTGGCAGGTGCGCGCAAAATATCCCATGTTCCCTCATTTGAAGCATGGCCTGATTGCCCTATATCCTGTTCCCCTGTATCCGCCTCCTCTTCCTTGCTGCGGGTACCCTCTCCCCATTGGAAAGAACCCCTGATAGATAATTCTGCTGCTGTGGTGCTCCCCATTGTGGCAAATACAGTGGTGGCACAATCCACCCTTGCCGTAGCATGTTCCTCATGGGAAACCCTCCCTGTTGGGTGGGCACCACATCAGCAGCGGTGGGTACAAGCATTGCCCCCTCCATCATGTACCACACCAATTTCTTTTGAACCAGTCTGTTTTCTGCCTTTGCAGCATTCTCTGACATCTACCTCTCGCTCTATTGCTTCCTTTTACAATAGTCCACTATCATTGCCTGTATCTCTGTCCATCCCTTTGCTTCTATTCCTACAAACTTGCACAGAGATGCCTGGATATCCACTGGCAATCCTTTGACCAAAATATGGTAGAACAAGGTTATGCAGTCATCCCAGGCTTTCCACGTCTCCAACATCTAACGGTTCTGTACCTGTTTGATAGTCTCTGCTGGGCCTTCATCTGGCTTCTTCTTGTGTGGCGTTACTGCTCCTAAATCTGAATTATCTGGGTACATGCATGCTTCTCTGCACCTTCCACATGTGGGCTTAGCAGTTGTTGAATGGATACCCATTGTGTGCATTAGTACTCAGACTCATCCCTTTGCATATTGCCTGCTCCCATATATTGTCCCCCGCTCTCCCATTATGGCCGCAAATAAACCTTTCATATCCTCTATGGCCATGTCAGCCCAGCTGTCTCTTTCTCAAGCACATATATGCATTTGCTGGCCCCGGACACAAGGGAAGGCAAGCTGTTAAACTGTATTCGTATAATACTGCCTTGATATGAATATTGTCCTAAGTCCATTCCCTTTACACGGAAAACCACATCTGAAATATTCTGATTTCTGATCCACTTTGCTGCCATTTTAAGAATCATCCTCCATTTTGATTTCCACTCGTGCTTTGTGTCCTAAAATGGTGGACTGTGTTTTCGACTGCAGCCGAGCCGAACCACCTTTGAGTTATATCAACATCTAGGCTGACCAAGAGCAGACTGTTTGTTCTATGCAAAGAAACCTTGTGACTCGAATGAACTGCAATACAAGTGTTGTCTGTGCTCACAAGCCTCATCCTCATCTAAACAATGAAACAATACAAGAGCAAACTCAA
Organism: Ambystoma mexicanum; assembly: GCF_040938575.1. Taxonomy (NCBI): domain Eukaryota; kingdom Metazoa; phylum Chordata; class Amphibia; order Caudata; family Ambystomatidae; genus Ambystoma; species Ambystoma mexicanum. The sequence goes on along the minus strand of NC_090923.1, from coordinate 460,614,452 downwards.
ACTGTGTGCTTTGGTGGTGAATATTGTGTTCTTTCTTGAAACTAGGCTCACGTTGAGCTCGAGACCTAAGCACAACCATTGTATCTTCATGGACAAGTAAACTGTTAAATAATATTGTCATGTTTGTCATATGAACTGGGCACGAACCCTAGCATGTAAATTATTAGTTTGAGAGGGGCTGGACAATGATTGGAAAATGTATAAAATAGAGCCTGTGTTAAGATGTCCAACTCTCTCACCCCTCACTGTGTCTGCTGGTACACACTGCGAGGTTTTGGGAGCCAAATAGCTATCTGATTTGCTTTGAATTCTGGATAGAAATAATGATACTTATATCTTTTCGACCAGTGATTGGCGTATTTCTTTTTGTGGTACCAAGCCTCGATATTTCTTTGGTCTTTCAAAGCTAAAGATTAGGTTGCCCCGGTCCACTGCCTGCCATGGTATGTAATGTGCATCCACTCTCCTCTTCCGCAACAGTGACATCTGCTTTGCCCTGGGTCCTGCCCCTTCTCCCCCTCTCATTGCTTGGACAAGTGCTATTTTTACCTTCTCCTTCTGGCTATGAAGGGAGGTCGACCAGGCCCTTCTCGGCTCCTTGCATCTCTGTTGCTTTCCCCCCTTCTCCTCTCATGGCCAGGGGGTCAACTCTGCCTTCTCTGTCACTGAAATCATCCCCTACTTCTTCCTCATTTGATCCTATGCTGTCCTCATCCCCTCCTTCTGCCTCCTCCTTTCCCTCTTCTTGTTCCTCATCGTCCAGTCTGAATTGGATCCTCCCCGACTCCCATTCCTTTCTGTCTGCCTTGACCCCTTTCTCTCTATTCTTTCTCTGTACCTCTTCTTCAGTCACCCTTTTTGTTTAATTAAACAATGCATCCACCTGTTGTCATGTGCTCTTCTCAATGTCCACTAAGTATTTTCTCTCACCCGTTTGTGTGCCTCATCCCGTTGTGTGTCTCTGCACTTCTTTTTCCCTGTTATCCCTCATGATGCCCCCTCTTGGCATTCATGCTGCGGGTTTGTATACCTCACCGGAGGCCATACTGCCAGATAGGTACCATAGGGAGGGGTGGAGCACTTGGCCCTTCTGCCTCATACGTCCCCTCTCCCTCCTTCCTCCTTCTTCGTGGACTCTGCCTTCTTCTCATCATACTCCTTTCACAGCCCAATTATATACTGCCTGTTCTTTAACTTGGAGCCTTTATAACTTGGTAATAAATATGAGAACATGTTTTCTTTTATTTTACTGTCAAACACCTTCCTCTAATCAACTTATAAGGACCAAGGGTGTTTTAAAGAGGTCAAGAACGTTCCCTCATAACAACTATACAAATCTATCATGTAGTCTTGGCACCTCTCGCCTATTCCCTATAAAGGTCTATGTCCACATGGGACTCCACCTATCAGAGTTTACTCAAAAGAGGAAACAAATAGTGAGAAAAAGACAATATGCCATAGTACACTACAATACTGGTGCAGGTATTTAAATTATAACCTCACACCTCTTTACCTAAACAAATTTGCTCTTTATTAAATAAATTCATTAAAAAACCACAATTTAAGATGGTCACCCGACGTTTGGCTTCGGCCTCCCAGGTCCAACCAGGCCCAGCCTACACTGACTTGGCTCTGATTGGCTACAGTGCCAATTATCTGCACCTATCGAGCACCGGCAGGCGTAAGCTGGGCCATCTTCACCAAGGCCCAGGGAAACAAGGACATCACCTGTCCGGAGCCTATCCCCAGCCATGCACACTGTCAGCCAGACCCTCTGCTCAGATTGGCCCAAACCTCACTGACCCCACCTGCACCATACCTTCGCCACTAAGGTAACTTAACTCTCTTGACATCCACCTATGTGAACAGTTGCCGCCAAAGTTGCCTTTCGCCAGTCCCCTGACTACTCTACCTTACTCCGCCAGAGCCACTGTACACTGTATCAATCATCAAGCACTGGCCTTACGTTACTTACCTGTACATCATCCAAAGTACTTTGACCCACCTCCCTCGCTCTCAAAGCTGCAGCACGACTTATTACGGTCACCATCTGCTGCCCCAAGAGCATGATACCTTCTGTTACACTTTGGGTGGCCTGCCAATTCCACTATTAAGTAACCTGTATGCCTAATGTGCTGCCATATGTCTACCATATTCGCCATAACACTATGTATGTTCCATATATGCAGCCACACCTGCCATACTAATGCCTGCATAACCCCTTGCTTCACAACCTATGCACAACTATGCGCCATCTTGCCCCATGACCTTGCTCCAGGCTGCTGTAGAAACGGCAAGCCTATCAATTTGTGTGATTATTATCAATATACCTGAAATTGATATTAGCCCATTCCTATAGAACTATTGTTATTACACTATTCTGAAACTGATGGCAGCATCCTTAACCATCACTCCTTAGCGTGATTGTGATCTTAGTCTACTTCTGTGCCATGTTACTACCCTAACTTGATCTTGACTCGAATTTCCCTATGCAATTGACACCAGCCTATACCTGAATGTGATTTTAGCCTATTTCTCTGAAATTGGTACTAGCCTTATCTTGGACCCTACCCTTATGCAATTGATACCAGCCTATACTGAATGTGCCTATGCAATTGAGTTTATACAGAATACGCCTATGTAATGGATAATAGTCCCCAATGAATATGATTTTAGCCTACTTCTCTGTAATTGGTACTAGCCTTATCGTGGATTATGCAATTGACACTAGCCTACACTGAATGTGTCTATGCAATTGAGCTTATACTGAATATGCCTATGTAATCGATACTAGTCTGCACTGAATGATATCCTAGCCCACCTTTCTGCAATCGCTAATAGCCTTACCTTGGATTTGATCTTAGCCTCTCCTTATGTAACTGACACTAGCCTATACCCAAAACCGATCCCAGCCTAAACCTTGCAATTGCTACCAGCCTGCCTTGTTATTGAATTTTGCCCACTCCTGCACCAGCGACATTAAAGCCTTCAAATAGTCCTCCCTCTGCTCCTGACTTGACCCGGCCTAGCCTATGAGCATGAGCAAAACCCGGAGGACACAGATAACGCTACTTATCTTAGGCATCATCACCATAATGGCCCTCGCCTCCATGACTACATGTCCCTAGAAGGATAGAAACTTAAGACTGAGATCAAGACTGCCCCGTCTCTATGAACCTAAAACTAACTGTACAAATAAATGCACCACACATAATGTTGCCCACCTTAAAGAACTATCTACGAAACATGCACAACAGAACAGTTCCAATAATCTCACCACCGCGTATCCGGCCACCATGTTAATAATTCCTTGCAAAGTCAAGACACCTAAAGTAAATACACTCCCATCACCAAACCTAAAAGTACCTTATCTCTATAAGGGTTGCTTGTCAATGCCAGATCCTTGAGAGCCCATGCCGCTGATATTGCAGACACCCTAACCAATGAGAACCTAGACCTGCTGGCTATTACTGAAACTTGGCTCCATGAAGCCGCAGGACCCGCCCTTATGATAGCTGTACCAGAAGGTTACCAGATACTTAGAGCGGACAGACCAAACACCAGAGGAGGTTGATTAGCCATCATTTACAAAACAAATCTTCCTATTAGACTTACCACCCCTCCTTCCTGCCAATCCTGTGAGATACTTACAGCCGTACTCCCACTATCCAACAACCGCACACTTACAATCTACCTGGTATACAGACCACCAGGACAATTAGGCACCTTTGAGGATGACCTCACCTGCCTCCTAGCCAATAACACGAGACACAAGACCAAGCACACATTTTATTAGTGGGAAACTTCAACTTGGGCTTTAATAACATTGGTGACAAACATGCCCAATCAGTCGCTGCCCTTTTGAAGGATTATGGACTGTCTCAAAAAGTCACCACTCCTACCTATACCAAAGGAAGGACTCTGGATTGGGTAGCCGACTTGAATTGCAACATTACCATCACTATTACCACCCCGCAATCTTGGACTGATCACTCTCTAGTTACTTTCACTGCCACCCTTGACCTTATCTGCCATCATACTCCCATTGCTTCTCCGCGCTATTAATTACACAACCTGCAACACAGATCCCACCATATTAGTGGAGATTTTCAATACTGCTATGGACAAAGTTCTAGATGCTACTGCACCTGTCAAAATCCACAAAGGCAGGCAGAAATCTTACCTTAACGTCTGGTTCACGCCCCAACTCAAAGAACTAAGACTACAAAAAAGAAAGCTTCAGCGAACTTGGCGACACTCGCCTTCCGACGAGAACAAAACCAAACTAACTAATTTATCCAAACTTTACAAGAATGAAATAATTAGCACAAAAAAGAATGCATTTAGAAAATCTAAGGCGAAGTTGGACACCAAGGAACTATTCTCCGTCATCTGGGAGATGGAATCACCTATACCACAGGTCAACAACACTCCTAAGGATAAGCCCTGGTGTACTGGCATTCAAAATGCACTTTCCAACAAAAACCCCTCACTCCGCAACTCAAAATAGCTAACAAGAAAGCTTCACTGATCTTACCAGAGCTGCAACCTGATCTTACCAGAGCTGCAGTTGGAGCAGGCAACTCCACTCCACCATTTAGCTTTAAGAAAATCGCTATCATCGAGACAGAAAAAGTCACAGTCTCGCTAAAATCTTCAAATTGCAAAGGAGACAACTGCCCAGCCCAAATTATAAAGGATGCAGCTAGAGACCTAGCCTCTTTCATCTCAAAGCTCATTAATGCATCATTCAAAACGAACCTAGTCCCTTATAACCTTAAAGAATCTTGGGTACTCCCACTGCTCAAAAAACAAACGCTAGACCCGTCCATCCCAACCAACTATAGACCTATCACCACAGCCCCCTTTCTACTTAAAAAATATTGATAGAGTAGCTTATCTGCAAAAACAGGCCTACCTAGAAGCCAACCACCTATTAGGATCACATCAATCTGGCTTCTGCCCCCTCCATCTCACAGAAACAGCATTAATAGACCTTAATACTCAAATTGATGAGTTGAAGGACAATGGGAAATCAGCTTTGCTACTCCTCCTTGACCTATCGGCAGCCTTTGACCGGTGGGTCATGCAGTCTTATGCAACCATCTTAGGTCGGCTGCCCATTTCTCAAGTTATGCCATAACCTGGATTTAGTCCTTCCTAGCCAACCGTACAATGAGAGTCTTCTCCCCATCAGCAGCTGCTGATCCCATACAATCCCACACATCCCATGTGGTGTACCTCAGGGATCATGTGTGTCTTCTACCATGTATAATATCTTTACTAAACCCCTGTTCGACAAGTTGGACAGACTGGGTGTCATCTACACTAACTATGCAGATGACACCCAGATCCGTATCCCCCTTTCGGGCAACTTCATGGAGGACTCAGCCTTGGTAAACAAAGTATACTTCCTCATTCAGGCATGGATGGCCTCCCACGGCCTCTGCCTGAATGATGACAAAATGGAGCTACTGATCCTAAGTTCAGAGACGGCTATGAAACAATTTAACCCGAGCTATGCCTCCTGCAATATTGATAACAACATTATCAAATGAATGCCCGCAGTCAAAACCCTTGGTTTCTATCTTGACTCGGCACTTACCCTTAAGAAGTAAGTTAATTCTCTCACATCCTCTACAACATACACCTGCAAATTGATCCAAACTTGTAGACCGTTTCTTACCGAATTGAGCTGCATTACCCTGGCAAATGCAATGCCTTATACGCAGGAGCTAATAAGTATATTATTGACAAACTGCAAAGAATTCAAAATAATGCCCTCAGAGCAGCCCTAAATATTCCCATCAGAGAACATATTTCCATATTCAGAAGAAAGGTCCACTGGCTCAAGATTCATGATAGGATCCTCTTTAAAACACTCTCACATCCAAATGTCTGAACAACAAAGCTCCTCCTTACTTTGCTGAAAGAATCAACAGGAGAATCACTACCCGCCCCATGAGATCTACCAACATCCATACCCTTGAGGTCCCCAGATTGAAACGTTCCAAAGCTGGCGGTTCTAGCTTCCCAGTCATAGCCGCACAATCTTGGAACTCACTCCCTCAGGATCTCAGATCAGACCAACCTTACTCTAGTTTTAGACGTAAAACCCTTTCCTAGATTTGGTCTAATGATTCCTAACCTACCTGGAATTCTCAACTTACCACTGCCTTACTTTTACCTTGTAAACACTCGCCATCATATGTATGCTAGGCATATCACTCTTAATGCAGTCGTCACCTATGTCACACCGGAATGTAATTTTGCTATGTAATCTTGGAACACTTGTACATGACCACTTGTCTCGTTGTATAGTAGGTGGTAGTAACTGGTCTTACTCCTCATGTATTTATGTACCACTATCATCTATGTAACTAAGCTCTAAGTATACATGTAACGTTTGCGCCAAGCTACCTAAGGGTTTGGTTGCACTCTATCAAATAAACAAACAAACAAGTAAACAAACAAGCAAACAAGCAAACAAGCAAAGAAAGAAAGAAAGAAAGAAACAACAAACAAACAAACAAACACTCATAAAAAAAAGTCAATCTTCTTGTTAAACTTCACCAGAGATAAAGTAACTGGTACTAAATAGCCAGAATCATATAATACTGTGACGTGTTCGTATTAAGAACTCCAAAGGAAAGTAACAATGTACATCAGCAAATGATACTTTCAACTGCTAACACTTTTCAAAGTCAAAAGTTCATGTGTTTAGCATTACAACACTTATATTCATTGACAAATGCCTTCTTAGGGGAACTATAATAGACAATGTCCTATTCTAACTGTTTGTTTAATATAACAGTATACATGATCCCAACATGTTTCATTCTCGTTTATGTCACAAAATAGTACAGAGAAATTCTTCAGGGGAAAACTCTTGTGCCATAGAACATCAATTTCCAATGTTTGCCATTGCAACACCAGGTTTCCAATCTTGAGCACTCCGCGGGTGGTTAAATTGCTCTGTAATCCAACAATGACTGCTCAACTCATCAATCTTTTCATAAATGTGGCAGATAGGGGTTACTTCTCATTAGTAAACTGGTCACCGTCCAGATCGCTTGTTATCAAGATATATAGCTCAGTGGCATCGCTCTTGCGTGTCATGCGCCAGAAGTAATTCAAATGATTCAGAGTGTAATTGCTTTCCTAGCGGCTTTCTGACGTTACCTTGCTGACAATCATTTTCTAAAAAACACTCGAAACGATAAGCACAATTAAACACAAGCAACCTTTAAGCGATGAACCTTCCACCTTGGTCAATACCACAAAAGCAAAGTGCCACCACTTTCTGACATGCGTGCCGTCTTCTCTGCTCCATCAAAACACTTCTTCAACAACTGCATAATAAAATAACCCTGGTCTTCCCTAAATGAAACAACTGTACAATCACCAGTTTTTCGCACAACTCCTGTCTGACAGGGTCCGTCTCTCACTACGCACCTCTCCTGCTCTACCACAGGTGTGCCCACACTCATGTCCAATCTCTATGAGGTGACGCATACTAAAATCTACTACTACTATGGCCGACGTCCTCCCATCTTGAGGATGCGTCCTAAACACCACACAATATAGTACCTCACTCTCTGTGGGCATGCAACCACAAGACATCGCTTTCTTGCACGGTTACACTCACATGTCCTACAGATCCTCGAGTCCTCTCGGCACTGAGGCCCATGTGTGCTGAATCCTCTCCCCAGCATGGACTGCGCCTGGGACCAGGAAGGCCTTTGTGAACTCAGTGTCTACAGGGCCTCCTCAGAGTTGTGTGTGGAACAGGTCTGCGGTCGCTGGACCCTCGCCCCAAGGAGTGCGGCTGGAATACCCTAAGTTAACCGAGGGAACTGAGGATCTCGCTGGGCCTCCAAAATGTATTTGGGGTCCTCTAGAGTGCGTAATAAATGAGTTACCAGTGGGAGTCCAAAAAGGGAGCATACACCAGGCAAGAAGTAATGCTGTTTATTACTGTCACGCTCACCTGGTCTCCACAGGGACGTGCTCGTGTTCGAAGGATGATGTCTGCACTGGTGTTGCTCTGCTTAACTGAGGGTGCTAGCTTGCGTCGTCCTTTCGTTCTTGCCTCAGGAGATGTTCATCTGCAAGTCGAAACAAGATATATTAGCCAATTGAATGGGGCAGGTTTGGTTTTCCCCTCCTTCCGATTTTCCCTTCTCTTCCTCTGGCTCACCTTGGTTTTTTAATGGGCGAGCTCTCCATCCTGCACACTCTGGCAGGGGCACGGTTTCACAGTCTTTCCAGGATCTAGTTACTTCACTGATCCGATGGAGATTGCTGAAGTGGAAAGGCCGGAGTAAGCAGGTAAGTCTCTATTCCAATAACTCCTTGAAATAGCTGCCTTAAGTCTTTGTGCTCGAGATATCTAATTTTTGTTCTTGTCTTTCAGGTGCGGCTTTAAGCGGATTTCAGATGATGGATGACTCTCCTGACAATGATGAGCAGGATTCCAGCTGGTAAGTATAGCGCTGTGCGGGGCGCGCTAATTGTTCGCTGTATTTAGTTTTCCTTGCTGTGTGCGACTAAACTGCTTTGTCTGTTCTGTTCGGCAGGTGCGGTGCAGTTCCAGGAAGAAGATAGAAGAGCCGCTTGATGGGTTGAGTTGCAACGCGATGCTGGAATGATGAAGAACTGCTCGATGGAGTTCCTAGAGGTGGCCGATTTTAGGTGAGTAGCTACCCGAGAGAGTACCTTCAGTTCTGCTCTTCTACAGATGTGGAGGTCCGTGGGTAAGCAGAAGGCGAGATCAGGATGTTCTGCAGGTAAGGCCTTCAATGCGTTTCGAACTCCTGGTCTTCTCTTTCCTCAGGTGCCGATTCAAAGAAGACTCTGGACGGGCGTGGCAGAAGGGAAGCAAGAGCTGAGCTGACACGGTGAGCGTTACGCTGCAGGAGTGCAGAATAACGCAAAGCGTGTTCAGTTTGCAGGGTGCGGTTTAAATAGCCTTGCAAGTAGTCCCAGGAAAATAGTCCCCCTTAACCGTATCCTGTCTCCAGGTAAAGTAGTCCCAAGCCACAACCTGTACTGAATGGCTCAGCCTCTCAGAGCCAAGTATATGGCCCATGTATTCAGCACCTAACATGAGCCTGGCGGCAGCAGCGCCAGGACTGAGTCCAGGTGAGCCTAGCTGGGGCCTGGGAAGTCCCCAAGGAAGCCAAAGTCCAGGATGGGCTCACCAGTTTCAGGGTTTTGGGGGCATGCACCATGACAATTACAGCTGGGCACGCACAAATCAAACATCCCAGTGTAACATAATTGATTGAAGAGGGCTGTCAAACTGGTTGAATGCAGACAGTACTTTTATACAACTTTCACAATGTGTACAGAGTAAGAGACAGTTACTCTTCAACTTTTCACATCTTTGCTGTTCCCATGAAGCTGATTGGTTAGAATACGTCATGCCCATAGAGCTAGAAATAGGTTAGTTGAACATGTGTGGAGCAAAAACTGACCTGCCTTCTCCCGGTTCATTCCCTCCCATTGTGGTGCCACATTGCCCCCTGCTCCATCCCATAAATACTTGTAATTAGTAATAACATAGTTGTTCACACGGCACCTGCCTGATGATAATCCTTGCAAATGCTGTTATGGACACACTATGCTTTTTGCCTTTCAGGGACACCAAAACATTCCATCTGATTGCCTCTCTTCTTGGAGTGCCCCTTCATCCTTCACCCTGGTTCCTATGCTCATCAGCGATGGAGCGATTTGAAACCACCTTTGGTGTTATGCAAGTGCCTCCCCAGATCCCAGCTGCCACGAGTAACCGTGGGAGAGACTTGCCGACCTTCATTGTATCGCCCGGTACTGTTCCCAGCGACCACGGTCTGCTGGGGCCACGCAGCCTGAATTCAGCTTCCCACCCCTGAGCCGGTGTATACTGGTGGTGTGTTCATCCTCACCTACTGTGAGAAACCTACACATGGCATTCCCATGGAGTGAATTTACCTGTGTTTTTTGCCTCCCTTGCAGTTATGCAGCAGGTTCCCTGGTGTTCACACTGGGTTATATACAGAGTGTCCCTCCTTGTTCCGCTCCATGTTTGGTCCCTGGGGCTAACTACAGCGTCTAGTGACCCATTGTTCCTGTCTTTGGGGTCTCAGGGCCCATCCCCCATATTCCCGCAATTGGTAGGTGTGCTCCTCTGTCTGGCGCTGAATCAGCACCTTCTCTAGACACCTATGCAATCCCTTAGCACTCGGGTAGCCCTGTATCCCCCTTCCCGTCCTCCCTTCCCCTTCACTTGCACTCTCTCCTCCATGGTCTGCTCTCCCCTTCCCACCCTAGTGCCTTTGTTAGCATTACCTAGTATATCATAATCATACTTTGTTTATGAGAAACAGAGAATAGTATGCCACTACTTGACAAACGATGGTACTTCCTGGGCATTTGATGACAATAGATGGAGAATGGTGTCAATGCCAGGAGACATAATACCTAGCCTATAGATGAGCTAGAACTATTGGCGTTATCTGTGCTTGTTTGAATCGTGATGTATTGTGAGGTGTTGTGCATTCCATTTCTCACGGTGTTTCGCTTAATGCCTTGAAAGAGGACACAAACTGTGTTTTTTTTTTTTGCATACATAATTTAAAGAGACATGATACACGTTAAATGGAGCTATTCAACAAAATCAACAACACATTGTTCGAATTAAAATCACAGCAACACTATCTTTCTCGGTAGTTTGTGAAGATTTGTCGAAGTCCCCCCAGGACCTATATTCTCTAATTTCTGTACTCGGCGGGAGTAGTGTTTTTAGCTGAGAGAAGTGTTCGCACACAGTAGGAACTCCATTAAGGCAAGCATTGATGGGATACAAATGATCTAATGACGCATTTGGAACAGGTGATGCCATCCTTTATGCGGGTGTTGCTCATGCTGATTTGCAACATAAGACCCCATATTAGCAAATCTCGTGTAAACAGAAAACCATTAGTTTGTTGCTTCCTAAATTAAGGTGTTTTGCATCAACATCTTCTTGTTTTCTACGATCCTAATAGCTATTAACTAAACAGTGAAATCCAGTAAGTTAGAACTGTTTTTCATTTAATAAATATTTATGCTTTGCGATATGTCAGCAGTAAAAGGCCATATATTTTTAGGGTCAGTGTCTGGAACGATGATTCTTTGGCATGACCTCACCACATCACGCAAGATATTTCGCAGAATACCATGACTTATTGTCTTGTTTGGGTAATGGCCCCCCACAGTTTGTAAAATGTCTGCGCTCGAGTTCTTTGCTTTTGTCTAGGTTTCAAAATCTTAGGCCCACCTTTCTCTTTGTGGGTTCATCAAAATGGGTTGTGAATCTCCCCGCCTTCAGCTGTGCATGATAGGATTTCCGGTATTCCCAAATCTCCCTGAAATAGGAGATTGGAATACTTTGCCGTCAGAGAAAATGCAACCTAGCGCTTCCGAATTATTTAAATGTTTTCTGTAGAAACAATTGCTTAAAATAATGGCATTAAAATCATAACTTTTACTCTGTGGAGTAGGGGTTGACTAGGTTCATATGTATTAAATGGCCCAATGCATATGATATGCTTTTAGAATCAGCAATGTCGAAATGTTATTAATAAAATAAAATAAGCGGTTTTCGCCCTACTCCCGTTCATTTTCCCATTGAGAAAAAAGTGCTTCCCTTGAACACCTGTTGCACAGAAACTGTGGACAGATCTGCACTAAATAAGAAACATGTTGGGTACAAGGTGTTGAAGAATTGAGAATCACCCTTTTTCTGGTTTGGTGCAAATCTGACCAAGCAGTTTTTTTAATGTAATTTGATTAAGAAGTGTTGGCTCTGGTCCCAAGAATCTTTCATATATTTTATTGTTGATGCTGTTCAGAAGTGAAATCTGCCATATGTTCCCCCAATGCGAGCAATTCCAGAGGTAATATCGAGGGAATCTGAATCTAAAAAGTGCCCAGGTGCTATTTGGCGAAGGAAAAGGTGGGAGGGGAGGTTATATGAGGGTACAAGTGAGGAGAAAAGAGGAAGACGTGTAGTCAGAGAGTTATGAGTGACCTGGAGATCCCCTTTGTACTAGAAAGCGGGAGTCCCACACAAATGCACAAGATACACTCAGAAAACAAAAAGTCATTACTCATGCAAACATGGGATAATAGAAGAGGGTGAGGGAGGATTTATAGGATTTACACAAGTGGGACCTAGTAAAGAGGATGGGTGCAGAGGGAGAGCTGCAGTGTGGGTGTGTCACGACTCGCTCCCTTCGCTCCCGTTCCCACCACTTGGGGGCATGATTTGGGGTTTATTCCCTACTGGACTTTTCCTCCGAACTTTATGCTACAGGGCTGTGATGAATTGGGAGCGCTAAATCACTATTTTCCAAGCTACTTCCCTTCCGGATCCATTCCAGGTTTTTGGCAGCCAGCATGCTTCTTTAACCAAATGACTATGCTTCCCAGAATGCCTGGCCCACTGCTCCACCTCCACCCTTGCAGGACAAGGTTGGGTGGAGGATAGGTAACAGCTGTGGCTGCAGGTGCAGCAATCAGCACACCCGAGGCGTGTGCTCGTTAAGCAGCTTTAAAAGCCTCAGTCTTACTTCAGTCCAGCGCTGGTCATCGTTTGCAGTGTTCCTGTTTTTGACTAGTCCCTTGTTCCTGGTTCCTTGCCTTTGTACCTACTTCCTAGTTCCTGTTTTCTTGTTTCCTCCGCCCTAAATTTCGGATTCATGCGCTAATTGATTTCTGCTCCCTTGATTCCTTTTTTGTCTTCCTCTGTTTGCAGGCAGCATTTCTCAGTGCTTTCCCTTTTTAGATGCAGCCCAGTTTGTCTGTGTTCTATATTTCTTTGACTCTGTCCTTTGCTGCTGTAACCCGTTTGCCTTAGCCGTCCTCTTAGTTTAGTTTCCTGTCTTTCCCTTGGAGGGGTAGGGAGAAGTTTGCATAGGTTATTTCGTTTTTCCCTGCTCCTGATCCTTACTTTCTAGTGGGATCCTTTCCATGTTTTCCACTGCACTTCTGCATTTATTTTCCCTTTGATTATTAGGTGTGGTGTGCGGTAGTAGCTAGCTCCTGTGTGAATGCTTATGTTTTCCTCACTATTTTGTAAACACTATTCCAACTTAGGTATTTAGTTTTCCTTCCATTGCTGTTCTAGCCTTTCGGGGTCCCAGTTTCATCAACAGGATTCGTGGGCTAGCTGACATTCAAGAGGTTTATCTCGTCCCCGTGAGTACAGTTCTTAAGTTCCCTTATGAAATACCATCAAGAGTGTTAGTACACAGATCCTGTCATTGCTTGCCCTCCACGTGGGTTTAGCGCTGTCAGTACCTGTAACAGCAATTGGGGGTAAGGCGCTTGCCGACTTTCCTCGCGGTCAGGTGCTTACCCCACATCCCTTTTCATATATTGGTTTTGATGTCCCACTCTATTTGCACTCCTGGGTTCTAGCATACCTGAGTCGTAGTTCCTGGGTGCACATTTCCCTTGCCATATTCGCTGCCTTTGTACTCGCCTGACTAATCCTGATAGTATGACCAGCCCAAAATTCCCATTGAATATGGCAAGTTTAAGAAAGAAAGGCAGCAAGGCCTCTAACAAGTTTGTACAGAAAGCTTCCCCTACATTTACCTGTGATAATCAAATCACTAGTCCTGACTCAAATGAACTCCTTGTCACAAATGGGCATTTACGTGCAAAGTATTTTTCCCATAGGATGGCACATCCTACATTGCCTGATCCTAGTTCTATCTTTTGTTTTGATCCCGATTCTATGTCAGCGCAAGCCTTAGCCGCAGAAAACAACACACTGTTAGACTTATTATACGAGAGTACCTCTGTTGTTGAACCCCATGATTCCAGTTGTGCTTCACCTCAGATAGAACAGTTTCATGATACAAACATAAAGAATGGAGGGGTTTCTTGCATAACTTCTGTTTTCTACCCTCAGTCTAAAGCATACTCCGTTGCACAGGTACATACTGTAGTCCCTAATGCCAAGAGGTCTAATGTCAATAGTTTGTTTAAGGGAAACACAGACCAAGTTGGTAAGATAAGCTATAAATCACAGAACCTGCAAGCAGTAGAGGACAATGTACAATCGGTGCACATCCAGATTGCTAGTGCAGGATCCAGCCCTGATGCCACTATGCTTCCCCCTGTGCCTACTGATAGTGATGTACAGTTAATGCAGGGCATGCTAAGAGCTAAGCTTGAGGAGTTAAGACAAGCATTCATTTCTTTACAAGAGGAAAATAAAACCTTACACTCTTTACTGAATACACCTCAGACTTTATCTGTTGATGTGGAGGAAGTGAACACTGTTCAGCCCCTGAGTGCTGAGACTTTGGTAAACCATGATATTTGTCGATATGTTAGATCTATTGGGAGTGAAGGTCTTTCGTCTAGCACAGCGCTTAATCTAGGCACGGGTTCTAACAATTGTTCTGCTGTTTATCAGGGATTGCAGTTAGCTGAAGATTTACAAGCCACTCCTTTACCAAAAACTACCTGTGTAGCAGTTTGTCATAATTCTGAGCTAGCACACATACAAGCTTCTGATTTCCAAACACAATCCACAAAGGTGGCATACACAGATTCAGTCACTACCGTAGGCTTAGGCCTTGCTCTTGATACAGCTGCTGAGACTGAAGTAGATGTTAAAGCTGATGTGGAAAACAATGTTACCTCTGGGTTCACTCTTCCTTCGGCCAATTCTGATCAATACGAACAGTCAGAGACAGTACAGATTTCATGTTCTGATGGACTCATTCCACAGTATACAGAACCAAAAAACCGTCAGGCGGTTCCTGAACTGTTGATTGATAATCTGCCTCTTTCAGAAGCTAAAACAGAGGAATGGACAATAGACGAAATCCTGATTAACAGAGACTTTACTATGGTGATTCCACTGGTTGATTTTGACTTCTACAAAGAAAGAGACTCTGTGTCACCCACTAAAGAAAGGGACTGCAAGGGTACAGCTCAGTCTTTGGTTACTGGTGCCAAGGAGTCTACTGCCCTAAAGGTGCCCTTCATTCCTGAGCCACCAATGGGTCTGTCAACTTCTGAGACTTCTGTCTGTCCTCCTACAATCATTGACTCTTCTATGATCCAATCCACAGCTCTGCAGTCATCTTTGGCACACGTGTCTTCAACCAATGAACCGCTGCCATGTCTGTCATTTACTCAAGAGCCAGTCCCAAAGACCTGGACATGTTTGTATCCAGCAACCGAGATTGCTCCAGCTTGCATGCATTCAGCCTCAAGGTTTCCCCTGGCCTGCCTGTCTTCAGCTACAGTGACTCATCCTGCAGATCATCCTTCAGCTTTAGAGCCTCCGGTAGTCCATCAAAAGTGCATGTCTTCAGTCCCGGAGTATACTGAGTATTTGCCTTCAGTTCATGAGACGCCTGTATCCTGCATAGCCTCGCTGCCAATTACAGAGGTATACCTGTCTACACCATCAGATCCTGCTGTATTTTCTTCTGCTCCAGCGATTCCTCCTGAATCCAAACCATTTACGGTCGATGAACGTCTAGCTTGCCTTTCTTTTGCTTCAGGAGGAGCACCAGAATGCCTGCCTTTTCCACAAGACGATTCTCCCAACTGCTTCACTTTAGCATCAGAGCCACCTAAAGATGCAGCATCAGAGTTTGAGACTTTTGCCAGCTCCCGCTTCAGAGTCATCAAGCGGGACCAAGTGGTGAGTCAGAACCACTCACCTGGGTGTGCGCAAGGGGTGGTGCAGACCGGCGTATTACCTACAGAACTTGTGCAACAGAATTCCGCCAAGAAGCACCAGTCGGGTGCTAGTAGCCAAAGGAAGGGAATGACTGCTGCAGTTCAAGATGTGTCTGTTATTGCTCCTTCTGCGAGTCTGCCTGAAATACCAAGTACTGCGTCTATCACTCCTATCAGTATGCCAAACGTCCCTGCTGTTGTATCCCACGTGAAACAAAGTGGCTACACGACTGTCACCAGGAGTACCAGCCTTGTACAACCCATTGGACTTTCAGGTCTCCAAGGCGTAGAACATGTGCAGTCAAACCTTAGTCACTTTCAACCACACGCCTTTTCCCAGATGGATGACAGAAGAAAATCTGAACCTCTACCTCAGCCGCCACCTTCTCTAATGGCTGAACATAAACCTTTCCTGAAGCCAGCAATTTCCTCACCTCCCGCATGTCCACTCTCGGCAGAAAGGCTAACAGAGCTTCTACCATTGTCTAAGGCATGTTGCACCAGCCTGCCTCCCTCCTCAAAGACTTATAAGCGTCCACTCCCAGTCACTGAGCTTCCTGGACCTTCCAACTCTGCTTCTGGTCCTGTAAGTCCTTCATGCCTTTCTTCGAACCATGAGTCTCTTCCTCACCAGAAGCCACCGTTTCCATCAGTACCACCTCCAAAGACAAAGCACTCCTATCATGGAAGTCCATCTGCCTTTGCCCACATGCCACCATTTCCATCAGTGCCACCTCCAAAGAAAAAGCACTCCCATCATGGAAAGAAGATGTCTCGTGCGGGTGGCAGGCACCCGAAGACGGCCGTAGGAGGGGGTATACTGTCACGACTCGCTCCCTTCGCTCCCGTTCCCACCACTTGGGGGCATGATTTGGGGTTTATTCCCGACTGGACTTTTCCTCCGAACTTTATGCTACAGTGCTGTGATGAATTGGGAGCGCTAAATCACTATTTTCCAAGCTACTTCCCTTCCGGATCCATTCCAGGTTTTTGGCAGCCAGCATGCTTCTTTAACCAAATGACTATGCTTCCCAGAATGCCTGGCCCACTGCTCCACCTCCACCCTTGCAGGACAAGGTTGGGTGGAGGATAGGTAACAGCTGTGGCTGCAGGTGCAGCAATCAGCACACCCGAGGCGTGTGCTCGTTAAGCAGCTTTAAAAGCCTCAGTCTTACTTCAGTCCAGCGCTGGTCATCGTTTGCAGTGTTCCTGTTTTTGACTAGTCCCTTGTTCCTGGTTGCTTGCCTTTGTACCTACTTCCTAGTTCCTGTTTTCTTGTTTCCTCCGCCCTAAATTTCGGATTCATGCGCTAATTGATTTCTGCTCCCTTGATTCCTTTTTTGTCTTCCTCTGTTTGCAGGCAGCATTTCTCAGTGCTTTCCCTTTTTAGATGCAGCCCAGTTTGTCTGTGTTCTATATTTCTTTGACTCTGTCCTTTGCTGCTGTAACCCGTTTGCCTTAGCCTTCCTCTTAGTTTAGTTTCCTGTCTTTCCCTTGGAGGGGTAGGGAGAAGTTTGCATAGGTTATTTCGTTTTTCCCTGCTCCTGATCCTTACTTTCTAGTGGGATCCTTTCCATGTTTTCCACTGCACTTCTGCATTTATTTTCCCTTTGATTATTAGGTGTGGTGTGCGGTAGTAGCTAGCTCCTGTGTGAATGCTTATGTTTTCCTCACTATTTTGTAAACACTATTCCAACGTAGGTATTTAGTTTTCCTTCCATTGCTGTTCTAGCCTTTCGGGGTCCCAGTTTCATCAACAGGATTCGTGGGCTAGCTGACATTCAAGAGGTTTATCTCGTCCTCGTGAGTACAATTCTTAAGTTCCCTTATGAAATACCATCAAGAGTGTTAGTACACAGATCCTGTCATTGCTTGCCCTCCACGTGGGTTTAGCGCTGTCAGTACCTGTAACAGCAATTGGGGGTAAGGCGCTTGCCGACTTTCCTCGCGGTCAGGTGCTTACCCCACATCCCTTTTCATATATTGGTTTTGATGTCACACTCTATTTGCACTCCTGGGTTCTAGCATACCTGAGTCGTAGTTCCTGGGTGCACATTTCCCTTGCCATATTTGCTGCCTTTGTACTCGCCTGACTAATCCTGATAGGGTGGAGAAGACTTTTGAAATTGTCGAGCATTTTCTGTTTCTCACAGTAATCAGAAAATGATGCTTTACCTAAGAAATCTTTATTTGTAGCATGGGGGTGTCTGTGGGATTTTCCTGTGGGCCTCCATCTTTTTTAATAATTGGGGGGACGTGGCAGTGGGAAACAGAAAAGGTATCATATAAAACAAAAACTTGAAATGTACTTAGTCCTCCACAATTCTTCCATAATGCGTTTCTTTTCGTTGTCACTTTCCTCATTGTCAGGTGTCTCGTGCAGTTTTCCTCCTCTTGTTCTTCCTGAACTATATATAAATATTCACTGGACAAACCTTAGTTAAGGTGCAGCTAAGTTAAGGTGTGCATATTTAACGCAACATAATCCTTACATTTCAGTGCATGTGGGAGGTCATGACTAGCATAGCTCGCCGCGTTCCCTTTGATGTCCCCCATAATGCTATTTTGTATGTCATTGTGAATCTCTTCTCTTACAATATGTGTGTGTACATGGGCTTTGCAATGGGAACACATCAAGTTAAGCTGTTCATGACTTCCCACACGGGAGTTTCAAGAGTGTTGTTCTGTTAAACAACTGAACTGCACCTTAAATAAGTTTTTTCTAAGTGAATTTCAAGGGTTTTGTTATACCATAGCTGTATTATGGGCCAGTGCCCATGGTCTTCAGCCATGGCCATTGGCCATGGCCTTCGACTGTGTCCACTGTACATGTTCCCTAATAGGTTTCTTTTGGACCCACAGCTGGCCATGGCCTTTGCCTGTGACCACTATTAATGCCCTTCAGGCCCACTAGGCAGGTATTTCAGCCCTGACCAGTGGGCACGACCGAATGTATCTTTTAAAACTCTACATTTCTTTCCCGCTCACTAGCCATGGCATTCGGCAATGACCATTAATCCTGGCCTCTAGCCATGTACATGCTACATATTCTACCAATAACATTCTTTGGGGCCCAATATTAAGGGCCAGTGGCAACAGACTTTGGTCGTGTCTACCCCACTAGGTTTCTCTGAAGCTCATTAACTTTGGGGCTCACTAGCCTCAGCCTTCTGCCGTGGCCACACCACTAACTTTCTTTGGGGCTCACTTCCAATAGCCTTCAGCCGTGTCCCCTTTCCATGTTGCCTCAATTGCTTCCTTCAGGTCCCAGTAGCCATGGGTTTTGTCTGAGGTCACTCTACAGGTTGCTCCAATAGGTGTCCTACACAGGCCAACTAGTCAAGGTCTTCGGCAGTGGCCACACGACTAGGTTTTCTTTTGGGCACAATGGCCATGGCCTTCGGCCGTGGCCACTCTCCATATTGCATTCCTTAAAGTAGCCCGCTAACCATGGCTGTCGGCCACACCCATTACCCCCAACTCACTGTAGTTGTAAAATTCCCCTTTTTTATATTAATCTTACTTTTTTTATGTATAGTAGAAGCAATATACTACACATACCCGCAGTGAAACATAAACGCTTGCACCAAAAAAACATGGTTATTGAAAAAATGTGCGTAAAACCCCTAACTCTTCCCTGACCTCCGGGGCAACCATCAAGCGCCCCCACCCTCCTTTGCCATGCTCCCCCATTCCCTTCAAGTCAATTTTTCCCCCTAACCCTCTCACATTCCCTCCAAACACTTGTCACTTCTATGACACACTTTCATTCTCAATCACGTCTTCTCTCATAACTAAGGTTATCCCGCAGGTTGCCCATTCTATTCCAGCAGTTATCCAAAAACATTCAACCATTTAACTTGGTCCTCAGCCCATCCCCTGCTCCCCAATTTCACATGATGTTCTCTTTCCCCCTCCCCACCTCTAGCAAGATGCTATTTCATCCTTGTTCCTGCTCCACACTGTTTATGCAATTTTCATTTTCAGCTAACTCAGAATAACTGTGGTTATCTCTCGCATTGATAAAAAAAAACAATCACAGCCTTTTCATTTCTGAAAAGCCTCTCTGATGCATTGTGGGACACACACATGGATATCATTTTGGGAGAAGGGAGCACCCTCTTCTCCATCAAATGCTTTAACAACTACTGGATGGAATAACCCCAGACTCCTTTGAGAAATCGATCAGAAATGTTGTACTTGATCCAATTCCGTCCATCGGTTTTTTGTGCGCTGGATCGATTTTGAGTTTTTCTCTATGGGGAAAATGACTGGGAGTAGTCTGAAAACAATTTCCTTAATAACTTTTTCATTGTTTTACAAATCTTTCCCAAAGTTTTCCCAAATTTTAGGAAAAGACAAGGAAAAATGCAGTCGATGAAGGTCACCTCGACGTATAAATGCAGAACTCTGTTGGTCAGTCCAGGAGTATATACATGAGATGAAAGCAGGGATCAACAATCAGATAAAAAATGACATTGTCATGGGCAATCCAATGGGGATTGAAATTTAAGATTTATTTTATTTATTTGCATTTTAAAGCGCTCACACCACCCGGGGGCATCAAGGCACTGTTAGAGAATTGTTTGTTTTGTTGTTGTCTTAGTTGCATATTTATAACATGCTTAAATACCCAGAGGTTTCTAAGCACAGACCAGGAGATCGAACCTCTGTTGCTTCGTGTTGTCTTGCTTCCAAGGCTAGCACGTTTCCACTGAGCTATCCTCCCGAGACAAAAGAAGCTTGTCACTACCCACACTCGCAGAATTTATAGGTTTTTGTTGTCTTTTATTTTTCCAAACTTACCCATACTGGCATGTGGATTTTGTTTCTGTCGGCCACGAGTAGGCAAGAGGTAGCTGTGTAACCAAAACCTGCTCCTTGGGTTGTAATGTATATTCAAATACGTTTTAGAATGCTTAATTTTAGCCAATCAAGAATAATGCAATGCGGTCACTAACTAGTGGCAGTTGTCTGTAATTCTGAGGTTTAATGTGGATGTGATCAACCCAAAATCAGGGTCTGCTTCACTTACCTCTTCCTGTTTTAGCTCCACTCTGCCTCCTTCATTTCTCTTCTACACCCATGGACATCTCCCCAGTGTTTCCCTCAGCATTCAGCATTGTATATTTTCTCTATCCTGAGGTACCCCTCCAGCAATAATATGATTTCTGGTACAAAAGGTAAGTTGGGTTCCTGGTCCCGATGTTTCTTTTTTATGACTGCGCTTTCATGTTGCTTCATGTAATGACAATCAATCAGGAATCCTTTATTTTAGTATTCTCCCATTACTTTTCCAATAACATTAGTTAACCATGGGGGATGGCAGTAACAAGTGTTGAAGGCTCGTAACCATTATTATCTAGGTTTGGTACCATTAAATCAGGTTTCACGCAGATGTCCCCTGCTAATGCCCTCCATCTAGGAAACTAATGTTAACCTAAATCAATGTATTGACTTTTAATTTAATTTTCAATTAATTTGTTATTTATAATGCGCTTAATACTGAGGGGTTTCTAAGCACGGACCCAGGGATCGAACCTGTGCTGCTTCGCGTCGTCTTGCTTCCAAGGTGAGCGCATTGCCCCTGAGCTATCCTCCCAAGACGTTTTCAGCCTTTTCAGTTGAAGTTGCTATTGGGAGGCATATTAATACATCATCTATGTCTTCTGCCCCTACCCCGGCCCAATACTGCGCAGGTGAGAAGAGTTACTCACTGAGGCAACAACACCACCCTTATCCAATGCAGGTGCAACAGGACATAGAGACAATTTAAGCTGAAGGTGGCAAAAGTAGTAAAACTAATGTTGTAGCAGTAACAAGCACACACATTAGACACAAATCGTATATGCACTCCACATGAAGAGCATGTACAATAGGTAATATATGAGTTTATACATGAAGAATA
The DNA here is from genome assembly GCF_040938575.1 of Ambystoma mexicanum. NCBI lineage: Eukaryota > Metazoa > Chordata > Amphibia > Caudata > Ambystomatidae > Ambystoma > Ambystoma mexicanum. The sequence goes on along the minus strand of NC_090923.1, from coordinate 460,592,806 downwards.
TTAACATAGCATCCACAGACATAAAGAATACTAACATGACAAATGTATGAGTTGAGTACAACATGAACGATACACAAATATAGCTAGTAAATATAGAAACAAGAGTGTAGTCAAGTAGCCGTCTTCTTAAAAAATTGAAGCCACAGCATGTTTCTGAATGAGCAGAGGCCTCAAAGCAGGCCCGGCTCCAGGAATTTTCAACTGGGTGGGCCAGGTTTGTGACTACGGGGGCCCAAAATCCATTGGGTGTGGGTCTAGAATTACCCTTAATAAAGTGCTGGCATTGAATCAGATTTCCCACATCCGTGATCTAGCAAAAAATGTCTTCCCAAATCTGGAAAAATACATTTTCACCCCTCTATAAAAACAGTACAGAGCAAAAAGAGCAGCAAGGAAAATAGTGTTGCAACATCAATCTATCTTCCCTTCACATCTGCTCTCCCCTTTCTATTATATCCGATCCCCCTTCACCTTTCACCCCAAGTCACCTGCCTTCAGCTCCTCAAACCACCATCCCCATTTACGTCTACTCCCCCTACTCCCACCAGCCCCCAACATGCCTTTCTTGGTCGGGTGGGGAAAGTAGAGGGTGATGCCTCCTCCTCTGAGAGGGATGAGCAGTGAGGCCCCAAGTCTTAGTAACATCTCAGATGGTGTTCGCCCAACAATGCATTTCTGAACACTGTGGCTACTCCCAGCAGGCCCAGGAGAAGGTGCTTATGCGCCCTCCATCTTGTTGTGAAAGATAGAGCCTTCCCCTCCAGAATACTGAAGCAAGGAATAGGAGATTTTGTTTCTTACAAAATTGGATTTTAAACATAACATTTTATAATTTGTTGCATTTTTGCAGCACATTTTAATTAAGTTTAGGGTCCGAGGGAGTGCTAGCATGTAGGATAGAATGTTAGGGCTGGGAGAACTGCATCAGGAGGCAGACGGCGCAGGTTGAGGGGTTTCCAGCCTCTTGATATCGCTCTGGTGGTGTTTGGCAGGGAGGAGAGGTCCTTGCTCACCTGCCATGCCCCTGTACATCATTGTCCGGTACATACTATTTACATACTGTTTATAACATGCATTTATCCATGATGACTTTTTGTTTGATGTGTTTACTTTGATTTGTTAATGAATAACATCATTTTGTTCAATAAATGTGGCCTGATATTTTCAAAGATGTGTGTTCTTGGTGGGTCCTAATGCCTGCGCTACCCATCTATTAAACCTTGAGTGAGACTTTTTTGAATAGCTTATAATGTGAACTGAATCACTTGTAGGGGCAGCTAATTTCAGCAGACAAGGCATAGTAAAATTAAATAATGTGTCCAGTATCATTTGAGCCTAGCCTAAAATTTAGATTCTTGACCACACCTCTTCCAAGCTCAAGTTGGTACAAATATGGGTTGAAGTTTGGTTTTGAATGCCTAAAATAATACTCCATTTGATACTGATTACTTTAAAAATGCAAAAGTCACATGATAAATCAATCTGACAATGTATTTATCAGTGTAGAAACATGTTGATGACAAGAAGGGACCACGCCTGTTTCCACTTTTTTCAAAAAGGACCATTCATTAATGTTAATGTTTCTATCAAGTACTGGAAAAGTAAAGAGTAAAACAGGTGAAAATCGCCTTCGCTCTTCACTTTTCCAGTATATGGGCCTCATTACTACCACCGTTCAGGGCTCCATTACCGGGTTCCTGCAATGGGGACTTACCGGGTTACTCTGAGATAGGAGGACCCAGTAAGTCCTCCATGCAGGAACCCTTCCCCATTCCCATTTGAGCCCCCATAGGGCTCAATGGGAATGGGGAGTGGGGTAATAACGGGCAGATTACATCTGGCCCATTATTGCCTCCCTCTTCCTCTTGCGGGACCCGGAAAGCACACCTGGTTTTACCAGGTGTGCGATCCAGGTCCCGCGATGGGAAGCTTGTAATCAGCGCTTCCTGATTGAAGGGGGCCGGTGCTCTACCGGCCCCCTTCAATAAGGGAGCGCCAGGGTCGTAATGCGGCTCTATGTCTGAAAAAGTGTAAATTACTTCCACAATTAACGATTGTGGGAGTCATCCACAATGAATTACTTTGGAATCTGCCTGCTTTTACCAGTTGTAAATGTCAGGCAGATCCCATAGGAATCCATTGGTTTTCCGCCAACATAAAAATACATGGTGGTGGAAAGCCTATCGGATTAGGTAGGGGACGGTTGTTAACTCTGATCTGCTCTCCAAATTCACCTGCCAGATCATACAAAATACTGCAGCTCATAAAAAGTGGTGATAAATGCATTGAGCTCCATTTCTTCCACTCTGCTGGACTTGGAAAATTACCCCCTATGATTGTAGCTTTATTTCCCCTATCCTGAATGGAGGCCTACAAGCTCCAGCATAGAAATTCATGAGAATTTACAAAACATCTCATACAGACACATAGTGAAATGAAAAGCATGACAAGGTCAGTGTTTCAGACAGCTTTGTTGTGTATTCCCTTAGTTTCTAATCACCCAACAATCACACTTAAATAGCTTGTTAAAACCCTATAACGTTTTAAGAAAAAAGTGCCACAGCAATGATCACTTGGTCATCTTTGATCACTTCCTTTTCTAAATAATCTACCTCTGAGACACCTTAAAAAGAGAACACCTCACTGTGAGGGCCTGTGCAGCCCTGGCTGTTTGTATATAAGGGGTGAGAGGAAAAGCAGGGGGGCACGGACATTTGTTCCTTGTCCAAATGTTTAATCCACCTCTGATTGCACCCTTTAAGAAATATTTAAATACTGCTTTTTAGTTTTAATAGATGTACACCTTTTACAGTTTTCCCGCAACATTATAGAAAAAGGCTCTTCTCTCATTTTATTTTACAGGTGTTCATGTTTCATTTTCGGCACTGCCTAAAAACCCAGCTCCTAGGATTTACATCATACTTTCCAAACAAGACCTAAAATACACATGATGTATGTGTATTCTGTTTGAATGCAAACTCAAGTCAGTTTGAATCACGAAACATTCCGGCAGAGTATACTAGGCTTCCACACAGACAAAAATACATTCTATTTAGGTCGGACCCTCACTGGAAAGTAATCATGAGAAGATCTGAAGCTGGTCTGTATTTGCCATGCTAGCCATATCATTTTCAGGCAGGGCCGTGTTGGACCAACTCAGTGAGGTGCAGCTTGATTTCCTAGGAATAGCAAGCAAGGCACCCACATATGGGCATATAAACGTTCACTTATGGAGACAAACTGAAGCCAACATGCATTAGCGAATCCAACAGCTTTGGGGTTTGATTAGGCATGGATAGGCATTTGCCAGGCACTGCCATAAGGGTATGTGGCAGGATGGAGTAGGGAGACAGACAAGGTGGTATCAATTTTGCTATAGACATTTATTCAAATAAAGAAAAGAACCTGTCTCTCCCTATTTATAAGAGGGGTTTTTCCTACCTCATCACAAAATAAATTGGGTGTTTGTCAGGATGCAAGTCAAATGAAACCAATATACCATCCTCTGTCCAAACCAATTACTCTATCCCTGCCGCTAACAAATAAACCAAGAAGAAAAGGGTTCAATGAAATTAGGTTGACTTAACTGCAGTCTCTTTTTATCAAGGTCATATTTACCAAATATACCTAGACCAGGAGAGTGACTCCCCTTTCCTGGTCTATCTGGAAGAACCTTGGGCACTGTTCCTTGATAGTTCTTTGTACAAGTTTTTAGAAGTCTATTTACTTACTCCCAAGAATTGATTAACAGAGTTAAGACTTTATCAACTCTTCTTCTTATTGCTGGCCCTTTGTTGGGACTTTTTATATCTTGACTATTGTGGAAATTACTCCCTGCAAGTTCTTGATCCTTTTGGTACCTTTCACATGTGTTGAGTTGCTCACTGTGACGAGGGAGTGGCAGTTCACTCCTGAGGTACTCTTGAGATTTATGGTTTCTTATGTCATCACTGTGATGAAGGAGATCTCTCCAGACTAATACTTGACTCTTGGTTCTTTCGGTATCACTACTGTGATGAAGGAGATCACTTCAAAGGAATACTTGACTCTTGGTTTTTTGGATGTCACTACTATGATGAAGGAGATTACTCCTGAAGAATACTTAACTCTACGTTCTTTTGGTATTACCACTGTAATGAGGGAGATAACGCCCATGGAATACTTGCAGCTTTCTCGCAGCTCCTGTTACGTGTATCTTGACTGGGGAGTGCATCCGGTTCTTACCAAGGTCTCAGGTCATGTTGGTTCAGCACGTGTTTAGCGCGTCTCCCTGCTTTCCTTCTCTTTGGTCTGTGCGACTCCACTGATCTGTTACTGCGGTGGTCTCAATGTGTTTTATGGACCCACGCAGTCCACGTCAGAGAGGCTACACCATTACTGGTTTCTTCCTACTTCAGCAGCGAGTTGGATTTGCTCCGGTTTGCGTAATTCCTTTCAGCTTCTTCTTCAGAGACAGACTGTCTCTCTGCGCCTCGGGCAGCACAAGTATGAATTTCTCTGACCAATGTTTGTTGTCAATGCCTTTGAAGTTAACCTCATGCCTCCCAGTGGCCACCTCATCATGGCTCTTTGGTAATTTCTTCTACTGTTCTGCTGAATATTTCTTTGGCTCTTCCTCTTCTCAGTCCTGTCTGGTCTTGGAGATGCAATGGTAGAGACTTCACAAAAACACACATTAGTAGCTTCAGTTTGGGAGGAATAAAGAGTTAATAGGAGCATGGCTGCAGGGAACAAGGGTCACCGGGAGGTCTTTTACGGGATGGGAGTCCTCATCCCCATGAGGGGGGTCTCTCGATATGAGGTCCTCCCACTTTTTAACACCTCTAGGAGGACTATTGGGTAGCGGCCTCACCTCCATGGCCTAATAGGGAAGGGACTTCCTCTTGGGAGAAGTGATGAGAACCTGTGAATCATCCCAAGTACCACCTGGTCATAAAATGGGAAAAGCTGGAAAATGGTGAGAGTACCTGGGCATATAATGGCATTGCTTGGAAAATGTCTGTCTAATACCTATAGGCAAGCCTACATTGTTGGCTTTGTGATTGCTTGTTTATGACAGGACTTCAGTTCAAAGAACAGAGGCATTGACAACGATATTGCTTATAAAATCAACAGGCTAAAGGCACACATTAAGAGATTTTTACTACACCAGGAGCTCATTTACAGAGGCAATTAAGTAAATAAACAATCAAAAGAATGCTTAGCTGTAACACTGGATGGTACTATAGAGCAACACTTTTTGTGTTTCTTTGTGATGGTGCTTGCTCAAAGTGTTCCAGAAAGGTTACGTTGTGGTGGTGGGGGCAGGAAGTTTGTGGTAATGCCATAGGCATTAACATAGACCTGGCTAGTCAATGGGTGGGTAAATGACCAAACTCCCCCATAGGATGTGAGTATCTCCTCAAGTTTTATCTCCATCCTATCTGTGATCCACTGCATGAGTTCTAGCTTTCACCTAATAGGCAAATGTCTCTGAATCAATTATAACCACTTGCAATGCTCTGGCCAGCCATCCATACCATTGTTTTCAAATCAGTCTTTGCCATGTCACTAATCCCAAACTGCTAGACCTCAAGGCCTAAACGTGCATGTGGTTGCTTCTGTTCCAGTGCAAATGAGGCATGTATTTATTAATTTGTAGAGAGCACAAAACCCAGAGGCATCTAGGCGCTTTTAGCTTAGGAAGGTTGGTTACTTTGGTTACTTACAATAGTAACAGGTTACAGTAATAGTGTGAGTAGATTGCAAGACAAAGGCTTACAGAGCTAGCTCTCATTGGTTACAGAAAACGTGTGCAGAAGACCTTCACCACATAGTGCAGGGTACTGCATCAAAATATGCAGTTACAAGTAGGTGAAGGCAACATTTTTTGGGAACACACTTTGGAAAGCCTCACCTCATTGCAACATCAGAATATGCAGAAGCGACCTAAGTTTAAGAGCTCACTGTGGAAGGTCTCACCTTATGGTACAGGGCGCTGCATCAAAATCTGTAGTAACAAGTAGGCGAAGGCAACCTACTGCATTGGCATGTGGATTGAGATACCAGCTGGAAGTAACAGGCCGGGGCACGTACTGGTATGGCTATGGACAGACAGGGTCTTCTATGCAGACCTTAGAGCAGACGGGCCGGCTCCCGCCTCCCGATAAGTTTGATTGGCTAATGATGGCAAAGCTAGCCAATGGGACCTGAAGCAGGCCATGCATTTGCTTGCGTCTGATTCTTGCAGTTATCTCCGTAATTGTGAAATTGTTGAGTGAAAAGATGGAGCGCAGAACCCAATTCTGGGGAGAGGCCTTACCAGGATGGGGGCCATAGATCTCAGGCCAGGAGTGCTCTTGTTGGATTCTGGAGCACCGATGAGCTGTTCAGCTGCTCCTCGCTCACCCCCGAAAGAATGGAGCAGGAAAAAGCTTCAAGGGCCTCCATGCGGGCCTTAGAGCAGAGAGGCCGGCTCCTGCCTCCCGATTAGTTCGATTCGCTAATGATGGCAAGGATAGCCAATAGGAGCGGAAGCAGACCAGACACATCAACAAGGGGGGCTGCAGCACAAGGGGATGGTGATATTAGAGGGCCAACACATATGTATTGTAAAGCAACTTCGCAAAGAAAGCACGTGGATGCAGCACATGTAAAGAAATAGAAATGCGTTTTATTTGTTTGCATCTGATTCTTGCCGTTATTTCTGTAATTGTGAAATTGTCAAGAGAGAAGTTGGAGCACAGAACCCAATTCTGGGGAGAGGCCTTACCAGCATGGGGGCTATGGATCTTAGGCCAGGAGTGCACTTGTTGGATTCCGGAGCACAGATCAACTGTTCAGCTGCTCCTCACTCTCCACCGAAAGAGACATGGCCAAGCAATTGAGATTGAACTGCACCTTTTGGTGGCAGCACCAAGAGTCATTTGCTAATGGCTTGGCCCTTCTGTAATGGCACAGACATACTACAGAATTATGGCATAGAATGTTGTTAAAACATTCGTAGTGGTAATGTTGAATTCAAAACTTTACATCTATAACTATTTGATTTTAATACACTCTGCCCATCTGAATTACATTTGTGTTACTACCGTCCTTATCTTTTCACTTATACTTAAGTAGTCAATGCACAAGAATATATCATTTGAATGTAATTTGTAAGGACCCCCAGTGAGATGATGCACCTTCTTCAGAAATCTGTGTTCAGGCGACATTGCCTGTCACTTATTGTTTGATATGGTTAACCATTTTATTAAGCATGATGTGAAAAGATGCTATATCCCCACAAAATAGAAATATACTTTAAATTCCAGAAACCAAATTTGTGATTTTAGTTTTGAGAACATAGTAGTAGGCATCCAGCATGAATAAGTTTGCTACCTCACTTATTGGTGTGAATGGTCTGCCATCACCCTTCCCTGACTACACTACGGAGTTTGGTCCACCACCCTCCACGCACTAGTTGACCCTTATCCCTTCCCTCAACACACTTGCTCTCTGGGCTCTAGCAATTATTCAGCCCCTCGGGCCATCTTTATCCTGCTTCCATGTCCCTCCACCATTACCTTCCTTTCACCCTGACCTGCCTCTACCCCTCTGCACTTCCTGTTGTTGCATTTGCACAATCTTAATGTCACAAGGCCTAGTAGGATCATTTATTGGTATTTATCCTCCTCTGACCCCCTCCCCTTAGTCGTTTGGCTCCTTGAAACAGTTTCTTCTGTATAGGCACCTTACAGATGTTCAATACAATTAAAATAAATGTAAAAAAGAATACGCTCGGCAGCACGAAGGCACGAGGTAGCAGTTCCTAAGACACAAGCAGGAAACTCCCAGATTTATAAAAGTTTTATAAGAATACAACCTGTTTTTGTTAGTCCGGTGCAACACAACAGTATGCCAAAAGGCTCCATGAAGAATAACTCAAGAGTGTCCCCAGTGGTAATAAAGAGCATGACACACCTGTTAATAAGAGCTAAAATCTCAATAAATAGGAGGTAATTCCATTTCACACACAGTCTCATAGTATGTGACCCATAATTGGAGAACATGACTATTCATTAGAAGCCAGCATAGATAATACACCTGCAGTACTCACTACACAATCAAGTAGACACCAGGCACGACACAAGGCCAAGTACAAAAGTATTGCCCAGTCTCATGGCCTGAGAATGAAGAACGGTAACTTTAATTGGAAGAAGGATGTTTCATGGGCCTTCCCCCTACTCTATGTTTGGCTCATATCCTGATGACCTGCTAATTGTCCAAGATTGGTAAGCAATGTGCCAACCTATCAAAATCCTTAGAGATATGCCGCCCATCATGTAGTATGCCAACCAACCCCTTGTCGTGAAGGTGAGGTAGTTTAACATTTATAGGGGTGGTTCCAGGTGGAGTCATCAGCTTTGTCTAACCCAATCAAATGTTTAACCGCTATAGAAGGTATATGTAGCCAAGCTTACTAACCTATCCACAGGACCTGTAGATTTTTATAAACTGAGATTGTGTTATGACATCACTGATGACACATTCATAGTATTTTAACTATTGTTTTTAATTGGTACTTCAAGAGTCCCAGGATTTGAATGCTGTCCTTTCCTATATTTTGGATGATAGCTAAACTGGGTTTTGCCACACACTTTGCCTACTTCTTCATTTGAGTCTGTTTTGGATTGACTTCTGTTCATGTGGGTTTGTTTGGGACTTTATGGGCCATCTTAACAGATCTTAACAGATGGTACTAGAGGAAGTTCAGCTAAGTGTCATCGGATTGTTGAGGGGGCGCTGCTGTGACATCGAAGACTGAGGAGGTGACCAGTGGAGAGCAGGATCATGCATAACAGAGATGGGTCGATGGAAGCCTCCTTTGAAGAAAAGTCCTCTAGGGTCACTGGAGGTCACCCCAGTAGGTCATGGATGGTCGTAGGCTGATAGGGAAGACTCAATGCTGAAGACTTTCAGCATGGATGTAAGTAAGACATACCTAACAAAACGGGGGATGGGGATTTTTGTATATTGTGGGATTGTAAAGAAATAAGAGATGACAGAAAGAAAGAGTTATCTTTCAACAAGGGTTGGGAAAGATCATTTGGTAAGACTCGTTACGGGGCAGTAATACACATATATGGATCCCTCACAGAGAGTGAGAAGACAGCTGTAGGTCATTGATATAAATATTGCTGGCACCAGCTTTACCTTGTAAGTTAGTTTAGGTCTTGTTGAAGTGGTTTGTGTTTGTGTTTTTGTGGAAGATGCAAAGTGGTGATGTGGACCAGGCGTGTGGGCCAATGTAGGAGCAGCGAGGTGTGGCTTCTTAGAGTATGAGTGGTTTATGGTACCACTTAGAAGGGTTCAGTAACGCAGGAGACATAGTCTCAGAGAGAGATGGAGAGGTTTCAATTTGAGGAGAACCATTATTGGGGAAGGGTGTGTAAAGGAGATAAAAACAGGAGAGAAAATTGAAGTACAGTTTCCGATAATTGGTAAGTTGAGTTCTGAAACTATTACCATTGGGGGCACTCCCATCATTTACTTATGTAAGTCATTGCACCGATATGAGGACAAAATCATTAAATACTACACACAATGGGTTAGGGACACAGCGGCCAAAGAGTTAATGCCCTGGCTACAAGAAGGTACTCATTCAAGCACATGTGCTTCTATTCACATGCTGCATATGAAGGAAGACAGTTAAAGAATAGGTTAGGTGTACTAGAACTATGGGAAATGTTTGGCAAAACATAATAGAGCTAAATATGAAAGAATGGATGCTTAATCAGAATCACGAGGGGTGTATGACACCCATGGCTCCTCCTCCTCTTTCCCAGAGTGATGAGCTGTCCTCAACTGCACAGGGATTATACCCATTACACGTATTAAAAGCATCAGCAGGATATTCTAATCCCCTATATAGTAGTGAAAACATTTTTAGTGGAGAGAAAGCAAATAAAGAAAGACCAGCGTACACACTTGTAGAATATGACGAATGTTGCACCTTGCAAAGCCGGTCAACGGAAGTAGAGGTAGAGGTTCAGAGAGAGATGGACAGTCAAAATGACAGGAATGAGACAGCAACAGTACCCAATGAAAGCATGGGGGGACAAAACATGCTTAAGTTGGATGGAAAGAACATTGATGATTCGAAAGAGAAGGCAAAGGAGTTAGAGAAAGGCAGGAGAAAGAAGAAGAGAAAAGAATGGAAGAAGAGAGAGAAAAAGATTGAAGAAGGGAAGAAAGAGAGATTGAAAAAAGGAATGAAGAAGAAATCGAGAGGGAAAAGGAATGAGAAGCTGGGAGACAGAAAGAGAGAGAGACAGAGGAGACTAGAAGAAGAAAGGGAAAAGGAGGAACAGAGGGAGAGGGAGAGACAGAAAAAGTGTTAAGAAGCAAGGAGACAACAAGAAGACATTGGGGCCACTATTGAAGGTCATATACTCCTGAACAGAGAAAGAGAAAGGAAATGGGAAAAAAGAGAAAGAGATACACTGCAAGGAAGTTGACAACATTATGAACAGACATGCGGTATTTGATAAAAGAGAAGTTACAGTCTAGACAGGAGCAAAAATGATGACATTGATGAAATATGAAGTTGGATAACAGACAAGCCAGAGGACGGCAGGGACATAATGGAAGAGGTGATGGCAGGGACGTTTCGGAGACATACCCTGATTCTACTAGATATTGGGGATGTAAAGGATGACAACAGCGAAGATACAATGTTAGAATATGACAGGGAGAGCGAGACGGAGGCAGCACAAGCCTCATCCATGTGTACCCAGATAGTGCAAGAGGTAGTCTGGACAGATATAGAGGAACCACCGATAATGTCAGGACCTGTCCAATATCCGAGACTCCCGAAGGTGCACTTAAACAGTTTAGAAGAGAAAATGCTATATGTGAACAGGCTTATAAATCTATCGGAATGGATGTGGTGACAAATACAAAGGGTGCTGTTGAGGTTGGAAGGGGTACAGAGATAAACATACCGCCCAACTGAATTACTGTTACCGCCACTTGGTCCAGCGGAATTACAAGTGGCAGTGGCAGTGTAATACCCCATTATTTTTGAGTCCATTGGACTCAACAGGTCTTTTTTGTCAGAATTACAACAGCAGAATTACTGCTGCAGTAATTCTTCTGATTCTGCTGATTTTCTGGAAGTGAATGGCCGTATTTACCTCCAGGATAAATACCATGGCCACAGACAGATAAAAATAACATGGTTTACATATTCCCATCTCTCACAGCGGGGCCATGGAAGTGGATCTATTAGTTAGAAAGAATGACAGCTGGGATGAAGCTAGCAGTGGGTGACATAAAAACATCTGTCTGCTGGTATGTTGGGCAAACAATCAGAAGACATTTGGAAGCAGGCAGGGTATCCCGTAGTGGCAGCCCAAAACACAAGACATGATGGGGCACCTTTTAATAATTGCAGAACAGATGTTTGAATGGCAATCAGAATACAATACCCATGGCACATCAGATAAAGGTGCAATCGTGACATGAAAAATGGGTCCAGATGAAGACCCTGCTGTTTATAAACAGGATATTCAAGAAAAATGGAGACTAGAGTCAAGAGAACCGTGGGACAAAAATGTAACCATTGTTTATCCCATTTTTAGACAGGAACTCCCCGAAGAGGTGCAGAGGCAATTAAAGAAGATTGTGGGAATAGAAGTGAAACCCTGGCCTAAAATATAATTGACTATTGTGCACCATTGTTGCCTAAAACAAGAGAAGGACAGAATGAAAGTTAAGGAAGGCAGGAGGCACAGCAAGCACAACTAGGGCCAAATGGAAAAGTTGCAGGAAGAGGGGATAATAAGAGGGGATGAAAAATATTACCCCCAGGGACAAGGCTTAGAACTCCAAGGCAGAGGGTTTAATGGGGGTCCACCATGCAATAGACAGCCACCACAACAGTTTTGGACATGCAGGAAAATGAGGCATATCTCACGTGTGTGCAGGAGTAGGGGAGAAATACAACAGAACTGGCAACCAATAAACTCAAGAGGTGGCCAACATAACCCCACCATATAATGCAGAACCACTAACATATTATGCCCAAGATCACATGCATTATCAGTCACAAGTGCCACAAATACAGTAAACTCAATAGTGGATGCTACCTCAAACACAACAAGCACTAATGCAAACACAGTCACCAGCACAACATAATGCAGTGACACAATGGAATGCGAACATGTTAATGCAGGCACCTATACCTAGAATAGGGGGTGTGCCAGCAGTGGGAGGGAAGTCTTTTACTGTTACAGGACTGAATATGTACCCAGATCAGGACAGCCCACAGAAAGACTTGATTTGTTCCATCTTATCAATTACACCAGACCCACAAAAGGAACCAAGGGTCGGAGTGACAAAACATTTGTCTTTTTAGTGGATACAGGAGCTACCCAATCCTGTGATAGAGAAGGACAATTCCCAATGCCAGGTATATCCATGGATTCACACAGGTTTTCTAGGGTGTTAACAAAGATTCCTTTTACAGACAACTTACCCATAACTTACCCATAACCATAGGAGAACACAGTACGGCTATGCTGTTGTTATATTACCATAATACACCAGTCAACATATTGGGGAGAGATTTCATGTTTAAAATAAACATGACAATATCATTTACTGATGAGAGGATAATATGTTCCACCCCAGGGATCCACTATGTGAATGCACAAGATTTCATAACAGCATTTCATGAGTAGAAAGCACCAAGCAAAGTGCCATTAAACCCAGAAGTCTTCCTTTATGGGGTACACAGATTGTTAGCATGGTTCCCAAGAATCCAGGCCAAATTATCTGTTTTACCCAAATCATTTTTGTTTCGACCAGAAGTACCCACGGATGTGGAAGAAGGACAGATAATCACAGTTGAGCTTGAAGCAGCAATAGTATGGGAAGAGAGTAATTTTGCATGGAATAGATGATGAAGGGGTACATTGGTGCACAGTCTTAGAGCTTGACAAGGCACATAGACTGACTAACTTGACAGATGAAAACTCATTTACAGATTAAAACTCAGATGAAGAGGTGATGTTTAACATCAGTTTTGCATACCAGCTCCAACTGTGGAGCAGGTCAATACCCCAGAAATTGGCATAAGCGCCTTCAGACCATACCAATGGTATTTAAGGCACTATATAAATGCAAAATAACATAACATAACATAACATTAGTGAAAAAAAGTACCATCCTGTGCCGAACACACTGTGGACGAGCAGTCCATTTGACATCAGTCTACTAAAAGGAGTAGGGGCTGTTAAAATTTAACTAAAGAAGGGGGCTATTTTGCCATGAGTAGGACAGTTTTCCATGTCCAAAAAGCTGACAAGGGTATCTATGAAACCATTGCTGCCTTAGTGTTACATGGGATAGTAGTGCCTTCAGAATCCCCATGTAACATGGCTGTGTACCCGATAAAAAAGTCAACATGGGCGTGGAGATTTATTCAGGATTTATGTGCCCTGAACACATAGTTGAGACTGAATTCCCATTAGGGCCAAATCCACCCATGATCTTGTGTAACATCCCATCCATAGCTTAATATTTTACCGTGATATATTTAAAGAATGCTTTCTTTTCAATACCCTTGCATCAAGACTCATTGTATTTGACCTTGTTCTATTACTGCAGAATTAGTTTGAAACATACTTGTTTACCCCAGGGGTACTGTGAATCACGCTCAGTGTTCAACCAAGTGTTGTAGATGGATTTAGGGAATGTGCAGCTTAACAGTGCAGTCATCCAATGTGTGGATGACATATTCGTGTGTAGCACCATGGACGAAGAGATCAAGAGAGACTCAGTGAAACAAATGCCAGTACTAGCAGAGAAGGGGTATAAAGTAGACAAAGAGAAAATGCAACATTGCCAGGAAGAGGTCCTATACAAAGGTCAGCTGATATTAAAGGAAGAAGGAAGGAAGGTGATACTTGAGAGAGCAGAAGCTATAATGAAGACACGCAGACCAGAGGCAGTGGAGGAATTAAAGCAATTTCTAGTCTAGGCCTTTGCAACTATTGTAGGGCAAGGGTCTTTTATTACAACACATGGGTCTGGCTGCTTTTAAAAGGACTCAAGGAAGCACAGAAAGACAACAATGATATGGCCTGGACAGGTGACATGATGGATGCATTCGATTAGCTGAAGTTACAATTAGCAAAGTTACAATATTAGGGATCCCTGATTACAATGAATAATTATTTTATTTTCCCATTCAAATGGAATAGTTATGATAGCTGTCACACAGAAAACTACCATGGACACGGACCATTTGCATTTTACAGTGGTATATTGACCATTACCCATGTGAGCAAGCACTGGCTGCCTCATCCTTTGCAATTGAGAAGTCAGCCAGCATACTAACGAGTTGTCCACTCACATTATACATTGAGCATGCTTTATTTGCCATTCTGAAAAGCCCAAAAGTGCAGAGAGAATCAGGCTACGAGATATTTATAGCAAATCCATTGAACAGAATTGTTGGGTGTCGAGTGGTGAACCCAGCCAGATTCATATCAGAGCCAGTAAAGGAAGGAGATTATGTGCTTGATTGCACAAACTAAACTGAATAGAATAATGATATACCCCATATCAAAGGAAATGCCCTAGGAGGGGGATAAATCTATTAATTGCTGGGTCATCATCAATAGATCAAAGATCAAAGCACTGGTGAGTACCGCAGTGGTGAAGACAGGAGAGAATGAAACCTTTGAGAAAGTGAAAAGTGCAAGATTTCCAGTGCATTTCTCAGTGCAGAATTGGTAATGTTGATATTGGAGTTTGAAATGCATAAAGATGAGGAGGTAACGTGTACTCTGACTTTGCCTACGTGATGTCAACAGTACACACAGGACTGTCATGTTGGAAAAGGAGGGACTTCATGCACACAAATGGTACACCAGTGTAACCCACACCATTGTTAGACTGACTCATAGAAGCACTTAAGCGTCCATCGGCTATCACAGTGGTGAAGTGTTGATTTCTCGTAGCAACAAAGCCGCTGAGCTAGAAGCAAAACGACCAGCATATTTTCCAGAACAATCTGACACAGGAACTGCACCGAAACAAACATACATGTGCATGCAACATGGTGATGAAGGAAGGCTTTAATATGTTACCCATACCACAAATTATCAAATTACAGGGTAGTGTACTGCAAGAAGATCAGGAGCTATGGAAAAGAAGGGAGTGTTCAATGTCCCCGGGAAACCTGTGAAGCCTATAGGGCTGCTTATAGTAGCGTTAGAGCAGCTGCACTATCCAGCACGCACATTGAGAGAGTGCCTAGCTGTGCTGATTGAGCGGGCTGGTTTGTCCCTAATTTGACAGAGCATGTTGCAGCATGTCTGAGCAGGGCATACTCTGCAGACAGTGAAAGGAACAACACCCTTTCCTACAGAAGTTTTTCAGCATTTGCATATTGACTATGTGGATATGCTCCAAATTTGTAATGGCTTCAGGTATATGCTAGTGGTCGTATGTCCCATATGTACAACCCACAAGTAAACATTGTTTGCGAGCGCCTCAATGGTCTCCTGAAATGATGATTTGCCAAGCTAAAAGAGACTTTCAAAAAGGTGTGGTTATTTTCATTTATTTAAATATATAATACGTGCAGCGGCCCTGTGGCATAGTGGCGCTGTTACAGAGGATTCACTTGAATACATTACATAGAAACAAGAAGTGAGATAAATCAATTACATGGTTAATTGCCTCCCCTTAGCCACATTTGATTACTTAATCATCAAGGCACTGAACATCACCTGACTCCAACTGAGCTGGTGACGAGACGCCGAATACATATGTCCATTGCTCTGTCCAAGATTTTTAGAATGAAGGGGACTGTCATGACAGGCCAGCAATCAGAGAGTATCGCAGGGTCCACGGATGTTTTTTTAGTAGTGGAAAACCCATGCTTCCTTGAGGCTGTCAGGATGAGGCGAAGGATGCGCTTATGAAGGTGGTAGTAGTACTAAATAATTTAATTTGGATACACAGTCTATTAAAACACACATACACAATTACAAAAAACAGCAATAAAAATTACCCTGTAAAACTATGCTTCATCATAAAACCATAATATTTAAAATCATTATACAATTTCATGTTGCCAGTGTCATATTTATATAAACAGCATCCAGGGCTGCCTTAATAAAATGATCCAAATTGTCCCTGCATGACTTTAGTTGATTCATAGTAAAATGTGGCCTTGACCACTGCTTCCTCAGATTAATTCAAAATGTGCAATGCAGTAGAAAGTGTACAAGGTCTTTGCCACACGCAGACCACATGGGAAACCAAATCCAAACCCAGCTATGGTGCCCTTGTTCTAAGTTGCAGCACATTTAGCTTGGCCTGGAGGATGTTCATTCGGCAATCGGCAGCCTTTATTTTAGTTATGACAGGGGCAGAGTTTGCTCGGGTAAGCCTAGGGATATCACATTTTAGGGAGGATAAATTCACACATCTCACCAGGAGAGCCTTAAATTCCACTCTGCAGACTTCTTCTTTAAGAGAGATCTGCGCTGCCTGTGAGTATCATCACCCAACATCAGATTTCATCTTTTCAAAAGGGAAATTCCACAATTATACCAGCACCTCAGGTTTTTGCTAACATTTTGCATGGACCCTCTCTAAGCAATCCCAATATTTGGGTTTGTAGGGGTCCTCAATTGAAAGTTGAAATAACATTCTAAGAACCTTTGCTGAGCTTGCAATGATATTCTAACAATCCCCAGCTCATGTCCTAATACATCCCCCAGGGTTCAATGGGGGAGACCTGTAATCCCTCCTAAGCCAGAATTCAACGTTTTATCCAGAAACCTGCATGGTGCTGCCCCTCCCAAATCTCTGTGCCATAGAAAATGACTGTATTAATATTTGACCAAAAGACTCTGAGATACTTATCCAGATGTTTATCACCAAAAATTATAAAAATGGACGAGACCTCTCACACCCACTGTTGCTTGCTTAACTACTGCATTTATATGAATTTTCACATGACAGAGTGTGCTACGCTTGGCACACACATAAAATAAATACCTGGACTGCACGCCGTGAGGAACGACTGTTCACAAGTAAAGTCACTGACACCAGTGACTGCTGCAATGGTGTATGCAGCACGCAGGCATAGCTAGCGGAAGAAATGCACACATAAAAATTGAACACACTAAAACCCCCAACCGCTTCCATTGCCCATCTCAACAAGTACTCCAAACAAAGGTAACAGTCAGATGGTCTGCCATCCTGTGTATGGCTGGACCTAACAGCGTGCCTTATGTTGTTATCTGCAAATGTATGTGTGTGGACTGTACATTATCCATACTTTACATGTGTAATGCTTATTAACTCGTGTCATGTCACACTATATTCCTTCGCTCTCAAAGTACAGGGTATTATGAGAGGTATACCATACTGTACATTAATTGTGGCATCTCAGTCCATGAATGGCAACACGGCCAATGACGTACACCATATTCCAAGTGAAGTCACTTCACGCCACCTCTACTGGTGTGCCAACTGCAAAATTTCCTCCACAACCATGCTGTGACAGTGAGCACCCACAGGAGACATACATATTTTCAACCGTGTAAGCTGCAGTTACATATCAGTATAACACCCAACCCAAAGAAGGCAACATTCTGAAACGTACTTCCGAACAATGTTCACATTGTTACGTCAAAGGCCCATAGCCATTCATACACGGCAGTAGCACTTGCCACTCCCAACACAACATGGTATACCAATTATAAAAATCCCTATATCATCTGCAATACACTCCCCATCCCCAATAGCCTCTGAAGGTTGTCGCCTATGCACCTACCTCACAACACTTTATATGTTACTATCTGCTCACATGGGCCATGTCACAAAAGTTACGCAGTAAAACAATCCTTTCATGTTCCACTTTCTTAATACACTGCCTGAAGCGAGGCTCTGTTCACGGCCACACCACTCCTAACACAAATCGTGTCTTCTCTCACCAATGCTCCTTCACAAATTACGCCATGTCCTCCACAGTGATTCTGCAAAGGCACGGACCTTAGGACACTTACATATTTAAAGTGTATTGTATGGAACACAGTATGCTTATAGTAACTTATGCAAATGACCTAAGGCAAAGTGAAAGTACTCTTTGTACATATGTCTGCAATCCACATATCACAGTACTCCAATACATAGCAGCATTGCGTTGCGGATTTGTTAGCAACAGAATACTCCATCGCCACACCCACTGCAAAGCTATAGACACATGCATGGAAACATGTGACCACTTACCTTTCTGTCCACAGCTACATATCGGTACAGTAATGAACCCAATCAAAACAACTTTCTGTTACCTACTTCCAACCAGTGGCCACCCTGTTATGTCCAAGGGTCCCAGCCATGCACACAAGCCAGTATGGGTTTTGCTGGCACAATACAACATAGCACTCCGACTGCAAATATCGTCATATTGTCTCCAATGCACTCCCCATCCCCAATGAAGTCTGTCTGCACTCACCAAAAAATGATAGTCGCCTCTACAACTACCCACCGATACAGTATATGTGAGTACCTGTGTACAAATTCCTTCCATGTGCCAATGTCTGACTGCCCTCCCTAAAACAGCCGTGTGCCCAATCCACACATTCTTGGTTGCATAGGCGGTGGCCTACGGGCTCCGCCCATGCACCCAATAGCCTACTCCTTCAACACACCCACTAAAATGCAATAGAGGCATGCATGCTACCATTTGGCCATGTACCTTTCCTGACTACCGGTACATATGGGTACACTAACTAACTCACACAACTCTACATTCTCCAACCTACTTCCAACCAGTGGCCAAACTGTTAAATCCAAGAGATTTGCCATGCACACAATCCAGGCACAACACCATGATACATCATCTGCAAATACCCTTATATTACCTCCAATTCACTCCCCATCCCCAATGCACTCTACCTGGACTCAATGCACGCTTTCTAAGTATGTGTACAATTCACAAACCATTATCACAGTCGTCCCATACATGCCTACATTGCGTTTCAGGTGTTGTGCCGAACACCTACGCTACTCTTTGTACATATGTGTGGAATACACATACCAATATCACAGTACTCCCATACATGGTAGCATTTCATTCCGGTTTTGTTTCCAACAGTCTGATTCTTCGCTACACCCACTGCAAATCAATGGAGCCATTGATAGAAACATGTGACCAGTTACCTTTCATGTCCACAGGTACATATTGGTGCAGTAATTAACCCAATCAAGGCAGCATTCTATAACCTACTTCCTCCCAGTGGCCACCCTGTTATGTCCAAGGGACCCAGCCATGCACACACGCCATTAGGGGTTTTGCAGGCAAAACAAGAACATAGCACTCCAACTACTGCAAACATCCTCATATTGTCTCCAATGCACTCCCCATCCCCAATGGAATCTGCCTGCACTCACCAAAAAATGATAGTTGCCTCTGCATCTGCCCACCCATAAAGTGTAAGTAAGTACCTCTGTACAAATTAGTTCCATGTGCTAATGTGTGACTGCCCTCCCTAAAGCAAGGCTGTGCCGAAGGACTATGCTCTTGGGTACATAGGCGGAAGCCTATGGCCTCCACCCATGCACCCATTATCCTACTCCTTCAACACACCCAGTAAAATGCAATAGAGACATGCATGGTAACATGTGGCCACGTACCTTTCCTGACTACCGATACATATGTGAACACTAATGAACTTACACAACACTACATTCTCCAACCTACTTACAACCAGTGGCCAGCATGGAAACTTGTTAGCACTTACCTTTTCTGTCCACAAGTGCATATCAGTACAGTAATGAACCCAATGAAGGCAACTTTCTGTTACCTACTTCCACCAAGTGCCCACCCTGTTAAGTTCAAGGGCCCCAGCCATGCACACACGCCAGTATGGGTGTTGCAGGCACAATACAACATAGCACTCCAACTGCAACTATCCTCATATTGTCTCCAATGCACTCCCCATCCTAAATGGAGTCTGCCTGCACTCACCAAAAAATGATAGTCGCCTCTACAACTGCCCACCAATAAAGTATATGTGAGTACCTACTCCTTCAACACACCCAGTAAAATGCAATAGAGACATACATGCTACCATGTGGCCACGCACCTTTCCTGACTACCGGTACGTATGGGTACAATAACGAACTCACACAACGCTACATTCTCCAACCTACTTCCAACCAGTGGCCAGCATGGAAACATGTGACCACTTACCTTTTCTGTCTACAGGTACATATTGGTACACTAATGAACCCAATCAAGGCAACTTTCTGTTAGCTGCTTCCAACCAGTGCCCACCTTGTTAAGTCCAAAGGCCCCACCAATGCACACAAGCCAGTATGGGTTTCGCATGCACAATACAACATAGCACTCCAACTGCAAATATCCTCATATTTTCCCCCATGCACTCCCCAAGTATGTATAGCTACACTAACGGACCCAAACAAAGCAACATTCTCACACCTACTTCCAACCAGTGCCCACACTGTTATGGCCAAGGGCCGTAGCTATGCACACAAGGCAGTAGGGCCTTTGCAGGCACAACACAAAATAGTACATTGTCTGCAAATATCCTCCTACTATCTCCAATTCACTCCCCATCCCCTATACAGTCTGCCTCACTGACAAACATATGATAGTCCCCTGTGCACCCTACCAACAATGCAGTGTATGTCAGTAGCTGTAGGAAAGGTCCATATCCCAACAGTGTGCTGTCACACAATCCTTCCATTTCTCCATGTCGTTATGGCCTACCTTGCAGCAACGGTGGGACCAAACTCAGCCGCTTGCCTAACCGCTAAGTGCCTCATGTCTCTCCCATGCATGGAGGCAATACATTGCAGAGGTGGTAGCCAAGCCCTAGGCTCTTTCTACATGGCATGCCCATGCAGTATAAAGGCTACACCTTATCCACAACCACTGCAAGCCAAGTCAGACAACCATGGGGACAATTCCCCACAAACCCACCACCGTAAAGCAATGCAAACACACTACGTCAACGTAACCACCGTCAGCCATAAACTGCAGAACAAAAAATTGCCAATATCTTTGCTTCACCGTCTTTCACCCAGCCGATCCTGCAAACCATGTTTTCCAATGCCTTTCGTTGCACCACTATCCTCTGATGCACCATGGCGGTGTTTCCCAAAACCTTTGATGCACAGCACGCTTCCCTTCAGCCAACCAATGGTCACGTGTACTGTTCGCCGCCAGCACGGCGTACCGGAAGCCAATGACACTTCTGTCCGCAGTGCGAATGGAGAAATGGGTCCGCAGAGCGGAACCAGATATCACTAATTTTTTGGGACGTACATTGCAGAATTTTACAAATAAATTACAGGTCGGATTTCCACCAAACACACAAAAGCACGCTTTTTGACCCAAGCCCTTGCCGCATATTTGGTGAAAATCCGTTCAGCCTTTCGTGCTGTAGCCACACGCAAAGTTTTTCCCCATTCAGTCTATGGACAAAAAAACTTGGTATCCCCCTATAACTTTGCCCCCCCTGCACGAAACCTCACCCAACTTGGTGTAAAAGTTCAGAGCCAGCCATATACTTGTTTTGCAAAGATTGGGGAGGATTCGTCTGGGGGGAGTGAAATTATAAAGCACCGAAAAAGTGCTCTTCCTATGAGTTTAGCAAATTAACCATAACTACATGGCCGCTACCGTGGGCCGTGTAATATATAGGATTCCTGCTACTTACCCTGTAATAAGCTTCTCAATAAGCATATTCCGCTTTTTAACTACTCTTCTTTTTTTCTTCTAGTACCACTTCTTCCATTATAAAACTTAGACTACAACTCCCACAATGCAAAGTCTAAACCAGGATTGCATGGAAGCTTGAAACGAATACCGTTTACATTGAATGAAAACTGGAAATTGCTGTGCATTTAAAAATTTAAAAATGCAGCATTTTCATTAAAGCTAACAAATCCATGCATACATTTACAACAGCACTGTGTGTATCATTTTTTTTTTAAAAGCCACTCAGTGTGGGCATGTTTAATAACTTGGGAGCACATGAATACTTGCTAACATAACCCAATCCAATCTGTAGGCGCTTATCCAGTCCTCCATTTTCACTGCATTCTGGGACTTGTAGTCCAACCTTTCTAATAGAAAAAGTGCAACTACAACTCCCACAATACAAAGACAAAAACAAGCACTTAATTAGCACTTACATATTACAATGCATCATATTGAAAAGTATACCTTTACTGCCAACATATTCAACTTCCATACACCATGTGCCACTTAAAAATGTTCTATCATCTTTTCCATCTGCATGTCTGTTCTTTTACAAACAACATACACACGGTGCTGCTATAAATTCACATATCCATTTGTTTGCTTTCGCGAAAAGGCTCTAAAAAAGAAATGTTATTAAAAATGCTCTGCATTTTCCATTTTTCTTTCCTTATAAATGTCACACATTCCAACCACACTCCATTACAATGCCACAATGCTCCATCTGCTCACACATACATGCATACCACCGAAGTATCTATATTCAACACTTACCCTTACATATAAAGTACTGTTATTTCTAAACCTCTAGTATAAGACACAATACAATGCTGCAACAACAATCCTCCATTGTAGTATTACTAGGCCACAGTTTACCTATTGTTCAAACACAGTGCAATACATTACAAATGCAATGCACCGGAAACATAGCACTTCCTTCATTACAATTAGTGGCACTAAAGTAACCTACAAATGCTCCTTTTTCTTACACACACTTTTGCCCTGTGCCATCTAATCCCACAAATAGCACTATTCATATTCTAGTTTTTCTAACAACATAATTAACATACTTTAGTAGACTATCCATAGCACAGCTGTATTAACTTTTTTTCCCCAACCACGCCTCCTACATGCATAAATATCAACCTCTGTTACTAAAAGTATTTCACCATTACCATATATACCCACTAACTTTCTTTTACAATTACAGGAAAGAAGAAAATTCCCAAAGACACCAACCAGAAGACTACTCTTCACATCTTACAAAGTAAGTGCATTATTATAGTATTAATATGTCTGTTATTGTAACAGTATAGTTCTGCTGTATATTAGCCTCTGGCATTCCTTTCAAATCAACATGTATTTCACTCTTACTCATCATGTTTCAACATGCACACTCTTTCTATTCTCATCAAAACACCATCATTACACCACACACTGTTCTCCTCAAAACATCATAATGTGCCTACTTATCATTCACTCCACCACTCCCTTACTCACTAGGTCAAACCTTTCACACCTCTACACACTCTTACTCTTACAACCTTATCATCCATAACAATCATCGCACTGCAAAATCACACAGCACTCTAGTCATCTCTACCATCACATTGACACACCCATTCACAATACATCCATATACTTTTCACACCCAAACTTTCTTTTTTTCCAACAGACACAACAGAATGCCTACTGAAAGCAACTATGTAGAAAACAAAGAAAACATGTAGCAGTTGAAAATAAAAACAAGCCATATCTCACCCACCTCTAAAACAATTTTTAGAAAACATTAAAACAAAAATGCTAGTAAAGTCACTCAACAAAACTGAACCAGCAAGCACTAAAGAAAGTAAGGCCCCTCTTCCAAAAACTAAAACTAAAAAATATGTATAAACGAAACCAAACCTACTAATGAACCTAACACTATATATAAGCATTCCCCAAAAATTATTTGACAAAAAATTATCCACCGTAGAGTGTTTCACAATCTGATGACAACAGCTGAAAAGTCATGATCTTCCCTTAATAACTCCAGCAGAAGACTAATCAACAAACCTCTAATTGACAATGCATTTTTGTATTGAAAAGTAAGTTGTTTATATTAATTTTAAACAGAATGAAACCACTAACTAAATTGATCAGTAAATTACAAAAAGTACTTCTAGAAGTACTTCTAAACATGCGCAATGTCAACATAGATGCCTTTTCAAACTTCTGTGACAGTGAATGGATTCACACAAGCAGCACAAAACCATATATCAATGAACAGGCTTATAAACAAGAACACAAAAAAAATAATAGCCTTAGACAAAAATGGCCGATGGTATGAAATGGTAGGACACACCATTATGGCACAAGAAACTCTTAGAGAAAAAACATCCCCAACAAATGTTGGACAACGTGTTACTTTTCCCAAACAATCCATCCAGAATACAAAGGGACATGCAGCTCAATATGCAACATACACCAACAATCCCTCAAATCTTTAGAACAATTCCTTAATCACTATGTGAAAATAAAACACAAAAGTAAAACAAAAAACCCTATAAACCATGGACTCATCTCCAGTGCACAGCCACACTGCACTGTGAGGACATTCATTATCCTGCATTTCAGGAACTGCTTGCAAAAGCACATTCAACCACATCAAAATGTTAGCAACAAACCATTCCACTATATGGAATCTTGTACATAGATTGTACTATCACATACTTGGTCTGTTATTTCCGCATATGTGCTTTGAAACTTTGCTGTTTCTTTTTTTGTATGTGTTTGTTAGGAGGTCGGTGTTTGTTTTCTGTAGGGACTACATTTTGTAAGTTAAGTTAAGTTCTAAAACATTTACTTTGGATGTGTCCTAATTCTTGAAGGAGTTGTTTAGCTGTTCCATGTAGGAGAATGTTATTTCCATTTTTGCAGTTGCAGAGCAAGACTTTTTGCATGACACTGTCGAATGTTGCATCCACTGGTAAAGGCCACATTCTATGGTTGGTAGCTTGTTAGCGTTTTAAAATGTTCAGTGCACATGAGTGAAGGTTGTGACCACTGTCCATAACTGAAGGACATGACTAGTACCCATTCATGTGTTTAAATATATTTAGCCATGCACACTGACCATGGCTAAAGCTCATGCTTAATGCCAGTTACTGTTGTAATGCAATTCGTGATGTCATCAGTCATGTGATCTGTCATCATTGTGGTCATAGTCTGCACAACAGGGGGCACAAAGTTAAGGTGGCTTTAGCTGAATTTCCAGGGTTTTGTTGCATTAAGGTCTCACCTTAACGTCCCTGCAAGTAAAGTTTTTCCTTGAATTTCAAAGGTTTTATTTCCCATCTTCGTCTTGTATTCTGGCTTGCAACATTATGTGTTACTACTGACTCCAGCAGTTGTATTCGCTCTCCCCTCTTGCTTTTCCACTCTTTTTGACTGCTTACTCTCTGTTCTCTCCTCCCCTCTCCCTTTCCTATCTCCTCCCCTCCTCCCCTTACTTTCTTCTACGCACTTACTCTATCAGAATTGTCCCTGGACCTAGTATGATAGCAACCACATATGTTGTTCCCCCATCCCCTCACTGTTCCCCTCCCCCTCCAGCACTATCTGAAACGTTGTCATGCCTAGTACGATAGTCGCTTGTTTTGTTCCTCCCCTCCCATTCTGCACCTCTCTCCCTCACCTTTTGTTTTTCTCCGGCTCTACCAGAAATGTCGTCAGGCCTAGTACGGTAGTCGCGTGTCTGAGCAGGCGCACGCGTGCGATTCATGGAAGGGCCTGCTCATGTATACTGCAGGATGTGCACCTAATCTGAGGGTGGCACGCACGGGCACACACGTCACAGCAACATCCCGAACGCTGTGCACGACGCGCACAGCAAAAGCGCACAACGTCAGCGCACACACCAAAAAGTGGGCGGGACATGGGGCGTAACACGCGGAATGGGAAGCAACGCGTGAAAAAGAAGGCGTAACTGGGAAAGTACTGCAGGCAAATACACGGAACGCCCACACGCATGCGAACAACACGTATTCATGGAATCGAATACGGGAAACAGGCGCACGCTACAAGACGCACACAGGTGTCAACACGCCCACCACACGAAGGCAGGCGGAAGCGTGCCTGCGCGCAATATAAAGGTGCGCGCAAACAACACGTATACACAGCTACAATGAATGCCCCATTTGTCGCAGCACTGATTGTGGGACACCTCAGGAGGAGGAGAATAGCCAGGGCCCGCATTTTTTTGCCCCGGACCAGCCTTTTTGGGATGCCTGATGACCAGGTCTATGGCAGGTATAGGTTTCCACCTTGTATCATCCTAGACTTGTTTAGGGAGTGGGAAGATGACCTTACATCCCCCACCCTTTGCTCCCAAGCATTGAGCCCCTTGGAGAAGGTGCTCAATGTCCTGCATTTTGGCCACTGGGTCATTTCAGCGGACAACTGCCATAGTGGGGGGGTCTCACAGGCCACGCAGTCACGCTGCCTACACCAGGTGTTGGCAATCATGACTCTGCGCCCCTCAGTCTACAGGCACATATCCATGCCCAGAACACCCGCAGAAAGGTAGGACGTGGCCCAGGACTTTTACAGGGTGGCACACTTCCCCAAATTGCTCACTGCCATAGATTGCACCCATGTGGCCCTACGTCAACCTAGGGCCACTGAGCACATCTATCGAAACCACAAGCACTGGCATTCCATCAACGTGCAGGTTGTATATGATGCCAAGGAAATCATCACCTCTGTCTATGCAAACTACCCTGGCTCAACCTATGACAGTTTCATATACAGAATGTCCGCCCTGAGCCGGGCCCTGGAAGCTGGGAAGCCTGGCGACACATGGCTCCTAGATGAGTACAAATGTCTGTGCTCATGCATGCATGTCACTCACAGACAAATACACAAACCCAACTAATCACAACCATTATCACCTCCCCAGGGGAAAGTGCCTACCCTCTGAGCAACCACATTATGACGCCAATCCAGAACCCCACCACACCACCCCAGGTAAGATACAATGCTGCCCATATTGCAACCAGGGCCATAGTGGAGTGCACATTCGGAGTGCTCAAGTCACGCTTCCGCTCCCTTGACGGCCAGCTACTATATGCACCCTCAGTAGTGTGCAGGATCATTGTGGCAGCATGTGTCCTATACAATTTTGCAACATGGCGGGACGTAGCGGTGGACATGGTGGTGCCCCCACATCCCCAACCACATGCACAGGTGCTGACCATGGGAGGGGAAAGGGCACATGGCGAGGCATCCCAGACCCGGCTTGTGACCACATTTTTCACCTAAACTCCCACCCCTGCGGAGTGCACACAGGCCTGGCACATACCAGGTGACAATCGATGATGACAAAGAGACAGTCAACTGTCACAACCTTACCACCCTGAGAATGTTGCCACGGAAGTGCTACATTGTGTGCACCCCTAGCTACTTAAACAGAACCAATCCTGTGTGACCAAAAGGAACACATGCAAGGTGTGTATCACACCACCCCCTGCAAAACAGGCCATGACAATCACTGGTATGTCACCCAAACCCTCCCAACCCACATCACTGCTGTTGCAGGACATGGCATGCAACAGCAAAAGCCCAACACATGACCAATAAGATACAAAGTGACATGTGATAAATGGAAAGTGGCCCGAGACAATCACGCCTGACATGGAATCAGATGAAATAACTGACCAGCAACCTCCCACACATACCAAGTCATACACACATGCTTTCCACAGTGGTAGTGTGAACAAAAGACTGAATGCCTGTTCATATGTACATTAGGCAAGCCAAAATCTCTACTTCCTAACCCGTATGCTCTGTGTGTCTCCTGCAACACACTGTTCAGCACAAAGCACAGTGAGCAGCACTTGTGTTGGGGATACACCTTGAGCATCACATCAAAAGGACAAACAAAATAAACAACCTATTGACGCACATACACGAACCACAAATGGCAATTGATCATGTGCTGCAGGGACACAGCGTGCCCGAGAAGGCAATCTGTGTGCACCTGTGGGCATGGAAGGGTGGCTGTACGTGTGGTGGAGCATTTTGTAACTGTGTGTGTCAGTAGGGACATGCACTCAAAATATGCATGTGAAATCAAGTGACCCTCAGTGACCTGTAAACATCACATGCGACCATTGCCCATGTGTACACCCCAGCATGTCAAATCACAAAAATCCCCTGACACCTGAAAAGTAAATACAACACAGGAACAGCCATTGAGCAGCAGAACACATTATGTACATAGTACCCCACAATGACAATGTCAGAGTGTGCCTAAACACTGTAGCCCAGGCTTACTGTCCAACAACAAAAGGCCCACACGGCCATGCACCCAAGACTCTATGCCCTGGCCACAACCACCGCAGCATATCACACCCATAGTGGCTTATAACTTTGGGACCCAAGAACAAATTTATAAGCAATGAAGTTATAAGGCAGTATGAGTGTGATATGCTGTGGTGGTTGTGGGCAGGGCCTAGAGTCTAGAGTGCATGGACAAGACCAAATTTATAAGCTCTGAAGTTATAAGATACTATGGGTGTGATATGCTGCAGTGGTTGTGTCCAGGGCCTAGAGTCTTGGGTGCATGGCCAAGACCAAATTTATAAGCACTGAATTTATAAGTCACTATGGGTGTGATTTGCTGCGATGGTTGTACTTATTATAATATACTTACTGTTTGGTTTAGTAACTGGAGTACATATATTTCTTGTTAATTTCTGTGATAAAAGAAAAGATCATGTTAGTATTGGTATTTTGTAACGACTTAAAACATTGAATAATCAACATTTTTTTTTTTAAACCTCATATTTAGTAGATTACAAACCAGTGTACTGTGCAATTTG